>NC_059331.1:111246940-111870511 GCF_018350155.1 Leopardus geoffroyi | reverse complement strand
ACTGGAAACCAATTGTTTCAGTTAGAGTGACCATCAAAATAAGGAGTCAGATGGAGATTTCAGGCCAAGGAAGGACAATTTTTGTCTTAGCTAAAAGCAAAGTCACATGATGAGAATCCACTAACTTAAAATTTCTCCCTGATCATGTTTTTTGTTTGTTCATTTGTTTTATATTGTTATTTTATTTTTTTACTTTCTCACAACTCTACTCAATCCCTGGAAGCCTAGGCAGGGAATATAAAATGGGTATCTAAGCTGTAATTTTAGTATGGCCTTTGGGATTTTTAAAACAACATCCCAAAGAGCAAAATCCTGTATTTTGTCAAATCTAACATGTCATCAAATATAGCACAAAATAATTGTGACTGTTTTTTATATACCACTATGAAAATTAAAAATAAAAAAAAATAGTGCTCATCTAACAATGAAATGCCATCAAATGTAAGAAGCATCCCAATTCAGACATGCTATATTATGAAACAGTGCATCTTAGTATCAATGAAATACAGTCCACATTTTATTCTACAGTTGCAGCTGGAATCCTCTTTCAGGGAAAACTCTGCTTATGTATTTTCTTCTCAAAAGCAATGTTGATCTGGCCCCAGTTATAAAAGAGTTACAGTAATTTTGCTCTTCAAAGCTAAATAGTAGTCATCCTAGCCTAAGGATTGTTTCATGACATCAGTAACTAAGCACTACAGATGGAAAATATTCTTCTACAATTTGGTATCTGAGTTGTCATGTGGTGTAAGGAAACAGGCAATTGAGTGAGAAAATGAAGGCAGGGTAATAGTAAAACATGAAGCACTCATTGAATAAAATTTTGGCTGTCATTTCAAAATAAAATCATTTCTAAAACTGATTTGTTATTTTTTTAATATGCTGGCATTTTTCCTTCTTAACTGGCTATGTTGCTTCTTTATGTTGACTGTTACAAGGAACTATGTTGCATAGGACATTTATGAATATAAATCTCCTGTAAATCCACTTTCCCCTGTCTTTGCAGGGGGCCATGTACTTGGTCATGAGTACAACAAGGAGTCTGGTATGTGGGAATTTTGGGCCAAAGACTAAGTCCCTGACTGATTCTTAGGCAGAATGTCCCATGAAAAATAGTAAATATTATCTACAAACTGGTAAGCTCCCATATATCTGAAAACCTTCACCTACTTTTTTGACTTGGAAAAGTGTATTCAAATAAATTTATTGTTGGTGAAATTTCTTTTTATTTTCTGTATTTTTGCAATTCAGAATAAGTTTCTATAGCAATTAAAAGCTCTACCAATTTATTTGGGATATTTTTAATAACTTGTTGAGCCAAGTAGAAAATATGTTAGGCTGGAAGTTAAAAGACATGAGATCAAGTTGTGATTTTCCTATTCTTCAGCTTCATGGTTTTTAACAGTCACTTATTTTTTTCCTGTCACTTTTTTAAAAAATTAGAATTGTAAATGACTACTAAATCCTTTTTAGTGATTTCAAGGTAGTAAGAAGATCAAAGAATAATACAAAAATACAAAAAAGGATGCTTTATTTATATTATCTCACTTAATCATAAAAATGAAATGAGATAATGCAGAGAAGTTGTGTGTATAGTACGTACCACAGAGTGAAAACTCAATGATGGCCAACAGGTATTACTCTATCATCTATTAACAACAGCACTGCCAAAATGAAATTAATGTCTCCTTCCAGTAAAGAAAACAATCTTCAAGACTTGAGTGACATTCCTGTGGTCATTCTAAGGCCAGCCCAGGATTATGACTCATCTACTGGATGACCAGACTGGGCTTTCAACCTCAGGGTCATAGTGCCCTCCATAGTCACTGATAGGATGGTCAACTGGGTTAGCTTTGAGTAGAAAGTCTTTTCAATTTCAATTTAATTCCCAAAGTTGGAATTACACCTGAAAATAATACTTTATTTATCTATTAAATGACTTCTAGTCCATGTTTTCCCCTTAAGTTCATACTAGACTTGAAGCATATTAGTAGACAACAACATCCTCTCTGCCACTTTTAATTGGAAAAAAGGGGTATGATACACAAAGTGTAAAAAGGTAAAGAAGCAAGATTAGTTGTTTGGGTTACGTGTTTGTAAAAAACAAGGGATATGGACTGTGGTTTAAGGAATAGGTAAAGAAGGGAGGAGGAATTCTTTCCTTCATCTCCTTCCATGTTTTTAAGTGTTACTTACTGCCATATACTTGTTTGTTTGTTTTAACTAATTTCTGTGCCCAAAATGGAGCTTGAACTCATGACCCCAAAGTCAAGAGTCACCTGTTCTACTGTTGAGCCAGTCAGGCACCCATAAGTGCTATATACTGAAGAAGAAACAAATGTCCAACCTGACTAAAAAAGTCAATGTCAGATAAAAGAAGACTTGTAAAAGGATATTCACCTAAACATTGTTTATAATGAAAACTGGAAACAACTTAAAGATCCATTAATGGGAGAATAGACAAAATACATGATGGTATATGTCCATAAATGCCTAATACACAGAAATTAAAAGATACGCAGTGGCACCTGGGTGGCTCAGTCAGTTGAGTGTCCATCTCTTGATCTCTCAGCTCAGATCATGATCTCATGGTTCGTGAGGTCGAGCCTCCCACTGGGCTCTGCCCTGACTGTGGAGCCTGCTTGAGATTCTCTCTCTCTCTCTCTCTCTCTCTCTCTCTCTCTGTCCCTCCCCCAGTTGCTTGCTCCCATTCTCTCTCTCAAAATAAATATTTTTTGAAAAAAAGATATATATTCATGAGTGTATATCAAAATTAAAGCAAAAAAAGCAAGTTTCATAAACTATATGAACAGAATGATCATGCTTACCTTTTGCTATACATGGTAAATTTAAAAACATACCCACTAAAATATTATTGTAGTGTGTGTGTATCCTGGAAAGACACAAATTACGACAGTGGTTAAGAAGGGAAGGGGGATAGGACATAGGGTCAGTGATTAATGTGGAGCTCACATTCATCTGCAAGTTTTATTTCTTTTACAAACAAAAGACTTGGAACAAATATAATAAAAATATTTAGCTGTTGCCAATTTTAAATGGTGGAAATAATGAATTTGTTATATAATTCTTTTTTATTATTCATCTTTTAAATCATGCAAAACTTTTTTAAAAATCTAAAAATGAGTGTATAATTTTAAACAAAATTTCTGAATTCCTGGATTCCATTACTTTATTCTTCCTAAAAAGAAGACATATGATGTACAGATTATTGACGTGAAGCTTAGTAATTGTGTGACTTCCACGTACAAGACATGAAGATTTTGCAATGTGAGACATATCTTAAGTTTGTTTTACAGACAAGAAATCCTTGGAAAAACTGAACACTCAATATTTTTTTCAGGGTTTGCTTCAGACATGGACTTTATATAACAGAATAACTATGCCAAGCATAATGTGAGAAGCAAATTAGCAAATATAAACAAACGATGTCTCTAAGTAAAGATTATGTGTGTGTGTGTGTGTGTGTGTGTGTGCATGCATGTGCATGTGTACATGCATACAGGTATGTGTGTATTTGAAGTGAAGCCTATGGATCCCTTCTCAGAATGTTTTTAAATGCATAAAATAAAGTACACAGATACCAAAGGCAATTATTATACTAAAAATAACTACCAAAATATGGGGGAAAGCCATGGCATAATACATAAAATTCTATATTAGTGCATCAAATAACAATTGAGCAGCAGGTCTGATATATACCATCACTTCCAAGTAATGATAAGAGTAACTATTGGAAATACCTACACAGCAATAAAGTGATATGAAAATAGCTATCATTTCTATTGGTGATAAAGTCATCTGCTTTACTCATATTGTTATGATTTGTTGCCTACATTTATAATGAAAACAAATACCTTCCTAAATTCATACAGCTAATAAGGGACAAGTAACTGTTTTACTAAAAAATAATAATGTAATTTTTTTTATTCAAGTTCATGAGCCCTATTAATTCTATCCATGGACTCCTAGGAGGTCTGTGGACCCAAATTTAAGAACTTCAGAGACAGAAATATACCTGTCATCCATTCATCTACCTCTGCTTCCAAATGGCTCCTTAAATCTGCTGCAAGATGTAAAATCAGATAGACAATCAGGTACCCTAGTTATATATGTAAGAAGTTAAGCAGAATCTTAGCAAGGACAAGAAGGTGGGTCTATACCTTTATAAATGTGCTTTCTGCATCTATTTTTGCATTTCAGAAGTGCTATTTATTTTCTGATTTTCAGTTGTATTTCAGATAGTTTAATTGCTAAAAATGCATCACTGGATAACTCACTCTGGATGAGTATATTAATAATGTCACAATCCAAGTACACCTCAATACACCAAAACAAACTGCCAGCTTTTAGGCAGGTATAGCCTAAGTTATCCTCATCACAAAATAATAATGCATTATTTTCTTTTAAAAGCATTGCCATTTATTCGATTACCCCCAGATTTATTACAAAAAAGGAATGCATATGGATATGGAAATGAGATGTAGGCACTTCTCTTACCAACCTGACTTTCAAATGAATGGACCATACACTACTATTTACCTAGAATCTTGCACAGTTTCCTAGGACTTCTGGCTATTCTCTTTCCATTTTGTTCAAGTAAGAGTCTCAAATATTTTTCAAGCTATAACATTTGGGTTGTATATTTTCTGTTCAAATACATCATCTAACTACCCAGACTTTTGGTGAATGTTTAGATTTGTTGAAATGATATCAACAAGAAAATTCAAAACTATTAACTCATAACTATTAACTCATAATACTTAATAATTTATTTCTTATGTTGTAGGTATAAGTATTATCTCTCTAACTCTCCCATATTTGCTTCTGATTAGGAAACTAATTTGAGAGGCATCTGAGTGGCTCAGTATGTTAAGCGTCTGACTCTTGTTTTGGGCTCAGGTCATGATGTCATGGTTTGTGAGTTCAAGCCTCGCATTGCTCCTTGAAATTCTCTCTCTTTCCCTCCCTCTCTCTCAAAATAAATAAAAGGAAACTAATTTGATTACAAATTAGTGAGAGACAGAGTGGAGATTTGAACATAGATCTTCTGACACCAGAATGAGCTCTTCTGTACTTTCCTTTAATTTTTCATCTTTACTTCTGGTTTGCTATTTGAAGAATTCACTCTTCCACTGTCCTGCTTTTCTGAACAGAGATGAAATGAGTTATCTTAACCATCTAGATTCTAGTAGGTATTAACAGCTGGAACTCAGTGCTTTTGTGCAAGGCCTACTGCTACAAGGAAACTGTGACTTCCCCCATTAATATTTATACTATTTTCAACACAATTTCTATTAAAGGGAAATGTTGAACAAGTGACCATTGTCAGAAACACAGGTTTGTGTTAGTTAAAATACTGTAAGAAACATGAATATGTCGTCTAAGCCTTGGAAAGAAGTGGCAGTGATAGAGGGACAGCAATTACAAACAAAAAAACAGCAAAACAAACAAACAAAAAACCCCCATGAAATCCTAATTCAAGTAGCATAAAATATACTGGAAGAAAGCATCTGACTTGCTTAAAAGATCATGAGTTCATTTAGCTTTACTCATAAAAAAAAAAAAAAAGGAAATTATTTAGAAAATGTGCCAGGCACTGGTCCAGCTTCTGGGGAAATAGCACAGAAATGTGTAACAGAGGTTAATCTGATGGTAGCTGGATGGGAGGATGCTTTTGAGTAATTAGTTATGCATAATATTCCCTCAGTTTCCACCCTAATATAAAAGAACTGAAGCAGTTCAGGCTTAAGGTTCATCCTCCATGAAATGGCATTTGGTTAGTGTCTTTCAGACACTCCTTTTCTCTATGCCTGTTTGCTACGGACTGAAATTCCACCATAAGAATATAAAGCATTGATTCCACAATTACAGATAAATAATAAAAGATGCAACTGCCAAAAAGAACTATCACATTAGCTGAAATACCCTCTCATTAAAAAAATACATAATCAGGGGTGCCTGAGTGGCTCAGTTGGTTGGGTGTCTGACTTCAGCTCAGGTCATGATCTCGCAGTCTGTGAGTTCAAGCCCCGCATCGGGCTCTGTGCTGACAGCTCAGAGCCTAAAGCCTGCTTGGGATTCTGTGTCTCCCTCTCTCTCTACCTCTCCCCCACTTGTGCTCTGTCTCTCTCTCTCTCTCAAAAATAAACAAAATGTAAAAAAGAAATTTAATTAAAAATATATAATCAAGTAGTAAATAAAACATGCAAGTGAATGGGATCAAGTTCTTTCTAGGTTTTGATAATGGGGAGAAAATTAGAGACAGAGGAGAGCCATGGACATGTTAAGATAGGGGTAGAATCATCAGTAAGAGAACAAGAAAAAAATTCACATTCGCTAAAATATATTTAGTTCTGGCTCAGTCTGCTTTCGATTCTGTGGACAAATAAAATGTGTGGACAGAGGACATTTTGAACCATACATTCTGTAGACACAGGGGTATGAAGCACATACATCCAACATAAGCTGATGAAGTAGACTGACGTAGCCTCGTATACTTAACAAGTTTATTTCTTGGCACTTATTTGTTGACTGGTTTAACACACAACTTCTTAGAGACTTATTTTTGAAGGATTGACTAATCAAGGATTTTTTGTACTTCCTCAGGTAAAACTCAAAGCTAAGTATGAATTCATTTATACAGGTATCTGCTTCACCACAGTGCTCTCTCCCTGCCAGGCAGACATTCACAGTGGGATAAAAGGAGTAAGAGGATCACGAAAAAGGATAAAACATTGTATCAAAAAGAAGATGGTAATTCAAGACTAAGATATGTTATTTGATCTCCACCCCCCCCCCCCCCGCCAACTAATAGATGTTCTTTACATGTCAAAATAGCATTTATTTATTTGCTTTACATATCAAAATAACATTTATTTATTTGCTGAGGCAAATAGTTACTATCTAAAGAAATATAAAAATGCTCTGTTTGTAAAAGGAACATATATTTTTTTTATCAGACATGGCTATCACCTCAAAATGACTTTTTAAAATTTTTCTTTAATGTTTATTTATTTTTGAGAGACAGAGACAGAGTGTGAGCAGGTGAGGGGCAGAGACAGAGGGAGACAAAGCAAGCTCCAGGATCCGAGCTGTCAGTATAGAATCCAACGTGGAGCTTGAAGTCATGAACCATGAGATTATGACCTGAGCCAAAGTTGGACACTTAACCAAACGAGCCACCCAGGTGCCCCCACAATGACTTCTGAATTATTCCAAATAAAGGAAAAATTGTTATTCACACAATGAAAGAAATTTACACATAGTTCACTATGCGAAGGCAATGAAAACAGAGAATATATAAACACGTTGAAAAGAAATAAAATATATATTTTGTTGTAAATTAATCTGAACTGAAGAAACTATTCTTTTTAATGTTGACAAATCACAAACCCTGGGGGTGTTGCAATCTAGTGAATTAATTTTATTGGTGGAACATGACACTTAATTGTCATGCCAACCTTCTTAAACTGTAACCTAAAGGTATTAGGTCTGAATGATAGTATTTTAAATAATTTTTAATGTTTATTTATTTATTTATTTTGAGAGAGCGCGCAAGAGAGAGAGTGAGCACAGGTGGGGCAGAGACAGGGAGAGAGACAATCCCAAGCAGTCTCCACACTGTCAGTGCGGAGCCCAATACAGGGCTCCACCTCATGAACCTTGAGATCATGACCTGAGTCAATATTAAGGGTTTAACTGACTGAGCCACCCAAGAGCTCCTGTATGAGAATATTTTAAAAAGATACACTTAGGGGCGCCTGGGTGGCGCAGTCGGTTAAGCGTCCGACTTCAGCCAGGTCACGATCTCGCGGTCCGTGAGTTCGAGCCCCGCGTCAGGCTCTGGGCTGATGGCTCAGAGCCTGGAGCCTGTTTCCGATTCTGTGTCTCCCTCTCTCTCTGCCCCTCCCCCGTTCATGCTCTGTCTCTCTCTGTCCCAAAAATAAATAAACGTTGAAAAAAAAAATTTAAAAAGATACACTTAGAACTTCACGATAAAATTTGATGTAGTATTTACGGTAGGATACAAAGATACTTGTTCTTTTCAATGTAGGCCTTAATTCTGGTGGTTAATTGAAACAATAGCATAGATTTTAAATAGCTAATGCAGACAATTTAAAACTTTAGCACAAATATGAATATTTATTTGTAGAGAACATTTAATATGTAAAGAAATGAGAGGAGAAAAGAAGAAGGAAGAAAAATAGTACTAGCCAAGAATCAGCTTTAATTTAAATCACCTTTATGTTTGAAATGAAATTTTTGTCATAGTATCAACCAATTCTTTTTTAAAAAAATCAGACAGCTAACTAGATATCCAAATACAGATGAAAACACTAGTTGCTTTGACTTAATTTACCTTTTTACATTCAGGGATATTAAACAAAACTATTTTAAAAGATTATTCAATGTGCTAGGACAGTAAAACTTTAGCATTTCTGACACAATAATATCTTCCAAACCATTCTCTAAAATCCTTGGATATTCTACTTGGGGCAGAGGTGACTTTAGGTGGAAAACATTAGGAGATGGATTTGTTTCTGTAATTTCTACCTACTTTTCACTATAGGCTTTAGCCTATTTCTAGCGTCATTTAGGGACTCCTCTCAAATGGAGGATGACTTCTGGCATAGGACAATGAAGGACCTATATTGATCGCCTGTGGAGAACTTTCAAATCAAAACAACATAAACGCATCTGCCAGGTGGTTAGAGAAAGAACAAAGAGACACAGGGGTGAGCTATTTGGGGAATAACTATACAGCTGTCTGGTAATGCTAACCTCTACCTAATTATGGCAGCATCTCTAGAAAATATAGCTGGCATACTCAGGCCTGTATGAGATGACACATACAAACAGTTGCCCAGATGTGATGCTCTGTGGTTTTTCATTTAAGTATCTGGGGACTAGTCAGTGTCTATCACAGACTGTGCTTGTGGAATTAAGGGTCTAGGGCACCAAAATGGCCTCTGCAGTATGCATCCAAGTACTCTATTCTCAAGCATTTTATGAAACACTGTCCTCTTTAGTGGAAAAAATCCAGTGAAAGCCTCAGGCAATATTATCTAACTACAAATTCAGAGTAAGCACTTTGATTTTACCCCAACTATTTCAGATGGTAAAATAGTTTTCTCACCTATGAAATATGTGAATGTTTTAGATAGGTTCTACTACAATCTCTGAGTTCTAGTATATCCTTTCCTCATCGTCTATCTTTTCCTTATTAAACTGTATGTACTCAAGAGAGGGCCAATTATAAATCAGTTAAAATTTATGTCTGTATATGTTTCTTAGGAAACAAGTCACCTTGTAAGGAAACATATGGTATGTTGAGTAGAAAAGATATAAGAAGGGAAAACAGACAAAGAGGGTTAAAAGGCTGGAGAGATTATAGACAAACTTGTCCTGGCACAGAAAGCAATGAAGACCTTCCCCCAAAATGGATAAAGAAACACAACATAATAAAGGTCCTGGTGCATTACACTCAAGCTAAAATAAGTAGAAACCATGTTTCTTATATCTATGCCTAACATAAATGACACTACTACTACTTTCTATTATACCTTCCAAGATGATATTTGATATTTGAACTTCACTTGGCAAAAAAATGAACAAAAGAGAAAACAAAAAGATTAGTTCCTTGCAGCTAGTGCTGAGAAATGGACTCATTACAACTTGCCTCCTTGGCAGGAAGAAAGACCCAAATACAAATATTCCTCCTTCTGGAGGGAGATTTTTGGATTTAATAGCAAGGAACACCTTTTCTAGATTTGTGTCTTTGCTCCATGTGTTTTCCATTGTTTGGGTTTATCTCAACTTGGGGTATAGCTCTTTTTTTTTTTTCCAGACTAAACTCTTCAGCAGTCTTGATGCTAAAGAGGTCTATCTGCAGTGGAAGGATACACTGCAGTGGAATTTCATGAAGAAGGAAAAGGGATCATAAAGACATCTGATAAAACCAAACACCTCTCTATTCTATTTTACCAAACTTGTGAATTATTACACTTTGTTTGTGTTTGTGGAGTTGCCTCTTTCAATATGTTTTCAATAGACAACAAGGCACCGAAAACCCTGGGTAAATAATAGATGTTAAATATAGCTACTACCTAACAATGTTACTGGAACAATTAGAGTGCAGAAAACTCTCTCACATGAGAAGCCAACTAAAAACAAAGATTGGCATGGTGCTGGTTCTTTGGTTCTTTTTAAATTAATAAAACACACTTGCTCTAAACTCATCTCTCACACTTAAAAACTACTTAGGTTGCTTTTATTTGTTTTCAACTCCCATTAAAATACACAATAGTCGATCCGATTCTTTGTGTAATTCTGCTTTTTTTTTTCCTTCTTTTTTTATACATATCCAGAGTGCCAGCATACATTTGTGTGTGTGGACTATATGTATGCCTTATTTTCACATTCAGAGAGCATGGGGATTGTTCTTGAAGAAAGCCTCTTTCTAGCCAGATTCTATTAGGTCACATTATGTAAATGAATGTATAACACAAAATTCATTTATTCATTTGGTGTGTAGTAGAACACATGGCAAATGCTAAGGAACACAGCCAAAAAGTTAAACTGTGCAACACAAAAGAAGACCAGTAGAGATCCTGAGCATTGTCTACACACTTGTAGAGAGCTGCTGAGTAAGGGGAACTATACCTTTTGCATTCAAACCCACAAGACCATAGATAGCATTATTAGGAAACACGAATTTTTACCACATGTACAATGGAATAAAAACAGTGACTTCCATTCTCTTTGCAAAAAGCCCAGTAGCTTTTCTAGACTCATGACCTTTCAAGTCTTTTAATGTATTTTAAACAGAAGTCCTATCACTTCTGCCTTTAAGTAGCAAAACGGGACTCTGGGAAAACATAAAGGTTCTGAAATGCCTCATCAAGTCTAACAAAGAAAACTATTTAACTTTGTTTGTCTTAAAGGCAAACATCTACAGAGAGATGAATCTGACAGAACAGTAAACATGATCTAAATTATTTTTAAAAGTCTTACCTAAGCATACTAGACACAAGCAAAAGGTGCTGTCCATTTTAAAGACCTATTATGTCTTAACATTTCATAAATTCCTAAAAGATAATACTCACATTTTGCTGTCACCTTGTACCCCCCCAGAGGAGGGGCATGGCCCTCTAATGCATCAAATCCAGCGGAAACTAGGACCATGTCTGGATCAAACTCTTTGGCCACAGGCGTCACTACAGTCCTACACAGTAAAAAGGCAACCAGTTACACATGGGAATGGTGAATACCTTTAAAAATTGTGCAATGAAAACGACTTGGCACAACCTCAAGAACTTCCCAAGAATAAAAGAGAAGGGGAAAAGAAAACACCATTTGAAGAGATCAAAATGTTATCATTTCCTTAATAGTGAATCACTGTTATTTTAGCATCCCAATTCAGTCTTTTTCTTTCATCTTTTTTTCCTCTAAATTAAAAAAAAAAAAAAAAAAAAAAAAAAAAAGCTTTACAGGTACATTCTAAAGCCCATCATATTACATGCACATCTGTGGCTGCTTTATCCCACTGCCTATAAAAAAAAGTGCTTCTTCCAAGGGAGTGACTAATGTTTTACAGAGGAAAGTCGAAGCTTTAGTGAAAACCTGGCTTGCTCCAGTTAGTGAGAACTTGGTGTAAATTTGAACTATAAATTTCTTTTGAGAAAAAGTTGCTTTTCCAACTTAAAAAAAACATTTTTAAATATTTGTCATGGTAGGGGGTAACTCCTGCAAAGGAAAAACAAAAATTCCTTTAATAGAGTCCAGACTATAATGTTAAGTGAGTCTAAGGTCAGAGACACCAGGAATGTGGCAGCCTCATCCATGACAGCAACCCCTGCTGGTCCTACTCAGACACTTCAGCATTTACCTCTTTAGCCTTCTCAGGACACCCTAAACCCTTTTTCCTCAGTGCTGGATTTGATAGAAAATGATCAATAGATGCTACTGGGATTCATAAAATAGAATAAAAAAATAATGTAGGATTCAAGACTGATGTTCCATTATTAAAATTCAATTTTTTAAAGACTATTTAATAATATGGGGAAACTGCCTGCAATAGCAAATTTAAAAATTGGTAAGGTCTCTACTGTGTGTTTAGTAGATAGAAATAACTGTACAAATATTAAAATTGTTAACCTTAAGTAGTGACAAAATGGAATTCTTTTAATTTTTTTGTTTGCCAATCTCTATTTTTACAGTGACCACATATTAGTTCTACACTTAAAAATTTAAATAAGAAGTTGTTGAAGTTATAAAAGATAATTATTTGAAATTTACCTAGAGATATAAATGAATAAAATGTTTTTCATAATTCCACTACTATTATAAAAGTATGAAAGTTTAATACTTCAAACTCATAAGTGTGCATGTAAGTGACGTTCACAGGTAGTCTTTCTAACAATTGGAAAGCCACTCACATCTGAGTTAGGCCACCAGTGAAACTAAGTGAAAACCTAATTTTGTTTATGATGTACAGTTTCATTATTTTATTCTTCAATATAATTAAGAATCTCTAATAAAGCTACATTATCAGGAGTGATACCTTCAATCCTTTTCCTTCCCAATAATGCCAACACTTACATTATAATTTTCATAAATTGTTACACATTACCAATTCACTACTTTCATATGAATGAAATACCATGTGATATATGTATTTGGGATATTGGAATAAATGGTCTCAAAGAATCAAGAGTGTTTTATCAAGGAACTCAGTATGATTAATCCTATGTACTCCTTTGGCAAACAAGCAGTACTCCTAGGAAAATATGGGGGTAGATGATTAAACAAAGTTGTCATCCAATCACATGCATCATAGTAACCAATCTTCCATCTCCTTTCCCTCTCTGGGAAAAGTTTCTCCCCCTCTACAGATGGACTGAAGGGTAAACATCCTTCAAGGCACAGCTCACTATCTTCTCCATAAGGGCTTCTCTCTACATATGGACATTAAATATATATGTATATATTTTTGAAGGACAAATACGGTAAAGGAGACAAGGACTGCCAATATAATTTGAATATATGACAGACATGGATACGATCTACAGAGAGGAAAATTAAAACATAAGTGTAAGTTCTGCAGTGGAAGCTACAAAAAGAAAGACTTTTCTCTTTTCCTAGAGAAACAAACTGACCAAAGAGAAAATACCTAGAGAAACTGACACTTGAGAGTCACTCAGACCAACAATCAGGTTTTTTTCTCAGTCTTCCCATAGCGAATGTCCTACTCAAAAATCCCACTCAACATACAGAGCTCCCACTTATCTTTTCAGTGTCCTTTTCTCAAATATGAAGGATTGTTTGAAGAAAATTTCCAGAATAAAAGACAACAAAACTAACATGCAAACAAACAAAAGAAAGAGAACTCAGAAAACCAGAGAAAATTCAGGGAAGACACTATAATTGCAAAAATTAGGATTATCCTCAAAGACATAAAACAATACATCTAGTAAATGAAAAGTGAGTGCTACTAAAAGAAGAAAAAGCAAACAAAACATATAATAGACTATTTAAAAGATAAAGTTGATAAGTTCTCTCATAAAGAATAACCAAAATAGAGACACGAAAAATTGACAATGTCAGATCACACACTTAAAGAACCCATTTAGGAAGTCAACATACAAAGAACAGTCTAAGAGATTTTTTTTTCCCTTTTTTTTTTTTTGTCTTATTGAGAAGTAATTGACATAGAAAACTGTATTAGTTTAAGGTGTCCAGCATAATGGTTTGACTTATCTGTATTTTGAAATGATTAACTCTACATGTTCAGCCAACATCCTTCTCATCTAGATAAAATAAAAAAGAGAAGAAAGAAGTATTCTCCTCATGATAAGAACTCAGGATTAGCTTTCATAATTCTTTCCAGTATATCATACAGCAGTGTTAGCCACAGTCATCATGTTGTACATTATATCCCTCCTACTTATTTATCTTCTAACTAGAATTTTGTACCTTTGACCACCTTCCTCTAATTCCTCTTGACACCACACTCTGCCTCTGATAACAAGTCTGATCTCTTTTCCTGAGTTTGTCTTGTTTTTTTTTTGTTTTTTAGATTCCACATATAAGTGAGATCATAAAGTATTTGTCTTTCTCTGACTTACATCACTCATTTAGCATAACACCTTCAAGTTCCATCCACGTTGTTGTAAATGGTAGGATTTCTTCTTTTTTATGGCTGAATAATATTCCATTCCATATACATACCATAATTTCTGTATCCATTCTTCCATAAGCTTGGTAGTTTTTATATGTTGGCTATTATAAACAATGCTGCTCTGAAAATGAGGGTGCACATTCTTTTTGAGTTAGTGTTTTCATCTTCTTAGGATATATTCTCAGAAGTGGAAGCAGATCATATGGTAGTTCTATATTTAATTTTTGAGGATTCTCCATACTGTTTTCCCTTGTGGCTGCACCAATATACAATTCTACCAACAGTGCATAAGGTTTCCATTTTCTCCACACCAAAGCCAGCGTTTGTTTTCTCTTGTCTTTTTCATGCTGGCCATCTAACAGACCTGAGGTTATATCTCAATGGGGTATTAATTTGCATTTCCCTAATGATTAGTGATATTGAGCATCATTTCATGTACCTGTTGGCATTTTGCATATTTTTTTCAGAAAATGTCTATTCAGGTCCTTTGGGACCATTTTCAAAAATTGGGTTGTTTGTATTTTTGCTTTTGAGTTGTATGAGTTCTTTATATATTTTGGATATTAACCCCTTATCAGACATATGACTTACAAATATTTTTTCCCATTCCATAGGCTGTTTTTCAATTTTGTTGATGGTTCTTTTACTGTGCAGAAGCTTTTAAGCTTGATGTATTCATACTTATTTACTTTTTATTTTGTTGCTTGTGCTTTAGGTGTCATATCCAAGTAACTGTTACCAGGGCTCATGTTAAGAAGGCTTATTCCTGTTTTTCCTCTAGGGGTTTCATGGTTTCAGGACTTACATTTAAGTCTTTGATCCATTTCAAGTTAATTTTTGTGACTGGTATAAGATATTCTTTTATGTGTGATGCATTCTTTTATGTGTGATATATTCTTTTATGTGTGAATATCCACTTATCACAGTACCGCTTATGGAAGAGACTGTCCTTTTTTCACTGAGTATTCTTGGCTCCTTTCTCAAATTTTAGTTGACTGTAAATGCTTGAATTTATTTCTGGGTTCTGCATTCTGTCCCATTGTTCTATTTTTCTGTTTTTGTGCCAGTACCATACTATTTTGATAAATTTGCTTTATAATACAGCTTGAAATCAGGAAATGTGAAGCTTCCTGCTTTGTTCTTGCTCGATTCCTTTGACTACTTGGTGTCTTTTGTGGTTCTATATCAATTTTAGGAGTGTTTCTTCTACCTTTGTAAAAATGCCATTGAATCTTGATAGAGATTACATTGAATCTATATATATTATTATTTTTGATACTATTGTAAATGGGATTGATTTCTTTTTCAGAAAATTCACTGTTAATGTAGAGAATGCTAGTGATTTTTGTACGTTAATTTTGTATCCTGCAATGTTACTGAATTCACTGATTAGATCTAACAGTTTTTGGTTGTCTTTCAGATTTTCTATATATAAAATCATGTCATCTGCAAAGAGAGACAATTTTACTTCTTCCTTTACAATTCCGATACTTTTTTTTTTCTTTTTTGCTTGATTGTTCCAGCTAGAACTTCTAGTACTATCTTGAATAGGAGTGATGAAAGTAGGCACTCTTGTTTTGTTCCTGATGTTAGAGGAAAAGCTTGCAACATTTCAACAATGTTACCTGAGTGAGGGCTTGTCATACACGGACTTCACTGTATTGATATATGTTCCTTCTTTGCCTGAAATTTTCAGTTTTTATCATGAATCAATGTTGAATTTTGATAAATGCTTTTTCTGTATTTATTGATATAATCATATGGTTCTTTTCTTTCATTCTGTTAATGTGATGTATCACATCGATTGATTTATCTATGTTGAACCATCCCTGTTTTCTAGGTATAAATCCCACTTGATCATGGTGAATGATCCTTTTTCATGTTTTGCTGAATTCAGTTTGGTAGTATTTCATTGAACATTTTGCATCAATAGTAATCAGGGATATTACCTGTAGTATTTGTTTAAGTGTGCTTTTCTGTTTTTTCTGGATAATGCTTAGTCTTGTAAAAGGAATTTTTGGAAGAGTCTGAGAAACATCTGTGTTAATTTCACCAGCTAGAATTTACCAGTGAAGCCATCTGATCCTGGGCTTCTCTGTGTTGGGAGATTCTGGTTACTGATTTCATCTCCTTACTAGTAATCCATCTATTCAGATTTTCTCTTTCTTCCTGAACAGTCTTGGTAAGCTGCATGCTTCTAGAAAATTTCTCATGCCTTCTGGTTATTTAGTTTGTTAGCATATAGTTATTCACAATAGCTTCTTATCATCCTTTGAATTTTGGTGATGTCAGTTTTAATGTCTCCTTTTGACTTTATAATTTTGTTGATTTGGGTATTTTATCTTTTTTCCTTGTTTGGTCTAGCTAGGTCTTTTTTTTTTTTTTTTTTATCTTTTCAAAGAAGCAATTCTTACTTTGGTTAATCTTACTTTTTCTGTTTTCTCTTTTATTTATTCTCCAATCTCTATTATTTCTTTCCTTTTTCTAACTTCATGCTCAGTTTGTTCTTTTTCTAGTTCCTTAGCATTAGGTTATTTGGTATCTTTCTTGCTTGCTAATATAGGTGTTTATTTCTATAAATTTCCCTCTTAGAACTGCTTCTGCTGCATCCCACAAAGCCTGGTATGTTATGTTCCCATTTTCATTTGTCTGAATAAGCCTTTTTATTTCCCCCATTGATTTCTTCTTTGATCCACTGGTTGTTCAGGACAGTGCTGTTTAATTTCCATGTGTTCATGAATTTTCCAAGCTTCTTCTTAATGATTTCTAGTTTCATGCCATTGTGGTCAGAAAAGATACTTGGTATGATTTCAATATTCTTTAATTACTAAGACTTATATGTGGTCTAACATATGGTCTATCCTAGAAAATGTTCCATGTGTGCTTGAGAAGAATGGTTTTTGCTCTCATTGATAGAATGTTCTGTATTTGTCTATTATATCCATTTGGTCTATAGCATTATTCAAGTTTGCTCTTATTGATTCTCTGTCTAGATGATTGATCTATTGTTTAAAGTGGAGTATTGAAGTCCTCAACTATTATCAAATTACCATTTATTTCTCCTTTTAGCTCTGCTAGTTTTTGCTTTACATATTTAGGTAATCCAATGCATAAGTATTTATACTTGTTTTATCATCTTGATGTAGTGACCCCTTTATCATTACACAGTTATCTTGTCTCTTTTTACCATTTTCAATTTAAAGTCTATTTTGTCTGATGTAAGTACCACTACTTTTGGTTTTTTATGGTTACTATTTGCTTGAAATATCTTTTTCTGTTATTTCACTCTCAGTCTGTGTACATCTTTATAGCTAAAGTGTCTCTTGTAGGCAGTATATTGTTGGATCTTTTTTTTTTTTGTTTCCATTCAGCCATTCTATGTCTAATAATTTAATCCATTACATTTAAAGTAATGATTTTTATTTTTTTAATTTTTTAGAAGTTCTTTTTATGTTTATTTATTTTTTAGAGACAGAGTGTGAGAGAGAGAGGGAGAGACAGAATCTGAAACAGACTCTAGGTTCTGAGCTGTCAGCACAGAGCCTGACACGGGCCTTGAACCCACGAATGGTGAGATCATGACCTCAGCCGAAGTTGCAAGCTTGACTGACTGAGCCACACAGGCACCCCTAAAGTGATAATTTTTAAAATGAAAAAATATTTAATTGAAGTATAGTTGACATAGAATATTAAATTAGTTTCAAGTGTACAACATAGTGATTCAACAATTACATACATTAGGAAATGCTCACCACGATAATTCTATTACAGTATTATTAACTATATCCCCTATGCTATACTTTCATCACCATGACTTTTTTAAAACTGTAAGTTTGGGGGCGCCTGGGTGGCGCAGTCGGTTAAGCGTCCAACTTCAGCCAGGTCACGATCTCGCGGTCCGTGAGTTCGAGCCCCGCGTCAGGCTCTGGGCTGATGGCTCAGAGCCTGGAGCCTGTTTCCGATTCTGTGTCTCCCTCTCTCTCTGCCCCTCCCCCGTTCATGCTCTGCCTCTCTCTGTCCCCAAAAAAAAATAAATGTTGAAAAAAAAAATTAAAAAAAAAAAAAACTGTAAGTTTGTACCTCGTAGTCTCCTTCACACATTTCTCCCACGTGTAAAGTAATTATTGATAAGGAAATAGTATTGCCATTTTTTTTGTTGTTTTCTAGTTGTTTTGTAGATCCACCATTGCTTGTTTCTTATCCTGCTTTTTCTGTGTCTTAATGTCTTTCGGTATCAGTATGTTTTGACTTTATTGTTTTCTTTGGTGTAATTACAACAGGATTTTCCCTTGTGCTTACTAAGAAGCTTACATAAAGTATCTTAAACTTCTAACACTCTATTTTAAACTAATAACAATTTAACTTCAATACAATTCATAAAATTAACACTTTTATTTCTCTTTCCCCTCACATTTTAGGTTGCTGTTACAATTTACATGTTTTTTAAACATAGATTGTGTAACTAATAACAGATTATAGTTTTGGCATTTTTACTATGTTCTTTTTTTTTTTTTTAACATTCAAACTAGAGTTGTGAGTTATCTGTCACTATTAACATAGTTCAGAATCTAACCTTGACTATATGTTTACCATTACCAGTGAGGTTCATACCACCTTTTAACGATTTTATGTTATCAATTAGTGTCCTTTTACTTCCACTCAAAGAATTGCCTTCAGCATTTCTCATAAGGCGGATCTAGTAGTAATGAATTCCCTCAGCTTCTGTTTGTTCAGGAAAGTCTTTATCCTTCATTTGTTTCTGAATGACAGCTTCACCAGGTATAGAATTCCTGGTTGACAGTTATTTTCTTTCAATATTTTGAATATATTGTCTTCTGGCCTGAAAAGTTTCTGTTGAGAAATCCACTGACAGTCTTCTGGGGATTCTCTTGTATATAATTTCTCTCTTTTCTCTTACGTTCTTAAAACTCTTTTTTACTTTTGACAGTTTACTTATGATATGTTTTAGTTTAGTCCTATTTTGTGTTCAATATATTTGGGTTCCTTCGGACCTCATGAATCTGGATGTCCATTTCTTTTCCCCGGATTGGTACATTTTCAGCCATTATTGTTTTAAATATACATTTTATCCCCTTCTCTTTCTCTTTTCCTTCTAGAATTCCCATAATGTGAACATTGTTTCTTTTCATTATACCCCATAATTCCTATAAGTTTTCTTCATTGTTTTTCTTTTTTTTTTTTTTTTTTCTTTTTGCTCCCTTGAGTAATTTCCAATATCCTGTCATTCAGGTTGCTTATTCTTTCAATGTGGGGTCTACTTTTGAAACTACTTTTGAATTTTTCACTTTACTTATTGTGTTTTTCAATTCTAGGATTTTTTTTTTTTGATTGTTGCTATTTCCTTGTTGACCTTCTCATTTTGTTCATGCATTGCTTCCCTAATTTCTTGAAGTTGTCTGTGTTTTCTTGTAGTTCACTAACCTTCTATAAAAGGATTATTCTGAATTATTCCCCTGGTGGTTCACAGATCTCCATTTCTTTACAGACAGTCATTGGAACTTTATTAGTTTCCTTTGGTGGTATCTTATTTACTTGATTTTTTGTGAGCCTTGATTCCTTTTGTTGGTATCTGCACATGTGAATAATTACCCTCTTTTAGACTTTACAGGTTTGCTTTGGCAGAGACAGTTTTTCACCAGTAAGCTGGGTTTGCACCTGTGGGTGTGTCAACTGATAAAGTCCTTGAGCAGGTGGGATCTGCTATTATGGTTTATTTTGGAAGCAAGGCAATTGTTTGAGCTTTAAGTACTGGGATGGGAACATGTGCTACTGGTTGAAAACAGTTGAGTAAAACAGCTGCTTGGTTCCCTACCCAAGTGAGGCTGTAAGATGGGATCCACAGTTGCCTGGATTCTCTAGTCAGGCTTACTAGAATGGTCAGGACTGGGTAATATATTCAGTAATAGATGAAGCTATGAATTTGTTTCCTTGCCCTGGTAGGTGCGCATGATGAGAACAAAGGCCTGTATAGCTTGTTGTGTGGGGATCTGAATTGAAACTGTGACCCAGAGTGTTAATAAGGTTGAAACTAGCAGAAAATTTCAAGCTTGGTTTTCAGAGAACTGTTTCCCCCTAATCAGCTATTGTGTCTTTTCAGACCCCACTAAAAATCTACTAGCTGTCTCTGCAGAAGTCTGGACTCAGGGTCAACTGATAAGGTTCCAGCCTATGAACAAGCAAAACCCTGCATTCCTTACCCAAGATAATGACTCCCAAACTCCATACACTTTATACTAACTCTCAGAGCATACCGAAAGCCCTTTCTCCTCCTCCTAAGATAACCTCCTAAGGTCAAGGGCTGAGTTTTGCCTTGTTCTGATGTTAAGTATCCACCCCAAAGTGAACATGGGATATATGTTACATATATGTTTGCTCAAATGAGCATGATCCATCTTTTCTTATGAATAGTCTTAAGTTTCCTTGCCTTTCTAAATCAGTATGTGTGTAATCTCAACCCCTATAGTTACAAAAAACTTGTTCTCTCACCCTTCAGGGAGCTGGATTTAAGGCTTTTTTCCCTGTCTCATTTGGCTGTCTCTCAAATAAACCCTTCCTTGCTGCATACCTGGTATTTCAGTGATTGACTCTGCTGTGCATCAGGCAGATGGGCCTGGGTTTGGTGACAGAATCAGGCCAGAGCTTTCCCAGGTCATATGAGTCTACCAGTTCTGCTCTGCAGTTGGGGAAGCCAAGGGCCATGGTCAAGAGCCACATGTTCAAATGCTACTGTATGTAGGGCTGTTAAATGCGCTATGCAATTTATCCATGCACTCTGGTTAGGTGCCCTGGTCAGACAGGCTGAAGACTGTATTCAGCAATAAGTGGGGCTACAAATTATGTTCCCCATAATTGTCTCAAAAGCCAAGTATACAGCTCTTTGTTGTCTCAGTTCAAGCCAATCAGCAACCCCAAATTCCCTGACCATACAGGTCCACTGGCTTTGCTGTTCGAACTATCATCTCTGCCCACTCACTTCATGGCTCAAGTTCCACTGAGCTGCAGAGCCTCCAGGAGTTGTCTTCAGCCCTTCTGGTCAGACAGGACAGAAAGACACTGTCTACAATAGGTGAAGTTATGTCTCAGCTCCCTTTCCTGGGTGGCAGTGGGAGGGGTCAAGGTGGCTCCAAACTACTTTCAGTTTCCCAAATAGGCTCTGTTGTTTGGGAAGGTCTTGGAGCTACCCTCAGCCTTGGCTATGAATTCATTAATATTCCTGTCTGCATGGTAGAGGAATAGTCCACTCCCAGTACTGGCTTTGCTATGGGGGCAATCAGCTCTGTTTGCCCACCTCTTAGGTTAAGTGCCACTGGGCCACAGTTTCCAGAAACTGTCTCCAGCCCTGCTGGTCCAATGGGACCAGAAGACACTTTCCAAAGTGGGTGGGGCTGCAACTCAGCTCACTGCCTGGCCCTGGAAAACCAGGCTCTAAGGCCTGTACAACTCCTCCTTTGAGAATCTGAATCAGGTAGATCTGCAGGCTGACATGCTCTCTGGTCAAAGTGTACTCCTGACTTGCTTCTCAGATGAGCAAAACTACTGACTGGGACTACTACTTAGGCACTGCAGGCATAAAGATGGATGGTCAAGATCCATGTGCTGATTGTTGCAAACCCTCCCGCCGCCCCCTTCTCCACCACAATCAGATTCTCAGTGGTTGAGCCCCACAGATTTCCCCACAATCCTTGTGATATGAGATCAGAGTAGGGTCTCCTGCAAAGCAACCTACAATGCTGGGAGTGGTCTTGTCTCCTCTGGGTTCTCTTCTGCCCCTGAAGGAACCAGAGGCTCAGGGGAGACCTCTATGTGTGGGGATGTGCCAGCCAGAGTTAAGAACAATGTGGTCAATGTGTAGCCACTTCTCTTACCCTTCTAATGTAGTTTGCCTTGGTCTCTGTGGTACAGGGGGTTGCTTCAGCCTTATCCCCATGCTCTAGAACTCCCTCAGTGATGTCTTTTCCTTGAATAGTTAGTTGTTAGTTGTTCTTTTGACGGGGAACAAAGCCAGGAACAACCTATGTCACCATGTTGGTTATATCACTATTTGGGAATCTTTTTAAAATTTAGAACGTCCTACTCATTCAAATTGCCAATCAAAATTGAGAGTAGAAAATAAAGTTTCAGATATTCAAACTGTTAACAAAAAAATAATATCTCAAAAATTGTAAAAAAATAAGGGGTGGACAGCATCTGGCTGTCTCAGTTGATGGAATATGTGACTCTTGATTTTGGGGTTGTAACTTTGAGCCCCACGTTGGGTGAAGAGATTACTTTAAAAAGTAAAAAAAAAATAATATCTCTCACAAATATTTTCACAAGAAGGTATTGGATGATATAACTCCATTCAAATGAAGGCATATAGTACGAAAGAATGAGACACAAGCCATTGACCCCATCAAAACATTTTTGAAAATGTTCATTTTTGCCAAAAGTAAAAACAAATTACTCTTACTTTAGAACAAAATAGAAATTTGTATGGAATGGAATAGGTTTTCATTCCAATGGAACATTTTGTTAACAAAGACATCTTACCTAATTCCAAAAGAATTAGATCTATTTATCAACAAATCTCAAAATATACAGATCCTACTAGTTTCCATGTGAAGCAAATATCATGTTTGTTATGTATATCATTCCTGAATTCACAAATATATGGCTTTTCCAATTTCACACAGAATTTCAAAATGCTCTTTCAGGACTAATCCTATATACTTGAATTAACTCCAAACAATAAGAAAAATGGAAAATTGGAAAAAAAATACATACTTAGAATTGTATCTGAGTGGTAGTTGTTTGTTTAATGAATTCGTGATGTATAATTGTAAAAGTGATGCTATGCTACAACATATGCTGTATACTGAAGAACTAAATGGTAACGGGTGCTTAACAGCGGTATTGGTAAGGTTCATTTATTTATTTTAAGAAGTATATAATGAGTGTCTATTATGTTGCAAATTCCTTTGGCTTAAAGATATGCTAAATTTTGAACTGTATCTTTATTTTCCTCTTTAAAGTCTCTTATGCCTAGTTCCCTGATAAACTGAGGAAACTAAGACACCACAAATCTCTTTATTGCCGCAATTATTTTAGCAATGTATGTGAAGTGTTTGTACTCTTCTGTTTATGCCAATACAGACTGAATTTTAATTCAAAAGATCTATCACGTCTGAAAGACTAAAAAACACATTTGGGTAAAATATAAGTGGGAAAAGTGATAATTTTTCCTAAATGAAACACATTCTCAAAGGCATTCATTTAAAATTTTATCTAAACAACTAGGTTTTTTGATTAAAGATAGCAAACAAAGCATATGTGTTTGTCTCTCAACTTTCCCAATATCCCAATGGAAGGAAAGTACAGGTTTATATGAACTCATGGTTTTAAATACGTATCAAGCAAGCAGACATAGAAATAACTTTAGATATGTGTATGCGTGCATGGGTTAGTATGTATTTCCTAAAAGCAATGACAGCCCAGGGGCAAATAACAGTGGCCAGATCTTGTTTTCTAATATCATTCTCCAATGATCTTTGGGAAAGTGGTTGATTCCTGGGCTGTGTCAGGGAAAATACCAGGTATTTCTGTAACATCTTATGATGACAGAAAATAATGAAATGCTCAAAGATAAAGGACATATTAATAGGGCATATGAACAAATGTGACAGAGCTCCCAATGGCCAAATCTGGGACAATTTCAGGGAAAAAACAACTAATGAGAGTATTGGATTATAATCCAGAGTCAAATAAGTATATGTGAATCATACAAAGATTTAAAAATAATGGAATAGATAGAGAATAAGTCATTCTGCCTTATAGAAAAAATTCAACTAATATGTATAGAAGAATTGAGAGAAATAGAAAATCACCATTTTAACAAGACAGAAATATTTGATGCAGACAAGGGCCATGAAAGGATGCTGAAATTTGTGGGCAAAAGTTTAAGAAGAAACATGGTGCTTGCATTATATCTTCCAAAGTATCTTCCCCAAGATATTCTAAAGGAAAAGAATAGAAACTTTAAAATAAAGAACGCTGCAGATACCATCTCAGTTAAGTGATCAAGGTTACCATCTCTTGTGATAAGACATATCAACACCAATTGTCCCTGATGTGACACACTGAGAAAGGTTGATCATTTCTATAGTATTATTGCTAAAATATATATAATTTCAAATCTAATAAGAAGAAAACATCAGGAAAACCTAAATTGAAGAACATTTGACAGAAAAAGTGACCAGTATACTTAAAAGCCATGGCCAGGAAAATAAGGAAAGACTAAGGATTGCTACAGATTGGAGAAGACATCTAAATGCAGTATAAGGCTCTGGATTGGATCCTGCAATAGGAAAAGGACATTAGTGGCCAAACTGCATGCAGTCCCATATAAAATCAGTAGCCTAGCTAACAGTAGTGTACAAATATTAATTTCTTAATTTTGATAATTATACTATGGTTATGTAAATTTTTAACATTAGGGGAAACTGAGTGTAGGGATAATATAGGAACTCTATGCTTTTCTTACAACTTTTCTGGAAGTCTAACAGTATTTCAAAATAAAATATTACCAAGCATCAACATACAAAAAAAAAAAAAAAAAAGAATTGATAACAACAAAAGAGGATGGAAGAGTTGTTAATAAACAGGGATTTTTAACAAGTTTCTAGAAGAGGGAGACTGCATACTGAAAAAAATTAAACAAATAAACACAAGCTATCACCCTGAATACACTCTTATGGGACCACAAAAGAGACATGAGACACTCCCACTCAATGGAACCCCACTAAAGAAACATATGATGAAGGAAAAGAGGCAAAACTGAAAACAAGAGATTAAGAAATGTTAGTTGGTTAAGAGGACCAGCACTATTTCCAACACCTCAACTACCTTTCCTATCTGCCAGCAACCAGTGTTTAATCCTAGGCAGAATACTCAGTTGATTCTCCTAAGAAAAGGAGGTATCTGCAGAAAACAAAGAGTGTGGATACGGTTACCCCAAAATATAGTCTTCATTTTTTTGTCATTTAGCGAGATTCAGAGACCATGAGCCATCTCCTGGAATGCTAATCCCAAAGTGGGATTTGGCGTAACATACACCTCATCCCATACGGGCTCACACAGAGCTCCCATTTGATCCATTTTTCAACCACAGGGAAAAATCTGATGTTAGTTACTACTTTCATAAACATCAATGTCAAAACATAAATTTCCTGACATATAAGGAGAACCAGTAGCATAAACAAAAGATTAAAATAAAGCCTGAAGAAAACAGAGATAGTTCAGTCAACAGAAACAATAATCTCAGAGATTCAGAAAAATATTTTATCTTTAAAACAAAGACATGCCAATATAAAAAATAACAAAAAACAAGGAAAGCACTTAAAGATAAAAAGAATAATTATATAAACTAATAGAAGGTATGAAAAAATAAAATTAAAGTAATCCTCCTATAAGGAAGGAAATAGACAAAATATAAGTGGGAAAATATGAGACTTAAAGGATTCATGCAGAAGTCATATATTTGAATAACAAGGTTCCTGAGAATGCTGAGACAGGGGAGGAAATTTTCAACAAATAACAGAAGATAATTCTTAGGAACTGAACAGTAAGTCCAACTGATGCAAAACTATGCATAAAAACATACATATACATTTAGACTTATTCTCATGAAACTTCAAATCCCCAGGGATTCTTAAAAAATAAAAAAAAAGTCATCATCAGAAGAGATCAAGAAGGAGTTTGACATCAAAGTACCAATCAGCAACAGTGAATGTCCTCACATTATAAGGGAAAATTATTTTTAAACTTTAATTCTGTTTCCAGTCATTACATACTGATTTTCAAGTATGTTACTTAAATAAAAATACTTTAAGACATGTACGGACTCAGAAATTTAATTCCAAAACACTCTTTCTGAATAATTTACTTAAGAATATACTTCTGTAAATCAAGAAAGTAAATCCAAGAAACAGAGCAGCAGCATAGGACCAAAGTAGTGGATGTATCACAGGAGAATGAGAAAGAAGGCCCAGTGACCTGTTGATTTGTATATGTATTTTTTCACTATAAAAACAAACTACTAAAGCAATAATGACAGCATATCTGCTTTTTCATCTCCATTTGACCATTGGAGATTCTGTCATAGAAGAAAAGAATCCCATTTTGGATATATTTCCGTGAAATGTGATTCTAAATCAGAACCTCCTCAGTTAGTATCAGATCTCTGGATTTATTTCAACTCTAGTCAATGGTCAACGAATTGATTGCAGTGACACTGAGTCATGTGCTTTGTTTAAGATGAGTCACACTAGTGATTTCCCATGATTCACCTAGGTGTATGCTGAATAAACAGTATACAATCCTACCCATTCATATGGCATGCTCAGTGCAGGGGAGCACTCCTCTGGCTTTAAGAAAAACGAAAGGCTTGATTCTTCAGCCTTAAACTCAAAATGTAAAGCATTTCAAAGCTTTTTAATATATAGAATTATTAATATTTTTTATTATTCAGAGCCCCTATTATGTGAGAGGCACTAGGACTGTGCCAGGATTCAAAGATATGAACAAGTTGTAATTCTGCCCTCAAGAAATTCATAACCTACAAAGAAAAGTAGGTGGAAAATACGTTTTTGTAGTATGGCATGGCACAAACTCAGGCACAAGCAATGTACCAAGAGACCGAAGGGAGGAGGCAGTCAATAGGGATGAAGTCAGTATGAAGACAGTTCAGCAGAAGAAGGAACATGGGAAGTGATTTTGGACATTAGTGTAAGAGGTTGCCAAGAAGAA
Organism: Leopardus geoffroyi; assembly: GCF_018350155.1. Classification (NCBI taxonomy): domain Eukaryota; kingdom Metazoa; phylum Chordata; class Mammalia; order Carnivora; family Felidae; genus Leopardus; species Leopardus geoffroyi. Next base: position 111,843,507 of record NC_059331.1, on the reverse strand, counting down.
AAAAGTAGGGAGTTCATACGGATGGACGAGCAAGGGCAAGGGCAAGAACATGGGCACCTGAAAGGATACGGAGACCTGTGACAAATACTTCGACATGATTGGAGCATATGGTGCATATGGAGTAGCAGCAGCAGAGGTTTTAAAGGCATGCAGTTTCCAGCCCTACATGTCTGGCACAGAACCAGGGAAAGCTTGATGTTGAGGAAACCAGGGGCTATGAGATAGTGGTGACAAGTTTTTCAAGAATTGCAAAGTTGACTATAGTGTAAGTGCATCACTCAGGTCATTTAATTCACTCAACAAATCTTTAACAACCCCCTGGAATATTCGAGGAACTACTGTAGGCAGGGTTTATAGCATACAGAGTCCCTGTTCTCTTGCCTTCATGGAGTTAACATTCTAATAGAGGAGAAAGTATAAATAAAGAAGCAAGCACATACTAATGGCTAAGGTGAAAAATAAACATAAAGTCATGGAAGGTGGTGCAATTTAGGTATGGGTTCACAGAGAAGGCAGCTCTGAGGTGGTGGCAGTGGAATAAAGCTGCACCGTATGAGGTGAAGAAGTAGGTCAAGTGAATTATGGGGGTAAAACACTGGCCTGTGAGAATAATAAATGCACAGGACCTGAAGTGGGAGGGTCTTTGGTATATTCATAAAGGACCACAAGGAGGCAATTATGGCTGACATAAAGTGAATAAAGGAAAGATGGTTGGAAATGGGGTCAGAAAAGTGGCATAAAGTCAGTTCACGTAGGGCCTCATAGGCCCTTATAGGGACTTTGGATCTCATTCTGAACAACAAAGGAAACTGGAAAGTTTTGAGTACAGCAGCGACATGATCTGATTTATATCATTTCTGTCCTCATCAATTAAGCTAAGTATTTTAAAGTATGTTTTAGAATTATGAGGTCTTTTGACCTCTGAGACAGCAGATTCTGATCCCCTATATAATTTTTATAATGGCATATTATAATCATGTAAATATGAATTATAGGTGAAAATTCAAGTCTATACTTTTCTTTATAGTTTAATTGTAGGTCACCACTTAAAAGCATCATACTATAAAATTACACATTTTCAAATGGTACAAGGACTTGTTCCTTTTAGATTTTTCTTACAAAAATGTATTATTACAATATGCACACTTTTCATCCATCTGCATATGTTTTTGCATGAAGTGCAGGAGGATGCTCCCAAGGAAAACTCTTCCTAACAGTTAATGCTTAGACAAGTGAGGAAGGAAGCATATCAAAGAACAGCTGCTAAACAGATTCTAGGCAGTGGTTGTGGTTGGTGCTTCAGGATGTCCCTCAGCACTTCACTCATCACTAGACCAGTCCCCTTCCGAGGACACACCAAGGGAAGGGATATAATGGATGTTTGCGGAAGAGGGTCAGCTTTGGAAGCTCTAAGCACACCAAATATACCATTTATTGTCCACCAGATCCACCAATCCCAACCCCAGCAAGTCTTGCTTTTCTTCCTTAACATCCACGCTCCATCTCACACACCCAACAAAGACAAACTCAAATAAACATTGTCTCTATCACCACCCTCTGTTTTCTTTATTGTCCCAATTTTCCATCTCTGGCAGCTCCCTTTGACTCTCTCACACCCACCTCCAGTCCATTAGGAAATCCTGTTGTCTACACATTCAAACTATATCCAGAAACTTACCACATCTCAACACCTCCTATATCATCACCCTGGCCTGTGCCAACATATTTTATCTAAATTAGAGCTACAGCCTCCTAGGAGATAGCCCTATGATCTCTTTTACCTACTCTATACTCTGTTCTCAACATGGCAGCGAGGTTGATATGTTTATCATACCAGATCCTGACCATTTTTTCTCAGGGCATAAGGAAATGTTTCTTAAATGGCCCTCAAGTCTCTGCACAATGAGGTTGCCCAGCATCAATCTGATCCCATCTCTTACCACACTCCACCAGGACTCTACTCACAAGGCTAGATGCACTCTGGACACTGGGATTTTTACACTGGCTACTCCTTTTGCCTGCAGCACTCTTTCCCAGATGGCTAACTCCCTCATCTTACTCAAATCTTTGCTCATGTATCATGAAGAGAGGGTAGTAAGACCTTTCCCTAATGCCCTTCCCCATACCTAGCATCACTCCATCTCCACCTCCATCATTCCACCTCCATCATTCCAAACTCTTTTACTCAGCTCTTTTTCTCCCATAACACTTATCTTCCCAAGTGATACATTATTTACTTATTGTGTTCATTGTATATTTTATTGTCTAATTGTCCACAATAGATGCAAGGTCCCCAAAGGAAGAAATTGTTTGCCTCCCTCTGGGATACAGCAAAAGCGGTCATAAGAGGAAAGTAAATAGCAATCCAGGCCTTCCTAAAGAAGGAAGAAAGAACTCAGATACACAACCTAATCTTGTGTCTTAAGGATCTGGAAAAAGAACACCAAATAAAATGCAAAACCAGCAGAAGACAGGAAATAATAAAATTAGAGCAGAAATTAATGCTATCGAAATCAAAAAAACAGTAGAACAAAGAAACCAGAAGCTGGTTCTTTGAAAGAATTAACAAAATTTATAACCACTAGCGAGTCTCATTAAGAAGAAAAAGGAAAGGACCCAAATAAATAAAATCAAGAATGAAAGAGGAGAGATTACAACCAACACAACAGAAATAAAAACAATAAGAGAACATTATAAGTAATTACATGCCAATAAAATGGGTAATTTGGAGGAAATGGACAAATTCCTAGAACATATATATATACTACCAAAACTGAAACAGGAATAGAAAATTTGAACAGACTCATAACCATTAAGGAAATCAAATTAGTAATCAAAAATCTGCCAAAAAACCAGAGTCCAGGGGCGCCTGGGTGGCTCAGTTGGTTAAGTGCCCGAATTCAGCTCAGGTCACGATCTCAGGGTCCGTGAGTTTGATCCCCGTGTCGGGCTCTGGGCTGATGGCTCAGAGCCTGGAGTCTGCTTCCGATTCTGTGTCTCCCTCTCTCTCTGCCCCTCCCCCATTCATGTTCTGTCTCTGTCTCAAAAATGAATAAAATGTTAAAAAAAAAAAATTAAAACCAGAGTCCAGGGCCAGATGGCTGTCCAGGGGAATTCTACCAAACATTTAAGGAAGAGTTAACACCTATTCTCTTGAAGCTGTTCCAAAAAAATAGAAATGGAAGGAAAACTTCCAAACTCTTTCTATGAAGCCAGCATTACCTTGATTCCAAAAGCAAACAGAGACCCCACTAAAAAGGAGAACTACAGACCAATTTCCCTGATGAACATGGATGCAAAAATCCTCAACAAGATATTAGCCAACCAGATCCAACAATACATTAAAAACATTATTCACCACGACCAAGCAGGATTTATACCTGGGATGCAGGGCTGGTTCAATATCTGCAGAACAAGTAACGTGATTCATCACATCAATAAAAGAAAGGACAAGAACCATATGATCCTCTCAATAGAGGCAGAGAAAGCATTTCACAAAATACAGCATCCTTTCTTGATAAAAACCCTCACGAAAGTAGGGATAGAAGGAGCATACCTCGAGATGATAAGAGCCATATATGAACGGCCCAACATTAATATCATCCTCAATGGGGAAAAACTGAGAGTTTTCCCCCTAAGGTCAAGAACAACACAGGGATGTCCACTCTCACCACTGTTATTCAACATAGTTTTGGAAGTCTTAGCCTCTGCAATCAGACAACACAAAGAAATAAAAGGCATTCAAATTGGCCAGGAAGAGGTCAAACTTTCACTCTTCGCAGATGACATAATACTCTATATGGAAAACCCAAATGATTCCACCAAAAAACTGCTAGAATTGATTCATGAATTCAGCAAAGTTGCAGGATATAAAATCAATGCACAGAAATCGGTTGCATTCCTATATACCAACAATGAAGCAACAGAAAAAGAAATCAAGGAATCAATCCCATTTACAGTTGCATAAAAAACCATAAAATACCTAGGAAGAAATCAATCCAAAGAGGTGAAAAATCTATACACTGAAAACTATAGAAAGCTTAAGAAAGAAATTGAAGAAGACACAAAAAAATGGAAAAAGATTCCATGCTCCTGGATAGCAAGAACAAATATTGTTAAAATGTCGATACTACCCAAAGTAATCTACATACTCAATGCAATCCCTATCAAAGTAACACCAGCATTATTCACAGAACTAGAACAAATAATCCTAAAAGTTGTATGGAACCAGAAAAGACCCCAAATAGCCAAAGCAGTCTTGAAAAAGAAAACCAAAGCAGAAGGCATCACAATCCCAGACTTCAAGCTATACTACAAAGCTGTAATCATCAAGACAGTATGGTACTGGCACAAGAACAGACACTCAGATCAATGGAACAGAATACAGAGCCCAGAAATGGACCCACAAACCTATGGGCAACTAATCTTTCACAAAGCAGGAAAAAATATCCAATGGAATAAAGACAGTCTCTTCAGCAAGTGATGCTGGGAAAACTGGACAGCGACATGTAGAAGAATGAACCTGGACCACTTTCTTACACCATACCCCAAAATAAACTCAAAATGGATGAAAGACCTAAATGTAAGATAGGAAGCCATCAAAATCCTTGAGGAGAAAGCAGGTAAAAACCTCTTTAATCTTGGCCATAGCAACTTCTTACTCAACACATCTCTGGAGGCAAGGGAAACAAAAGCAAAAAGGAACTACTGGGACCTCATCAAAATAAAAAGCTTCTGCACAGCGAAGGAAACAATCAGCAAAACTAAAAGGCAACAGACAGAATGGGAGAAGATATTTGCAAATGACATATCAGATAAAGGGTTAGTATCCAAAAATCTATGATGACCTTATCAAACTCAACACCCAAAAAACAAATAATCCAGTGAAAAAATGGGCAAAAGACATGAATAGACATTTCTCCAAAGAAGACATCCAGATGGCCAACCAACACATTAAAAAATGCTCAACATCACTCACCATCAGGGAATACAAATCAAAACCACAAGGAGATACCACCTCACACCTGTCAGAATGGTTAACATTAACAACTCAGACAACAACAGATGTTGGCGAGGATGCGGAGAAAGAGGATCTCTTTTGCATTATTGGTGGGAATGCGAGCTGGTGCAGCCACTCTGGAAAAGAGTATGGAGGTTCCTCAAAAAACTAAAAATAGAACTACCCTATGGCCCAGCAATTGCACTAGTAGGCATTTATCGATGGGACACAGGGATGCTGTTTTGAAAGGACACATGCACCCCTACGTTTATAGTAGCACTATCAACAATAGCCAAAGTATGGAAAGAGCCCAAATGTCCATCAATGGGTGAATGGATAAAGAAGATGTGGTGTGTGTGTGTGTATAATGGAGTATTATGTATAGTATAATGAAGTATAATGTATAAGTATAATAAAGATGTGGGGTGTGTATGTGTGTGTGTGTGTGTGTGTGTGTGTGTGTGTGTGTGTATATATATATATATATATAATGGAGTATTACTCGGCAGTCAAAAAGAATGAAATCTTGCCATTTGCAACTACGTGGATGGAAGTGGAGGGTATTATGCTAAGTGAATATTAGTCAGTCAGAGAAAGACAAAAATCATATGATTTCATTCATATGAGGACTTTAAGAGACAAAACAGATGAACATAAGAGAAGGGAAACAAAAATAATATAAAAACAGGGAGGGGGACAAAACAGAAGAGACTCATAAATATGGAGAAGAAACTAAGGGTTACTGGAAGGGTTGTGGGAGGGGGGATGGGCTAAATGGGCAAGGGGCACTAAGGAATCTACTCCTGAAATCATTGTTTCACTATATGCTAACTGATTTGGATGTAAATTTAAAAAAATTAAAAACAAAATTAGATAGATAAATAAATAAATAAATAAATAAATAAATAAATAAATGAATGAATGAATGAATGAATGAATGAATGAAATTGTTTGCCTCTTTGTTCACAGATGTATACCCGGGACCTAGAATAGTCATATCTCCCACATAGTGGTCACCCAATAAACAGTTGTTGAATGAAATGCCAAATGACAACCTCTCTGGTTTTTCATGCTTCCAGCTCAGGTTTTCTTAGACCCTCACTCTTCTTCAGCCTATGCACATTTCACAAATATATGTGAAATGCCTTATTTAGTAAAAGCCATCCACGTTTTTTTTGTCATGTTATTGTATATGAACTTTTGCTCTGAGTGCAATCATCAGATAATCCTATCTTTCTTTCCCGGCAGGCTGGTTACAAAACTGTCCAAGCCAAAAAACAGAATAGGGATGATGATTATAAGAATATGCCCCATTTAAATAATTTTTAATCTAGAATTATACTAATGGGGAAAAGAAAAGAAAAGAAAAGAAAAGAAAAGAAAAGAAAAGAAAAGAAAAGAAAAGTGGGAATAAAAATTCTTCACAACTTCAGAAGATGTAGTATATATATGATATGGCTTCTATTTCTTCATATAATGTTGCATTTTCTTTTCTTGTGTCTACATAGTTTTTCTCTGCCTCAATAATTCTACTCAATGTGAATTTCCTCTTACCTTAACCTATTTTTGTTGATCAATTTAGATATTTTTCTAAGTGTCTAGGTCTTTTTTATTTGTAGAAATAAAGCATTAAAATAGAAATTCTGCCAGCACAGAAGACATTATTCTCTAACCTTCTTGCTTTGATGAGCATTAGAACACTGTATGAAAGGGAGGGAGAAGGGAAAGGTGGGATTTCTTAAAAAGCCTTCATAAAAGGGGGCAAATTCTGCAATGTTTTCTACTGGGTCCCATCTCAAAATTGAATTATCTAGTTTCAGTGTACAATTGTAGTGAAGTAAAAAGATTGATGGACTCTCAACTAAATAATATCTAGTTTCTGTTCTTGGCCTGCTCCCAATTTTGTGAACTTAGTAAACTATCTTTCCTTAATATTAGTTTGTACAGCTATAAAATAGGGGTAGGGGGCGCTTCCCCTAGATGGTCTCTAAAGTCATATGCCGTCTCACAAAATATGACTTTTTATGTCTCAGACCTACTTCACCAAAGAAACATTTTTTTTAACCTTCTTATTCTCTTTCATTTGCATTTGATAAGAAAAACCCTTGCCTGGTGGTGGGGGGTGGGGGGGGAGAATTAGGAGAAAGTGGCTGAAAAGTACAAACTTCCAGTTATAAGATAAATCAATATGAGATAAATATGATAAATAAGGAATGTAATATACTAAAGGATGACTATAGTTAACAATACTGTATTGCATATTCGAGGCTTGCTGAGAAAAAACTAAAAGTTCTCACCACAAGGAAAGAAACTGTAAAATTATGTGAGACGATAAATGTTAAATATAGAATATACATATATCAAATCATATTGTGCATCTTAAATTTGTACAATGTTATATGTCAATTATAACTCAATAAAACTGGAAAAAACAAGAACCACTGCCTGAAGCTCAACATCTTTCTGAACAAAATCTGTCTTCCATATTCATTTATTTGCCCTTATCCTTCCAGGTCAATTCTGAAGAGCATCTTTCCTTTGAGGATTCTGAACTCCAGAGTCAAGAAATCAATACACTTCAAAAAAAAAAAAAAAAAAAAAAAAAAAAAAAAAAAAAAAAAGTACTTATGAGCTACATATTTAGAGCAGGTTATCACTCTTAAAAAGATTGAAGATCTATATATATGAAATTTAGTGAGTTTATATTATTATTTTGTTACATTAAAATGTTTAGTACTCTGTTTTTAAAAGAATGAATCCTTGATGAAAATAAGAAAACTACATTCAAACATCATTAAAAAAATAATAATGGGTCTAAGATCTCATATTCATTTAAATGTGTGTGTTTCATAATACCTCACAATATATTCTAATAGGAATATGTACATTCTAAATAAATGTGTGTATATATATGTAATATAATAATGTATATGTGTATATATGTGTATGCATGTGTGTGCATATATATATATATATATATACATATTCCTAGTCCATGACGTTTATTCTTTTAATTGGAGCTTTAAACATGACATTTAATAAGTTAATATTACTTCAGTATATTAAAATGCCAATGCTAATTTTAGATCTCTGTTATTAAAAAAGAATGAATACTTGAAGGGACTAAGGGACTTTCCTTACTTAAGATGTGTCATATGGACAGTAATAGTTCTTACTAATTCAGAGATATTACTCAATGTGTCTCTGAACTGATGGTTAGGGGAAATATCTTTCTCACAGTAGCTCTCCTGGCTTTGGGACACTGTCAGTGAAGGTCATGTTATCATATTCATGGTATTATATTTGCTCTTCCTCTGCCTGTGGAATGGCATTAGCTTCCTACACAAAATCCTACACTCAGGCACAGCAAGCTGGGCTAATTATAAATTGCTAGTCTATCAAATTGGATAAAAAGAATCTTCTGTAATTACCATACAGAGATAGAGTGGTAAAGGAATTAACAGATTTTGCTTTTGTTGAACTCTATATTGAAACTTGGTCTAGAAAAATTAACAAACCAGAATTAGGAAACTCTAAGACATGATTAGTTTGGAGTTTCTAGAAGTCATTTAAGAGCTAATATTAAAATTTTATTGAAATAAACATTCTTCTGCTTTGAAATACAAAATGAAATGCATGTATGTTTACATATGCTCCTTCCTAGGAATTATGAAAATATATGAATACCATCTATTTTAATATGCCCAAAATGTGGCTATACTTTTGCAACATTTTCAAGAAACATTTTATTACAATTTCAAATGTGGGTCTAGTAACTCACAGATGATCTTATGTCTTAGTTTTGTAAGTATTGCTAAATTAGTTCTTCCAAATTTGTAAAAGCTAAGGCTAGAAATGGACAGTTGCCCTGCCAGTATCCAGTTAATAAAGGACTGAGTTGTAGGCAACCAATGCGAAGCTAAAACAGAGAGGACCAAAATCTTCTCCAGGGTAATGCACTAGAAAACTATGGATTCCTTCTTAAACCCCTGCAAATCGCCTGTGGTTTCCCAGGTAGAAATAAGTTCCTCCTTGTGGTTACCATGGGCACCTATGGAGAAGCTAGTTTTACAGCAGACTTTAAGTTCTAACTTCTCTTATGCCTACCTTATTCCTTCTCCCTCTTCCTTTCCATCTTTTCTTCCCTCTTCCCTTTTCTTTCATTTTATTTTTTAATAAATTTTCTCTCTTTTAGACCAATTTGTTCTTAGTTAGGACATGAACATAATTTATGAAAACTTTCAGAAAAATTTTACATAAATGAGACCACAAATTTTTCAATTTTGTTTCCTTAGGCAAAGACCAATTGGATAACTGAGGAAGAAAGTGTATTTAGAGAACATAATCTACATATTCGGGCAAGAGAGGCAGAACAAGCCCCTGAAACATGTATCTTTCCAAATCTTTGTTTATTTTCATTTCTATAGCAACCTGGTGGTTGTAAAACACTGCCATAATGAGTGGAAAATAGAACACAAATGACAGTAAAATGTTTTTATAACTCAAATAGCAGAGGATTGTTTAGAGAATTTGGAAAGGCTGACTTTTTTTAAATGGGCTCATAGCAGGAAAAATGTCTACCTAAGTCAAAAGTAAATTTCTCCTCCAGAGGGACAATAAGATGCTTGTGACACGTGCATTTTGGAAACTTAATTATGTGCCCATTTCTTGTTATTACTTTCTTTATCCAAAAAAATCCCTAAAGAGATTTTACTACCATCAAATCAGTCATAGGGATTTCTCTGCTTTCAGTGGGGTGCAATGTGGGGCTTAGTGCACATATTGCATTTCCCATCACCCTATGAGCACAGAATATTCTTTTTGTAAAGTTTCAAATGGGCCTCCCTTTGGTCTTTGCACAAGTGATTGCATTCCATAAAATATTATTGCATTAAGCCAAAAGACCCTGGCTAAAAATTAAACTCAATATTCCAATAAAATCCAATCTATAATATATGTGTATACATACACATACACATACTTTAAAGAGGATGTTAGCCTTTATATTTCTTCTCAAAAGAAGAGAAGATGGAGCTTTGTAGGCATAAAAAGAAAGGAAAAGAAAGGTCAAACTTTACTGTAAGTAAATGTTCTGTGGTTTATAGAATTCACAAAACAAATTACAGCATGACATCCTTTTCAAGGAACTGTTTGTGTCTTCGGAAAAAGTGTGTATTATTTTTGGTGAACTCTACCTTTTGATGTGGCCTTTTTGAGGAAGGCAGCATCATCAAGATTTTTTTCTTTTAATTGCATAACAATACAAGATGAACAAGAAAAAAGCAAGCTCATTTAGTAATTTAAATCCCTCAGGCATAGCCAGAAAGAGACTGAGAAGGAAAGAAGAACTTGAGAACTGAATGCAGTTCTGAAGTGCAGGGTGAGGGTATCTCCTCCATCAGGAAGAGACCAAGGAGTTTTAATTTTATTTATATCTAAAATGATAGGGGAGTAGAATTCATCTCAAAGCTAAAGAAATAGTTCACTTATGCTGGAGGCAAGCTAACTCTTCTTACAACAACAATAAACTTATCAGCCATTTTGACAATCCAACACATGCCAGGCATGGAGCTGTACAACTTACATTATGTCTAGTGCTGTAATACCTACAACATACCAGAAATTGTGTATTTTGATCTTCTATTTAATAGAAAATTAAACTGAGACTCAATGAAGTGAAAAAAAAATTGTCAAGTTTATCTGGCAAGTAACTTGCATGATTGGAATTCAAACCCAAATCTACCTGACTCCAAAGACCATGTTCTCAGAAACCTGACAATTTCACGGCCTTTTAATAGCATTACTGGACGAAAAATGATGTTTTTAAATGCTATGAATCTATGAAGAGATGAAGGTATATGATACGTATCAAATTAATCACTTCAATGTTTCTGTGAGTTAGATAGGAAGTGGGTACATTATGCTCCATTTTACAGGGGATAGTAGAAATGAGACTGACTGTGGACATTTATTCATCAGCAACTTATTTCCAGGCACAATTCCAACCACAATGTTCATTCCACCACTAAGAATGTACTTTCCATGGTGGCCTGATAGCATAAATAATATTTACTATTTTATTAGTTATGATAAAAACATACTACCAATGAGTCAGACTATGGATTGTCAATTGGCTTAGCATGAAAATAATATCTAAGTAATAAGAAGTAAAAAAATACACTGATCACCCATTTTTCCAAATATACAGATGTCTGGCTCCATGTATACAAATGTTTAGTTATGTGACTTATTATTTTTATTTTTTAAAAACTGGGTGTTATGGCAGCAATGGATATTCCTGTAGTGATACAGTGACATGCTAAATAAGCTGCTGAACACCTGGGCAGCACCAAGATTCCAATGAATAAAAACCCTGAAAATTGATCTTACTTTGCACATACGTACTTGTCTTACAACCAAATAATCCCCTATAGTCATCTACACAGCAGTTGTATATCGTCACACAAAAAATATTAAAGTTACTTTTTAAAACCTTTCCAAGCGGTATATATTTCATAAATATTTAAAAATTAGTTTGTATTTGTCACATTCCCATTTGAAAACAATGCTGAAGCTGGACTTTGACAAGACTGTCTTATTCACAGATTTGTTCACTCATTCACTCATTTATCCAGCATGCATCCATTAAGCATCTACACTCAATCTCTTTGCCACATGCTGGATTTTATACTATTAAGACAGGCTCCTATACTTACAGGAGCTCAAATGGTATTTGTAAAACAGATCTGTAAAGCAAATTTCCCCCAGTACAAAGTGATAAGCCCTCCAATACAGATACAGAATTTTTTCCTTGTTAATTTAAAATTAGTACCTCCCAAAATATAGCTATGCATGTAGACACAAAAAGGAAGTTGTTGACTGTCTCTAAGATATAGAGGAAAGGTAAAATGATATTTCAGTTGCCTTGCTTAAGCAGTGTATTTCAAAATTCTCAAGACATGACCAAGAGCAAAAAAAAAAAAAATACATTTCACTTTGTAAACCAACATGTGTACACACACACACACACACACATGCACACACACACGTTTCACAAAACAATACTTACATCTTTACATTTTCTCTTAAAGCCCATTTCAAAAACGCCATTCTTGACCCACATAATTGATTTTATAATCTTTTAATAAGTCGCACCTCACAGCTTAATGGAAAAGAAGCAATTATCCACCTGAAGAAAATAATTTCAGACAAAGGGAACAGTTTGTGCCAGTCATGGAATTACTGAAGCCATAACATGGTAGAAAAAAAATGGTAAAAATTTCAATGAAGTTGAATCATGACAGGCATGGGAGTGAAGAGTTGAAAACTGGATTAGAAGAATCAGAGAGAAAAGAAAAAATAAGGCTGAGAGGTAAGTGAAAAATGTAGAACCACACTAAATAACCAGACTTTTATTTACTTGTAAGGAATATACAATCCTTATGGTGAAATTAGTACTCATATATGTTACTGGTGGGATTATACATTTTTAGGATCATTTTTGGAAATCAAGTGGGCACTTTGTATCAAGAAAAAAAATATTATCATATCTGTTGACTGATAATTCAACTTCCAGAATTTTTTCCTTAAGAAAAATATCAGACTTAATGGAGACAAACTTAAGTCTGGTTAATATTTAAAATAATAAGAGTGTGTAAACAGCTTAGAGGTCTACTCTTAGAAAACTGATGAAATAATATTATGTAACTATTAGAAACTATAGTTTAGGGGCGCCTGGGTGGCTCGGTCGGTTAAGTGTCCGACTTTGGCTCAGGTCATGATCTCACGGTCTGTGAGTTCGAGCCCCGCGTCGGGCTCTGTGCTGACAGCTCACCTGGAGCCTGTTTCAGATTCTGTGTCTCCCTCTCTCTCTGCCCCTCCCCTGTTCATGCTCTGCCTCTCTCTGTCTCAAAAATAAATAAACGTTAAAAAAAAAAATTAAAAAAAAAAAAGAAATTATAGTTTAATTCAACCTAAATTATAGAAGGGTTTATAGTCATAATTTGAATTCAATTATGTTTTAAAGAATACCTAAGGACATGAGGAAAATGCTTACTGATTTAAAAATGCAGGAGTAAAAATACTATTGAAAGATATGAAAAAGTATGCTAAATTATTTTAAATTACACCTAGATTCTGGGATTCCAAATGATATTTTTAATTTTATTCTTTATATTTGTCTTTATTTTCCATATTCTCTATAATAAACAAGTACTACTTTCATAATTACAGTATAAATGATTTATCATTATTAATTATAGATTAAAAACTATAATCTGCTTAAACAACATTTATTAATAAGCAGAGTTTTTATTCTGTTTCCTCCTTCATTAAATGGGGATGAAAAAAATATTACTTCCAGAGTTTAGGGGATTAAATGTGATTATGTAAGAGAAAGTGCTATTTTTAAAGTATACATTTCTAGGAAAATATTGTATGTATTTTTGTCTACTATTACATTTTCTAGCAAAGACATTCCATTAGTATCACCAAAATGGCTTCTGAAGTTGTCTAATCAGCATTTGCAACCAGAATCAACAGTCAAAATAGTAGATATCTTACAAGGATTCCACTTTACTTTTCCCTAGGAGAACTTAATTTAAATTAATATCTAATATTTATTCAAAATTATACTTAATTAAATATGAGAATTTTTAATTTGCCATATCCATCCTAAAATCATTACACTGTCTTTTGTGAGAAGAATTATACAGGTGATGATATTTATGTATGTCTATTTTCTAACTTTTTTCTAACAAAGTTATATTCTTATTACCAAACCAAATTATGAATATGAAACCTTCTATTATTTGGATATATTATTAGATCAATATAGAAGGAGCCTAAGACAGAACCTTGGGTACTCTATCTTTCAGGGAGCAGAAGGAAAAACAAGAAAAATAAAAAGCAAGAGAATGAGCCCTTAAAATTATGGAAAGAGATCCAGAAGACCATAGTGTTATAAAAATCAGGAGGGGTACAAATTTTAAGAAAGAAAATATCAAATTACTAGGGGATTGAGAAAGATGATAATGGCTAAAAAAAAAAAAAAAATTGTTGGTACTGTGGACTTGGCGAACAAGTACTATCCCAAAGAATAGTTTTAATAAGAATGAAAGTAATTTGAATGATGAAGACATATGAATAACCACACATCTCTTTTATTACAAAGAGACTTCGACCTAAAACAATTCTACAGTAACATTACAAATGTGTATTATGTATACACCAGTCTGCATCCCATGGGCTCTAAAAAAGCCCCAGAAGCCCTTCTCTAGCCAGTTTGAGGTAGGAATGTGAAATAGAGAGATTTTGTAGATGTGAAAAATTGAAGCACAGATGGCTTAACTGGCTTGTCCAGGGTCACACAGCCAATAGTAAGTGAAGGAGCTGAGGTATGAAACCAGGCAATCTGGTTCCTGAACTCAGGCTCTCAATAATTTAAGTAATTAGGCAATGTGCTTTATAACACTGTGGCAAACTAAAAAATTGGTTTCCTATATAGAAATAGTTTGCACCTGAAATGATGTTACATTTGATTGTACTACTCACATTAACTAGAAAAAAATGTTAATAGAAAACAATGAATGATTAAACTGCTATGGTATTTCAAAGGACAATGCACATGAAATTCTTTGTTTCCTGCATTTATATCACAAAACTAATAAACTGAAATTAAGGGATGATGCTAATACATTTGTAGAAAATAGACCTCTTTTTGCCCACTCTCAAGTTCAGTTCAAGAAAAATAGAAGTTGTACCTACATAGCTTCTAAAATCAATCATACAGACACTCTTTGGAGGTTGTTGTAGCCATGAGTGGTTGCGGAGACTGCCATGTGGTCAACTCTGTTCACCATAATGACCAAAACAGAAAAATGTGTCCTAATTTTTTAGGATTAATTCAAGGAATGGATTCTGATTTTTAGGGTTTAGGGATTAGGTTCAAAATCTAACCATTTACCCATAGTTTCTTGGTGGCTGTAAGCCTTTAGCCTGAACCTATGATGCAGCACCTCTCAGGACCAAAATATGAGTACCTTCTTTTCAAAGCATGCATTTTAAGAGAACAGCAGGATTCAGCTTCTCTAACCAAGAGTCCCACTCCAAAGATACAACAGATGTTGGTCTGTGTGCAAAGCAAACATCAGCCCTGCTACTGTGGTCTGTGCTGAATTCTTCATAATTAGACATTTATCCCAGTACAGAGTCAAGGTCGTTAGAGTGAAAGGCTGTAATGCTTACAATTATTTTGCCCCTCATGTTTCTCTGCATGAAGTCAAGGAAGACAGCAGTGCATAGAAGTAAAAGAAAGAATGTTTCCATTAATGCAAAGGTCTCTTGATACTATAGAGGTTGGGAAACAGAGACTCTGAGTCAGTAGTAGAATCAGCTACTGGTTGGGTAGATAGCTCAACCTGGATTTGGCTTAGGATCCCCTCCCCTACTTCTCTTCACCCCTGTGCAAGGGAAACACTAAATGACAGAATAGAAAGCTAAAAAGTAAGGGGCTAGCAACCACAGCCTAATTAAATTTAACATATTTAAGTGGTGAAACCACAGGCAGCTAAAAAGGAGTTGTTCAAGTCCAGCATGGCCACCATTTCTAAACACAGTGGGTGTGATGAACTATGATCAGTATCTTCAGAGGAGAAGCAGGAAAGGAGTGTTTGTGGTGAAGTCTTAAAGTACAATGACAGGAATAAGGAAACTAGGGCTGTTGATGATGGGCCAAGTTAAAAAAATATTACTGCAACTATTTTCTCTAAGTCATGAAAGTGTGCATTTATGTCAGGTTCATAGAGAACAGCCACTAATCAGTCAAGCTTTCAAACTTCTCCACAATAGCACAATGCCAGGCAAGACAGACCTTTGGGGATGTATATTTAGAAAAAAAAATTTGCTGTATGGAATCTAGTTTAAAGAGCCCTGGGCTTGATGTCAGACCATCCATGTTTGAACCTATGCTCTGCTGGTCATTGGCTCTGTGATGGAAGTGAGTCCTTTTGCTTTCAACTCTGCCTTTGGAGAGTAGAGTGTGATGGGATTAAAGGATTCCCTCCCTAATTCCATCTACCTCTGAAATCTGACACCAATCACTTTAGCAACCAATTGCTAAAGTTTTCCCATTTTGGTATAAAAGAATTATTTTACACCTTGGTGATACTCAAAATGTTTAACAATCACAACATAAGAACTGATCAATTTGTACAGACACTGACCACATTGCCTTCCTTGGGGTTTTAAATGCACTGACAAAATATACTGACCAAAAAAGCTATAATGGCAATGATCATAAATTATAGCAGTTGAAATAATGGCATTTACTATATTTGTTTTTTTCTTAATTGTAGTGACTCCTCACTCCCATCCATTTTTTTAAAAGTTACCCCTGATTTGATTATTTACTCCTCTAAGAGGCTTTTTAGATTTTTCCTCCACTAATTTTTTTCCTACTCAGGCCATTATACTCTGTCCTCACTTCCTTTTATCTATTCTATTTGTCTTCATTTAGCCATTTCTGTACTTTCTTTACCCACATAGTGACCCTTCTTCTGATCCTCTTTTCTAATTGATAATACTCTTGAAGTGTCACAGATTTATTTTCTATGCTGTAAGATACCGTAACAATCTTAGTACTTATTAAATGACCAGCATCAACATCATTATGATCACCATCACTACCATGAGGCCCACAAGAATATCACTTACTTAATATATATATACCCAATATATCAAAAATAAAACTATAGGTTTTCTTCTTTTAAAAAATGTTTATTTTGGGGCACCTGGGTGGCTCAGTTGGTTGAGCGTCTGACTTCAGCTCAAGTCATGATCTCACAATCCGTGACTTTGAGCCCCGCGTCGGGCTCTGTGCCGAGAGCTCGGAGCCTGGTGCCTGCTTCGGATTCTGTGTCTCCCTCTCTCTCTGCCCCTCCCCTGCTCATGCTCTGTCTCTCTCTGTCTCAAAAATAAATAAAAACATTAAAAAAAATTTTTAAGTGTTTATTTATTTTGACAGAGAGGCAAGAGAGAAAGAGAGAGAGGGAGGGAGCGAATGAGCACAGGGGGAGGGGCAGAGATTTAGGAGACAGAGAATCCCAAGCAGCCTCTGTGTTGTCATTGCAGAGCCTCACACTGGGCTCAATCTCATAAACTGTTTAGACCATGACCTGAACCGAAATCAAGAGACAGATGCTTAATTGACTGAGCCACCCAGGTGCCCCTAATTTTTCAATTGCTAATCTATGGTAGTGTAATATGTATCAACCATCAGATGGAGGAGCTAAGCATTTCTCAAGAATGTTGTAGCTGCCACCTGACGTGCTTACCAAATACCCATAGTTACATGGCATTAGGCAAATTTCTGGTACAGATCTGGCGAAATCTGCCCACAACAATGGACAAGATTTTTTTAAACACAAATTTTATTCAGTTTTACTTTCTTAGCTTTGACTTTAAAAAGTCTCTCCAAAATAGATTACTGCTAACTTATACTAGTGGAATTAAAAGTGTGTCACTATGGTCCTAGCAAGTAAATTTTTCCCTTAATTCTGGTTTTTCTAAATGTCATAATCAGCTGAATAAATTATAGTTCAACCAGCAGTGAAGACAACCAGATATATGAATTATCCTTTGTCTAATGTTTTTTCCAGATAGTTAATTTCTGAAAAAAATCCAATCAACCAATTTTTTAAAACTCTATTCATCTGACTTATTTAATTTCCATGGAATTTAATTACATGATAGTGTTGTGTAGGGATAGGCAAATGTACACTAATGAAATCTGAGAGCTGAAAAGAATATTTCTGCTGCTTTGTTAAATTCTATTGAAATGATTTGTTCTATATTAGTAATACCAATTACACACTAGAACCTAAATTCTTAAATTATAACATTTTCAAAGACACTTTAAAAGTAAAGATGACATACTTTATTTCCAAGGAAGTCTATTGTAAGGAGAGCTAGTATCAGATTTATAATGATGCCCTCAATACATTTTCAGAATCATGGTTTTAGGAAAAAAGTTTCTGAAGCCAGACAAAAGAATATTCTAAATCACAGAATTAATTACCTTAGAATTGATGCTGTCTGATCTTAATGGTTATTTAGAATTTTCAGCATTGATATGGAACCCCAAACTCATTTGTTTTTCCTAATGGACTTAACCATACTCAGGGTCACCTACACATTTATTTTAGAATGCATTAAAGCTTTCCATTTGTTTTAATAAACACAATCATACAAAAGTCCTAGACATATTTATTTAATATTTTTAAAAGAGACTGAGAAGTCAATATATTCTGTTTCATTTCATTAATATAAATCACTCTAGTTAAGATGAAACACCCTACATGTGAACCACATTAAAGCAACACTACACCTTAGAAGAAAAGTCAGAGCCAGGCCAGCTCAGGGACTTGCCTCAGTCCAGATTTTGAACGTGTTCACAAACAGGTGCAGACTCTTCACACCAAAGCCAAAATAAAAGTGTATACTCCCCAAGCAAACACTGGTTGCTCTCACTACCCCCACTTGGATTTGTTTTGTTTAAATTGACTTCATTATTTTCCCTTTATGGATCCTTCCTGTTCATTCATTCATTCATTATCGACCTTAACATATACTGGTAAGAGAAAAAACATCCTTTACTTTGATCTCCTTGCTCTGTGCCCTAGGATGAAAAATGTACCAAAGTTGAATTTTTATGACAAGACCATTCTCTATCAGTGCAGTTTCTCTAAGAGATTCTCCACCCTTGTAAAATGTCTGCTTCCCATCACTAGCTAGGATAGCCCCTAATTTTATCTAAGGCTCTTTACATGATATGTTGTACATTGTTTCATTCCAAATGATAGCAATCCAAGGCATTAAGATTATATGAACCAAGACATATTTACTATAAAGCTTGTGAAGCTTAATTTCCACTCACATAGAAACTTCTGGAAGCCCTGCACCTATTTTTGAAATTTTTCCTTTGTATTCTTTTTCTGAGAGTCCCCATCATTGTACAAGATTGAGACCCATAAAAAGGGTCTGTCCCTAAATAGGAACGATAATATGCCTATGTTGTATGAAATTATCCTTCCCTGGATGCCTGAGGAAGTGGGTCCTGCTCTTAAGGCTTGAATCAGCAACCCTTTCCCTTATCTGTGTTCTTCTACTGAATGGTCAATATCTCATGCTTTTTTCATAGTAATTTTCACTCCCAACCAGGACTGTAAACTTTTCCAGGGAGACTACTGGATACTTCTGCATTTTCCTCCATAGCAACTAGCTTAGAGTTGAGCCCATATTAGTATTAGATCAGTTATTCCTAAGGCAGCTTTATGCACATCTACTACTTATGAAAAATGCTCCAAGCTCCAAAGGCTGAACTGAGACACTGATAAGGCAGAATAGAATTGTGCCATTTCTGTACCACTCAGGAGCCATTTCAGAGAGAGCTTTATCTGGGGACAAGTTTCCAATAAACCTCAGTTTCTATGGTATTTCCCCCACAGGCATACCTGCCTGCCAGAAGGTGAGAAGGCATTGGTGTGTATAGCTGGTCCTGTATTACAAAAGGGGATAAAAGTCTAATGAATCTAAGCATTCAGGAAACCAGCTTTGAGTTGATGTTTTCATAAAGAAAGAAAATGGAAAATGTTTTTTTTTTTCATAAATGTATTTTAAAAGACAGAATTAAAGACATTCCATGCTAATGGAATTGTCAAAAGTTGATTAGATGATGTAATATAAATCAATACACTAACATTTCAAAAGAATTATATCATATAGATCCAGGTCTTAACATTTTACCTGTACCCTTTGAAAATTAAAAGTGCAGTTTCATGGGAAGGCAAATAAAGGATGATAATTACCAAGAGATAGTCATATCTGCACCAGTGGGCAGGCACTGCAGCCCAGATCCTCCTAGGGAAAATGTGGTATGAGCAAAGGCAAGCCACTGTGGGGCAAACTGAAACACTGAAACCAGAACTGATTTCTTCTCAGTATATTTCTAAATCCATTCAAGTTTGTCTTGGTAATGCACTCAGTTTCTCATTTTGAATTAATGGTGATGGAACATCCAACTCTTTTTCTATCCTGACACTAATTTGTGTGATCTTTTAAGTAACTTGTCCAACATATAAAAATGTCTGAGGACATATCAATAAATGCAGAACTTTTGAACTTTGGCAAGAAAGACACTTCTTTCTTACGCTGGGCTCAAAAAACGCTATTAATGGGTCATGGAAGGAAACATTTTGTAGGCTTATTCTTCTCTCAGCTGTCATTTTGGGAAGAGAATTGTCACACATCTGCCTCTCCCAGAACAAGAAGTACAAGAGTCTCTATCACATGAAACATTGCTCCTTGTGGCCACACCATGGTTTCTCAAGCACATCCCATATGTAGCACATTGGAATCAGGGTCAATTTAGCCAAGAAATGTTGTATTCTTCTGTATTATCCAAGAAAGGTATTTTCTTTTAATGTCATAAAGGCTCATTGTCATAGTGCTATTTCATGGTGTCTGAATCCTTTGATAGAAAAAAAACCTTTTTGTCTTTGCTTGTTTTTATTTAGGCTTTTTTTCTTTTGCTTGTATAATTCAACCTACATGGACATCTTAAGACATTGGCTGAGTACTTAGTACTTGAAAGTGCATTTTAAGCAAATGACTAAGGACATTGTTGATTTATTGTTTTGATAATTGCAGTATCTTTTGAATAAACATCTGATAACCACAGCTGTGGTTTAATAAAGTTGAGAACATCTGTACATCTAGAAATGTTATCTTTAGAAACCAAATGACATTGCCACACCATGATATCACAGGATCCGCTTCCAAAGCCACTTGTTTAACCAGGAAAAGTAATATGTTTTAACATTTACTGTCTTATTTCAGGTGTGCTTTCTTATCATGAAAGATATTCACTTAATTAAAACCCTCCCTTATTGACATAAAGACAAATTAATTTCCCCCCTTTTCCCTCAGCAAAACATAATCATGAATAACAAATGAGGTCTTAAAACTTTGTAAGTCCATAAATGGGTTTACCCATAAAACGAATTATATGTTCACACTGCAATTAGTTGCTATTTGTAAGAGTTAAAAAGAAACAAATCCATGTTTTTAATGTGTCATATCTGACCTCAAATAAGTTTGGTAGATATGTGCACATATTTAAGCTGAAACAAAATATATACAGTAACTGTAAAATACAACCAATTTGCTATAATTTTGAATGGCAGTAACTTTACCCTAAGAAAATTCACTGGATGATTTAATAGTGATATCAAAGAAAACTGACCCTTTTTTTCCCTTTTTCTCTCTTGTTGATTCTGTTTCTCCTTTCTTTTTTGGCTTTATGACTCTATGCTAAGGACCACGCAGATGCAACCAGTGGAAAATGGAGATGATAATCTGTAGAATATAGGTCATCCGTGTGCTCAGTTTATCTAATAATAAAATTTGATGTGTTATAAATAATATATAACATATATTGTACTTATTTTTAACTATATTGAGTATCATAAGAACAAATGATCTTATTTACTTTTATATTATGTTTAATTAATAATGTACTGTCTGCAATACTCACCAAGTTTGTTCCCTATATGTCAGGATTTTCCAAACTATGTTCAGTAAAATGCTAGTTTCCATATTTATAATCATTTTGGGGGAAAGTAATTGGGAAGCAGGGCAATCTATGTTCAAGTAATTTGAGGAAATAACACATTAAATAATATGATACATTTCCTTAATACCTAAAATTGTTGTCTTAAATTTGCTTTTGCGAATTATTTATCTTTAAGGGGAGATTTTTTTTTCACCATAAGATATTTTAATCGTTGAGAAACACTTGCTAGCATCCCCTGAATCTACTGTTTAGCACACTGTAGTATGGAAAATCCTTTCATTGCTATCTCAAATTTAGAGCCATTATTGGGTTGTTTGGTCTCCCAAAGATCTTTGTGCTAGATGTCTTAACTCTGCTCAAGCTGCCATAACCAAACACCATAAACTGGATGGTTTAACAACGGAAACAGAAATTCCCAAAATTCTGGAGCCTAGAGTCTGAGATTAGGGTGCCAGCATGTGCTCACATGGCCTCTCCTCAGTGCACAGAGAGGGAGAAAGGGAGAAGAGCAAGCTCTGTGATGTCTCTTCACTAATCCCATCAGATCAGAACTCTGCCCTCATGATCTCATCTAACTCTAATTACTTCCCACAGGCCCCATCTCCAAACACCATTGCACTGGGGGTTACAGTATCAACAAATGAATTTTGGGTAGACACATTCAGTCAATAACAGTGTCTAATGAAAAAGCAAATATTTTGAATTAGCTGAGTATTCTAAGACTCTTCTTTTTTTCTGATTGGTGTTGAGTTGATATCAGGTTCATCACTGACCAAGGTCTGTCAAGGGTCTCCTTAATTTCTTTTAGGACAAATTAGGGAGTAAAGGCTTAGTTTTGTCTTCTTAATGCTAATTTCCCTGGGTTCTCCATGTGGTTACTTAGGTGAAGCCACATCCTTGGGGAGAACCAGTGCCAAATTCAGCCTGTGCAAAAGAACACTCAGAAAGGAGTACTAAATGAATGGTCACCAGGATAATGCATGAAATGAGAACACATTAATGTCAAGTTTACTTAAATAATGCAAAAATAATTAACTTTTTATTTCAAAAAGAGCCAAATCAGAGGGTGTCATTCATGATTTTCCTAACCAAAAGGTGTTAAATAGGACAGGAAATGGGCTCTGACTCCATGTCCCTTGGCTATTTATGGCATGTCCAGGTTTCTTCATCTAAGAGGGCTAAGGGGTGAATAATTGTTACTTCATTAAGATGTAGAAACCATCTTTTTCAATTGTACCAAAAGAGGAATAGCAGCACGCTTCAGGAGGATGGACTCTTTGGTGATACTATAGCTGACCCCTAAAGAGGGAGGCTTCCTCAGTTTTGCTTGCTTCTTGGCTTTGGACTGGATTGGGAACCCTTATGTATAACCTGTTTGTGAAACACTCTAGAAGCCAGGCTTTAATTTTGTAGAGTCTCCTGAGGGGTCTTTATTCCTGAGGGTGTCAGGACAACTCTCACACCACAGGAGGGTCCCTCACTTATTTCCACTTCAAAGGGGCATTAATAATAATCCTCCTTATTATAGAATCCAACCAGACCTTTTGTGTTTTGATGACTGAGAGGTGTTGTATATATATATATTTTCAATATATCAGGTGCAATATTTTCAGACCCCCAAAATAAACGTTCTTTCTGCGAAAAACAGGCACAAACAAAAATGTTTTGAAAAGTAATCACTTGTTTAAAAAATGGAAATTGGGCTTCTGTGTTCTAAGGAATGTATGTGCATAATGGTGAAATTCAACACTGGTAAATGATCTGACTACCTCAAAGTGAAGTTTTTGCCTTCCTACAGTGGCCTTTAACCCTGTCCTTTCCTCCAATCTGAGAAGAGCTGATGTTGATGGAACATATAATGGCCCCTTTCCTGTGTAGTAAAGTCAGCAATAAAGCTTAGTAATTAAGGGTACCAGGGAGGCCCAGCCCAGCAGGCCAGTGGTGTGGCGAACACTTTTAGAACTTCAAACAATATCAAAGTCACTAAGAAACGGGCCTAGCTCAGTTCTGGTTTGAATTAAGCCTCACTTCCACACGCACTTTTCAAATCCAAGCTCAGACAAGAAAGCCAAGGCCTTCTGGATTTCATTAGAGCCAATTATCTTATCTGTTTCATCTCAGGCCTGACCCTAAGGCTGGCAAACAGCTATTCAGTGCATTTGTGTGGTTGTTTGAGAAAGCCTCCAGTCAGCCAATGGCCCGAGGACCTGCTAATTAAAACACTGTTGCCCCCCTGCCTCTAGTGATTAAATATTTTCAAGCTTTTGTAAATAATTTTTCCATTCTTTGCCCCAAGCCTCAAAGGTCCAATACATGCAGTAATTTATTTAGTTTGTCAGAGAATACTGTTGGAAATAGGGTCATAATGGAACCTTTGGAAATTTTTATACGTCTTCGTACTTCTGAAAGTGACAGTTTATAAACCAGCTAAATGTGTATACTATCCCTGATGTAATTATGCCCTAATGGCCTTTCTCCTTTTGAAGTGATATAGTGTATAACAGGCTTACATTTTGTCAATAATCATATTTCCTCAAATGTCAACATAATATCTAGCATCGGAATTTAATGAGATCATTTAAGTCCTAGAAATTTTATCAAGGTATATTGCCTTCAAGTTTTTTGCCTGAGGGTGGGTCACAGTCACAAAAACAAGATTGGGAAGAAGACTAATCAAATTCTTGCTTGCTCTCTGTGGCAAGGAACTGCTAGAGAACATGGTGAATTCTTTCCAGAACCAACTTCTGAGAAATCAGTTGCGTGATTAATATGATGCCACTTGAGAAAATAAAACATTCAAGAAGAACACTGAATTAAAAACTTTTCCCAGACCTAATTTATATGCACAGTGATCTAAGAATCTCAGAATGATACTTACCTTGCATCTGACCTGTGGTGATGGGGAGGACATTAAAAACTTTCTTTATAGCTCTGACATACACTAAAGCACACATGGGTTTGGTAAATACCCTAGGAAGCCCACTATGACCCTCCTGACACATGGACTTCCCTGCCTCCGTGTTCCATGGGTTTCATATGGCCGCATGTACCAAAGTGCATGAAACTCCAGGCTGTCATGGACCAAACACAGAGTGGGTAGACACAGCATGCAGACACCTCTCTTCCCCTTCTGCCCTGGGTACAGCCACACAGACTTACAGCTCTTCTAAGCCAATTCGGCCATGTTTTATGGGAGAAAAATAAAAACCCAGAGTTTTGTTTGTTGTTGTTGTTGCTCTTTTTGAAGTATTACAAGAAAAAATGTTGGCAGGCTCATTAGCTGCATCCAGTTTTCACTAACACACCTATGAAAAAGAACTATGGGACTGAACAGCTCTGTTTCTGTTGTTCTTAAAATGACACTTTGGTCTTATCCTAAATAATAGGCTTTTAATAAAAACATCCACCAAAGGCAAACAATTAAACAATACATAAAGCACCAGGGGGCAACGTCGTGGTTTAGTTACAGTCTGGAGCCATTCCAAAGGAGAACATGTGGGTATTTTACAAGGAACAATGCCCTTTTCCAAAGTTATTATGAAACAACAAAATTTTAAATTGGGCCTCATAAGTCCTTCAAATTTGGTACAAGATTTCATGCTCAGCTCTGATAATGGGAGTAAATCTTTACATACTAATTTTTTCCAAAGCATGTTTAGAGAACTGTGTCAAACATTTTATATATCAAACACACACACACATCCATATGTACATATATACACACATATGGTATATGTGTACACATATCTGTATACATATATATCTAAACATAATGCAGTGTTACGTATTTATGCATACATGTATGCAAACATAGCAAATATTATATATAATGCAACGATATATATCTATATGATATATTTCATCGCTATTTTAGAAGACAGACAAAATATTAATTTGTTAAGTTTAAAAAATATTGACAATAGTAAACAGGTGAGTGATCCTTACATATTAATTAAATATTTTTCATTTGGATTCTAGATACAATTATTTGATTTTTATCAACTGTCATATCCTCAAGAAACAAAGTGAAATGTATTAACAAACTTTGGCAGACTTCAGTTCCCTGAAAAGTTTAGAATTTAATCATTCTTAACTAAATCAGTAAAATATGACACACACCAGATTTTATTATTTCTGTCCCTGCCTTTTTCACCTGCTATAAATTATACTATATTTATGTAATTATATTTATTGGAAGGCAGTCATCACTGAATAATTTCTGTAATGATATTTTCAATTTAGAAATCCCGCATTATAAAAGGGAAACTCACACAAAGAAGGGAACTTGTATACACAAAGAAAAGTCAGAGGCTTGATGTGGTAACTTTAGTGTCTAAGAGACTTCTTCTGAAACTGAAAGCAGAGGGTCCAGTGACCAAGCTTTCTTGGGCTACAAAACTTTTAAATTATAGATTTGTGCCCACTCCATTCTTGCTCTGGATGCAAATAAATTCCTCTTCACTATTTTGCCTTTGACTTTTTTCGAGTAAAAATGCCCCTTTGTTTCTGAAATTCAGTCCATAATAGTAACTCCAATATTATTTTAATTTCAAGAAGGTATCAACCAACAAAAATACACATCCTAGGTAAATCAATATTTTTGTTTTCAAGTACAACAATATGTATCTTTAATAGATCAGATAATGTGTAGATGCTATTTTCCTGATGGGCTTTTCCACAAGTGTCTTGGTATGCAAAATACCTTCAAAGTGAAATGTAGATGCATTTAAAAATTTTGCAAAGATTTAAAGGTGACTCAATCATCCATCACACCTCTTCTCCTACTCACTTTTTAAATTGCAAATATGAAATAAAATGGCAAGAATGTTATTTTGCTAAGTCTTTCCCATTAGAAATTAAGTAGTTCATAAATCCACTGCTCTCCATATGGCTTTACATAACATCAGTGCTGGTCTTCAGAATAGAAGATGTTTAGACAATCCCAAGACCATGGTGCCCACAAGAAAGATGGGAGATTCAAAGAAAAGTCCTCACCCTTCTAAAAGAGTGCCAGGGGAGTTTAAATGTCTGCATAACATAAATGGGAACAGATGCTGATTTATAAGTTTCATCTACATTACATCAAATCATTGGGAAAATATGGAAAACTGAGTCTATCATCCAGATGTTTGATGTCATGCAAAGGCTTGGACTATTCTCTGAAAGTCCTGCCTACCAGAAAATGGTGTAAACTTCAGCCCTGAGCCTCAAAAGTAGTATGTGAACAGATTTTCTGTTGAACAGAAGTTTTCCAAAGATGATTCCTCTACCTGGAAAAGTAAGTGAATTTCCCTTAGTGAACATTACCTTGTTCTCAAAAAAGGGACTACAAATTTGCATTTATGGTATATTAAAACAAAATTTCTCTTTTTCCACATTATTTGTCATCTCAACAAACTTAGCTATAACAAACTTTAGGTATGAAATCATGGATATAAAGGGGAATTATTTAGTTTCAAGGAAACACATCTAAGACCCAAAGGCACTGAAATTTGGTTAATAGCTGTCCAAAGAAATATAAAATAAGTGACTTCTACTTGGTTTTATCTTACCAGTAAATGAAGCATAATCTTAATATATTCACTAAAATTGTGGAAAAGTGTGACTCCATAGTTTCTCCATTATATTTATATAATAATTAAATGCAAGATAATTCCATTATTACAAGAAGATAAGTTGATGAATTGATCTGAGTTGCTTGACAACCCAAAAGATCTGCTATTTCTGGCCTAAAAACCTCCACATATTTCATGGAAAGCTTTCATCTCTTGATATCTCTGAGTATTACACATATGTAGGAAGGATTTTGTGCAAGAAAAAAGTTTTAGAACCCATTGTTCCATCTTGAAAATAAAAACAAATCATTTTTAGTCACGCAAATTGCTTTCTTTCCTAGAACTGCTAGGGAAAAGATTTAATTGAACATAGCTACACTTTTAATTAGTCCTTATTATTTGGAAAACTGTATAACTGCTACACAAGTTCCTGGAAATTTTGGGCTTTAAAATTTCTAACTCAGAAGGGAAAAATGTTGTCTTAAAATTTTTACAGTGGATTTGACCTTTTTAAATAATAATAAAAACTATGTTGGAGCATTTGAACTACTTTAAATAGTTCTTCGCTGCAGATAATATAATTCGCCTTTCAAAACTTCAAGCACTTCAAGATACTTCCTGGACTTTTTACCTGAGCTCTCTACTGTCTAATAATATCATATCTCTTTGATGCTCAACTCAAAAATGAAGTTTGCAAGTTTCCTAAGGAAGACAGGTGTGCATAAGATCAATTTACTCTTAGGGTCAGGGAGCAAAATTCTAAGGGTATCTAGAGACACACACCTATAGAAATTGTAATTTTTTGATGAAAATTGGTACAATATGTTGCACAGATGAAAGAGAAAAAAATGTTGTTAAACTATACTTATTGCTGAAACTAAAGAGCAGATAGAGCTGACAGCTTTCTAAAATTTATTCCTATGGATCTTTTTCTTCTGACCTGTTCTGATAAAACTTCTTGAAACATCTCTACATGCTGAATATAAAGAAAAGAATCTGGACAATAAGTAAAAGTGTCCATCACATCAGCAGTAAATTCATATGCATTGCTCTTCATTGAAATAAAATATCAATAGATGAAAATCATTACTGCTTTGTTCCCAAGATTGATTGACAAGTTCAGATTTGAAGCCCACATCTTCTTTATTAGCCAAGTCTTTCAGAAACAGAAAATGTGGGCTTGATTTGTGAGCTATGATAAATGGTCTGGGAAAGATGGTAGTAGGGCCAATTTGATATGTACAGTATTTCATATTGGCAAATTGTTTCAAGAAATTCCACCCGCTTTCCCAAAATTTCTTCAACATCCTTGGGAAAATACATACTATCATGAGCATAATATATTTGGTTGTCACTAACAATTGAGAATCCATTTCAAGACTGGGAAGCATCAACCACAGCTCTTATAGACAAAATAAGACCCCAAATCATTTTTGCAGTATTGAGTATGATTTTTAGATGACAACAAATCATTCTTTATTTCAAAATTGGATCTAAGAGTTAATTTATCATTCTATGTTCCATTAAAATTTAATTTGGTATTTCTCAAGTTCAATTATATACTCATTTCAAAAAATGTAAATGTATACATAAGAAGAAAATATTCCTTTTAACAAAGAGGGAAAACATACATTTCACACTGTAAATAGTCTGGTTATAAAAAGGAAGAAAAATTATAGGGGCTTTATTTGATAGGCTCTCTTATTATGTCAGATGAGGTAGAAAGGCACACAGAGAAGTGGCTTGGAGTTATTATGTAAGGGTAGTGAAAATCTAGGAGTTATTTTCAATTTTAAAAGTGTTACCAATTTAGATGTCCAAACCAAATGTTGGATAGACTAAAATGTATTTGCAAAGAATTTCTCACTATATTATTGTTTTGTCACTCCTACTCTTGATAGAGGAACTATAGCTTATAGCTTGGGGCCCAAAGAGTACTGTCTTCACATTCACTCTTATTGTCATTGAGTCCCTAATCACCATTTACCAGCTGTGGGACATGAGGAAACCTACTGAAACTCAAAAGAGGCTTGATATCCTCATCTAGCAATTGGGAGCCCTTAACTTGTAAGATGAAAAAAAAATGAGCAACTAACAAATATTAAGTCTTCAATGAAGGGTCTATGCTATTATTATCATTATGTTATTTTTACAATGATACTACTTTCCACTCTCTTAGCATTAAATTATATTAAAATATGATAAAAGTAAGAACAATATAAAATATTTACTTAGTTGGCATTACTAACAAGAAAGAACATAAATATTTATTATGGTCTTACCTCTTTCTCAGACAGAATTTAGCAATCTCTTATATATGACAAGAATATTTAGAAGTCAGTCCTCTAAAATTAGAATAGTGATGGTATGTTTGCTTAAATAACAAGGAGACAAAATAAAATACTGCACTTATTTATGTCCCCTGACCAAAATTATCTACCATCTTTCCATGGTAAACTCAACCACTCTAAGAAAACTCCAGGATAATCATTACTGTTTTAGCTGTCTAAGGAACACTTGCTTTATGAATATGACAATAAAGGGTTCAATTCTTTGTTCTCAAGTTATATGTGTATTTTTTTTTTAATTTTTTGCCACAGGTGGGAAAGAATCATAGAAAGCCAAGGTTCCCATTTTAAAGATGCTGCACCTAGAACAGAACCAACTTAGTGAAGTGAGAATAACTATGCTATCTAGTCAAGTTTCCAGTCACAGTCTTGTATTAATGGATTTTCAATTTGTTTATATCATTAAAGCAAACAGGTATGAACCAAAGACAGGAGAAAAAGATATAGGCTGTTTGGACTGTGTATGTACTCAAATGATTGGACTGCTTGGAAGATGTAACAAATATACCTACTTGGTTATGTGGTCTAAGAATTTTAGCAAAGGCCATATTTATAACTACAAATATTTTGATTAGAGAGACTTCATAAGTCAGTAAAGAAAAAATAGGTAGTTTACAAAAAAGTAACAACAAAAATTTTGGGTAGATGTTTTCTAAATTAGAAAACTCACACAAATCCCCTTTTTTAGTTGGCATACGAACAATCTCAGTGAAATAGAATAGTTCTGGGTCAGAGTTCTCCCCTGAATATTCCTTAATAACTACTATTTATAGACACTTTGTCTTTTGGAAATCCTCAACACTAGCAAATATTAATTATGGTACTACAGACTATAACACACTAGCTTGGGGAGTTGTTATTTCTTAAATCACAACTTGTTTGTATCAAAGGAACCCAAATCAACAGTTCTATTCTACTCTCTTAGCTACTCTTCAGTGTATGTCAAATGAGTCATTTATTATTTTAACAAAACCTGATTTTAAGGGGCTTGTACTTCGTTTTTGAAATTAAAAAGCTACACAGGAATTGTCATTTATTCACTCATTCACTCGTTCATTTATTTATTGAATAAAATAGGCAACATTTCAAGAACTACTAATGTCCTACTTCCACATTGGAAACTGCTCATTTTTAAAAAACATTTGGAGATGTTGACTTCATTAGATTTAATTAGGAGTATGAGATATTGTGTCCTGCCCACTATAAACAAACAATTTAAATGGTCTTTTATAAATAATCATTTAAACATCTGCAGAACTCTTAAAGAATTATTAGAAAAAATAATGCATCCAGTGCTCATCTAGGGACTATAGATGAAACAGAACAATTGGGAAAATATTTTGAAGTGACTGAAACAGACCCTGCTTAGCAGGCATTCAATAAAATATTTATTAAATGAAGAGAAGACATCTGACAATATTATAACCAAATGAATGAGTGTTCAGAGTTCCTTGTAAAATATACTCCTTGAGGAGCCAAGAGATAGATAGGTTTCAGATTTTTGCTAGGGTGACTTAATGCCAGGGGTTTCCAGTGCTTCTACTGTAGCCAGTATCATTTCCTCTCTAACTCATTCATTTATTCATTGATTCATCCAGCCAGCATCACTGAATAGCTCTTTTTTTGCAATGCTGTGTACCAGACATTTGTGACTTAGATTGGGGGTTAAGGTCTTATATTTTGGTAGAATTTCATTGTGCTTTATAACTCCTTAGTCTCTTAATTGATGAACAATAGGAAAGAGTAGCAATGTGGTGTGACAGAGAAATTTTAAGAGCCATAAACTGAATTCACACCATGGCCCTTACACTTAGTAGTTCTGTGGCTTATGCAAACAAACCATTTAAAAATTAGCCATAATGTTTATAAAAGTTCTAATCTAGGGCCTTGCATTTAAGACATCGATAAGTAAACATTAAAAAAAATTTTAAGGGGCACCTGGGTGGCTCAGTCGGTTAAGCGTCTGACTTCGGCTCAGGTCATGAGCTCGCAGTTCATGGGTTCAGGCCCCACGTTGGGCTCTGTGCTGACAGCTCAGAGCCTGAAGCCTGCTTCAGATTCTGTCTCCCTCTCTCTCTGCTCCTCGCCCACTCACACTATCTCTCTCTCTCTCAAAAATAAACATTAAAAAAAATTAAAAAAAATTTTAAAAATGGGGGGTGCCTGGGTGGCTCAGTCAGTTAAGTGTCCAACTTCGGCTCAAGTCATGATCTCGCAGTCTGTGAGTTTGAACCCCGCATTGGACTCTGTGCTGACAGCTTAGAGCCTGGAGATTCTGTGTCTCCTTCTCCCTCTGGCCCTCCCCCACTCAGGCTCACTCTCTCTCTCTCTCTTTCAAAACTAAATAAACATTAAAAAAAATTTTTTTTAAAGACCTCAATAAAGATAGCCATAATTATTTTATGAAATGGTAGCCTTGGAATACACCTTAGTTCAACATAAAAGATATCTGATATTATTGGATATTTTTTAAAGTTATGAAAAATCTTAAATATATTTTCGATTTTTTAGGGATGAACAATAACTACTTGGAAGAAATAACTAGTTATGTGAACTAATTTACATATTCAATTTAACTTTTAAAATTATTTTAAAGCTTATAGAAAACATGAAATTTTTTCATTTGCCTGCAATATTCTTTTTGCCACAGAAAAAGCACATAATAGAAACCACAAGAATAATCTATGTGACAAACATTGGTAAAACAAGCAGCCATCTTATATTTCCCTATAGCTGCACAGAGAGAGGCTTTCCCTCCAAAGATACTATCAATTAAAAATTGATTAACAATTAAAAATTAAGAAAAAAAGAAAAGGCCTCATTTACTTTTTCCTCCATCTTCATATACTGCACCCACAAATGGATGCCAGAAAGATCTTCAGTTTTAATACTGGGAAACAAGGGTTGTATTAAGAAGTATATGCTTATAAAGTAATACTACATCAAAAATTGTTTTTGGAGTTTATCTTACTAAAACTCCAGATTAGAAAGGAATTTATATATTCATATGGGCAATTCTTTGCCAACAAAACAGTTTATGGAGTATGATCCATATTCCTGCCAGGCAATCCCACTCTTAAACCCTTAAGCCAACAGAGCAAGATCATTTCATGACTCTATGGTTTTCACAGTCTATTTTCTCTGCTTCGTATAAGTGCCCCCTACTCCAATTGCTTTACCCCTTGAAAACTCACTCATCCTTGAAAACACAGGTCCAACAAAACTTGATGAAGCTTTTCCTGAAACTCTTCAGGAATAGTTCACTATATTATCCCCTCTACGTCTAAGCACATTTGTTCTCTAGAATAGTAAGCATCACTTCTTTTATGATCCTTGAGCAAGTCAGCTCAAAATTCCAAGTACTCATCACTGTGCCTGGTACACAATATGTGTTCTATGAATGTTTTTGAAGAGATGATTTACTTTCTTGATTCCTCTATAACAACTTCACAAGTACTTCTAGTCATACAAGTTGAATGGCAAAGAGACCTAGTATAGTTCAAAATTAACAGAATTATTATGGTTTAAATCTGGTTTCTAAATAGCTATAAACCTTAAAAGCTAAAATTTTACATTTCATCTGCCTAGCTAGGTAATATTGCTTCTCCTCTAACTAAGCTTAGGTATGGTGACTGCACTGGGAAGTTTAGAAAAGTTTACTAATATATAGTGTCTGCATTCCAGGCAAACAGAAAGTACCACTCTTGAGGACATTCAGTCACTTTCAAGAGCACTTGATTCACTTACCATTTCATTCAAAAAACAATAATGTATACTTAATATCTGTTTTCACATTATTTAATGAAATTATTGTGTTCAAAGGGGTTATTCAAACAACTTTTTACATTAATTAATTAATTAACTAACTATTTTTCTGAGAAAGAGCCAGAGCATGAGTGGGGCAGGGGCAGAGAGAGAGGGAAACATAGAACCCAAAGCAGACTCTAGGCTCTGAGTTGTCAGCACAGAGCCCTACTCTGGGCTGGAACCCATCAACAGTGAGATCATGACCTGAGCCAAAGTCAGATGCTTATCCAACTGAGCCACCCAGGTGCCCCCAAAGGGGTTCTTTGAAAACATTCTTACCCACCATTCACTTTGTGATGTGAGAACAAGTAGTACAAAATATAAACTCTCTTTCCCTGCTGGGTATGCATAATCCATTTTAGGTAAAGCCTTAATACCCCAAATAGTATTATGATAATAAAAAAACTAAGAATTCCATATTGCAGATCAATGGATATAATCATTGCTATAGTAAGGTTGACAATTAAATGTATCATGCTAGTTACCAAGTTAACTTGGTAAACAAATTCTTATGTGACGTACTAAAGTGTTTATCCCATTAGAGTTCCTTTAAAATATTAATAATGTTTCGTAAGTTGCAAATATAGGTAAACAGAATTCATAGCAGTGAAACTTCTGAAGTTTCTTAATGCAATTTTTTAGTGTCATTATAAATTAATCCAAAATATCTTTATAGGCAACCCAGTCTTTAAGTAAATAAACTTATTTCAGCTATTTTTTTCTATAAATAGTATAGATATTTGAGGGTATATATTTTTTCCAAAATAAAAATCTGGAATGTGGGTAAAATTGTCCTTAGTGTCTCAAAACCAAATTTACTTATTATTTTATTTTATTTTAGAAAGAGAGAGAGTGAGCAGAGGAGAGGGACAGAGGGAGAGAGAGAATCGTAAGCATGCTCCACACTCCGTGCAGAGCCCAACATGGGACTTGATCTTATGACCCTGGAACCATGACCTGAGCTGAAATCAAGAGTTGGGCACTCAACTGACTGAGCCACCCTGGGCACCCCTAAATATATTTATTTTTAATGTATTTTTTTGAAAATAGATATTTTCTTTCATTTTCCTGGGCCTGTTTGCAAATGAAAAATGACTGAAATGAGAAATTGAAGTATGCATGATATACAGGACAGCAGAAACTCACTAAAACTTAACTTGTGGAAAAATTTCCCTATTATATCCTTAAGTTTCAAATACATCATCAATAGGATTTTCGCCTTGGGAATTTATAAATGGTAAATTTAAAAATAATGCTTCTAAGATTTCTTATGCAGTTGTTTGTTTTGCTTTCCACTAAACAAAACACCCCCAAATCATGCATTAACAATAGGTTAAAATCTCCTAAAATCTTGCAAGTGAGGTAATATTGACATAATTTGATATTTCTCCTTAAAATAGTCCTTTACAAGGACTGATAGTATGTTTTCAACACCAGAGAATTATTGTCTTTAAAAAAAAACTCCATATCCAAAAGAAAGCTTTTAACTTATTGCATTTCTTGCTTGAATTAATTTTAAAAGTTCTTTATAGGAGAAAATAGCAGAACATAATATGTATATACAAACCTATCTTTCAATTACTGCTTACATTTTGTAGAGAAACTGAAAACGATGAATTAATCAGTTGATTTTTTTTTTAATTTATATTTTAAAATATAATTTGTTGTCAAGTTGGCTAACATACAGTGTATACAGTGTGCTCTTGGCTTTGGGAGTAGATTCCCATGATCCATCACTTACATACAAGTGCTGGTCTCAACAAGTGTGCTCCTCAATGCCCATCACCCATTTTCCGCTCCCCCCCCAACCCCCTCCCCCCATCAACTCTCAGTTTGAGATGTGGTTTATATATACAATGGAATACTACTTGGCAATGAGAAAGAATGAAATCTTGCCATTTGCAACAACGTGGATGGAAGTGGAGGGTATTATGCTAAGTGAAATAAGTCAGTCAGAGAAAGACAGATGTCATATGTTTTCACTCATATGTGGGATTTGAGAGACGTAACAGAGGACAATGGGGAAAGGGAAGGGGAAAAAATAGTTTCAAACAGAGAGGGAGACAAACCATAAAAGACTCTTAAATACAGAGAATCAATTGATGTTTTAATGTGAGAGGGAAAATATACATATTATGAAAGAGAAAAGTCATTTACTCTACCATGAAATCAGACTGCCTAGGCCAAAATTCCAAAAGTGAGCTAGCTCCTCAGAACCAAGAATGCTGAGTGGTGCTATGTTCAAAAGGGAATCTGTAGTCCAATGAAATTTGGGAAATGCCTGTTCAACAAAATTAAGTAGGTAACAAAGGACTTTTCAGAGCATCTAATATGCTAACGTCCATTCTAAATCACATGTTATAATAAGCAGAAGTTTCCAGAACTACTTAATAAAATTTTTCCCTTTTCTTTTTTGTAGAGAGGGGATAGCATGCCTACGCCATTGGCCATATACCTATACAACTACAATTAGGTTTTGATGTACCTTTTTTTCTTACACATATTCTTTATGTGGCTTTGTAGCAATATTCAGTTCCCCTAAACCAAACATTTTTTAGAGCTTTGATGGAATGGCTCCTTTAGCCACTTTCCCTTGTTTAAAACTTACATTTCTCTTTTACAACTCATGTTGTTTCAATGGACATTTGTTTTCTAATTTGCCACTCTCAGAAAAAGAAGTACCAACCTGAATGCTTCAAGGTACTCAATATCTCCCATGGGGGGATCAAGGCCACCTGTCCAGGCAATATTTATATTGTATCCTTCTCCTAGCCCTGTTCCAACCTAGGAAGAAAAAAAAAACAACAAAAACACAGTGGGTAGATGAGGGTGCAGGGAAAAAAGCAAGAAGAGAGGAAAACAAACACATGTGAGCTCTCGAAATAAACATCAAACAACATGTCAAATCAGCCCAACCTTGCTTGACAACCAGTGCTCTGGGTTATGCACTTGTTCTGCACTGGCTCTTGGTCCCATGGGACAATTCAGTAATCTCGTGTAATTTAAAACACCAGCAAAGGACAAGAAAATTAGGGGTAATCATGCAATGCAATTACCTGAAAGATAAAAATAAAAGTGGGGCTCTAAAGAAATAAACCGAACCTCATTTGGGGCTCCACTGCCAGGGAAAAAGTTCCCTTCATCATAGCGATGGAGTGAAATATACAGGATGCTGGGGTCAGCATAAAAGGCCTGCTGTGTACCATTTCCATGGTGAACATCCTACAGGGAAAAGAAAACAGATGACAAATACAGTCATGTCTAACTCTGCATGGAGACAACTTTTCTCATTTCTAGTTCCCTTTCTACCCCACCCTCCTTCTCATTTTCTGTCTTCTCACTATGTCCCCCTTTCTTTCTCCCATTCAGCTTGCTTCCACACCACCCCCTTTACTTCCTGAACCTTTCAGGCAAATTACCCTTTAATGCACTCATTTTTTAAACTGGCTTCTAAAAATCAGGAAACCACAGCGAACATGCCCTGGAGACTCCAGATGAGCAGTCACTGAGAAAGCCCAGTCCTTTGGTACAATTAGATATTTATACACCGGCCCTTTGTACTCTTTGCTTCAGTGATGGAATCTCGCATCCTGTTTTATGGAGGAATTTTATGACTTATTAACTGCCAACAGTTCATAACCCCTCAGGCTTAATTAACTAGCCTCATTGGCCTCTGAAGAAAGACTAATGTTTAAACTACAAACTAGTATTTTGCAGAAGGATCTATGGCTTCCAGAGCATTTTCACAATTCTTGACAGAACACTAAACATTCTGCATGCATTGATTTGCCAAGTCCCACCATTAAGGTCAAAGGCTTTGCAACCAGCTGAGTAAATTGGCTTTCTTGGAGCATTCAGTTCAGTTAGCAATCCCTCAGCAGTTAGAATCACTTCAAAAGAGACGCCAGATGCAAAAAGGACTTCATACTTTATTTTGGTAAAATTGTGACGGCAAGAGTCGAAGACACAGGAGCATGAGCTCATCAGCTATTAAATCATCTGGGCCAATGCAGAAAGATGGCATGGAGCTTTATGCAACCTTGTCCAATCTGCCTAATTTTAATATTATATCATGGCTCTCTTCCCCAGCCTCCTTCTCTTTTTTCTTTCCCCACACCATACTGCCCTTCCTACAAACAAACAAACAAACAAACAAAACAGCTTGTATCATTAAAATGAATGAAAAAAAATTCTTAGGACATTTGTATATGATAATGATTTAAAATGTAACAGTTATTTGGTTCTATTGTTTTATTAGATAGATACATGCTGGAAATGATAAAAGAAATGAGAAAAAGAAAACTAAGAGCATTTTTTAAATTATCTTCACTGAAAGAGCTCAAGTGTTAATCTCAATTAATATGCTTCCTAATATCTCCAAACAAAATAACACAGACAACTCTCAAAAGTTAATAACATATATTTGTATTCAAAATAATATTACTGCTACATGTGCAACATATACAATTTCCAGTTTTGTTTAAAAAGTTTTAGTCACTTGTCACTATGTATTGTACTTTACTTTGTATCAGTAAAAATCTTACTAGTTTCAACAATGATCCCTACAACTTTTGTGTCAGACACTTTATATTAACTAGTCTGAATGGATTATATAACAAGTATATGAGGTATATGATATTATCCCTAATTTAAAAGATAAGTAGACTGAGGTTCAGAGAGTTTCAGTAATTTACTAAGACTATACAGAGGAAAAGTTGCAAGACTGGATCTTGAATTCACTTCTTACTCCCAAAGCCAAACTCATAACCATTATATATTAACTTACACTTTACATTAATTACCACTTCGATCCTCTTAGCAAATGTGTGAAGTAAGATTGGTGGCCATCATTGCTCTTTATTGAGGTTTATATAACTTGTCTTCAACTTCCAGCCCAGAACTCTCACTAAATACCATCAAGGTCTCACTTTGTTGGTTTCTGAAAGCCTGCACTGAGCTTGCTATCCACAGTGTAGACATATACTAATCGTCTCCTCCTTTCATATTATACACATATCCAAAATCAATTAAGGAATCATAAAATATTGGGATCATATTATATATCATATAAGGAATCATAAAATATGCATCCAGAAACTTGTGGCTGAAGGCATACACATCAGGAGAAAATATAGCTTGGTGAAAATATATTAATCCAGGGATTTGTGAATGTTCAAAAAAAAAAAAAAAAGGAAGGCAGAGATAGTATAGCTATTTTCCTTTATGTGAGCAAAAATGAAACTAAACCATAATGTCTTTTTAATTTGCTACTAGATACCTAGAGGATGGGCAAACAAAATACTATAAAAAATAGTAATGAAGGAAGGCTTGCCATTATTACTACAATGACAGAAGTTTTAGTCAGCATTGGAAGAAAAAATTGTTCTGGCCCTAAATAGGTCTACATTTTGAAAACCAGAAAAATAAGGCATTAATTGCTCTTGTTTCTTTAGTGATGTTATAAAGTCTTATTTAAGAAGGTCAAATAAAAGATGATAAATTGTTTTATATATAAAATCATTTGCTCTTGAAAATGCGTTGGGTGCTTATTGCATACTTTTCTGAATAAGAAATCTAATCTTGCCCACAGTATAATACGGATCCAACAGATATAATTAAAACACACAAACACATTCTAAAAATACTTGGATAAATTTTTGATTCCATGTTCATATTCACAAAGTATTTAGGAATAAAGACAAGTCCAAATATGCCTTTTGTTTGGGGCAACAATTTATAATATAACCTTGAGAATACTTTTTCAACTTTCCCTGCTGTAAAATATTTATAAAAAGTACTTACTACTCAGGTATGATCTGAATATTTTCTCTCCATAGCAACAAATATGTGCTAGACTAATATAAGAAAACTATTGGTGATTGTGAGGAATTACTACAATAATGAGATGAAATGAATCATTAAATGCCTCAAAATTTACTAGGATTTACTGAGAAATGATGAAAAATCATTTCAATATTTTACTTGTTAAAATATATTATGAAAATTTATTTTCTATAAAGATTTAGGACCAATGTGTTTTCATTATAATGTTAAACAGCTTTAAATAAATCATATATTTGGCCAGCTAATGTCACTTATAATTATTTAGAACAGGCACGTGTGACAATTCTCTTGTCAAATTTGGTGCTTGACTAAAAATAGAACTACCTAAAATCTAGGGACATTTGAAGTGACTTTTTAATGAAGAAAGTCTAAATGTTTTATTTTCAATTGAAAGTCACATTGCATAAAAGCTACCTGAGTCAGGGAGGCAAATCCTACTTTCTAGGACGGTTCATGCCCTGAACACAAAGAACAGTTTCTTATGAGTTGAAAAGCAAGTGCACCTGCTCCCTCTCCTCACCACTCTGAATGTCTCTGGAATCTTCCCCAGAAGGAGAATTGGAATGAATAAGCTCCAAAGATCAACTAGAATCATTCCTGCCCAAAATACTCAACGCCTCGGAATTTGCCTGTGGCCCCAAATAGGAGGTGAAGTAGAGCTCTGGATCTCTATCTATCTATTTACTAGGCATATAAAAATGATGAAACTAGCTGCTGGACAATGGAGTAGTTTTGCCCTCTGTTGGCCCAAGAATTGTGGAGCTAGTTCACACTGATTAGCCTAAAGTGAATAACTGCAGATATGCAGGAATGAAATTCTTGTACCATTGAAGAACCTTCACTTCTCCTTTGCTAACTTGCAGAATAGACCTGTCAGCCAGGAAGAACGGATGTCTCTGAGCCACGTGGCACTTTAAAACTTCCTTCTCGGCAGCTGGAAGAAAACAAGGGAATTTCCTCAAAGTATCCCTGCAGCTGCAGAATTTGGAAGACTTGAAAGTTAGAATATGTGGGCTGGTGGTGATCTCAGAGGCAACCCTTTGGATAGAACCTCATATATTTGGAGGATCTGAAACAGAAACTTCTCCTCTACTATAGCCTGCTGGGAAATTAGTATCCTTTATGATTGAATAATAGAGCAAATTTATAATCAAAGGCCGGTAAGCTTATAGGACATTCCTTGGAGCTACCAAACAATTTATTTTTACAAATCATATTGAATTATCTAGAGTAGTCTTATATTAATATATAAGAATATAAACATTAGATATTTAATATAGATATGCATCACATGTTCAAACAAGCAAAATTTTATATACAAATCCTATGAGGTACAAAGTATCGATCACAAGCAAGGCATTTTAGCTTTTAAGTCTATACAATTTATTACTTTAGAGTTTGGGTATTACAAATGTGTTTTCAAAGGGACCTTAACAGTTATTGATTATCTTCACAGAACCATAAAATGATAGAAGAGATTCCTTAGAAATTAATACTAAAATAATTTTTAAGGATAGGACAGTTTACCAATCTCCTTCCTGCATAATTTTGACAAATTTAGAAAACTTAGAAAAATTTTCTTACAATCCTTGGTCTTCAAGTTTTTGGCTTATCTTTATGGTACTAGAAGCATATTATATTACTTTTTAAATTTACTAGGTTATAAATCATGTAAATCTATAATTATCAATTATTGAAAATGTCATTTTGTATGTACATGGGAATAGAGGTATTGATGTTCTCATTTTTGTAAAATTTTAAGACCTTTAAGACCTTGCTGCTGTAGTATATCTAGACCTTCAACACATTTCTTTAATGGTGAACTATGACCTACAGTGAAACTCAAGCATATTTGGAAAATACATGGAAAATTTTCAGCACCAAAGTGCTTCTAGGGAGGTTACAATACAGTACGTGGAAAACATCCATTCCTACCAAGCATTAGAAACAGTTATCAGTCTTTCATTCCTTTTATCTTCATTTCAATTTAACTAAGTATTTCTTCACATGGCTTTGTTCATGCTTTCTAAAACCCTTTAGTGTGTTTGCTTAACTGAATCAGAGGGCTGGATGGTGAGGCCACGACTTCCCAATAAGATTTAATTATGAGTGCAGATATGAACAAGATTTAGACTATTAAGCCTTGCACTTCAAAAAAACTTTTAACATATTTTGCCTTTAAATCTTTTATCACCTGCAAAAATTAATTAAGTGCAGATGTAGCAGGTTCGCTTTGGATGCCAGGGTTCATTTCCTGTCTATGCTTTGTCAGACAACCTATTACACCTCCTCGTGAACTGGAGGCAAACCGAAAACGGGGCTCATAAATCACCAGTCAGTTTTCTTTCGCCCTTTCCTGGGCTGGCCTTTTTGTATGGGGCAGATCTCCAGCTCATTATTCATGAATATACTATAGACAACATGCCAAGTGTCATCTGCATTTAAACAAACCATTTGTTAAACAAATTATAACTCTATTGTGTAAGAATGCATCATGTTAAAATGCAAGACTAATCTAATGCCTCTGACTTTTAATCACTCAAGGTTCCTGCCGGGAGTCATCCCAAACTGGCATACATGATCTGAGATCTTTCAGAAAGAATGACATGCTGACTTGTTTTAATAATACCACTGTTGCACAACAAGCAACATGATTGCTAACCAGGGGAAGTGGCCAATTGGTTACCAAAGCAACAGCATTCTTTCCAGCACATCTGACTATTTAAAGTCTATATTCTGCAGGGAAAAGTAAAATCAGGTTCTGTTGGGTTATTTTAACTGTGGAAGTATCAATTCATTTAAGGATCATAAAAGTTGCCCTGATCTGCGCCTTCTTCTCATTAAATTGCAGTTAACACCATGAAAGTGAAACGTGAATGTTTATGGTTTCAGAACTGCAATCCTGAATTTAATGAGTTTCCACATTCAAAGGATGTTGTTTGCAAGTGCTAAAAGCAAGACAACGTAACAGAGAAATACAAATTCATTCCCTTTTATCTGAAGTCAGTGAAAATGCAGCTCTGGCCAGGAATACATACCAGATCTACAATCAATATCTTGCTTATATTTAGTTGGTCTCTCAAGTATTTGGCGGTAATTGCAACTGAATTAAAAAAGCAGAACCCCCTGCGGAATAGAGAAGAACAGAGAAATAAGAAAGCAAATCAGCCAGGAAAACCATTATAAATAATGTTCAGAGCATTTTTTAAAATGCTATATGATCTCTGAAGCCATAAATCTGCTTCTAGGAGTACCTTGCAAGATTTTTCAGTCCATCTGCTAACAATTAGAGGCTTCAGAGACATGCACGGGGCAGGTGACCGCCAGGAACCGTGGCGCTTGGAGATGGGCAACAGTCCCTGGTACTTACATGGCTGTGGATTCTTCAGCATGATGGCCTGGGGGCCTTACAACAGCAAACCCATTCTGTAAAAACAAGACAGGTTTTAAGCGATCAGATATGGGAGGATGGCTTGGATCTCCATGTTCTACAGAGCGTCAGGCACACATGAAAAGATTCAAGTCTGTAAGAGATTTCAGAGCTTGTTTTCTGCCCCTATTGTCATTTCATAGAGTGAACAGAAACAATATATATGATCACATTTTCTCAGATCATGTCTCAAAAAGAAGGCTCCCACTGAGCCAGGGGAAGAACAGGGATTTGGGAGTTGTACCTAACTGGCAAATATGCAGGTCAGCTGTTACCCTAGCATGATTCATTTTCAAGAACAACTTCTTATTTTATGACAACAACATTGTACAGAGGGAGAAGAAATTCACTCTTCGTGCAGGTTTGGGTCAAAATTTTGAAAGACCAGGGAAGATCCAAAGTGAAAATTCTTTAGCCGGATTCTCTTAATGGTTATTTCCATTCCATTGTCAGCAAAATGATAAATTTATACTCACACACTCACATACACACAAAAGAAACGCCAGAAAGGTGAAAAAGAGAACAATGGAAAGCCCATATTTCTTCCAGTCTATAAATTTAGCTTGGATGACTGCCAAGACTTGCAACTTTATTGGATTCCCTAAGTCAATTTCTAGCCCACATTCTGGAATTTTATAAAGAATTCCAGGGCTGAGTAGCAATCAGATCTATCCATGATCAAGGAATGCCTTAACCTCCAGATTAGTTGGAATGCATCACGGAAAGCTGAAGTAACTCCAGCATGAAGGCAAGGAACTATAAATCCTTACAAAGCCAGCATGCTCAGAAAAATCGGGTTGCTTGATGTGAAAAAAAAAATCATTCATCAGATGGTTCACACCACCTTTCACTTAAGTATGATTCAAGTAACATGCTCAAAGATATTTTTTTTAATATAGAAACCTAAAACTTTTGAAATAATTTTAATACACCCCAGGGATTTTTTTTTCCCAAATCTTACTGCAGTCATAAAGATAGTATCAAGACAAATAATTTATTCCTTAGGACTTTAAATATACATAAATTTACACAAATATTCTAGAACATTATGGTAACCAACATACAATGAGCTAATTTGCTATATATTTTGATAAGCATATAGATAATGATAATCTCAGAAGCAAATTAGGAGTCAAATCAGTATCAATTACAAATGTAGACATGATGATAAACGTATTTCCTATTATTGTTCTTAAGGTACTTACTATCGGTCTGGCAATAAAAGACTAATACGAGAGAAACTATTAATGAATAGTCAAGACTAAAGAGACTGAAATTTTAAGACTGTAGAATAAGGCTTTAGTGTGCTATTGGACTTCTGGGGATAGATTATTAAGTACATATTATGATAAGTGCAAACATCCTGTTTGGAAAAACAACAGGATGAAAATAACAAATATGATACACGGCAATGTAATTAGCATGTAATGAATTTCTGTAACTGGATTCACAATACTAATAATCTTTGACAATTCAATTAAAACTAGTATGTTTTACAGGTAAAGGGCTACAAAGAAGAAAAAATTCAGTGATCAATATGAAAAAATATTCAACTAAATTATCAAATAAAAGCAAACTAAATCCTAACAGAAAAACATTTTTTGACCCAAGACATTGGAATTTTTTGCAATACTCTATACTGCCAATGCAATGGTACTTTATACCCTCAAAAATGCTGCTTAGAATAAGATAATATAGCCTTTCTGGAAAATAATCCATCTTTATAGATTCAGAGCCTTTTAAAAACATTTACCCTTTGAATTACTAAAATACTTAAAGGATTTTTGCCGTAAAGGTGTTATTAACTTTGTAGACAAGTATTTATATAAAAGATAATGTTTTATTTACAACAGGAAAAAATGGGAATTATCTAAGTTAGCTAATATTAGAAGAATGTTTAAATGAACCATGGTACATCTATACCATGGAATATTATACAGTCATTAAAATGTTATTACGAA
The DNA here is from genome assembly GCF_018350155.1 of Leopardus geoffroyi. NCBI lineage: Eukaryota > Metazoa > Chordata > Mammalia > Carnivora > Felidae > Leopardus > Leopardus geoffroyi. The sequence goes on along the minus strand of NC_059331.1, from coordinate 111,798,933 downwards.
TATTAAGTAGAACAGAAAGACATCAACTTTGGAAATATTAGTGTTAAAAGTAATAGACACACTATGATATATATCTGAGTGATGGTATCATGTGGGTTAAATTTATAATTTCATATCTTTTCCAAATGTTTTTACAACAAACATTAATTATTTCATAATGAAAAAAAAATAAACCAAAGAGAAAGTTAAGAGATAGATTTGAATTGGTCTTCCAGGAAGAGCTGTGTTCACAAAGGTAAAGAAATTATTTAAAGGGTATTCCGGGCAAGAGGAAAAATATGAACAATGACTCAGAAGAAAGGATTTTAGAAAGTATTATATACAAATATTACACTGTAGGTTAACTGGAATTTAAATAAAACTTAAAAAAATCAAGTATTATGTACAAAAAAAATCAATCTGAATAGAAATCATGTTAAAGAACAAGATGGAAATAAAATCACATAAATAATTAATTAGACTACAGAGGAAAAGAAGCCAAAGAGAATTTGAATTCTATCTTCTCCCATACAGCCAAATTCCTTGACAGAGGCGTTTGCCTTTCACTTTATAATCTTCCACAGTAACCTCCACCATTCTGCTAAACTGCTTCTGAAACTGCTTGATTTGGGGCTGAAAATTATCTTCTTGCAAACATTTTCACAATCATTACGATCCATCCAAAGCTTCCACTGTGCTCTTATTAACATTTTCCACATCTTTTCTGAGGGCCCCCCTTTCCTTAGCTGAAGCCTAGCAGGGCTGCTTGTTCCACAATTTGTTCAAATAGTAGCTGCTTCCTCTCTCACACCTCACAACCCTGATGCAGTACTAGACAGAGCTGGTGTTCTCCTTGTGTCTCATGGCTGCTTTAAAAGTATAAAGCCTGCTACATCCACCCCCCACAATACTTTCTTGTAAAAAAGGATTAGATCACACACAGAGAGAAGAGATAAACACAGTAAGACGACTGAAACGAGTCCTGTGGCAGTCTGGCTCCCTTTGCCTCCTGTTACATTAGAGAAATGTTAGTCCTCCTAAAATCTATTTTACCACCTGTAGTTAGGATCCCACTCCCTCCTACGTTTTCTCCATCATTTATGTTTTTCTCACTATCATATTAAATTCATATTAAGATTCCAAATTATACACACACACAATTGAGATTTAAACAAGCTCGTTTCCACCATCTTGAAAATAATATATATATTATATATATATATATGTTAACCAAAACTATACAAATATACACATTTATACAATATACTATATACCTCCACTCCACTGATCCCTCCAACTGCCACACTTTTCTTCCCTTTTAGCAAGCAAAATTTTTGAAATGGTGGGCAACCTTTCTGTCTCCTTTTTCCTTATCCTCACCTCTGCCTCAATTACCTACCTCTAATTTATTTTCCACTTCCGTAGTCCAGTAAAGACATTTTTACTGAGGTTGCCAATGGCTTCCATGTCACTAAATCCAAAGATATTGGTTATGCTTTCAGCCAACCTGGACCCTTTCAGCTTTAAACGCTACTGGCTATATATTCCTTTCAAAAACACTCTCTTCTCTTCGCTTTCATGATTTCATGTTCTCCAGGTTTATTTATCTCTCTTTCCATTTCTTAATCAGCTTCCCTTGAATGTTCATATTCCTCAGCTTGCCCTTTAAATAATGAAAGTACTCAGGACTCAGTCTTAGACTTCTCTTCTCCTCTTTCCACGCTGACTTCGGAGGCAATGCCACCACTTTTGTGGATTCAATCACCACCCATCATCAGATACTTCACAGATTTATATTTCCAGGGTAAGCCCTGCACTGAACCAGACCAAAATATCAGTCCATCTACTCAATATTTTCACTTAAATACTCACTTGCAAGTTCACTTCACATTCAATACATCCAAGATCAAACTTCGGATCTTCTCTAACCGTGATTCATCCAGTGGCTCAAGACAGAAGCTAATGAGTTATCCTAAATGGCTCCCTCTCCCTAGTCTTCCTCCATTTACTTTTAACTCATGACCAATTCCTGTTGATTTTGCTTCTAAATATCACTCAAATCTATGTACTTACATCTCTATCTACTCCTTGAATATTCTGCCTTTTGAATTTCTGCCTTTCTCTCCATCACTCCTCCAATAATTATTTATTGACTTCAATATACATACATATAGACACTTGATTTCTCAGTTTTCAGACTCCTCATCATCAGTGACTCCATCTTCCATTTACAGTCATACTACTAGATTTGCCATTACCATTGAGACATCTACTCCATAATCTTAGTGTCAAACATACAACTCTACTACAATCCTTTTTTTCCAGTTAATGCCACAACTGCACCAAGACTTTCAATCCACTGATTTTATTTAACTTTTGCTATTCATCATTCATCCTTGCCACCATGTCAGTTCCCTCCTTATCTGGTTAGAATTCAGGGCCCATCAATATATTCACTTCCTTGCAGATATTTTCAGGTATCTTGTCCCCCTTTTCCTCCAATTTACTCCTTTGGTGTATTAGTCTGCTCAGGCTACTATAACAAAATACCACAGGCTGGAGGGCTTAAACAACAGAAATTTCTCTAGTTCTGAAGGCTAGAAGTTGAGATTAAGGTCTGGCAGGGTTGGGTTTGTGTTGAGAACTCTTCCCAGCCTGCAGATGTCTGACTTTTTCCTAGAGTCCTCATGTGGACTTTCTTCTGAGTGTACATACACAAGGGCAGAGAGAGAGAGAGAGAGAGAGAGAGAGAGAGAGAGAGAGAGAATTCTAATCTCTTCCTCTTCTTACAAGAACACTAGTCCTATTAGATTAAGGTCTCAACACTATGACTTCATGTAGCCTTTATCACCTCCTCACAGACCCTTTCTTTATATACAACCTAGCAGGGCTAGAGTCTCAACATTACAAATTTTGGGGGCACAAACATCCAGTCCATAAATACTTCTAGTTACTTTGTCCCTTTCTTCCTTCAACATACTTCCCTGATAAATAAAAATATGATAAATAATAATTATTGTGGATTATTATTATTGCTAATCTAATCCTAACAACTCTTGCAGGGAGATAACATTATTATCTTCATTTCATGAACGAGGAAATCAAGGCATAGAAAGATTAAAGAATTTGCTTAAGGTTCATACCCAGGCAAGTGACAGGGCTGGGAGTCCAACCCAGAATATCTGGCACCTAAAAACAAGCATTTAAAACTAGGAACACTGTACAATCTGGCCTTTGCTCACCTTTTCAGCTTCATCTTGTACCACCATCCACTTTGCTTTCTCCACCCCAGCCAGTGGCTTTTTGTTTCCTCCAATGAGCCTGTTTCCCCTAGCCACGGGACTTTGCACATGCTCCTACTTTGGGATAGAATGTCTTCCACTTATGTATTCTCTCCATTCACCCAGATAACACCTCCTTACCTGCACATTTCAGTTCTAACATCACTTCTGCAGAGAAACCATCCTTGAGCCTCAGTAGGTCAGCATCAGTTTCCTGTGTAATATGTACTTAGAGATCTGCCAACCCTTGTTTCTGAGAACTTGTCTTAGTTTGTAATAATATACCTTAGTGTGGTTATTTGTTTTATACTTTTGATTATTGTAACTTATATAATTAATGCCCCCACAGTGGGGTCACTCCTATATGACTTGGATCACCATTTTATCATCTAGATTTATATAGTGCCTGGCAGATAGCCAGTGGTCAGTAAAGAATGATCAAATAAATTTGTGAATAGATACCATTATGGTCCTTATCTCTGGCCATTCCTTTGATCTGCTCTTGCTGTAAGTTCTTCCTTATCTCAAAGATCCCAACTTTTCCATCCCAGCTTTTTGTGGGAAGCTGCGTATTAAGACTTGAGAGCATCGGGGTCCCTGGGTTGCTGAGTAGGTTGGTTAAACGTCCAACTTTTGATTTTGGCTCAGGTTATGATCTCATGGCTCATGAGTTTGAGCCTCATGTTGCCCCCTGCACTGACAGAGCAGAGCTTGCTTGGGATCCTCTCTCTCTTCCTCTTTCTCTGTCCCTTACCCTCTCTCTCAAAATAAATATAAATAAACTAAGAAAAATAAAAAAAGACATGGGAGCATCTTCTTTCTTAGAAACACATAAACTATTTTGTTCCTTACAATTAATGGAGTCTGATTTGATGAACTATTGTACAAAAGTGGTTTAAAATGACACTAGTTTTCTGACAGAAATCTTGGATTTTCACACTGGATTATGAGCCTCTTAACAAGGAATTTGTTTTGTATTTTTCTGTACCCTTTATTGTCTGGCAAAAAGATTTTTTTTTAATGTTTATTTATTTTTTGAGAGAGAGACAAAGTGTGAGGAGTGGGGGAGGTGCAGGGAGAGAAAGAGAGAGACATAGAATCCAAAGCAGGTTCCAGGCTCTGAGCTGTCAGCACAGAGCCTGATATGGGGCTTGAACCCACAAACCACAAGATCACGACCCGAGCAGAAGTCAGACACTCAACTGACTGAGCCACCCAGGCGCCCCATGCAAAAAGATTTATGTATGGGATACCACTTGAACCAGGGTTTTCCTTGGCTCAAAAATATATATAATGGGGCACCTGGGAAGCTCAGTTGGCTAAGTGTCTGACTTTGGCTCAAGTCATGATCTCATGGTTCATGAGTTTAAGCCCCACTTTGGGCTCTGTGTTGACAGTTTGGAGCCTAGAGCTCACTTCATCTTCTGTGTCTCCTCCTCTCTCTGCCCCTCTCCCGCTCATGCTCTGTCTCTGTCACTCTCACTCTCAAAAATAAATAAACATTAAAAAAATTTTTAAAAAAAGAATATAAGTCTTCAATGAATATTTCTCAATGAGCCATTTTAATAATTTACTGTACATTCAAAAAATTCAAAAGTCTACTAGCCTCAATAACATTAAAAAACCTATATACAATAAAGCACTCAGATGATCAATTTATTATTTTCTCATCTAATGCTAACAATAATCATTTCACTTCATTATAAAATAGTTTTCTCAAAACTTGAAGTTCATATAATGTTTTTACTTAATGTCCTTTAATTTCTGAGCATCTCAGATTATAGTAGTAAAACCTACACATTTCATATCCTTTTGAATTTTCTACTTTACTTCATGAAAAAACTCCTTGATGTGTATTTTATTCAGTTATGAAGATTATGTAGTTAATCTAAGCAAACAAATGCTGAAATACTTTTCTGTAACTTTGTATCAATTTAATGGAGATGTATTTTATCTTAAGAATCTGATTTTAAAAATCTCTTTCGGGGTGCCTGGGTGGCGCAGTCGGTTAAGCGTCCGACTTCAGCCAGGTCACTATCTCGATCTCGCGGTCCTGGAGTTCGAGCCCCGCGTCAGGCTCTGGGCTGATAGCTCAGAGCCTGGAGCCTGTTTCCGATTCTGTGTCTCCCTCTCTCTCTGCCCCTCCCCCGTTCATGCTCTGTCTCTCTCTGTCCCAAAAATGAATAAACGTTGAAAAAAAAAATCTCTTTCAAGTTTTAAATTCTCTTCAATCACAAACATTACTAATCATAGAGTTTTGGCAATATTTTAGTCACTAACAGCAACGGTGTTTCCAGAGTGTACTCATCCATATTTTTACTATTGTTGTTGTCTGGATCAGTATTGTGGATGCTTCTCCTTGGTTAAAGAGAAGGATGTGTTCTCTGATGTCATCATATGGGGAAATGCAGGAGACTATATGCTCCCATATATAATCATGGAGAGGGAATCTGTGACATTGTCTATATGTAAAACTGGATTTGAATGAGAGGGAAAGGAATCCAATCATTTTAGACTATTGTCTATTTTCATAACAGATGACATATTTATTTTTATTTTCTGGTCAAATTTCTCAAAATGCCAAACTTTGTAAATTCATTATATGCACAGTGAAACCCTCCCCAGGCAGTAAGCAAACCAGTAGAACCACATTAAAGATTTGGGTTTTTTGTTTTGTTTTGTTTTGTTTTGTTTTTACCTCACCTAACCAAAGTCAAATTCTTCTACATAAGCTCAGTTTGCCTTCACATGGATGGTACATGAAAATTTGGAAAATGTAAAACAATCTGATCCTTTTATTTGTTGCATTCATTACGATGGTCTCATGAACAGGAAAAATGTCTACTTTTATTTCTCTAACATCCTCATAGCCAAGTAGGTATGTGATGGATAGTAAGAACCATTAGCAATTCCAAATTGTATAGAGTAATTTAGGTTTCAGAAATCATGGTAAATAAGGGCCTAATGACAACTGATGAGGGTAATGTAGAAAGTCAAGAACACATTATATAACAGAATGGGCCAATACATATAGAATCCAAAAGAGAAAAAAGTAAAAATTATGTATACATTTCAAAAATATTAAACAATGATCTAGAGCTTAAACTACTTGTAATATAGCCTGTAGTCCCATTAGCAACTTAATAATTTTATTTATTCTTTATAAAAACATAACTGCAGTACATAGTACAGAAATTCTCTGTGATATTAATAAACTGACAAGAGATTGTGTTTTTCTTGTTGTTGTTGTTGTGTTAGAAGTAGTTGGTCAAATGTTAGACTTTTAATCTTTTCAATGTAACTCTATTTTTGGAAGCTATAAGAACAAAATCAAAGAAACCTGTCCTGTTTTAAAAAATGTTTTATGTATAATTTTTTTTTATGTATAATTTAACTGCCTACTATCCAAAGACTAATTGAGCATGTCAAACCAATTAATTTGATTCTGTTTTTAAAATTTCTTTTTAAATGGACTGCTAATTTAGAACTCAATAATTACCTCCCTATTACTACTAAAGTATTTCTAAATGTACTTAAGTATCAATCCTCAGTGAAATACCATGTATCAAAACATGGAAAAACAGCAGGGAAAAACTCTACAGCATGTATTCCCAAGTAAAGATGTGATGGTTGAATTATTACTTCAATACAGTTTTTGAATTGGAAATTCATATGCAGTGGTTTATGTGCTTGAAATATTTCATTAGAAGCCAAAACCCCAGCTATTCCATATTCATACTGATGCAGCATCAATTTTGAAAATGACTTTTAAGAAACACTCCTTTACCTATATATTTAAAAAATAGTTGGAAACATTTTAATCTACTTTACTATTAAATAATAACTATAGTTGTCAAATATATTGGTGAATAAGCTATTTGGCGCTAGTAAAAAGTAGTGCTGAAAGCAACCAGATCTCAAATTTAGCCTATGCTGGCTAGCACAACTTACCTCCCAACAAATCTGTATGCTCTTAAGTGACCTCTTTAACATCTCAAGAAACATGCTTGCCACGTGTACAAGTCTTTTATATGATAGATCAAGAGTAATAAAGGGGCGCCTGGGTGGCTCAGTCGGTTAAGTGTATGACTTTGGTTCAGGTCATGATCTCATGGTTCGTGGGTTCGAGCCCTGTGTCAGGCTCTGTGCTGACAGCTTGGAGCCTGGAGCCTGCTTCGGATGCTGTGTCTCCCTCTCTGTGTTCCTCCTCTGCTCTCACTCTGTCTCTCTCTCACTCTCTCAAAAATAAATAAAGATTTAAAAAAATTTTTTAAAAAGAGTAATAAAAATAAAGCATGCATTAGCTGGTTTGACAATTTTAAAACTTATTTATAGTAATAAATTTTTGGTTCTTTATATTAAATTGCACAGAGGGAAGAGGTCAGAAACATGGTAAAGATATAATGCTTCTGTACCATTTACTTGTATAGAAAATCCTAAAGTTTTTGTATTATAGTAAAATATTGGTTTTTAAAAACCATTGCTTGAAGTGATTATTCTGTCTGTTGGATCCTGTTTTGGGTGTTTTAATTGTTGTATGGGTTAGTTTTCTCTTTCTTTCTTTCTTTCTTTCTTTCTTTCTTTCTTTCTTTCTTTCTTTTCTCTTTTTCTCTCTCTCCTCTTTCTCTTCCTTCCTTCCTCTCCTTCTTTTCTCTCCCCTTCCCCTCCCCTCCAGTCCCTTCCCTTCCCTTTCCTTTTTTTTTGGTGGTGGTGGGGTAATAATATTTTCTGTAATAGGATTTAAAATATAAATACCACTACTCATCTTGCTACATTAAGTATGCAATTTATTTCTTTCCTTCTGATTCAGGTAAAGTGGAATAAGGCAAAATGTCCATCAAAATTCTCTAGCGCATTGTGAAATATCTATGATGTTTCATGTGAACTTGTGGACTCTGTTTCCCCATCCAAAATGGTGCTGATTACAATCAACATAGTGGTATGAAAGTCCATTCTTTCAGCTAAAGTTGAAATTTGTTCAAAAGAAATTGTTCACAATATGTTTCTTGATATCACTGGATGTTACAATTTTAGGTGAAAGATCATTCATGAAAATTGAAAGAATACTCCTTCCCCTCCTATCACTTCCTGGTAATGGATTTGGGGATTTAGATTACCAGAAATCAACTGAGGAGCAGAGAAAGAAAAACAGAGAGGAACTCCTCCTGTCCTGCTTCCCTGACATGTTTGCCTTGTAAGAGCTTGTGAAACAATTGGCTCAGATTCCACTTTTCAGGCATGGCTCAGGTATAGGAGTGTTAAGAAGATGTTAAAAAACCTGCAATCTTGAGTTGATCATTATGGATATGATACAACTTAACATTTGTTTAACATGCCTTATACCAGCTCCCACTCAAAGTTCCTAATGAATAGTAATTGCAAACCTTTTGTGTATTCTGAGGTCTTCCTCTTCAACTACCTAGTATCTGTGATGAAAAATAGTTCCACATGTTTTATAGTATGGCAACAATAATGTGAGTAGAATATTCCTCTTCCCAGCCTTCAATTCTTGAAATAAAATTTCATTTGGAAGTAAAAAGAAAGTCATTAAGTCTACTAAACACTATAAATAGTTGGCTTGCCCTATCATGTCTGTCTTCATTAAAAAAAAAGGATCAAATTACATCATCTTAAAGACCTATTACTGACAAATGCTAGACTTTATCTACTTGCACTCAATTCCATTAGTCTTTGAGAAGTACTGTATAATATCTTTATTGTTAACTCTATAAATTTTTTGTGTTTATTTTATTTTTGAGACAGAGACAGAGAGCGTGAGCAGGGGAGGAGCAAAGAGAGGGAGACACAGAATCCCAAGCAGGCTCCAGGCTCTGAGTTGTCAGCACAGAGCTCGATGCGGGGCTTGAACCCACGAACCGTGAGATCATGACCTGAGCTGAAGTCAGATGCTTAACCAGCTCAGCCACCCAGGTGCCCCTAATTCTATAAATAAAATATTAAATCTTGCTTTGTGATTCTTTCCAAAGGGAAGGAACTAAACGGGAATGTAAGGCTAAAATACTACACTGTAGAATACTTGAACATTATTAAGTCGGTGGGTATCTCCTAATAATATCTGAACCACTTATAAAATTTGACATTGAAATTAGTAAATCAAGGTCAGTCTTCTGGGTTGCCTTTAACTGCAATTCACTGGTATGCATAATATTTTGAAATATGTCAATATAGTCCTCAAAACCAGTTAACTTCAGCCTTAAAAAGGATTTTATAAAAAGACAGTTTGTTTTAGAATCAATGCTATTAATCTACAGCTTCAGAGGAAAGGAAATTTCACAAAGAAAGTTTGTCTCTTACATACTAGAGTCTGGGAGGTTAAAGGAGGTAGGGAGATTTGCCAAGAAAACAATAAGGGACATATGGGAATACCATTTTGTTTCTTTGAGTGAGCTCAAGGGAGCCAGGAAAACAGGAGCCCAGCATTAGCAGTTTAACTGAATGGTGGACCCCAAAGCATATGCACAGCTGGCAGCCCTGCTCCCTGAAGAATCCAGAAGGAAGAAGCTTGATGACAGCACTGGAAAACAGTTCTTAGGAAGGCTGGCATCTGTGGCCCATAATGCCTACAGCCTTAAGCCTGGCAAAGATATGGCTATAGACAGGAATAAACACACTCATGAAAAACCAGTCTCTTGGTAGAAAAGAGACAAGGCATTTAAGGTGTTTGATGGTGCTTATATTACACACAATTTAGGCTGACGCCTGTATGAAAATCGTAACAGTAGATCCACTATGACGAATTTTCTGTTGGGAGTGGAGGATCATCAGGAAAGGTTTTTGAGGCAATAATAACTCACTAAAAGCTATTTGTTTAATTTAACAATCAGTGGTTTCAGCTGACACAAGGTCCAACAATTTAATTCCCTGAGACATGATTGGTTTTTGGACCATACTGACCAAATAATCAGGTATTTTTCATTATGTAAATAGAGCCTCAATATGAAAAAACTTCGGAAAAACAAAAGGAATTGGGGCAAAAGAGTTTCTGGGTTTGTTTTCCTTTTAGGAACCGGAAAAATCATGATCATAGCCTTCTGTGAGGATAATACTAAGTTTAACAATATGTCATTATAATAATAGTAATCATTATAGGATATTAAAAAATAGTAAGTGCATAGTAATGACCAAGACTTGATAATAAATGACACTGGGGGGAAATATTATGTCAACAAATGCCCCATGGCTAAGATCACGTTTGTCACTATATTTACATCTTACAATAGATTTCCATTCAATTGATGGTGATTCTAATATTCTTGGTATCTTTTGGTACATACATATATTTATTCAATTAGATAAGTGAAATTTCAAAAATTTTAAGAGTAGCAATGTACATTTTATAACTATTACTCAAATGTCTGGGTTATTTAGGTAGATATTTTTAAAATTTGATCATATTATTCCTAACTCTAATTGTAAATTTTATTCCTTCATTAAATTCTAATTCTCTATGACTATATACTATAACAAGGATACCAGCAATTAAATTTGTCAACTCAGTCAAAGGTAGGCAACTGAATCAAAACTTCAATCAAAGAAGTTAAATTATAATATGTACATAACAGCATCATGTGGAAAAAACACCTAAACAAATGATCAGACTTCATTTGACAAGTCTGTAGCTGTGCATATTAAAGTTATTGCAATATAAAATTATAAAGGTGTAAAATACTTATGTTCTTTAAGGGAATATGATATGTGTGATTTGGACACTGTATCAAAAAGCAAAACAATGTCTTTTGCAGAGATTGAACTAGGAGGAAAGTCAACATCTGCATGAGGCATAAACCAGCAAGTATCAAATTTAATATTTTAAAGATAAAAAACAAATATAAGTAAGTTAGAATCTTTTCCCCATTATAAATGTGCTACATTTTAAATACTGAAATGAAAATATAGCAGTATAAAATGTAAGTAAATGCAAATTTTGAGCCTGGAATTTGTTTTAGGAAGCATTCTTTCACATGTCACAGTTATTTTTAAAATATCATTAGAACTTTGACTAAAAGTCTAAAGTAGGTGTCAGGGACTGAGAAAAGCTCAGCAAAGATTAGAGGGGACAGAGATATAGATAGAGTCTGAGGGCAGATACACAATTTTTAGTCAGTATGAGCAAAGTTACATATAAGTAATGAAATATGGACAGCCCAAAGCCAAGAACCAGATGGAGAGGCTGGAAATAGGCATATCCAATTACCATGGAGCAGGTTGTTAAAACTACAAACTAGAAATTGAAATATTAGCCATCAGAAAAGCAGATGGGTAAAATAAAAACCTAGAAGGAAGCAGACTGTGCAGTAGAACACCACAGGCAGGCCAACTAGGCAACAAGTCCTAGTTCCTGAGCAAACAATCTGAGTAATAGGTAGGTTCACCTTTTACCTTCAGTCTAAACTGACTAATTTAAAAGTGTGCAGAAAAGTTAAAACACTTGGTATGAAAGATGATGAGAAGGTCAAGAACAAAGCAGCGTCCCATAAGAGTAAACATGGAAGTGCCAAGGTTTCTTCCTTTTTCTGATGTTTAAATATCCATTCACAGTGGATGTGCTGAGAGAATATTAGTAACATATTTGTTACTTACTTTAAGTTGAAGAATAAATTAAGAGAAGTAAGTTAAGGTGCCCCTGTTATAATTAGTGACATTTATCCCTTAGGAGAATGAGAGAGAAAACGTGAATCAGGAGAGAACTTGAATGTACTCTCAAAAATGCATTTGTTTGGAGATCCACAGCTGATTAGAAGGAAAAAGGATGTATAAAACTTCAGTCATACAAAAGTTAATAATAAATCACTGAAAAAACAAACAAACAAAACATACTTTTCTTTAAGTCATTGAAAAGCTTTGGACAGGAAGAGATTTTAAAAGAATCAAATCCCAGGGAAGCAAACCCTTTCTAGTCTCTACTGATTTTTAAACACAATGCCTAGTATATAATCAAATATCACAAGACATGCAAAGAAGCAAAAAGACTCTTAATTAAGTAAAAAATATGGTAATTGAAACATATCCACAAGTGCCTCAGATATTTGAATTATCAAATAAAGATTTTAAAATAATTATAATAGACATGTTATACAATCTATAGGAAAGGATGATGAAGAGAAATATGTTAAAGAGGAGAATTTCGAAAGAGATCTGGAAGCTATAAAAAATAAAGGGAATCTTAAAAGTGAGAAATACACTACGTGAAATGAAAAATTATTGTAATGGGGTTAATGGCAGCTTGGATACAACAGATGACAAAAACAATGAACTTAAAAATAGGTCAAGAGAAATTATCCAAATAGAAATAAGGAGAAGAGAAAAAGACTGAAGAAAATCAACAAACCCTGTAAGTCCAACGTTAAGTGTGAAATGATAAAATAAACAAATAATTGTGTAGCAGTATTCTTGCACAGAGAGTCATGAGACTGAGGCTTTTTAATTTCCAGGAAGTATCTTTATTTGTGCCAGTACTGCTCAGTTGGGTTCGTACCCGAAGGACTGAGCACCGAATGTCATGTGGCATAGTCTTTTTTTTTTTTTTTAATTTTTTTTTCAACGTTTATTTATTTTTTGGGGGACAGAGAGAGACAGAGCATGAATGGGGGAGGGGCAGAGAGAGAGGGAGACACAGAATCGGAAACAGGCTCCAGGCTCTGAGCCATCAGCCCAGAGCCTGACGCGGGGCTCGAACTCACGGACCGCGAGATCGTGACCTGGCTGAAGTCGGACGCTCAACCGACTGCGCCACCCAGGCGCCCCTGGCATAGTCTTTTATACATGTTCTATTTCTTTGTCTCCCAAAAATGGTAACAGACACAAATATGCAGTCTGATTAAGTGGTCTCAGTTGATAAGGTCATGAGGGATGTTGTCACATAGGTGCACAGCCAGGTTACCTTGAAGGTTTTTTGTTTGTTTGTTTTCCTTTTCTCTTTCTCTCTCTCTTTTTTTTTTTCCTCTCCTTAGGGAGGGGACCCTACCACAAGTGGACTCTAAGAATCAGATGATATAGAGAATAGGATAAAATGTTTTAAGAAATATTACCTAAAAACTCTAAATTTTATCAAAAACAGAAAGCCACTTTACATAATAAACTCAATGAACTCAAGCAGGATAAAATCAGAAAACCATCGTTAATCACAAAACTACTAAAAAAGAGATAAAAAGAGAAAAAAGATGTATTAAATCATTAAATAAAGAGGTCAATTATAAGAGTAATAGCTTTCTCATCATTAATAAAAAAAAGTAAAAAACAACACTGGAAGGATATCTTTAAACTATAAAATAATGATCAACATAAAATTCTATATCAAATGAAAATATCATTCAAAGGTTAAAGGAAAAGAAAAACATTTTCTTATAAACAAAAGATGAATTTGTTGCCAATAGAAGTGCAATACAAGGAATGCTGAAGGAAATTCTTTAGACTGAAAGGAAATGATACCAGATGGAAGTCTGGATCTGCCCATATGAATACAGAGCACCAGAAAGATTAAATATGCAGGCAAATATAAAAGACATTTTATAAACTCTCTTTATATTATATATGTATACACACATTCATTCATTCCCTTCCTCTCTGTGACACACACATAGACACACACAAGCACATACAAACATACCCTTTAAAAAATTTCAAATACTGAAACAACAGTAATGGTAATTTGTTGTGGAGATCTATAATATGTGTAAAAGTAAAATATCTGATAAAATAATACAGATAGGAGGAGATAAAGAGACACTGTTATAAGTCTCAATAAATGTACCATTCAAGGAACACAAAGCTTATTTTTCTGACTCTAGAATTCAATTTCACATCAATTACAGACAGATATCTGCAAAAATCCCCAATTAGACACTAACACTCTTAGAAAGTACATTTCACGGACACCTAGGTGGCTCAGTCAGTTGAGTGTCCAACTCTTGGTTTCAGCTCAAGTCATGATCTCAGAGTTTCATGGGTTCAAGCCCTGCACTGGGCTCTGTGCTGTTTGAGATATTTTCCCTCTCTCTGCCCTTCCCCTGTTCACGCTCTCTTTCAAAAATAAATAAGTAAACTTAAAAAAAAAAGAAAGAAAGTACATTTCAGGTGCTCTCACCACAAGAAAAAAAAAAGGGATCTGAACAGATGAATTACTGACAATGAATCAGTAATCAAAAACCTCCTCACAAACAAAAGTCCAGGACCAGATGGCTTCACAGATGAATGCTACCAAACTTTTAAATAAGAGTGAATACTTATTCATCTCAAACTATTCCCAAAAATAGAACAGAAGGAAAAACTTCTAAATTCATTCTATGGGCCCTGCATTACACGATATCAAAACCAAAGACACTACAAAAAAAAAAAAACAAAAAAAAAACTACAGGCCCATACCTCTGATGAACATTAATGTAAAAACCCTCAACAAAACATTAAGAAAATTAAATAATACATTAAAAATTATTCACGATGGTGGTGAAGTAGAATTTATTCCAGGGATGCAAGAGTGGTTCAGTATTTGCACATCAGTCAACATGCTACATCAACTTAGAAAAGATAAAAACCTTATAATCATTTCAAGAGATGAAGAAAAAGCATTTGACAAAATATGACATATATTCATGATAAAAACTCTCAAAAGAGTAGGTTAAAGGGAACATACTGCAACATAATAAAGGTTATATATGTAAAACCCACTAACATCATAATGGTGAAAACTGAGAGCTTTTCCTCTAAGATTAGGAACAAGACAAGAATGTCCACTCCAACAACTTTTATTCAACATACTACTGAAACTCCTAGCCAAAGAAATCATCTAAGAAATAAAAGGAATCCAAATTGGTAAGAAAGAAATAAAATCTTTACTCTTTGCAGATGACATGATATACTGCATTAAAAAGAAACCCTAAAGACTCCACCAAAAAATTATTAGAACTGATAAATTAATTCAGTAAAGTTGAAGGACACAAAGTTAATATACATAAATCTCTTGCATTTATATATAGTAATAATTAACTAGAGAGAAATTAGGGAAAAAAATCCCATTTACAATTGCACCAAAAAGAATAATATACCTAGCAATAAACTTAACCAAGCATGTAAAGGACTTGTCCCCTGAAAACTATAAAACACTGAGGAAAGAAATTGAAGAGGACACAAATGGAAAGATATTTCATGATGATGAAATATAAGAATTAGTACTGTTAAAATGTCCATACTACCTACCCAAAGCAATCTACAGATTCAGTGCAATTCTTGTCAATTTACAAACAGTGGTTTTTCACAGAACTAGAACAAATAATACTAAAACTTGCATGGAACCAGAAAAGACTCTGATTAGTCAAAGAAAACTTGAGAAAGAACAAAACTAGAGATGTCCCAATGCCAGATTTTAAGATATACTACAAAGCTGTAGTAATCAAAAGAGTATGGTACTGGTACAAAAGCAGACATACAGATCAACAGAACAGAAAAGAGAGCCCAGAAATAAACTCATGTTTATATGATCAGTTACTCTACTGCAAAGGAGGCAAGAATATACAATGTGGAAAAGAGAGTCTTTTCATTAAACAGTGATGGGAAAACTGGACAAGTGATACACAAAATAATGAAACTGGACCACTTTCTTACACCATGCACAAAAATGAACTCAAAATGGATTAAAGACCTAAATATGAGACCTGAAATCACAAAATTCCTAGAAGATAACATAGGCAGTAATTTCTTTGACATCAGCCTTACCAAAATTATTCTAAGATATGTCTCCTTAAGCAATGGAAACAAAAGCAAAAATAAACTATTGAGACTACACCAAGTAAAAAACTTTTGCACAGTAAAGGAAACCATCAACATAATTACAAGGCAACCTACTGAGTGGAAGAAGATATTTTCAAATGATATATCTAATAAGGGGTTAACATCCACAATACATAAAGACCTTATAAAACTCAATACCCAAAAACCAATACTCCAATTAAAAATAGGCAGAAGAAGAGCGCCTGGGTGGCTCAGTCACTTAGGCGACCGACTTTGGCTCAGGTCCTGATCTCGCAGTTCGTGGGTTCGAGCCCCACATCGGGCTCTGTGCTGAGAGCTCGGAGCCTGGAGCCTGCTGCCTGCTTTGAATTCTGTGTGTGTGTGTGTGTGTGTGTGTGTGTGTGTCTCCCCCCTCTCCCACTCGTACTCTGCAGATCTCTGTCTCTCAAAACTAAATGAACCATTAAAAATTAAAAATAAATAAATAAAAATGGGCAGAAGACCTGATTAGACATTTTTCCAAAGAAGACATATGGTCAAGAGACACATGAAAAGATGCTCAACATCACAAATCATCAGGGAAAATCAAAACCACAATAAGATATCACCTTACACCTGTTAGAATGGCTAGAATCAAAAAGAAGTAACAAATGTTGATGAAGATGTTGAGAAAAAGGAACCCTTGTTCTTTGCTGGTGGGAATATTAATTGGTATAGCCAATATGGAAATCATTATGAAGGTTCCTCAAAAAATTAAAAATAGAAATGTCATATGATCCACTAATTCCACTACTGGATATTTACACAAAGAAAACAAAAACACTAATTCGAAAAAATATGTTCATCTCCATGATTATTTTAGCATTATTTACAATAGCCATGATCTGGAAGCAACCCAAATGTCCAGTGATAGATGAAAGGATAAAGACTATTATCTATCTATCTATCTATCTATCTATCTATCTATCTATCTATCTATCCACACACACATATATATAGGTGCAATGGGATATTACTCAGCCATTAAAAAGAAAGAGATCTTGCCATTTGTGACAACATGGATGGATCTAGAGGGTATCATTGCTAAGTGAAATAAGTCAGACAGAGAAAGACAAATACAATAAGATTTTACCTACATGTAGAATCTTAAAAACAAAACAAAACAAAAAACCAATCAACAAACACAAAATGAGATTCTTAAATACAGAGAATCCCAGAGGGGAGGTGGGTCGGAGGGTGGGTGAAATAGATAAAGGGAATATAAGGTACAAACGTCCAGTTATAAAAAAAAATTAGTAATGGAGATGAAAAGTACAGCATAGGGAATATAGTCAATCATATTATAATAATGTGATTCAGTGAGAGCAGATGAATACACTTATAATTGTTGAATAATGTATAGAATTTTTGAATCAGGACAATGTACAGCTGAAACTAATTGTAACATTTTATGTTAATTATTCTTCAATCAAAAAGGAAAAACAGGTAATTAGATGAGGAAATGGACATATTGATTAGCTTGGTTTGTAGTACAAATTTTACTAAGAACACGTATATCAAGTGTTCATGTTCTTAAATATAAACAATTTTTATTCGAAATAATAATAAAAAAGAAAGAAATTTATAGCACTCAGTGCCCATATTGCAAAAGAAAGATCAAAATCTTGGGAAAATAGGTAAAGAAAATCTCAATTAAAATGGAATTGGGAAGCCCTGAAGGAGGTGCTCTCACACACTACCACTAGCCCTAAGAAGCATACCTCACATTCCCAAAAGAAGGCTTATTTTACATATCCCAGCAGGAGGAAGGATTTTTCCTTGCCTCATAGCAGCCCAGCCAATAAAAACTCAGTGAAAAGCCCCTCCCAGCTTCCTCCTTTCCCCTATAAAAGCAAGCCTCTATCTTCTGTTCTCTGGATTTGCTCCTAGTTCACAGTAGTTTAACTGTCTCACATTGCAATTCCTCTGCTATTCCTGAATAAATGAATTTTGCTGAGAAAATAAATGGCTCTTTTGTTTTTTAAAGTCAACAATGTCAGGTCTATGATCTCAGCTTCTCCCTTAAAAAACTAAAATAAACAAAAATAAAGAGAAAATGAAACCCAATGTAAAAAGAAAAGAGAAAAATAATGATGATGAAATCAATGAAATAGAAAACAGAAAAAAAAGAGTAATAATTAAACCAAAGGTTGGTTCTTTGAGATAAATAAAATTGGTAAACTTCCAGCTAGGTTAATCAAGAAAGAAAAAAAGAAGACAAAAATTACCAGTCTCCGGAACAAAAGAGTTGACAAGATTATAGATTATACAGATAAAATATAATAATTACTTTGGAGAATAGTTTGCCATTTTCTCATAAATTGACACAAACATTTAAACTATAATTCAGTTATTTCTCTCCCAGGCATTTATCTATGAGAAATAAAAACATATGTCCAAAAACAGAGTTGGAAAAGTATCTTCATAGCAGCTTTATTCATAGTACTCCAGAACTGAGATGAATCAACAGATTGCATAATATTCATAAAATGGAATACTATTCAGCAATAAAAGTTAACAAGCTAAACAATATATGGAATAGCATGGATGTATCTCAAAAATATATAAATGAATGTTCGACGCAGAAAAGTGACACACAGTATACCACCGCCTTATATATAAAGCTCCACAATAAGAATAATTAGGCAGCTATGAGAAAAAGCAGATCAGTGTTTGCCTGTACTGGAGAGCAACTACCAAGGCATGAGGAAACTTCCTGATTTAAATATTTTATAACTTGTGGTGGTAGCAAGGTATAGACATTTGTAAAAAGACTTCATATCCTTGAAAATCTGTACATTCTATTCAATGTACTTTGTATTTTGATTAAAAACTAAATCATGTTATCTATTTTTAAAATCAATTATTTTAAAATCAATGATTACTAAACAGCTCACAATCATATGTGGTGAGAATATTAAAGAAGGAATCTATTTTGAATTTTTAGTCGCTGTTTGTGGCAAGCATAGTTCCCCCAAAACATTTCCATGCCCTAATCCCCAGAATCCTTGAATGTTAACATTAAATGACAAAAGAAAACGTAGAAATGATTATGATTAAAGACTTTGTGTTGGAAAGGGCACCCAGCACTGTATAGGTGGTCCCAGTCAAATCATACACATTCTTAAAAGGTGAGAACCTTTCTCAGCTGTGGTCAGACAGAAATGCACTGAGAGAAAAATGACAGCTTGAGAAGGGTTCTATGCATTCTTGCTGGCTCTGAGATGTAAGGACTATGTGAAAAGAACAGAGAGAGGCCTCTAGGGGCTAAAGGTAGCCCCCAGCTGACAGCTAGCCAGAAAAGAGAGACGTCAGTCCTACAACCACATGGAAATGAATTGTGCCAACATCTGATTATGCAAGGTAACTGTACAGGTCCCACTGGGTGAAAATAAAGGTGTCATCAGGGCTGCAATGTGACCTGTATACTTCTTCTGACCTCCACGGCAGAAAATAATAAATTTTGGTTGGCTTGAGTCACTAAATCTGTGGTAATTTGTTACAGTAGTAAAAGAAACCAACATCCTGCTCTATCAAATGAACTAAATTATAAAAAGGAAACAGCTTTATTTTACTCCCAGTACTGACAAGTCTTTAGTCTATCTGATATAGTCCACAGCTTCTCAGCTACAGAAACAGTTTCATCCTTAGATATTAAAAAGTCCAGTTCAGCCTAATTAAACTCTTTAGTGTCACATCACATGCAAAGCTCTCCTCCACTGACCTGCTGACCCACAGAACTGGGGACCAGTAGTGGGCAAACGTGGTGCGTCTATCTGTGTGTGCTGAAGGAGGAGGCCCCACTACGTTCACACCTAGCTTATGGCTCCTCCAGCTCTGGAGGGTGGGAGAATAAAAGGATAAAAGCTTTGAATTAGCAGAGCAGTTAGGAGATCTCTTTTGGCTTTTGGAATGCCCTCTGTCATGGCAGGAATCCAAATGCTTGTCCCTCTTTCAATGGGAACATTCACAGGTTCCTCAGAGTTACTGTCAGTGAGCTCCAATCTGCAAGGTTCACCGATGTAGGCAATGAACTCACCAGCAAGCCTCATCAGCTCTTCTTCACATTTCTAGTTACAATCACTGGGCAATACAGTGAGGGAGGGAGGAGATCTTCCCTGGAAGGCAGACTTCTTTGGTGAGATATGGCTTTCATCCAAAGTGTCCACTGCCCCACAAATGAGGAAAAAATAACCACCACCACCACCACCACCACAAAAATAAAAACAAAACAAAACACCTTGCTCCACCAACAGTGCCAAGTTTCACTGTTCACCCCTCTCTTCAACCTGCCCACATGGCAGTTTCAGCCAGCTCTCCACTTCGTATTCTCCAGGAGACAAATTTAGGCATTCTTCTATCTTTACCCAGCTCCCAAACTCCTGATACCTATGCCAGGCCCTCTTGTGAACTTCTTCATACCCTATCCTGGTAGTAGTGTAGAGACATCCTACAAAGTTCTATAATTCAACATGCATCAAGCTATGGACTGAAAAGCCACTCATCCCCCTTGCAGACATAAATGATTTCCTTAGACTTCTTCCCCACCTCTTACACATTTGGCTTAGGCTGGGGGGAAGCACAGGAAGGGAACAGAGCATAAGAGTCAAAATATTTATAGTCCATTTGAAGAATCTTCCATTAACCACATCTCTGTTATCTCACTTTTTGTTATATAAACTGGATTAGATGAGATAATTGCAGGCCTATTTAGCTATATTTTAATAAATTCATTGAAATGGTGTCTATCGCATGTAATTAATAATCATTGTCCTCAGCTTGGGAACTTGGTCGAAATTAGAGTCAACACAAATATTGCGTACTATACTTTACTTGTTGTACCATTTCAGGATGGAGAGTATACTTTTTAAGAAAGGCCAAACTGGTGGCAAAATGTATTTGAAGTGGCAATGCAACTTTCCTTATCTATAATCAGTATATAATGTAGTCGCTACCCTTATTCCTGAAGCTATTAGAAATACACTTTTAGTTTTCATTGCTACCTTCATATGCACATATGTGAGTATGCTGTATAACATGTGTGTGTGTACATTCCATCATTTTGTCTATGACTATCTCTCTAACATCAACTTCTGCGAGGACCTTGGAAGATAATTCAGATGTAGACACATGGCCATCTTGCAGTTTAGTTTCTTAAACATGTCAAAACTTACTCCACCCTAAAAGAAAGATTTTGTATTTGCTTTTTTCTTTGTATGGAATACTCCTTTCCCACGTATCTACATGATTCTTCCCTATTTCATTCAGCAAAGATTTCTCCCTATCAGTAAGGTATTCCTGAAAACCCAAGCTAGCAGAGCCCTCCCTCAGGTTCCCTCTAAAACTCTTTCATGCTTTATTTTTTATCCATAGCATGTATCTTCAGCTGAACTTGTATCATTGGGTATTTGTTTATTTATCCTTGCTCTCCCTGATAGCACCTAATTTCCTTGTCTTGGTATTTTCAGTATTTATAGTAGTTCCTAGCATGTAATAGATGCTTAGAATATGTATTTATTTTATACATTTATATTATAATTAGTAATTAAAACCAGCAACTTTCAGTCAGATGCAGCTGACTTACACAAAGTATCATCATGGAGTTGCATTAAAGTTCAGTTTAGCTAATATATATATTTAAACAATTTGAGTCAGCAAAATCCACGATTAGATACATGGTAAGCAAAATACAGAGTATCAAAGCCAAAAAGAAGACATTAAAAGTAATTAGAGGGGCGCCTGGGTGGCGCAGTCGGTTGGGCGTCCGACTTCAGCCAGGTCACGATCTCGCGGTCCGTGAGTTCGAGCCCCGCGTCGGGCTCTGGGCTGATGGCTCGGAGCCTGGAGCCTGTTTCCGATTCTGTGTCTCCCTCTCTCTCTGCCCCTCCCCTGTTCATGCTCTGTCTCTCTCTGTCCCAAAAATAAATAAACTTTGAAAAAAAAAAAAAAAAATTAAAAAAAAAAAAAAATAAATAAAAGTAATTAGAGGGAAAAAAGACATATATTTACAAGAATTCCAACTGATTGGCAATTGATATTTTCCATGTCAAAACTGGAAACCGAAAGAGCATGAAGGATCTTCAGAGCACTGAGAGAAACAGTCAACCCTGAACTGCTTTCAAGAATGAGGGCAAAAAGATACAATAGCTAAACAAAAACTGAGAAACCATCACTAAAGAAACTTCTAAAAAATGTACTGGAATAAAGAAAACAATCCCAGAATAGGGATTTCAGATACAAAGATAAATGGTGAAAAAGGAAAAGTATCACTATGTGAACAAGTATAAAGAAACACTAATGGTTTGGGGTGCCTGCTGGCTCAGTTCATTAAGTGTCCAACTCTTGGTTTCGGCTGAGGTCATGACCTCACGGTTCATGAGTTCGACCCCCATGTTAGGCTCTGTGCTGGAGCGTGCCTGGGATTCTCTTTTCTCTCCTCTCTCTCTCCACCCTCCCCCTCTCAAAATAAATAAACTTTAAAAAAAGAAACACTAATGATTTAGAACAGTATAATGTCTCATTAGTGATATCATTTTTTTTAAACCTGAAATACTGAACTATAACAGCTTATAAAGTTAGGACAGGATAACTGTCTTTAAGACATTCTAAAATACTTGATAGGAGAAGGAAGAGAGTGATTAAGTTTATGATCCATTAAATCGGTTAAATTTTAAAACACAATTCGTAGATATGTGTATATTTTTAAAAAATAGAGGTAATATAGAATGAGAAAAAAACTTTCAATTGAAAAAAAAGCAATGGGTAAGCGAAGGAAAGGGGACACACAAATAATAGGAAAAAACGAAATATAATGATAGAAATAAATACATTTGCATATGCTACTAATCATGTTAAATAAAAATGAGTTGACCTGCTCAGTTAAAATATACAGTCAGGGGGCGCCTGGGTGGCGCAGTCGGTTAAGCATCCGACTTCAGCCAGGTCACGATCTCGCGGTCCGTTAGTTCGAGCCCCGCGTCGGGCTCTGGGCTGATGGCTTAGAGCCTGGAGCCTGTTTCCGATTCTGTGTCTCCCTCTCTCTCTGCCCCTCCCCCGTTCATGCTCTGTCTCTCTCTGTCCCAAAAATAAATAAACGTTGAAAAAAAAATTAAAAAAAAAATAAATAAAATAAAAAAAATATACAGTCAGATTAGAAAACAAAATCCAGACATGAGCTATTTATAGGAAAGACAGTAAATGATGAATGAAGCAAATGCTAGGGGGGAAAAGCTAGCAATGCAGTATTAGTATTATTCAAGTATAAGTGAGAGCAAAGAACCTAGAGATAATTATTTAATATCAATAAAAGGTTTAAGAAGGATATAACAGTATTAACTTGTCTATATCTATATAGAGACAACTAAAAGGTAACACCATACTGACGAGATTGGCAAACATTCAAAAATCTGAAAATGTCAAATGTAGACAAGAGTGGGGGGCCTGAAATTGGCAGAGTAACTATTTGTTTTCTATGTGTTGTCTCTTTTTGTTCCTCGATTCCTCTATTACTGACTTCTTTTAAGTTAAATAGGTACTCTATATTGCACCATTTTAATTTCCTTGCCATTTCTTTTATACATGTTCTTTTATGTTCTTTTATATATATATTTTTTTAAATAGGTACTCTATATTGCACCATTTTAATTTCCTTGCCATTTCTTTTATACATGTTCTTTTATGTTCTTTTATATATATATTTTTTTAACGTTTATTTATTTTTGAGACAGAGAGAGACAGAGCATGAACGGGGGAGGGTCACAGAGAGGGAGACACAGAATCCGAAACAGGCTCCAGGCTCCGAGCTGTCAGCACAGAGCCCGACGTGGGGCTCGAACCCACGGACCGTGAGATCATGACCTGAGCCGAAGTCGGACGCTCAACCGACCGAGCCACCCAGGTGCCCCTCTTTAATATATTTTTGAGTTGTTTTCTTACTGGTTGCCCAGTGGATTATAGTTAACATTTAACAAACTAGTTCAGACATGAAGTAAATTTCAATAGTATCAAAAAACTTTGTTTTGCTGTTATATAGCTCCATGTCTCATGCTCTCCTTTGGGCTGATATTATCACACCAATTTCATCTTTATACACTGTATGCCCACCAACACAGATCCATGGTTATTGTTCTATGCAGTTGTCTTTTAAATCTGAGAAAAGCGAGAGTTACAAACAAAAAAATACAAATATACTATAATTTATACTTATTTACATACATACTTTTACTGGTGTTCTTTATTTATTCATGTTGATTCATCTGTTTCCTTGCATGTCTCATAATTTTATGTTGAAAACCGGACATTTTAAACAATGTAATGTGGCAATTCTGGAAATCAAATTTTCATCCCTCCCCAGGGCTTGTCACTGTTTTTTTTTAGACTTATTTTCTTTATTGAATTAAAACTATAGTGTGTATAAAATAACAATGTATACACAGATTATATGTCACTGTTGTTTTGTTTATTGCCTTTTCTGAGTTAATTCTATAAAATCTATATTCTATGTTGAGTGTGGTACTTTAGTTTCTGCTTGGTTAATTTAGTGGTCAGTAAATGATTGGACAAAAATTTCCTTAAATGCTTGCAAATGAATGGTCTCCAGCCTTTTTCTTTTTTCTTTTTTTTTTTTTTTTAAATTTTTTTTTTCAACGTTTTTATTTATTTTTGGGACAGAGAGAGACAGAGCATGAACGGGGGAGGGGCAGAGAGAGAGGGAGACACAGAATCGGAAACAGGCTCCAGGCTCTGAGCCATCAGCCCAGAGCCAGACGCGGGGCTCGAACTCACGGACCGCGAGATCGTGACCTGGCTGAAGTCGGACGCTTAACCGACTGCGCCACCCAGGCGCCCCTCTCCAGCCTTTTTCAAGGGGCTGGATGTGTGTATGTGTGTATGTTTGGGTGTTGAACACATTTTCAATATTCAACCAGGCAGTTGATAATTTCACCTTGGCCTTCACTTCCTCTTTAAGCAGAGCCTGAAAAGTCAGCCTGAAAAATGAGAGCTTAGGGCCTTGTCAAATCTTTCCTGCGTGTGAACATAGTCCTATCATGCATGTGGCCTTCTGGACTCATGGTATTTGATGGGGCTTTTCATAGCCCTTAGCACATCTCCTTCCCCAGTTTTTCCTTTGAAGCTTTTGGTTACTCTATCATATTCTCCACTGTTATCTACCGCTTCAGGTAGCCATGAAGTTATTAACCAATTGCCTTAATTTTTCAACAACTGTTTCTAGGGAAAAGGCTTCTCATGTCAGTTGAACTCCAAGTCTAACCAGATAAAGACGGTCTTGCAGGTAGAGTCTGGTACTGAAGCACCAAACAGGCCCAATAATGACAATTCTCAGGGAATGAGGCTTTGAAGAAGCTCCCATTCTGCACCCTCTGGAGACTGCCAAGTTACTGGTTTTCACTGAAAAATGCAGGCTGTTATTTGTTAAGGCTACTGTGGAGCTAGAAAGAGTAAGATGAGAATAGGGTGAATTAAACCACCACAAAGCTCACTGTTCTTACTAAGATTCAGCTGGTTTTGTTTTGAATACATGCTTCCTGAGTTGTTGCAAACTTTTGGTTGCTTTCCAGAGTTCTTCAAAAATTTATCCTGACAAATTCTGCTAGTTCTATCATTGATTTTATGGAGAAAAGAGTTTTCAGAGGTTTAAACTGCCAATTTTTGCTGATGTCACTGTGGCAAATAACTTTGGAATTCGACTTTGCATTTCTTACTGAAATTAACTATGTTTCTAGCGTAGGAGCTTGCCATTTTACTCTTTGTAACGCCATAGTGAAATAGCAGGCATGTTAAAGATATTCATAGCAGCATTACTCAAATGAGCAAAAACCTGGAAATTAAAAAGTCCAACAGAATAAACAAATTATGATGTACAAAGGAATACTTCTTTACAATGAAAATGAATGAATCACAGCTAAATAAATTCATATGGAGAAATCCTTATGATTTTAAGTGGAGGGAAAGAAATCTGAGGAATACATTTAATTATAATTATTGTAATTATAATTAATTATAATTAATACATTTAATTACTGAGCAAACTTTAACAGTGTGACTAAAGTATTTTTTTTAAGTTGAACAGTTCATAGGTATATAGTTTACCATTATGGTTTGTAAGTTATTAATGTAATTTGTCTTTTTGTAGGTTTTAAATATTTTATAATAATAAAACGAGTATATAGACTATTTGAAAAAGATGTCTTTAACCTATTTTTTCTTTCTGTATTTGTGTTATTTCCATAAGAAATTCCTTATAGGGTACTTGAAAAAGAACAGAGGGTCAGGAGATTTACGGGTTTGCCATTTACTAAACTGTGTACAGGATCCAAAAACTTACTTGATGTCTCTGAGCTGGTATCCTATTGGTGATACTTCCATCAAAGGTCATTATGAGAATTATGACAAATTACATGTAAACTGCCCAGCCTGGAGCAGGTACTCAACAAATAGCAGGTCTTATTAGCAACAAGACATCACAATATCCATTTAAACATTAAAGAAATCCATTCATCATTCAGACTACCAAGGGGTTTCTTTGACAAAAATTTCCAGATAACTAAAGCGATTTTCATTAATTTAATTTATTTTAAGGAGAGAGAGTGTGCAAGCTAGGAGAGGGACGAAGGGAGAGAGAGAATCTTAAGCAGGCTCCATGCTCAGTATGGACACAACATGGGGCTCCAACCCACGACCCTGGGATCATGACCTGAGCCTAAATCAAGAGACAGATGCTTAACCAACTAAGCCACCCAGAAGCCCCAACAATTTTTACTTTTTATGATGATATTATAGCATTGCCAAAATAGCATCAAAATTCATCCTCATAGTAAAGCTTGATATGTGTTCAATCATTTTTTTCCAGCTTTACTGAGGTATAATTGACAAAATTTTTATGTACTTAAGGTATGTATCATGATATTTTACACTATTCTTTGAACCAAGTAATGAACTATTTATAACTTGAAAAAATACTCTTTTTTAAAAAGATACATCTATTTCTAGACATAATTTCTTAAATATGCTATAGAACAATAAAACCATTTTCAGGTAAGTATTCTTCCAATTACAGTTCCCAATACACCTAACATTTCAGCATTTTCAGAATATTTGTGTTCCTTTGTACTACAATCTGAGAAAGGGCCAACTTGGGCATCTCTAGATTCCAGAAATTTCCATTTGTGTGCGTGTTTTACACATATAGATATGCATGTATATCTTGTTAAAAACCTGGAAAACTTGGAAGTCCCCATAATTTCCACTGAACTCCACCGAGCATGCCCATTCTTCGTAAATACACCAATTTACTGCTATAGTTTGCCACACATGGTCTGTTCAAGCATCAAAATGAAACCCACTTTCTGTGCCTTTTTCATTCCCTTAATTCTTTCAGCCCATCAGTACCCTCAGGTGAATAATGGACAGAACCTGTCAACAGTAAGGGGTATCACAATAAGTTCAGCATCAAGCAAATAGTCCAGGTAATCAAATCTGTCCTCAGCATTTTCCTTTCTCATACATACTTCTTATCTCCTGGGTCCCCATTCTCTATGAGTTTAGTAACCTAACCCCCAGCTCTCTCCCACCTCTCAGTTCAGTACTCCATCCAGGCCCACCCTATTTGAAATAAAGCTCTTAATTATTCTCTGTTTTCCAAGCAAAATTAGTGCAGTCTCACAAAATAGAGCATTATAGTGTGCCAGTTTTGTTTCAGTGAGTTATTGATTTACTAGTAGAACATATGAGAACTGAATGCAGATGCTGAAAACCAAAAAATTAACACTGAAGTTTTCTTATCAGAGGCTAACTTACCAGTGTCCTCAAATAAGCTTCTCTGTTCTCTTCATAGATTTGAATGAAGTGACTCCACAGCCAGGAGTGTGAACTGCACTGGCCAGCAAGTGTACCAGCCCTGTCATACTGGAGGCTGAGACAGGTGGACACTGAGTGACATTTCTGCTTAGCTAGAGGTCCTCAAACATGGCTCTCTACCTCAGTTCTTCACTGTGGCTACAAATCATTTGTAACTGCTACCTTTCCCACATGGCATTCCCTCATGCCTCCTAAAATTATTAGCAATCAGGAGGTTCAGTCTCTTGACCTGTCAGCAGTACTGCCTTTGTTATAGTCCTGTCTTGGACTTTTACTTTGGGCTTAACAATCAGAAAGATAAATGAGCTGCAATATCTCAAATATTCATCAAAATAAGTTGAAATCAATTTTAGAATATTATTTGATGTGCCATAGTATGTATATTTGAGAATCAAATCTAATTTTCATTTGTAAACAGCACCACGTACAACATTCAACATTATAAATTCCACCCTGATGATTTTGCAGAACAAGAAACTGAAGCCCGAAGAAGTTAAATGATTTGCCACCAATGACAGAGGATTTAAGTGGCAGACCTTAGACCAAGATTTCTTGATTTTTAGGCTGGCTCTTATTCTCTCATCTTTTCTCCTCTATTTTTTTTTAACCATACCTGCTAATTTCTCAACCAAGGGGGAAGAAAGCATTTGTACAAATCTTTGTTCTTAATATAAATAGCCAGTGTTGGTACAGCTGGTAGTCACCATGTCCATGCTATATGTTATTGACACTTTGTTTGTAATTGGCTATTTTAAATGACTACTTCCTAAAAAAGAGAAATAGGTTTCTGTTAAACACTCTTCACATGTACATTTGGCAATTCTGTACTTCCTAAGGCTACTAACAATGATGATTTTGAGTGTAATATGCAGGCATTATGCTTGAAAATTATTGATTAAACTCCCACAGAATCAAAACAATTAGAAATTGTGCATGCTAACATAATCATTTTCTTTGTTGTTAAATGGGTCTGCGACAGCATTGTCTTCTAAAAATAATAGTACTATGCCTTAGCTGTTGTATGTTTTTTGAATTCCTTTGAAAATAAGACCTTCAAATATTTTTTTTAAATGTCAATTTAGTCCAATGCTACACGTGACATACTCAAACAGGAAGAATTATTGTTAAAGTGCTACTGGGAGACAGCCAAAACATCTCCGTAAGGCTGATTCCTTTCCTCTTTGCAATAGCTCATTACCAAAGGTAAAGACTGAGTAGTATGCACCACATTACTGGCCCCATAAATCCCCTAAGACGAGCAATCAATGTTCTGATGCTAATCATGTCAACTACACATAAAGCTTCTTAAGACTTCTTAAAGAGTTACAGCAAAGACTTCTGGGAAGATAATATATGGTAAAGTGTACCTTCCTATCCTCCTTTTTTTAACACAAGTGGAACAGTCAGGTGTAACTGAATAAAGATTCATTAGATAAAAAGAAAAATAATCCTAATTAGATTTTAGATAAACAAAATTTGTGGTGCCTATATTGTTCACATCATATTTCCCCTAATCCCTATAATTGCTAAAAATACCAAATCAAATACCACTCAGATTTCCTTACAAAGTGTGTGAACTAGTGCATTAAAAAGCCAGGTTAGCACCAACAAAGTTTATAGGGGCAACTGCATTCAAGACGCACATGGCATACCTTTAAATAGCACTGTTAAAATACCAAATAAAATGTCAAAATCTGTCAGGTCTCTGGCTTTTATAAATTGTTTAGACTGGGAAACATTGGGGTTTGGACATTGTTCTTTTCATGTGATGTAGAAAAGAAGAGACCGTAAAAAGAAAAGAACAATAAAGCGTAGATCATTTTTGAAGTTCTTTCATGGAAAAACATACTCTGGATCATTACCCTTTTAATCAACAATTTCCTTCTTCCTCCCAATCCTTCCCGTCTGGTATTTACCTTTCTCCCCCCCTTCCCTCCCCTCTCTCTGGGTGGTATTCTGAGCTTATACAGAGTATTCAGTAATCATATTTTAAAAATTGCTTCAAAAGAGAATCCCAGGAGGGCATGACAGACATGTATATACTGGGTATTTTTAACCTGGACCATAGCTTTACTCACTATGTCTATGCTCTTAAAAACACACCAGAGTGCCCTGACCACAGTTTCCCCAAGGAGAGGAAGGCCTTCTGAGCAGGACCAGCTACTACCTACCTACAGACTAGTTATTATCACACCTTAGTGGCCATCTTTCTGCCCTCTTCCCTCCGCCCCTTTTCTTTTATTACCACACCACACTCCCACAATTCCCAAACAACAACATCAGTGTTTCAGCTTCTTCTCTGGATTTCCCACACTTAATGCAACCCAGACCTCACCTTCAGCTCTCCTGAGGCCACTTTGGAAGCCAGCTCGATGACACAGCCAACAGCCATGCGTGCAGCACCGGACGAGTGCAGCTCATTCCAAATGGTGTCACTGTCCACCTGAGCAAACAGTCAGCACAGCCCGAAGAAACGAGAGAGGGAAAATGAGAA
The DNA here is from genome assembly GCF_018350155.1 of Leopardus geoffroyi. NCBI lineage: Eukaryota > Metazoa > Chordata > Mammalia > Carnivora > Felidae > Leopardus > Leopardus geoffroyi. The sequence goes on along the minus strand of NC_059331.1, from coordinate 111,768,519 downwards.
GGACAAGGAATAGATGAAAAAGGGAGGGAGGGGGAGGGAAGAAGAGGAGAAGGGAAGAGAGAGAGAAAGCAAATTTGTGAGGAAGGGCTGGCAGGCTAACAACCTATGTACAATAACATTAGTCTTCCACCCTGGCCAGCTGAAAAGACCTTCTGGACACGGCTTTGCTTATACTTTTTCTCTATACTGACTTCTCCAATGGAAACACATTCCTGCCATGCCTCACTGCCATTCCCTGTTTAGATTTCTCATTACAAACAGCATTACATAGGCCGGATCTGGCGTAGTTACAGGCCTGCTAGAAACCAGGCCCCAGTAGTAGATAGAGTAAAAGCTAAGAGCACTTAGCTATACATAAAAATCGGATTTGCAAGTGCTAGCGGGGGGAAATTCAAATACCTTTCTGGCTGCAGGTTTACAGGGAGCCAAAGACAATTATTAGGCAGGTAGCAGTAGCAGTCAGTGAGTAGGAAGTAGCAACCACAGTTCAGGTTCTCCAACTAAATGGAAGGAGTGTGTGGTCCTCACACTTAAAACATTCACAATATTCAACTGCAAGGAACAATTTGGTTTTCAAAATAGAAGCTTAAAATTTCTAACATTTATTACAGTTTGGCAGCTGGTCTTCATGCAGATTGGTATTATTAAAATTGGAGAGGCCATTAAAATACATGGTTGCTTCTATAAGAGAACATTCTTATGAAAACAAAGTATGAACTGATATTTTTGATTTACCTTTATCAAATACTGTTTACTCTTTTTCATGCATCCAATAAGATAACATATAACAAGGACAAGAAAAGTACAATAACAGTGGTTTATAAAGATATATATATGTTACATATATTTATGTGTAAAATATTTCTTAATATATGTAAAAAAAAATGAATGGTAGAGGTCTTTAAAGTTACAACACATAAATTACTTCAAGCACCAGGAAATGTAATAAAAAATTTGTGACTGTGCAAGTAGAAAGACTTTTTGAATTGGTCAAAGAAGGGAAATCCCACACAAAATAAAGATATTTTTAAAAGAATTAAAGAGACCTAATGACGTGGAACAAATACAATAAATAACAATTACACATATTCACAATGCATTAAGCAGTTTCCTAAGCATTTTAACATGCCTTTTCTCATGAGATCCTTACCAACTTAAATTGTCAAGATCAATGAATAAATAAATAATAAGTGAGAACCATAAATAAATACATAAATAAATAGAAAAATTAGGATCTTTTCAACAACAGCAGAGTGGTGGTGAAGAGAGGTTTCTGAATCAAACTGTCACAGTGAGGTTATGGCTGCCACTAAAACCTGAATGACAGTGGGCAACTAATTAACATCTCTGCGCTTTGGTTCCCTTACCTGTGACACACCAACTTTTTAAAGTACCATCCACATATGATTTTGGTGAGGATTAAATGAGTAAGTGATAAGCAAATGTTAGGTACTACTATTTAGGCTACTATTAAACCCATTTAAAATGCCTTACACATAGTACCAGCCTAATAAGTGTTTATTGAATGAGCACACCGTGGCTTAGAGAAGCCACTCAGCTGACCCAAAACCTTCACACAGACCCCTGACTCTAACATCACCTGTCTTTCTACTACACTCCTGAAATAACTCTTGCTTTCTAAGAACATCAAGCCTTTGTCATAGTCAACACCAACTTGGTAAACACTACCAGCTAAAAAGTGAAAGAATCATCAAATGGACATGGGAACCAAATCATTTGCCCTCCAAACCAAAAGCTTTATTTTTACTGAACAATGTAAGCACTTATCTGAGCTTCATATAAACATATCCTTGAGGAAGATAGTTGTTCAAGTTTAAAATGAAAACCAACATTTACATTGTGCTGCATCATTTTTAGTCAGTATTACAGAGCTACAGGTGCCATAGAAAGTCCTCATTAATCAGAGTTAAAGTTGGGGCACCTGGGTGGCTTAGCCAGTTAAACGTCCACTCTGAATTTTGGCTCAGGTCATGATCTAACACTTTGAGCCCTGTGTTGGGCTCTGTGCTGATATTGTAGAGCCTGACTGGGATTCCCTCTCTGTCCCTCCCCTTCGTGCATGCTCTCTCTCTCCCTCTGTCCCTCCCTCTCCCTCTCCCTCTCTCACTCTCTTTCTCCCCCAAAATAAATAAATATTTAAAAGCCAAATTTAAAATTATTGTAAAAGCAAGCAAACATAAAACATATCAATAAATCCCAAAGACTTGGGGCGCCTGTGTGGCTCAGCTGGTTAAGCAACCAACTTCGGCTCAAGTCATGATCTCACAGTTTGTGAGTTTGAGCCCCGTCGGGCTCTGTGCTGACAGGTCAGAGCCTGGAGCCTACTTAGGATTCTGGCTCTCCCCCTCTCTCTGCCCCTCCCCTGCTCATGCTCTGTGTCTCTGTTTCTCAAAAATAAATAAATGTTAAAAAAAATTAAAAATAAATAAATAAATCCCAAAGACAATGAGTAACTCAAAACCACACATAATTCTACATATAATTCCACATATAATTCCTTTTTACTTGACTTTGGAATATACTCAGAAGATTTTGGAATTCTTGTAGAGATAAAATTCTGTGTCTGTGCCATCAATTTTTGTGTATAAACTTCTACTAATCAAGATACTTACTTTTTTTAAATTTGGCTAACATTTGTTAGGTACCCACTATGTAATAGATGCTAAGAGTTATATAGTATGGGGGTTACTTTTGTCAAAAAGGTATGATCATTGGTTGAAAAAATGCTAGACACATAGATGCTTAATGGATACTTGAGATTTTGACTACATCCAAAGTTCAGGCTTATCCTCAAACAGGTTCGTTAGGGATCTATGAAATTTATCAGCCATTTATTTACTTACATTTAAATGTGAAAAACATGTATTTAAGGAACTATTTCAACCTGTTTTATGTATATTTAGTTTATAACTAACTTAATAACGGTCAAGTTTTTTGGATATAATCTTTCCATAAATGGTAATTGTATTTAATTCTGAATTTATTAACAGATGTTGTCTTAGCTCACCTGCCATAACAAAATATCATACACTGAGAGGCTTAAATAACAAGATTTTATTTCTCCCAGTTCAGGAGGCTAGGAAGTCCAAGAAGGTATCAGCCAATTTGGTTTCTAGTTAAAATTCTGTTTCAGGTTTCATCCTGGCTTGCAGATGGCTGCCTTTTCACTATGTCCTCACATGGCCTTTCCTCAGTAAGTGCATGTAGAGAGAGACCCCTCTCTCTTCCTCTTCTTATAAAGCTACCACTCTATTAAAGATCCCATCCATATGACCACCATTAACCTTAATTACCCTCAAACCCTATTAAATTAAATCACATCAGGAGTTAGGGCTTCAAAATATGAATTGGGGGAAGGATACAATTCAGTATGTAGCAAGGTTATATCCCAAAAACTTGTTTATAAGTCAATTTATAATCATATTTTCCTAAGACATTGTGTTCCAAGTAGTTTTTCAGGACCATTAGCTATTTAGCTACTAAAAGCTACAAACATATATTTGCCATGTTATAGTTTAACAAGAGCTCCAATGGTAAAAATCTTGCACAACTTATGAACCCTCCTGACTATGTCACTAGAAGAGACGTCCAAATCTACTTCCTGCCATTCTCAATGGAAAAAAGTATTTCTTATCCTGATATATCCATTTTACTGGTTGGAGAAACTGCCAAAAACATTTCCCTACATGAGTGATACCATCAAGAAGGACATCTTCATATAAAAGCTCTGGTTTTAACTACTGCAAAGCTTTGACAGCAGAAAAAAACTCTAGGTAAGAGAGGACGGTTGACTCCACCAATTGTTAATGGCTCCTGGCATGGAATGGGATCCTGAGTGGTTGGGGGATAAAAAAGGAAAAACAGCAAGAAGGATTAGACTTTGGTGGATATCTATAACTGGGATTAAGGAGCTGAGATGATAATACAATGATGATAAAGGTAGAGACCAGAAGAGCTTAGAACTGTAAGATAGGTGCTCTAGCATTTGAAAGTTGAAGGTAGAGAGAGTAGGACAGTGGCACAGAGTTGGATCTGGGTATGGAAAATAATTGTAAACAATGTAAATTATTTAGATTAGTCCAGGAAAGGGGGAAGAAATGGTAGTGGAGCAGAAGGCAATCCTGTTGACTACACTAGCTGGTTCCTAAGATCTTGCTAAAGTTGTTGAGATATGCAAAGCAAATTCTTAAAACCAAAACTACTATAATCTGAAAAAAAATTAATTTGCTTATATCTTTTTTGTTCTTTCCGTACACCACATTCACTTCTCCTAAGTCTGTTCACCAATTTATTCTTCAGCATGATTGTGTGTGTGTGTGTGTGTGTGTGTGTGTACATATCCATGCACACATGTACACGTACATTAGGAGGCAGTGAAATGTGAACTGAAAGGAAGATTAGCATTGATATAAAATAAATGTACAGAAATTGACATTCAAAATAGGATTTTGCATCAGTACACAAAAAAATCCAGATTTTGTAGTTAAAGAGGATTTTTTCCAAATTCTTTTATATATCAAGAACTAAGCCTGATGGTCTCAGGTTATAGTCCTACATTAGTGACAGTATAAAGACAATGTTACCATTGCATCTCTGATACTCAGAGGAGAGAGTTTTTCTACTTATGACAATGAGACCTAAAGCTTACAGACCTAGGCTATAGGTAGGATATAATGAGAGGAAGAAAAACCAAAAGTCGTCCCTTCGGATTCTGAGACAGTGGAAAAAGGCAACAAAAGGTGCAACAGAAGCACCCCACTAGGGAATCCTAACATACTCCATCTTGCAGTGAAATCAGGAGATTATGAGCTGCTTCAAAGGCTGGAGATTCAGGAACAATAAGGTGGACTAGGGAAATTGCCATGGAAGTTTGCATATTCAGAGGACAGCATGAGTGTCCAAGGACGTCATCAAATTTCCATCCCTCCTTCAGATACCCAAATGCCATCTTGGGAGAGGAAGCTGAGAGACTGAACAATTACCTAAAAATATTGCATCCAATAGTAAGTTGATCTTGAAGAAAAAGAATTGTAAAATTGAAAGGAATCTCTTCAAACTTGAAGAGATGCATATATTGTTAACTGTGGAGAAGATCAATGTCATTAGAAGAAAAAGAAAGCAGATCTACAACACATGAAGGAGCATGGCTGATTCTAATTTTGTATCCCATTTTTAAGGTCAGGAATTTAATCTGCTGAATGACAGGGAAAAAGGTCTAACCAAGATCCTGGAAGAAGTCCCCAATGATATGCTATATATATGACTAGGGGTCTATAAATGTATTTTAGAATTAATGTGGCAATATGCAACTTACTGCCCCCCCCCCGAAATAATCTGGAATTTTTAGCAAGCTTTTGATTACAAAGTATTCTGAAAAACAGACTGTTTTCAACTTTCAAATATTTCTGTATAAATGTACAAAACATGAAGGCAGCTTTAGTAGTCTGCTGCGTAACTGTCCACAGAGGCTTTGTTTTATTGCCAGAATTAAAATCTATCAATTTGAAAATAGTCCCCTCAAAATTCAACTCACTTTTAAACATGTAGGAAGGTCTGGACCTTACATGTGTCCAAAACTGTAGTTCAGAAATGTCAGATGAGGCTGTCCCACAAAAAGTCTTTCTGTATTAGGAACCAAGCACATGTGGTGAGATACTGGTGGAAATACAAATAGGGTAGAGAATTATACAAGCTTGGTTCACAAAAAAAGATTTAGTCATCAGAGAAGGAGGCACAATTCTGAAGACAGTACAGGGCATGACACTGGGATCCTCCTAGCCCATATTTCCAGAGCCTCATGTCTATTTATTAGGGTAGGAAGGGTAAAGAAATGGAGAAAACTATAAGTAAAAACTGAAATAGGCAATGCATTTTATATTCTGTTAAAAATGAGATTGAAGTAAAATACTTTGGTATCAAATTGAACATTTATGTTAAAAGAGGGAGAGAGTCACATTCTCTACTTCATTATGGACCTCAGAGAATCCAGGGCAACTGGCAATGTGACAACCCCAGAATAATCAGCAAAGGCCAGTAGGCCACATCAATTGGAAGGAAGAAAGGAGGACAAGAACAAGAGATGGGGGGGGGGGAATCTAGCAATTCATAAGCACATAGCAATTACTCACATCAGTCGAAAATAGTTAGGAAGATTCTCTATGGAGGCATGGAGGTAGAAGAGACAGTAAGGGTTTGAAAAGCACCGGTTACATATTTACTTACAAAAACTTAGTCACTAGGTAATACTATTCACATCTGAAAGAAGACTACCATGTTGCAATCTCTATAGCTATAAAAGATACAAAGGAGGATTACTGAATCAAACCTGATCTATGGAACATGAATGGTAGAAACATCATTTATTCACTTGGAGTCACAGCAGAATGCAATTCAGGAAATATACAGAGAAAGTGATAGAAAACTAATAAGGTTTTCTATCTAATTTCATGTTTTTCAGTTTTATTATTATATGTTGCCCTATTCTATAAAGTTCTATTCTTTATTATCTATGAATAATAATGACAATAATAATAACTGCTATTATCTCATAATTATAGGGTACTTATTAAGATCCAGACACTATGCAAATCTCATTGCCTATATAAACTCGTACGATTCTTACAATAATCACTGGCATAGATGCTATTATTAAGCATTTCTGTATATGAAATTCAAAGAGGTTATTCAGCTAGTAATTAGTGCAGCTGGAAATGAGAACCCAGAAAAACAGCATAAGCTCTTAATCCATACTTATTTTTATGTTAATAAAATCAAAATCTAAAAAGTGAATAAAAAATAAAATCATTTTGAAAAAAACAGATTCTAATTTTATTTATAGAATCAAAGATTTTCATAGTGAAATGCAACAGCTAAGACCTACATCACTTTTTTATCTGTAAAGGTATTGAATCTCTACCATGTAAAATTGCTAAAATATTCCAAAACTTCAAATGCCACAGTTGTATCAGGAGTAGCTGGGCATTTTGTAATTTTATAATTTGTTCACCATTATTTTAAAGCAGTAGTCTTAACGGGGGTGTTTTAAACCGTCTTCCCTCCTGCCCCACCCCTGGTGCCCATTTGTGAACTTCTGAAGACATTTTTGGTTGTCAAGACTGAAGGGGCAGGTGAGCTTCCAGTGTCTGTTGAGTGGAAGCCAGGAATGTTGCTAATCATCTTACAGTGCAACAGGACATCACAACAAAGAAATATCTGTCAATGTCAATAATGCCAAAGTTGAGAAATCTTGCTCTATAAACATTGAGATCCATATAAATATGAGTGCTCCCTTCTTCATACTGGCTGCTAAAACTCTCCACGACAAATTTGTGGACCTTCTCTAGTAAAAATAGTAGATACTACAGCTCACACCTTATAAGCTAATCTCATTCCTAGCTCATGTATCTGTCTTCACTTTTCCATGATTACCACACTTACTTTTGAACATACACGTCATGTTTGTTTTGAAAGCTGCTTTAAATCCTTTATGGAATATGACAAGAATAAAAGGAAAACACAGAGAAAGAACGAAGCAGCAAAAACAGCAGAGAGAGAGTCCAGAGAGGAGGCAGAGCAGAGGACAGAGAGGGAACAGGGAGGAAATCGCTTTATATTTTCATTGATAGTTTTTAAAGTTGGGCTTTCTCTCTTGCTTTTTCTTTGGAATACAACCAAGAATCATTTTTATCAACATTGTTCTTTTCCTGAATTTTTCCAAATAATTGTGTCGCCTGAATAGAATCAACACTAATAGAAACTTATTTTAAAGGGCTATTCTGCCCTTTTCAGTTTCTTCAGTTTCACGAATTTAGTGACAGAGCCAGGAAAAACCTTTCACAGTTCTTCCCATTCTTTTGCTTCAATCTCAACTTATTTTTCCTTAATACATCAAAGAAGTGGATGGCAATTTATTATAATAATTTCAAAAAAGAAATAATTATATAATATCAGTGGCAAAATAAAAGATCAAGGACATCATATGATTATTGGCACCTATACGAAAAAGAAAAAAAGAAAGAAAGAAAGAGACAAGTTCTACCTACTCACAGTCAGGTCCTTGAGAAATGTTTGTTCATTAGTATTTTGGGTTTGTCCCTGCATAAAAGGCAGGGAGTACACGGACAGACTACTGCCTTTGAGTGGTTATGATTTATTTCGTTTAGAGGAAATATGTAAATGTCACACTTCCCAATGTTCACTTTCTTTGAAACAGATTCTGAGCATCTGAGAGCTGGGTAATATTTCAAAAACCATTGCTTTCACAGTTTCTTTATCCTACATCAATTAAAATGACCAAAATCCTTGGTCAGGATTTTTTAAGAAATCAAGATGTTGCTTGAGTGCCATCCCAGCCCCTTATTCAGAAGCCTCTGTGCATCTGCAAATCCTTCGGGTAAGCACTTAATGACCATCAGGTTTTTTCCTTTTTTTAAAAAAACTGTTTACTCTGAGAATGACCACATAAAATTCAACCAGCAAAATGAAAGTATGATACACAGCACACAAAATAATCAGAGTTCCAAGTAAGCTAAATGTCCAATATGTACCTCGACACTGGATAATATACATCGTCCATGTAATTTATGGTTTAAAAAACAGCAATAACAACAACAATCTTCTCCTTAAATGCTGCCTCAGATCTGCAGCAGGTATAATCTAGATTTAACTAAAGTGTAAAGAATTTCCTTGGTGTTAAGGGTATTAGTGACTAATATCAACAAGTAGAGTCCATGAACAGGAAAAGGTACAAAGAAAATAGCTCAGAGAGTCTCACATACTGAAGTGGAACAATTCAGGCCTAAAGCAGTAGCCACATGTTCGAAAGACTCCAAAGGTCAGACTGGTAATGTAGATGTAAAGTAAGGTAAGGTAAATGAGAGAGGGGCCTTTGGGGTGATTTTTTAAATCTTAAATATTGAGAAGAACTCATTTTTTAAAAAATCCCCAGCCAAGCTAAAAAGGAACTTATCTATAGATGTGCTAAATATGGCTCCTGGGCTATCAGTGCGTAACTTTTGCGGTCCAGGGTGACTTATTTCTTCTACCCAAAGCTTGAAAATTCTAAAGTAGGAAATGGGGGAAAAAAAAGTATATCAGAGGAACTAGATGGGTTGATTTCTTGTGTGAAATGATCATAGCCTAACTAAAGATTTCTTAGAGTGGGGCACTTAGAGAGATAACTTCTCTAACTCGTGGGGGGCAGGGTATGTTTATTAAGGATTCTAGCTTTGCCTGAGGATAAGACTAGAGTAAGGATGCTTAGGTTAACATTCTTTTAAGTAAAGGCTACAAATATTCACAGCACTATGAAAAGTTTTATTGCATTATTCAACCGTGTTACTTGCGAAAATACATGGTGGTGAAAATTATAATTAATTCAGCAATGTTTTTAAATTAACTTGAAGCATATTAATTGCAGTAATGTCTACATGAATTTGAAAATGTAGCTTCATATTTTTGACACATATTTATTCAGTCATTGGACAATGTTGGGTGTGCATAGGAATTCATTTATTAATAACTTCATGGCCCTGAAGAGTTTGTGAACATATGAACAACTGGTCTATGCCACAAGAACAGACACTGAGATCAATGGAACAGAATATAGAACTCAGAAATGGACCCACAAACCTATGGCCAACTAATCTTTGAACAAAGCAGGAAAGAATATCCAATGGAATAATGACAGTCTTTTCAGCAAGTGGTGCTGGGAAAACTGGACAGTGACATGCAGAAGAATGAACCTGGACCATTTTCTTACACCATACACAAAAATAAACTCAAAATGGATGAAAGTCCTCAACGTAAGACAGGAAGCCATCAAAATCCTCGAGGAGAAAGCAGGTAAAAACCTCTTTGATCTTGCCTGCAGCAACTTCTTACTCAACACGTCTCCGGAGGCAAGGGAAACAAAAGCAAAAGTGAACTACTGGGACCTCATCAAAACAAAAATCTTCTGCACAGCGAAGGAAACAATCAGCAAAACTAAAAGGCAACCAACAGAATGGGAGAAGATATTTGCAAATGATGTATCAGATAAAGGGTTAGTATCCAAAATCTATAAAGAATTTATCAAAGACAACACCCAAAAAATAAATAATCCAGTGAAGAAATGGGCAAAAAAAACAGGAATAGACACTTCTCCAAAGAAGACATCCAGATGGCTAACAGATACATGAAAAAATGCTCAACATCACTCATCATCAGGGAAATACAAATCAAAACCACAAGGAGATACCACCTTACACCTGTCAGAATGGCTAACATTAACAACTGAGGCAACAACAGATGTTGGCGAGGATGTGGAGAAAGAGGATGTCTTTTGCATTGTTGGTGGCAATGCAAGCTGGTGCAGCCACTCTGGAAAAACAGTATGGAGGTTCCTCAAAAAACTAAAAATAGAACTACCCTACAACCCAGTAATTGCATTACTAGGTATTTATCCAAGGGACACAGGGATGCTGTTTCGAAAGGACACATGCACACCAATGTTTATAGCAGCACTATCAACAATAGCCAAAGTATGGAAAGAGCCCAAATGTCCATCGATGGATGAATGGATGAATAAGATGTGGCATATATATATATATATATATATATATATATATATATATAGTGGAATATTACTCAGCAATCAAAAAGAATGAAATCTTGCCATTTGCAACTATGTGGATGGAATTGGAGGGTATTATGCTAAGTGAAATTAGTCATAGAAAGACAAAAATCATATGACTTCACTCATATGAGGACTTTAAGAGACGAAACAGATGAACACAAGGGAAGGGAAAAAATAATATAGAAAACAGGGAGGGGGACAAAACAGAGGAGACTCATAAATATGGAGAACAAACTGAGGGTTATGGGAGGGGTTATAGGAAAGGGGATGGGCTCAATGGGGAAGGGGCACTGAGGAATCTACTCCCGAAATCATTGTTGCACTATATGCTAATTTGGATGTAAATTTAAAAAAATAAAAAACAAGTTATATATAAAAAAAAGAACAATTGGTCTAAATTTACTTTATTGTTTGGGGGAGAGAAAGCTAATAAAGATAATAATAATAATAATAATAATAATAATAATAAGTGCTGAATAAATAGTTAACTGTGGGGGAGGGGTTCGGAGCTAATTTCATAAAACAAGAAAGTAACCTGAATTAGTCTATTACAGGTGTAATTGGATTCTTGGAATGAGGAAAGAAATAAAATAAAGCAGAAGAAATACTAAAGAGATAATGACTGAGAATTTATCAAAAAAAGTGAGACCACAGATCCAAAAAATTCAAAACAGAACTACAAAAAAATGCCATCAATTCAATTACAAAAACAAAACCACACCTAGACACATCACTATCAAATTGCTAAAATATTAAAAAAAAAATCCTGAAGGAAGCCAGAGAAAAGAAACACATTACATAAAATCTTGAACTAAGAACAGGAATGTTAGCATATTTCTTAGCAGAAACTATTTAAGCTAGGAAACAATGGAGTCACATCTTCAAAGTTTTCAAAGGATAAACATGTCAATCCAGAATTCTATACGAACAAAAATATCTTTAAAAGGTAAAATAAAAATTTTCAGAAAAATAACTGCTTAAGTATTATACTTCCATCAGACCTGAAATACAAAAAATGGTAAAGAAAAACACTCAGGAAATGAAGAGTGCTGAAAATCATAATTATGAAGGCTCATATAAAAGAGACTTTTCCCTTATTTTTATTCCCTTAAAACCTTGACTGTCTAAAGCAAAAACAACAATTTTATTGAAGGTTTTATGGCACATGTAAAAAGTCAGATATATGCCAACAAAATATGTACAATGAGAGGACTGCAAACAAACTACTATAAGATTGTCACATTATATAAGAAGTAGTGTAATATTACTGGCTTTGAAATGTATTAACTAATAAATGTATATACTAGAGAAACCACTAAAATATAGATAAAATAAGCCTATAATGGAACTAAAAATATAATTCTCAAAAATATTCAATCCAAAGGAAAGCAGAAAAAAGAGAAAGAAAACAAGCAAAAACAGATGTAACAAGTATATAACAACTAACAAGATGGTTGATTTAAATTCAACCATAGCAAAACCTCTCTAATATAGAACACTGTTATTCAAAGTGTGGTCCATGGAACCATGGTGGTCCCAGTCTGACAACAAGATAAACAAAAGCAAGCCTTTAGAAACTTTTGTAACAAATTTTTGGAATAATTTTATATCTGTTGAACCTAATAAAAATGAATTTGCATTTTGTACGGTTTTTAATCTCTTTTTTAGTAATTCTTTTTTATTACATTTTACAAAAGCATTGCTCTGTGACAGGAAATAAAATGTAAGCAAACAAAATCTTGTCCTTTCCCACATAATAATTTGAGGAGCATTGATTTCAGAGAAAGGACTTTCCTTCCAAATTACACAAAGATCGAATTCTACTTGGGTAAGAGAGCCACAAAGAAAAGGTAAAGCTACAGGTAAAATTGGAAATGCGTTAAGAGTTTGAAAATAAATTAACCCTAACAAGATAAGTTGTACCAAGAGAGAATGGCTACCAATATAATTTGTCAAAGCATTATACTACTAGTTTGTACCTAGAGGCTTTCATAGCCCCAGGATTTGGAGAAATTGTCAGGTTTTTTAATAAGCTTTTTAACAGATTTTCCTAGGAGCCAATCTTTGGACTCTTCCACTTTATTCCATTATTTTAGGTGACAGCTTTGGCAATGGCCTCATCACTGTTTAGTGCAGTATTACCTTATCTATTTTTTGACTCTACAGTTAGAGTTAGAGACCTTGAAAACTATTTCCATTTACAAGCTGTTCAAACATAGGCAAGTTTATTAACCATGCTCTAAATAAAATGGAGATGAAACCACCTTAGTCACAGGATTATATCACCTTCCTCATAGGATTATTATTAGCATTAAATTAGTCAATGCATGTAAAGTGTTTAACATAGTGCAACACAACAGTGAAAGTAGTAAGTTCTCAGTAAATATGTTCACTAAGAGAAAAAAAAATCCCAGAATTTTGGTTCCAACATTACTTTTTATTCCGCGGCACATCAAAAACAAAAATCATCTGTGATAATGCTAGAAGCCAGAAACTACTTCTAATCAGAAAGCTACATTTTTTTTTTTTTTTTTAGCTGCATATGGATCTAGTTCAACTGGAGTTTCCTGAATGAATGTGGGCCTTTTCCAAGCACATCCAGCATAGCTCAATCTCTGGCACCCGAAACAAAGCTAATGCCGCACGTGATAGAAATTAAGCTACCTGTACTGAAAGTGGATATGAAAGTATTTTAAAAGGGAAAGAGAATGACTTAGAAGAAAAGGAATTTAGGCACAGTCTCCTTTGTATAATCGAAACTTAGCTTGTTGATTCTTTTCGGAAATATTCCCAGAGTTAAAATATAATACTAGTTTGCCCATTAACAGAACAGGTTTCATATGCACTGAGCATGGTTAATGTGGTACATGATTCTTCCACAGATGCCTTGAATATTTCATCCTGAAAGTTAGGAACCAAAAGTCCTCAGTCAATATTAAACAGTTCAGTAAACAGCTGCTGCTATGCTATGCTGCTGCTTGGGCCACAGGGCATTTTGGAATAATTGAGTTTAAGCTTAAATAATGATCAGATGCCCGTAGAAACCTCCTGAGAGACATCAGACTTAACAAAGAAACAGAGGTTTCATCAAAGTACTGATTCTATACCATTTTAGGCATGTTGTATAAAAGTTAAACTATGAAGGAAATTAAGAATCTTTTTAACTTTTGCATTACTTCAGGTAAAATACCTATTTTAAATGAATCATCCATTGTGGATCAGCTATTTCTGCAGACAGTATCTTGATTTGATAACTTAGAAATTATCTAATATTTTTTTTAAATCACTGAAATCATCTCAGTTTTATTTAATTTCTGAGAAATTCTAGTTTTAATTTTTCAAAATAGCTTATTCTTTTTTAAGCTCTATACAATATGTATAATGACATCTGCAAGCCAAATTTCTTATTTGTTTTAGGAAATAGAATAATTACCTTTTTCCACTTAAGAAGTATTTGAGAAGTTCAATATTTTTCTATCCTCAAGCCTCTACTCTTAGGGCTAGAACTGAAGATTACAATACATATTTTCTTTTCGACAAGAGTAAAAGTTGGGGTGGGAGTAGGAAAGATTCAAAGAGAGAAAAGCTTAGACGTTAGTAGATTCAGGGGAAGAGATAACAAGTCAAACTTACTACTCAAAGAAAGCACAAAGTAAATATCTCAGGTCAGCATCTAAAAAAGATGCAGGGGATGGATTGGGGCAACAAATAAGTGCCAGACACTGTGTTAAACACTTTAGAAACATTACCTAATTTATTCCTCATGTACTATCAGTCATTTTAACAAAAGAGGAAACTGAGCTTCAGAGAGGTTAAGTAATTCGAACAGTTACACAGTTGATAAGACACAGAACTGGGATTTCAATCAAAGTCAACCCTAGATAATAGATTTTGATATGGATGGAATTGTGTTCTCCCCAAATTCAAATGATGAAGATCTAACCCCAATTTGACCATATTTGCAGACAGGGACTTTAAAGAGGCAATATGACTGGTGTCCCTGTAAGTAGAGAAAGAGACACCAGTTATGTGCACACACAGAGAAAAAGCCATGTAAAGACACAGTGAAAAAGTGTCCATCTGCAAACCACAGAGATAGGCCTGAGGAGAAACCAATCCTGCCTGCAACTTGATCTTTAATTTCCAATCTCTAGCACTATTAGAAAATACCTATTTTTTAAAACAACATAGAGTTGACCAAATTTTCACTGCTGTCAGGGATAAGATAAAGATATATTTTTCTATCCTGGGCATTAGCATCTTAAGAATAAATGGGGAATGATTGCTTAAAAATCTAATTAAGAGGCACCTGGGTGGCTCAGTACATTGAGAGTCTGACTTCGGCTGAGGTCACGATCTCACGGCTCACAAGTTCGAGCCTCTGGTCGGCTCTGTGCTGATGGCTCACAGCCTGGAGCCTGCTTCAGATTCTGTGTCTCAGTCTCTCTCTGCCCCTCCACCATTTGTGCTCTCTCTCTCTTAAAAACAAACAAACATGATGATTCCTAAACCAGAGAGAGACCCAGTAAAAAAAGAACTACAGGCCAATATCCCTGATGAATATGGATGCAAAAATTCTCAATAAGATACTAGCAAATCAAATTCAACAGCATATAAAAAGAATTATTCACCATGATCAAGTGGGATTCATTCCTGGGATGCAGGGCTGGTTTAACATTTGCAAATCAATCAACATGATACATCACATTAATAAAAGAAAAGATAAGAACCATATGATCCTGTCAATTGATGCAGAAAAGGCATTTGACAAAATTCAGCAAACTTACTTAATAAAAACCCTCAAGAAAGTCGGGATAGAAGGAACATACTTAAAGATCATAAAAGCCATTTATGAAAAGCCCACATCTCACATCATCCTCAATGGGGAAAAACTGAGAGATTTTTCCCTGAGATCAGGAACACTACAGGGATGCCCACTCTCACCGCTGTTGTTTAACATAGCGTTGGAAGTTCTAGCATCAGCAAGCAGACAACAAAAGGAAATCAAAGGCATCAAAATCGGCAAAGATGAAGTTAAGCTTTCACTTTTTGCAGACGACATATTATACATGGAAAATCCGATAGACTCCACCAAAAGTCTGTTAGAACAGATACATGAATTTAGCAAAGTTGCAGGATACAAAATCAATGTACAGAAATCAGTTGCATTCTTATACACTAATAATGAAGCAACAGAAAGACAAATAAAGAAACTGATCCCATTCACAATTGCACCAGGAAGCATAAAATACCTAGGGATAAATCTAACCAAAGATGTAAAAAATTTGTATGCTGAAAACTATAGAAAGCTTATGAAGGAAACTGAAGAAGATATAAAGAAATGGAAAAACATTCCGTGCTCATGGACTGGAAGAATAAATGTCAAAATGTCAATACTACCCAAAATGTCAAAATAAATTGTCAAAATGTCAATACTACCCAAAGCTATCTACACATTCAATGCAATCCCAATCAAAATTGCACCAGCATTCTTCTCGAAGCTAGAACAAGCAATCCTAAAATTCATATGGAACCACAAAAGGCCCCGAATAGCCAAAGTAATTTTGAAGAGGAAAACCAAAGCAGGAGGCATCACAATCCCAGACTTTAGCCTCTACTACAAAGCTGTAATCATCAAGACAGCATGGTATTGGCACAAAAACAGACACATAGACCAATGGAATAGAATAGAAACCCCAGAACTAGACCCAGAGAAGTATGGCCAACTCATCTTTGACAAAGCAGGAAAGAACATCCAATGGAAAAAAGACAGTCTCTTTAACAAATGGTGCTGGGAGAACTGGACAGCAACATGCAGAAGATTGAAACTAGACCACTTTCTCACACCATTCACAAAAATAAACTCAAAATGGATAAAGGACCTGAATGTGAGACAGGAAACCATCAAAACCTTAGAGGAGAAAGCAGGAAAAGACCTCTCTGACCTCAGTAGTAGCAATTTTTTACTGGACACACCCCCAAAGGCAAGGGAATTAAAAGCAAAAATGAACTACTGGGACCTTATGAAGATAAAAAGCTTCTGTACAGCAAAGGAAACAATCAACAAAACTAAAAGGCAACCAACAGAATGGGAAAAATTATTTCCAAATGACATATCAGACAAAGGGCTAGTATCCAAAATCTATAAAGAGCTCACCGAACTCCACACCTGAAAAACAAATAACCCAGTGAAGAAATGGACAGAAAACATGAATAGACATTCTCTAAAGAAGACATCCGGGAGGAGAGAGGGAAGATGGCGGCGTAGGAGGACGCTGGGCTCACCGCGCGTCCTGCTGATCACTTAGATTCCACCTACACCTGCCTAAATAACCCAGAAAACCGCCAGAGGATTAGCAGAACGGAGTCGCCAGAGCCAAGCGCAGACGAGAAGCCCACGGAAGAGGGTAGGAAGGGCGGCGAGGCGGTGCGCGCTCCACGGACTGGCGGGAGGGAGCCAGGGCAGAGGGGCGGTTCGCCGGCCAAGCAGCGCGCCCGAGTCTGGCTGGCAAAAGCGGAGGGGCCTGACGGACTGTGTTCCGACAGCAAGCACGACTTAGCATCTGGGAGGTCATAAGTTAACAGCTCTGCTCAGAAAGTGGGAAGGCTGGAGGACAAAGGGAGGGAGAGCTGCTGAGCCCCCGGACGACAGAGCTCAGTTTGGTGGGGAACAAAGGCGCTCATCAGCGCCATCTCCCCCGCCCATCCCCCAGCCAAAATCCCAAAGGGAACCAGTACCTGCCAGGGAACTTGCTCCACGCAAACACCCAACTCTGTGTTTCTGCGGAGCCAAACCTCCGGCAGCAGATCTGACTCCCTCCCGCTGCCACAGGGCCCCTCCTGAAGTGGATCACCTAAGGAGAAGCGAGCTAAGCCTGCCCCTCCTGCCCCCGTGCACCTTGCCTACCCACCCCAGCTAATACGCCAGATCCCCAGCATCACAAGCCTGGCAGTGTGCAAGTAGCCTAGACAGGCCACGCCACCCCACAGTGAATCCCACCCCTAGGAGAGGGGAAGAGAAGGCACACACCAGTCTGACTGTGGCCCCAGCGGTGGGCTGGGGGTAGACATCAGGACTGACTGCGGCCCCGCCCACCAACTCCAGTTATACACCACAGCACAGGGGAAGTGCCCTGCAGGTCCTCACCACGCCAGGGACTATCCAAAATGACCAAACGGAAGAACTCCCCTCAGAAGAATCTCCAGGAAATAACAACAGCTAATGAACTGATCACAAAGGATTTAAATAATATAACAGAAAGTGAATTTAGAATAATGGTCATAAAATTAATCGCTGGGCTTGAAAACAGTATAGAGGACAGCAGAGAATCTCTTGCTACAGAGATCAAGGGACTAAGGAACAGTCACGAGGAGCTGAAAAGCGCTTTAAACGAAATGCAAAACAAAATGGAAACGACGACAGCTCGGATTGAAGAGGCAGAGGAGAGAATAGGTGAATTAGAAGATAAAGTTATGGAAAAAGAGGAAGCTGAGAGAAAGAGAGATAAAAAAATCCAGGAGTATGAGGGTAAAATTAGAGAACTAAGTGATACACTAAAAAGAAATAATATACGCATAATTGGTATCCCAGAGGAGGAAGAGAGAGGGAAAGGTGCTGAAGGGGTACTTGAAGAAATAATAGCTGAGAACTTCCCTGATATGGGGAAGGAAAAAGGCATTGAAACCCAAGAGGCACAGAGAACTCCCTTCAGACGTAACTTGAATCGATCTTCTGCACGACATATCATAGTGAAACTGGCAAAATACAAGGATAAAGAGAAAATTCTGAAAGCAGCAAGGGATAAACGTGCCCTCACATATAAAGGGAGACCTATAAGACTCATGACTGATCTCTCTTTTGAAACTTGGCAGGCCAGAAAGAATTGGCACGAGATTTTCAGTGTGCTAAACAGGAATAATATGCAGCCGAGAATCCTTTATCCAGCAAGTCTGTCATTTAGAATAGAAGGAGAGATAAAGGTCTTCCCAAACAAACAAAAACTGAAGGAATTTGTCACCACTAAACCAGCCCTACAAGAAATCCTAAGGGGGACCCTGTGAGACAAAGTACCAGAGACATCACTACAAGCATAAAACATACAGACATCACAATGACTCTAAACCCGTATCTTTCTATAATAACACTGAATGTAAATGGATTAAATGCGCCAACCAAAAGACACAGGGTATCAGAATGGATAAAAAAACAAGACCCATCTATTTGCTGTCTACAAGAGACTCATTTTAGACCTGAGGACACCTTTAGATTGAGAGTGAGGGGATGGAGAACTATTTATCATGCTACTGGAAGCCAAAAGAAAGCTGGAGTAGCCATACTTATATCAGACAAACTAGACTTTAAATTAAAGACTGTAACAAGAGATGAAGAAGGGCATTATATAATAATTACAGGGTCTATCCATCAGGAAGAGCTAACAATTATAAATGTCTATGCGCCGAATACCGGAGCCCCCAAATATATAAAACAACTACTCATAAACATAAGCAACCTTATTGATAAGAATGTGGTCATTGCAGGGGACTTTAACACCCCACTTACAGAAATGGATAGATCATCTAGACACACGGTCAATAAAGAAACAAGGGCCCTGAATGAGACATTGGATCAGATGGACTTGACAGATATATTTAGAACTCTGCATCCCAAAGCAACAGAATATACTTTCTTCTCAAGTGCACATGGAATATTCTCCAAGATAGATCATATACTGGGTCACAAAACAGCCCTTCATAAGTTCACAAGAATTGAAATTCTACTATGAATACTTTCAGACCACAATGCTATGAAGCTTGAAATCAACCACAGGAAAAAGTCTGGAAAACCTCCAAAAGCATGGAGGTTAAAGAACACCCTACTAAAGAATGAGTGGGTCAACCAGGCAATTAGAGAAGAAATTAAAAAATATATGGAAACAAATGAAAATGAAAATACAACAATCCAAACGCTTTGGGACGCAGCGAAGGCAGTCCTGAGAGGAAAATACATTGCAATCCAGGCCTATCTCAAGAAACAAGAAAAATCCCAAATACAAAATCTAACAGCACACCTAAAGGAAATACAAGCAGAACAGCAAAGGCAGCCTAAACCCAGCAGAAGAAGAGAAATAATAAAGATCAGAGCAGAAATAAACATTATAGAATCTAAAAAAACTGTAGAGCAGATCAACGAAACCAAGAGTTGTTTTTTTGAAAAAATAAACAAAATTGACAAACCTCTAGCCAGGCTTCTCAAAAAGAAAAGGGAGATGACCCAAATAGATAAAATCATGAATGAAAATGGAATTATTACAACCAATCCCTCAGAGATACAAACAATTATCAGGGAATACTATGAAAAATTATATGCCAACAAATTGGACAACCTGGAAGAAATGGACAAATTCCTGAACACCCACACTCTTCCAAAACTCAATCAGGAGGAAATAGAAAGCTTGAACAGACCCATAACCAGCGAAGAAATTGAATCGGTTATCAAAAATCTCCCAACAAATAAGAGTCCAGGCCCAGATGGCTTCCCAGGGGAGTTCTACCAGACGTTTAAAGCAGAGATAATACCTATCCTTCTCAAGCTATTCCAAGAAATAGAAAGGGAAGGAAAACTTCCAGACTCATTCTATGAAGCCAGTATTACTTTGATTCCTAAACCAGACAGAGACCCAGTAAAAAAAGAGAACTACCGGCCAATATCCCTGATGAATATGGATGCAAAAATTCTCAATAAGATACTAGCAAATCGAATTCAACGGCATATAAAAAGAATTATTCACCATGATCAAGTGGGATTCATTCCTGGGATGCAGGGCTGGTTCAACATTCGCAAATCAATCAACGTGATACATCACATTAACAAAAAAAAAGAGAAGAACCATATGATCCTGTCAATCGATGCAGAAAAGGCCTTTGACAAAATCCAGCACCCTTTCTTAATAAAAACCCTTGAGAAAGTCGGGATAGAAGGAACATACTTAAAGATCATAAAAGCCATTTATGAAAAGCCCACAGCTAACATCATCCTCAATGGGGAAAAACTGAGAGCTTTTTCCCTGAGATCAGGAACACGACAGGGATGCCCACTCTCACCGCTGTTGTTTAACATAGTGCTGGAAGTTCTAGCATCAGCAATGGAAATCAAACAACAAAAGGAAATCAAAGGCATCAAAATTGGCAAAGAGGAAGTCAAGATTTCGCTTTTTGCAGATGACATGATATTATACATGGAAAATCCGATAGACTCCACCAAAAGTCTGCTAGAACTGATACATGAATTCAGCAAAGTTGCAGGATACAAAATCAAAGTACAGAAATCAGTTGCATTCTTATACACTAACAATGAAGCAACAGAAAGACAAATAAAGAAACTGATCCCATTCACAATTGCACCCAGAAGCATAAAATACCTAGGAATAAATCTAACCAAAGATGTAAAAGATCTGTATGCTGAAAACCAGAGAAAGCTTATGAAGGAAATTGAAGAAGATTTAAAGAAATGGAAAGACATTCCCTGCTCATGGATTGGAAGAATAAATATTGTCAAAATGTCAATACTACCCAAAGCTATCTACACATTCAATGCAATCCCAATCAAAATTGCACCAGCATTCTTCTCGAAACTAGAACAAGCAATCCTAAAATTCATATGGAACCACAAAAGGCCCCGAATAGCCAAACTAATTTTGAAGAGGAAGACCAAAGCAGGAGGCATCACAATCCCAGACTTTAGCCTCTAATACAAATCTGTAATCATCAAGACAGCATGGTATTGGCACAAAAACTGACACATAGACCAATGGAATAGAATAGAAACCCCAGAACTAGACCCACAAACGTATGGCCAACTCATCTTTGACAAAGCAGGAAAGAACATCCAATGGAAAAAAGACAGTCTCTTTAACAAATGGTGCTGGGAGAACTGGAGAGCAACATGCAGAAGGTTGAAACTAGACCACTTTCTCACACCATTCAGAAAAATAAAAATAAAAATAAACTCAAAATGGATAAAGGACCTGAATGTGAGACAGGAAACCATCAAAAAAAAAAAAAAAAAAAAGAGGTTAGAGTGGGAGAGAGCCAAAGCATAAGAGACTGTTAAAAACTGAGAACAAACTGAGGGTTGATGGGGGGTGGGAGGGAGGGGAGGGTGGATGATGGGTATTGAGGAGGGCACCTTTTGGGATGAGCACTGGGTGTTGTATGGAAACCAATTTGACAATAAATTTCATATATATAAAAAAAAAAAAAAAAGACATCCGGATGGCCAACAGGCACATGAAAAGATGCTCAACGTCGCTCCTTATCAGGGAAATACAAATCAAAACTACACTCAGATATCACCTCACGCCAGTCAGAGTGGCCAAAATGAACAAATCAGGAGACTATAGATGCTGTAGAGGATGTGGAGAAATGGGAACCCTCTTGCACTGTTGGTGGGAATTAAAATTGGTGCAGCCACTCTGGAAAACAGTGTGGAGGTTCCTCAAAAAATTAAAAATAGACCTACCCTATGACCCAGCAGTAGCACTGCTAGGGATTTTCCCAAGGGATACAGGAGTACTGATGCATAGGGGCACTTGTACCCCAATGTTTATAGCAGCACTCTCAACAATAGCCAAATTATGGAAAGAGCCTAAATGTCCATCAACTGATGAATGGATAAAGAAATGGTGGTTTATATACACAATGGAGTACTACGTGGCAATGAGAAAGAATGAAATATGGCCCTTTGTAGCAACGTGGATGGAACTGGAGAATGTGATGCTAAGTGAAATAAGCCATGCAGAGAAACACAGATACCATATGTTTTCACTCTTATGTGGATGCTGAGAAACTTAACAGAAACCCATGCAGGAGGGGAAGGAAAAAAAAAAGAGCTTAGAGTGGGAGAGAGCCAAAGCATAAGAGACTCCTAAAAACTGAGAACAAGCTGGAGGTTGATGGGGGGTGGGAGGGAGGGGAGGGTGGGTGATGGGTATTAAGGAGGGCACTTTTGGGATGAGCACTGGGTGTTGTATGGAAACCAATTTGACAATAAATTTCATATATTGAAAAAAATAAAATTAAATTAAAAAATAAACAAACATGAAAAATGTTTTTAAATAAAAAAATAAAAAATAAAAGGTTAATCAGGTTTTATAAGTAGATGTTTTTGTTTTGTTTTGTACTTGTTTCTTTTCTTTCCTCTGGATTTCCTTGCAGTAGGCTAGTTACATGATGTTCCATATACAGGATGACTGTGAAGCTTGGAAAACAATCAATAACTTCATGGGATACCTGAGCTATTATTTAGGAATACCCTATATTTATATAGCTACTGGTAAACAATGATTTCTGTTGTTGAAGCTAGCCAGTCTGTGGTGTCTTTATATGGCAGCCTGAGCATACAAATGCAGATAAGAACTAAAAAAAGATTTTCTGTATTGTTTGTTCTATAGATCTCTTCTTAATGATATATGATGAGAACTAGTGTTAAGAGCCATGAGCGCAGTGCTAAGGGTGTATCTTCACACATCTGACACATAATAGATCCTTAATAAATGTGTGCCAAGAGAATCAATTAATGGATGAAAATAAGTCAATTCTATAGTGATATATTTCTTGACAGGGTTTGACTCTGGCTAAAATGTAAAAATAGTTTCCCCATTCAAGTCCTGCATTACATCACTGATTTCGTGAAGAACATGTTTCTTTAGTTAGCACCACACCTAGATCTATAGCTTTCATTTGCTAGCATCAGGTTCCTCCTTTCTCTAGCTTGATAACCAGTAACATCGGGGGTGCCTCTAGGGCCCCCAACCTCTGTCATGGTGTACCCCTACTCATCATAGAACTTCCAGGTCTTAACTATTTGCCCTAAGAAGACAAGACATCCCTGTAAGTCTTTGTCAACCAGATCCCCAGTATCAAGTTAATGGGAGCCTGCTTTATGATTGCTCCAGAAAAACTGATTTTTAAAGCTATTTTAGGGGTGCCTGGGTGGCTCAGGTCATGATATCATGGTCTGTGAGTTCAAGCCCTACCTCAAGCTCTGCACTGACAGTTCAGAGCCTGCTCCAGATCCTCTTCTTCCTATCTCTACCCCTCCCCCAAACACACCTTCTCACTCTTTCAAAATAAATAAATAAACTTAAAAAAATCTGTTTTAAATTTAGATAAAGTATTACCATATAGTAATACCATATTTGACCCCCAAAGGAGATGATAAAGTATGTTTCATTAATTACCTCTACTTCAGAGATAAAGAAATTGAAGCCTAGAAAAATTAAATTATTTGCCCCTTTGTAGTCACACAGGATCTTATCATTCAAAGTGTGGTTCATGGATCAGCAACATTGACATCATATGGGTAAGAGATGCAGAATTTCAGGCCCCATCCAGTTCTGTTGAATCAGAGACAATGTGGAGACTTGAATCCAAATGTTCTAATTTCTAAATCAAGTTTCTCTGTGTATCTCAGTACAAGGGCTTCTGAAAACAATCTCCATATCCTTCTTACTAGTCTCCCTAAACTGCCACGATTCTAACGGGAGAACATTAGCTGGGTAGTATGTCAGATGGGACCTGAAGGTTTCAGGACTTTGAAGAAGATTTAAAATCATACCTTTGAGGCAGCAGCTTCTTTATTCTTTGCAAAACAAGACCTAATGAGGGCCACCCATCAGAATGCAGATCCATTCACTACACAGAGTTGCCACTGATAACCTACATCACCATATTTGATCCTCATAATAATGCAATGAGAGAGGCCCAACTGTCCCCATTTTAAAGATGAAGAAACTGTGGCTAAGATAAGTCAAATTAACTATAAGATAGAGTTTACATTGCTGATTTCTCTGACTCTGGAGCTCCGTGGAAAGACATACACCCTAAAGCCGTAAAACCACTCAAGGAAGGTTCTGCGTTATTTAGGTAGCAGTACTTCAGAATCTCTTGAAAGCCCTCTGTAATCTGGGTGATTCCTGTAGGAGTATGTTGACAGTCATATTTCTAGGCCAAGGACCTATGGTATTCTTCATTGTATTCTTTGGTTGGCTCTGCAGCCTTTAACAATGGCCTCCTCCCTTCTCCCATGTGATACAATATGCCTCTTCTTTGAATGTATATATTCATTTCATGTTAGATGTTCTGCTGAAATCCTGAGACTTTTGAAATGGAGCTGGGATGGATTTATGATGACAATGTGTGGGTAAACCCACATGCTTTCTCTTTTTTGTTCAACACTAAGAGGAACACATGAATGACAGCCCACTCCCTTGGGATCACTTGTAGGTTATAATGTCCACACCTTAGCTTTTTTAGTCATGGTGAGATGAAAAAGAAATAGAGAAGCTATAGGGAGGACCTTCAGATTCCAAGTAAAACCATGGATATGATGAATGAATACTGTGACCGATATTCCATATGGAAAGAAGGCGTGAACTATTAATGAAGCAGCTGGAAGAGACAAGGGGCATGCCATGTACATTAATGCTCTACCATAACCCCCCTTCCAGTATGATCAACTGCTTTCTGACAGCCCTGACCTTACATGTACAATTTCTAGTCACTCTTCATCTTCACAAAAATATCCCTTTGCTATTTATGTGCCGCTGATGAGAATAAGTATAGGAACATATCTGTTGTGGCTGTGCTGCATCTTACGATTCTAAGGATTCTTATTTAAGGTACTGGTGGACTCAAGGATTTCCCAATAATATATGAATTACTTTGGGTTATGTGGTCAATCAAAGAATCTCAGAGTCCTTATTTCTATTCATAGTAATCGGCTGGTCAGTCCCACCAAGACTGAATTAGAGATATAGCCAAGTAAGACCATCTCAGTATTTTCCTACTACTTCATTTAATCTGGTGAACACTCTATGGAAAGTATATTTCATAATATGCTAATCCTTGTAAGTACTGGACAGTGCAAGTTAGAGCCCTGTTTCTTCCAAGACAGCTTAATAAAATTAACTCTAACTCCACAGGTGTGTAAAATGAGATTCTATCTTACTCATCCCACAGTGGATTGGTCCAGTGGCAGAGGTTTTTCAGTATTTTAGTTCAAATTACAATGCTGTGTATAGGTGCATAATTTTCACCCCAAATTAATGATGCCTGAGAGCATGGATAATACCTTACAGGAAGTACAAAAAAGAAAAGGCTTTCAGCAAAAGAAATAATTGTGCTTTATTATGGCTAGGATTATTCTCATTTGGGAAATGAGTGTCGATAATCATATGAGGTTAAAATTATGGTAAGTTGTGTGTGCACAGTACTGTGGTCAAGAGCTTGGGAATCAGGAAATCTCTACTTCGCCACCTACTAATTGTGTGACTTGAACAAGTTACTCCCTTCTCTGAACCTCACTTTCCTTTTCTGTAGAGTAGAAAGTCCAAGTTACACCTTTAGTAACAAGACTTCTGGGAATGCTGTGAAGATTAAGACATGAGGTAGGTTATCACTGGAAGCTCCATGTAAAGACAGTGAATCAGTCCAGTTCTACAAGAACCAATAAATAGGTATGTTTTAAAGGGTTCTCTATGGCCCTGCTGGAGAGGTCAGGGCATCTCACCTAATAGATAATCATCTCATCAAGTCAACCTTCTGTACACTATTAGGTTTAAAGTTAAGGGTTATAATTTTACTTAGATGGTTAGAGTACAGCTGTAAACAACTTAGCTGAAATTTTTTGTTGATTCATCCCATTTAATACTGAAGATATTAAGAGTATCAGCAACAGAAATTTAATAGTAAACATAGCCCTGGAATTCAGACCCCAAAGTTTGTGCTCCTTGTGCTGTATACACACAGCACACAATTGGCAATGAACAAATAGAGAAGTCATCATCCTTTGCTTCATTCACTAACCTAATGGGATCAATAAATCAGTTATCTTGACTCTCACAGCTCAGATATACATCAGCAGGGACCAGCTGGAGACAACTGAGGACACAATACAATAGCGTCCATTAAAGAAGCAGCTAAAATGCACATGAAAAACCACTGGGAAATATAATACAAATGTCAGGGCATTTTCAATATACTTGAAAATGGCAGGTGTTAGACTCTTGTATCTAATTTGCAGCTGCACAATATGGGAAACTATGTCCAAATAATGTTCCCAGGGACTGGGAACCCCAAAGCACATAATGCTGCTAAGATCTGGAGCTACCCAGATGTCTCACAGCCACAGCCTGGATAATTGTGCCCCTACCTTCAAGATCCTCCAAGGTCAGATCTTAAGAGAGATTTCAGGAACTACAGGGTTGCCTGTAATTGAACTTTCCCCCACCTCCACCACCACACTTAAATCCAGGAGTCAAAAAAGTAGGCCCTGAACTCTGTGTGTTCAGGACAGAACCCTATCCCAAGATGGTCTCATCTTCATAGGTAGGAGTGAAGATGGGGACCCAGAAACTCTGAGCAGTCTTGACAAGCCTACCCTCATGCTCCCTGTTATCCCTCCTTAATTTAGTCACCACAAGAAGCCAGGACTCCCAGGTCATCTGTCACCCAGAAATGTTGATCTCCAAAAGGTAACACTTTCCATTAACCACCAGTTCTGTCCCCAAGCCCCACCAGATTCCATACTGTCTTCCTTCCTTGCTTTCTTTTCTGCAGAATATTCATCATTACACACACATATCTGAACTAATGCATATTTGCTTATCTGTCTCCCCCATCAGGATAGAATTTTTTTCTGTTTTACTCATTGCTGTACTTATAGTTTCTTAGCATATAGTAAGCCCTCAGTATACGTTTATTGTGTAAACAAGTGAATAAGTGAGTGAATAAATTCTGCCCGAAGCTGTGAGTATATTACATCTAAAGGCCAATTCGTTGCGTTTGACTTCTTTCTTCTTTACTTGCTTTTAATGGAATAGTGAGCTGATGCTAGAGAGTGCATTCATTTGCTAGCTCTCAAAATGAAGATTTGATGCCTCTAAGAAACCTGAGACAGGAAAGCTGTCTTGCATAAATCTTTCATTAGAAAAATGACTTTGGATTTTGTTCAATTAAGAGACCAGATATTTTGCCTTCAGTCCATATCATCATGGACTCTCAGGTCTTTCTCATAAAGTTGATGAACAGCAATAGAGGAAGCTTAACACAGTGTACAAGCGATAAGCCTAATAAGGGATATGATTGAGAACTGATAAGAAAATAAAAATTTTTAAATAAGAATATGAGGCTAGAGTTGCTCCACACTTAGCACATAGGAGGCTCTCAAAACCTATTTTTTTAATGGATAAATGAATAGATGCTGACATGTCTGAAAGAGGGGCAATAGGTTAATTAAAAAGTCATCTATTTAGTAGCAAAGAATTTCACTACTTTTAGGCCTTGTTTTCATTTCTTTGAAAGGCCACACTTCAAAATGGTACAGGATCATTTTAAAGGATATCTACATGTGCCCATAGTAAACATTAATTAGAGGCCATATAAATCATATTAGTTAGAATATGGTAACAAAATAAATTAACCAAATGATTTTGGGTGTATATCATTCTCAAATGTATTAGTGTTTTAACAGTCTTCATTAAAAAATGATTCAATGTATGCTTTGTTTATAAGATACTGCTTACTCTTTCAAGTTCTTAATTTTAATTATTCTATATCTTAAGAGAAGACGTTGTACAGTAATAATGATGTTGCTTGCCTATGAGTCAGGAGCTATGGGTTCTACCCAGGAGTGTGGAATGGTTAAGTCCTAGGGACTCTGCCATGAACTGATTGCTATGGCTCATGCATTTAGCAAACTAATTTATTTAAGTTTTGGAATTTGAAATATATTATATGAAAATTTAGAAATTATGCTTTACTAAACTTTCTGCCATAAACTTAACAAAGAAAAATCCAATAGGCTGTATCAATATTCTGCATTGGACATTAGTTTGTCATAGAGATTAATATCGGGATCAGGATCCAGGGTAGAGATGTGACAAATAAAAATATTAATGAAGTTTTTTCACATCAAAATGAAAAGGTGAGATGGGCCAGGATTTAGGTCTATTTTAAGCTGCACAACATAGAAGCTGACCAAAGATTCCTTTTCTTCTAAGTACTATTTCGTTTGTCAACTCTAAGTGTTCATCTGACCTCAGGCCTTATGTTTTCTTGACAATAGAAGTGGCAACCAATTTATGATTGTATATTTGAATTTATTCAAGTATGTTTTAATTTCTGAGAGCTTTTGTTTCACAGAACCATAAATTTCTTGAATTAGAAGCTTAATGTTCACCAAACCCATCTACCTTTAGGAATAGCATAATCTAAGTTTATCTAATCTAATCTAATCTAAGTTTCAATTTCTTTAGAGAAAATTATTACAGACAAGAGAAAGATTATAGAACAAGAAATTCCAGAAATTGGCATGTTTTCTTCTTCTCTGCTATTGACAGTACTTTGGTTGATTGACAGTGTTGCTCATACAGTTTTTTATAGGTGTTGTGGTCCCAAGAATGTAAAAAACACATGTGTAAGGCTTTGATGATGGCATTTTTAAGCTATCTCATGTTGATAACAGAAGAATTTTAATAGCTTTGTTATATACATGTGTACTTTAAATAGGAAAATGAAATTGGAACTTGAAAATGCATCCTGTTGTGCTTAGCCATAAAGTCAAAGCGATAGAAAGAATTTAATCACAAATGAGATGCTACAGCGAAGTGAATTGAGGAGGAACTTAAGGTTTTCATTTCTAATTGAATTTCTTTCTAATTTCTTTCTAATTTCTTTCCTGCCATGAACACCAGATACTTAAAGATTATATGCCATTTTACATTTTGTAGTAAACACAGAGTAACATATAGATGTTTATCTCTGTAGGGAATGCCATCTACTTCCCTGTAACTATTATTGAGTATATACAATTAGCATACTCTATGCAATACTGGAAACATCCTTTGTTATTTAGAAGGCATCTCCTAGCTTGCATAATATTTTGCCCCACACCTAGAGCAACATGATCTTTTTGTGGAATCCATAACATGAACCAAAATTCTGAAATAATTTCTTTAGGGCAGCTTATCAGTGTTACTTTTTCCAGGTGCCGAGTGGTATTCCTGCTAGTATCATTTGCATCCAGTTTAAAACTAATGAAAATCCAAATGGGAAAGGGGAGATGGGAAAAAGAGAAATCCCAAATCTTAGTGGGTCCTCTTATTATGCTGGAGGGAAGAGGGCTGTGATGCCTCTCTGATAGCGGCAGCGGAGGAAATGAAGCACTGATTGCAAGCTACGTTTGAGCTGAACATTAATACAAGGGAAATCAACATAATCCTGATTACCGCATGTGAGAAACAGATGCCACCCCCAACTCTGCAGATGTAAGTGCCCGCTTAGGACAACTGGATGGGAACAGCACATAATGTGTGCACTTACGATAAGGAACATATAAATTTTGGCATAAACATTAGGTGTTGTTGTTGCTTAAGGGAAAAAAATTCCCTCCTAATCAGCAATAGCTTGATGCAATTTTTAATAATATGGTGTGTTATTATGACCTAAACAATTAATGTCTGGACGTGTAGCCCTACCTCATACTCATAACCACCTCCCATACACATGCACATACTCATACAAATATATTCATTCCTAATTGTTCTTGAAAATTTATTTACCTTATGACTACTTGAATAGTTTCAACATCACTCTTCTTTCTTTTCTGTTCTGGAAGCCCCCTCCATTGTGTTTCTACAGCACAACATTTGTCCAAATCAGCCCAATGAATAGGCTATGAGCAAATGAGAAAAGTGGCCTTGTCTCATCAGTAACTACATTCCTGCACCTTATCTAATTACTGGCACAAAGTGATTTTTCCTACCCTTTACTCTTCATATGATAGCATTTGTTATGCCTTCTAAAATACTGATTGTGTTTCTAAGAAGACCACTCTGAAGAGCAGGATAAAAATATATTAGTCTAGTATTTCTGTTACGTTGAATTTAACGATTTGTCTATAGATTTGGTCAGAAAATAAATAATCTCCTGATATTATAACACAATAAAGAAAGTCAGAGAGGTCCTTTAAAAGACTTGCTACTAGATTTTTTTTTTTTACTGTTATTGGGGAAGAACCAATGTAATGTAATAAATGGGTAAAATGATATAAAGATACAAATGTAGTATCAAATTGACAATTTGATACTTCTGAACGTATGTACATATATAATACTTATATATACGTAAATATTATATATCAGGAGGAAGAACTTAGATTATAAACATGACAGAATGAAAGAGAATTTGAGACATTTCATCCAAACCTGCCTCCTATACAGCAAGTATAGTTAGAACATAAATGAAATGTATGCTGAAAACCTCAGGGCAATGGAAATGAGCCTTAAATTACCTCCCCACAACCACCTAATCCTTCTCCCCATCTCCCCCTCTCCAAATCACACAAATGACATCTCTAACCTCCACAGTGTGTCAGATTTAGGAGTTATCAAATAGAATACGGGCAGAGTAAAAGTTTGTAATAAAAATCCAGCTTTGTGTTCACAGATTGACTGAGTTGCTGCCGGAGAAGGTGCCTTGATAAAACCTCACAGGGCCTCATTTTTGGCACATCTTTGACCAGTTAGGCGGGCCCAGATTCTGCCCATGCTCAGCAATTCCTCATTCCTCCTAGGAAATTGTTCTGCCTCTTCCACAGCTCCTCCTCCTCCAATCAAGGGTCTGACACTGCCCATTGACCACGTTTATTTTTCTGCCTTTTGGCACCAGGAGCTTGTCTGTTGTAGGATAAAAGTGGAATTCTCTGCTGTCTGCAGGGCTTTCCCCAGGGAACAGAGCATGAAACCCAAACTTATATATAAAATCATATCCTGTTTGCAAACATCATATTCCCTTTGCTTCTCACTAATCTGGTCCTGTAAACCCCAGCACAGCTTGAGAGCCCATTCCTCATCTAAACAAATGCCATAAGCCCCTTTATACTTTTACAACCATGTC
Organism: Leopardus geoffroyi; assembly: GCF_018350155.1. Classification (NCBI taxonomy): domain Eukaryota; kingdom Metazoa; phylum Chordata; class Mammalia; order Carnivora; family Felidae; genus Leopardus; species Leopardus geoffroyi. The sequence goes on along the minus strand of NC_059331.1, from coordinate 111,736,928 downwards.
AAAAAATAATATTGCCTGCCAATAGTGATGTGATTGGAGTTGCCTCCTCCGAGCCATAAAAGAAGTGCAGAGTCTGTTATCAATTTCTCTAAGTGTATCATGGGAATTATGGGTCGATTCAGTTCCAAGTTATAAATGACAACTCAAAAGCCGCAGAAGTGTTTGAAGTTGGGAGCTGATGACGACATTATCATAAAAGCCTGCTCGTCCTTGCTTTTGTGGTTTTTTTGTGGCCTATCAAGTGAAGAGGGAAAAATAAAGCTGAGAAATGATTTCAAGATTTCTTCACACAGCAGCAGGTCAGATGGCTAGAAAAATGATCACTATTTTTAGTGATATACCCTTAGGAGTGAGAACTAAAGTGGTCCTGCACTGGGTTTTATTTTCAGAGTCCCTTAATTATTTATGCCATTATACAATGACCAAGTCCTGCGATTTGGTAAAATGCTCTCTGCAACTGATGCATTTTCTGCAGTGCAATCACATATTAATGAGAAATGAGTCATGCCCTAGTAACTAACAAAATGAGAACCAAACACAAAGAAATTAGAAACCCTTGAGATTGTTGCTCAAAGTGTAATTCTGGAAAATATACCTGAAAGAAACTTAAGTATCATTTGCCCTTTGAGCAACGTAGCCAACACTGTCAAATTTTCATATGCAGAGTATACTTATCATGATGAGCACTGGGTAATGTACTGAATTGTTGAATCACTATATTGTACACCTAAATCTAATAAAATACTGTATCCTAACTATACTGGAATTTTAAAAACTTTAAAAAAGTATTATATACAATTTTAGGGGCAAATTTAATAAGAAGTAGGGATTTTCTGATTTCACAACATCCCAGGTATTCTCCTCAAAATCCAGTCAATCCATTAGCCTTCAGCAGGTATATATTAAAGCCATATAGTAGCAAGTATATATTCCAGGAACTAGAGTTTCCTTTAACAATTGGGGAGCATTAAGTATTTTAGGATTCAAACTAATGGGTCCATCTTAGATGATCTGGACTAGATGAGTGCCTTAAGACAGGGCAATTTCAGTGGTTTCCAAGTTCTCTGGGAAGAGAGCTTATGAAGTTGGACCACTCTCGGTTCATACTGGGTATCTTTGTATACTCTTTATGTCTAGAACTGTCCGAAAGGTAAAAATTTAGACTGGTAGAAACACAAAGGATTCAGAATTTCTCTTAGGACTTATATCAAAATCCAAAATCTGAGGGGTAAGGAGGTTTCTGAATGCCTCAGAACACAATTTGGTCTCTGGAAGAAAAAAAAGCCAAATCAAACTAGTTTTTTTTTTTTAATTTATTTTTTTTTTAATGTTTATTCATTTTTGAGAGGAGAGAGACAGAGACAGAGTGTGAGAAGGGGAGGGGCAGAGAGTGAGGGAGACACAGAACCTGAAGCAGGCTCCAGGCTTTGAGCTGCCAGCACAGAGCCTGACGCGGGGCCCAAACCCACAGACTCTGAAATCATGATCTCAGCAGAAGGCGGACACTCAACCAACTGAGCCAACCAGGCGTCCCAAACTAGTTCTTTACAGTTTCAACATGGACAAGCTTGCGCATGCACATGCATGCATAACACACACGTTCACACTCACCAGTGTGAACCTTCAGAAGACCAATAGGCCAATCTAATAAAGAGAAGTGCCTCTCTCCAGCCCTCTTCAATACTGATGAAGTCAAACTAATCCAGTCTTCCTCCTCCCCTCTGTCTGCCAAAGCTACATTTACCTACCACCACTGCTGTCACCAAGGATTAAGACAGTGTTTGGAAACATTATGAAGGACTTATTTTATGACACTCACTTTGCTTTATGTTGGACATACAGGGACAAAAGCAGCAGTGACCCTTCATTCTTTGGGCACTTCTAAGAATTTACTAGAACAGTTCGAGCTAAAGAATAAGAAGCTACCTTGGTATGAGTTTAAGCAGTTTGAATAGAGGTACTTTGTGTTCAAGGGATAATATAGTATAGGCACAACCCAAGTCAGACTTGGGAGGTGGATCCTAAGGAGCTGTCCTCATTTCAGCTCTGCGTCATGTATTAAATGTAAAGGAGTGGGAGTTTGATGACCATCACTCTTTTAACAGCTTTGATTTCCTCCCTATCATTGAATCTTCTAAGTAGCCATTAGCTTTGTTTCATTCTTTGCCTCATTTTCAGGTACTCAGCCATTCTCTTAAAATGGGCACTTGGGATGTTAAAAAATGACAAAGCCAATGCCATCCGTTGTCAATGAAACCTAATTTAAAAGTCAGTTTATCCTCTGCTTTCTAGAATAATTTTGCAAGTTCCTGGCTTCACAGTGGGTTTGCTAAAAGTAAGGAGGGTTTAATGTAGGATAGTGATTATACTGAGCTCAAGGTCAAAAAGTGAAGCTCACTGGTGAGCTGCCACAAAAGGAACATTACATCAGCCACAGTGCTGCAATGCTAGGCTCCAGGGACTAGCCTACTGAAGACAAACGGCATGGAAAGAACAAATAAGCTCTTTTAGAACTCCTGCACATGGACACGCACATCAACCTCATACTTTTAGACTTTTACCCGTTACTGTGTGACTTCAGGAAAATAAGGTCATTTCTCTGAGCCTTCAGTTTCTCATCTGCAAAATGGTATTAATAACTATTTTACAAAACTGGTATAAACCTGGTATAATGTTAGCAAACTATAAATTCCAAGCAGATTTTGGTTCTTGTAGCTGCCATTTATATTTCTGAAGAGGATAGAATCATAGGTGAAGAAACAAAAAGATTATCCTTGTTAAATCTAGAGTCACTACAATGAAAGAATTAACCGAAAATATGTATGATTTCCCTGTATAAAATTTAGTGATAGTAAAATATTGCCTAAAATATGGCACACACAGTTCTTTCCCTTCAATGTCCAAGAAACTTAATTGACTTAAATTCCTCAGTCCTTGAAACCTGATCTAGAAATATGCTCTCCTAATATGACTTAGTACTTAGTTCTACAAGATGACAACTTGTTACTGGTAAGGGTTAACTGTGAATAGATTGCAGGTTAAAGGATATGTTCTAACCATCCACCAAAACGTAGCATGTTTTCTTCGTATATTTAAACAAATTTGTCCTTGAAATGTGGTATAAATATGCTGGGTCAAAAAAGGCTTTGTTAATTATTGGAGACAAAAATGGCCCCAGGGTTCACAAATAAAGTGTGCCACAATGCAAAGCACTTTGTGAAGTCTATGCCATTTTCACCAGGAATATTAGGTATTTGCGTACTCAGTATGAGTCTCTTGAAAATTGAATTCTGCTGCAAAACGGTTGAATCCTTTTGTGTTACCTTTTTTCCAGCTACATAAGTCTAGCAAAGTTGGCTTTGTGGATATGCTATCTGTGCAGTCACACAGAACTGTAGATTTAAAAGGCCCCACACTTGGATTAATTCACTGTTGTCACCATCTTGAAATTCTTAGTAAGTTTTGCACACAGGGATATGCATTTTCATTTGGAATTGAGCCCTATAAATTCTGTAGCCAGTCCTGAAGTTTATGATAACTTTTACTGAGAAATGGCTTTACCCATAACCACAATGATAAATCAAAGGATTTTTTTTTTGGTAGTTTATGTTATTTAAAAGCAGCAAACAAACTCATACTTACCCCAAGTCCACCACAAGGTAATGAAGAAAAGAACTTTTGAGAGGCATCACCTACACATTAAGAAGACATGAAAAAATATATAAATTGGGAATACAATTATAATTTTAAAAATTTTGGTGTTTAATAACACATGATATGTCATATAGTATTTATCACTTGATTCAGAAGAAAAGTAATCAAATTTTAGATATGCAAGAACTCAAAGCAAATGAATATAATTATTACATGTAGAGTCTACTGTCCTATGTGAAAACACACACCTATGAAATTTGAGTCTCCAGATTGTTTTGGCTAGCCTACACATCAATTAATATATCATAATATGTTTTTTATTTATAGTTTACTTAAAATAACTAAGTTATTCTGAGTGTATCCCTCTAAAGTGATGTCTTAAGCCAAAGTTTCTGAAATACAATGTCCTTTTCTTAAAAAGTTTAAATATTAAAACATCTATTCAAATACACAGACTTATTAATTTTTACTTCAGATATAACTAAGACAAAGTATACTTGTCTTAAGTATAAGCCTCTTCAAAATCCAAATTTTTAAAAATAAAAACACTATAAAAAGGATAACCTTTGGGCATCTGGGTGGCTCAGTTGGTAAGCATCCACCTACAGCTCACAGTTTGTGAGTTCGAGCCCTGCATCAGACTCCGTGCATACAGCTCAGAGCCTGGAGCCTCCTTTGGATTCTGTATCTCCCTCTCTCTCTCTCCCTGCTCCTGCTCGTGCTTGTGCTCGGTCAGTCTCTCTCTCTCTCTCTCTCTCTCTCAAAAATAAATAAATATTAAAAATTTGTTTAAAAGTAAAAAGGATAACCTTTTGGGGAAATCTATACAATATAAACACATATATATCTTCTTTAAAATATATACCAAAATCTTACCTGTGATTGTCTCTTGGAATTGGTATTTCATGGAATTTTTAATCATTTTGTTCACCTGAATTTTTATTTTCTACATTATCTAGTACATTAATAGAGAAAACAAAAATATTTACTCCCTAAACCTCCTTGCAAAGTAATTAAAGGAAAAGGCAATGGTCATTTCTGTATCATAGTCCAATGGCTCTAAAGTGACTCAGGTCAAAGATGTACTGATCACATGTGAAATTAAAATATATAATATTGTGCATTTTAATGTCTGAACTCTTCATTCCACAGTCAGTAAAAAGGGGTAATATTACAATGTACTAAATGTACTAAAGAAAATTTAAAGTAATTTTTAAAAATTATTAAACTCCAAGAGAATAAATGATAAGCTGCTTAAAGAGAATTTTTATTTAGTAATGTTTATAATAATACAAAACAACCAAATAATCAATAATTTAAATTTAGTAATGTGTAAAAAATTTTTAATTCACTGAACTGACTGGGTTTATTTTTTAATAATATTATATTGCCTTATTCATGGACTCAGATCTGGCTAGCCACAAGCTAATGAAAACTGGTACTAAGAACGACAGGAATATTAATGCAAAGGAAAACCTTACACTAAAAATGATTGGAGAAAATGTTTTTAAAGTGTCACCTTACACAGTCTAGAGTACTTAAATAGACAAATGGTGCCCATTTTCAAATCTAATCATTTTATAAGCTATAGATGTCTTTCAAGATACAAAGACTGATAGGTCTGGTTATAATGAACTTTTATTTAAATCCTTCCTCCTAAGTCCAGAACATAACTATCAAAAATAGTAGTATTACTTTAAATCATAAAATCATACAAGTGAATGAATTTCAATTAAATATGCATGCACATTGACAGACAGCTCCCACCTGCCAATCTGTGGGGTGGGGGGCGGGAAGGGGAGGCTGGGGGAGAAAAAAGGATATATACAGTGAAAGAAAGGGATAAAGAGAGGGAAGGTATCTTGAGGGTTATAAACTTCTATATATTTGTACATGGCAGCTTCAGTCTGGTCTTGAAGATAGAAGTAAAAAGCCACAAAAATTTAAATTTCACACACACACAAAAAAGGATGAAAGGTTAAACTTTTTAAAAAAAAGAGATTATTCACTTAGAATTTGAATTAAGGAAAACAAGTTAAGTTTCTGGATTCACAAGAAAAACTAAGGTACTTCTAAGTGTCATCAAAGTTGATTTTAGTGCTTGACATTAGATCTAACAATGCAACAACCCTGTTTATCTTTCTTTACTCATGTAGCTGGCACATGAGTGCCAAAAATATTGAAATTGCTTCACTGATCCCTGAGAGGTGTCTATGGAGTTCCTCATGTGTATCTAAAACTAACTCTAAAATCATCAATTGTATGAATATTATCTCACATTAAATACTAAAAACTAATAATATGTGGCCAATTTATTTACATTAAAACCATAAAAACTACCAAGATATGGAAGCAGCCCAAGTGTCCATTGATTAGTGAATGGATAAAGAAGATATGGTATATACAGAGAATGGAATATTATTCAGTCATAAAAAGAAACAAATCTTGCCATTCACAATGAAAAGGATGGACTAGAGACTGTAATGCTAAGTGAAATAAGTCAGTCAAAGAAATACAAATACCATATGATTTCACTCATATGTGGAATTTAAGAAACAAAACAAACAAGCAAAGGGAGAAAGAGAGAGAGAGAAAGACAAACCAAGAAACAGACTTTTAATTATAGAGAACAAACTGATGGTTACCAGAGGGGAGGAGGGTAGGGGAATGGGTTAAATAGATGAGGATTAAGCTGTGATGAACATCAGGTATTGTAATGAACTATTGAATCAATGTATCATACACCTGAACCAAATGTAACACTATATGTGAATGAACTGGAACTAAAATAAAAACTTAAAAAAAAAGCATGGGGATGGGTGCATTCCAGTAAAATTTCACTGATGGACAATGACAAAAAAAGAAAAAGGAAAAGAAAAAAAGAAAACAAACCTGTAAAAACTAAGCTATTGATACTTGGTGTTTTCATGGCATACATCATAGGAAACTCCTTTGTCCAGGTTCTAAATTATAGTTTGGCATTTACTTGTAAATCATTAAATTTTTAAATTATATATATGTCGACTATTTTGAGAAAATCAGTTTTGCTCAAGTGTAAAATTTCATTACAAAAACAGTGGTATTGCCATGTTTCATAAGTAAACCAGTTTGGAATTGCTGAAGTTTATTTCCTCCTTTCTCTTAAAATGTGGAATAATGGGGACGCCTGGGTGGCTCAGTTGGTTAAGTGTCTGACTTTAACTCACGTCATGATCTCAAGGTTCGTGAGTTTAAGCCCTATGTTGGGCTCTCTGCTAACAGCTCAGAGCCTGGAGCCTGCTTCAGATTCTGTGTCTCCCTCGCTCTCTGCCTTTCCTCCACTCATACTGTCTCTTTCAAATAAATAAAAACATAAGAGAATTTTTAAAAAGTGGCTGTTCGGCAGCTTGATAAAATGTGGAATAACGATTGTTTGAAACACCTCTCAAACGCTTATGTGTAAGTTTATCCCAATTAAATCCAAAGTACCTAGTCATATGCCTTGATTGATTTATCCTTTAGACCATATTTAATTTTTAGACCATATTTAGAATTTTAACAATTAGGAAAGTTTTCTACTGGTTTTCTCTTAACTAAGTTAAACAATTATCAAAATGGACACAGCTTTTTATCTTTAAATACATGAGTATTTTGATCTCATAAAACCATGAAAGTTCAGTTTGCTTCAACTTTGTGGTAAAATAGGTGTGATTATTAAATCATGTTAAAATAAGGACATTTATTATATGGTATCCATAGCAAAAGAAGTACTTTATGTAAAAGATCTGCATGTGCAAATATTGATTCCTTCAAAAGAATTCAGAAAAAAAAAACATATAGATTATATGTTTGGAGTGACTTGCCTTTATATTAATTATATAACTTCAATTCTACTATACAAAGTATTTCTCATCATCAAATTTTGAATGTTTTCTAAAAATTGAGTAGTCTTTATGCGTTCCCATTTCTGTCAGTTTCTCTCCAAGCTACCACTACCCAGCATGCATGCATTCACATGCTCACACACACTCACCCATATGCCTTTACTTCACAAATTTAGGGGTGCCTGCCATTTGTTTTAAAAGGCAGATTGTAAGCATTATAATGGGTAACTGTTAATTTCCCTTTATAATTGCTTTCTAAGATGCCTGCCTACTACATGTCATATACTTGCTTTTGAATTGCTTAGGACCAGTTAACATAAATCACGTAGAAATTGCATTAAATTAGGTGAAAGAGTCCAATAGTTGGGATCTGACATAATAGGTTTGTTTGAAAGAAAGGGACACGGAAAAGTCCTAAAATACCCTTTTAGTTAAAATACTTAAAATATGATCCTTTGGCATACATTGCTATGTCATGTATTATTATTCCACTATAAAAAGTTATTAATAAACAATATAATTAATATTAGTTGCTCCAGCTAAATATGGTTTTGTCACAAACTGTTTTCTGAAATCTTCTGTTTCTATCACTCATATAAAGTTTATGCAAAGCTCTGCAACATAAATTTTATTTTAATATCTAATGGTAAATGTTTGAAAATTATATATTAACTAAAAATTGTGTTTATTAGTCTTACACTTCTGCTATCTACTTAACTATTTAATTCCATAGTTAAGGTATGCATTAAATAGATTATACTAAAATTTAAAATGCAATCTTACAATAAAATGTAATGTTCTAGGTATAGTAATAATGAGTTGGTACAGTGCCTTTTATATGTTAAGGTCAAAGTAAAAAACTAAAAGACACAAAAGAAATTGGAAAGGTGAAGATAAAATTGCATGAAGAATGTGAAAATCTTTATTTATTTTAGCTTAAAAATGTAGACAAAGCCAACAATGCATGTATTCTCATAAGATAAAACACAGTGAACAAATACTATTCAAATATAGGTTAATTTAACAGTAAACATCATAGAACTTGCACTGTCATTTTTTCTAATGCAAGATTTTCTTAATCTATGCTGGTTTCTATTGTAAAGGACTCATTCCACAGAGCAATGCTGTTGGAAAAGCTGATTTTTTTGTCATACTGCTTGCCAAGTATTTTGAACTGACAACAGCATTGACTAATGATAGTGCTGGAATGTGCTATTCTCAGTAGAATGGAGACCCGTACAGACCTAGGAGTGTTCTGGGGTCCAGCTTCTGTCCATCCAGAGGGTTGGTGCCATACAACAGTGAGTGATGTTCAGAATGAACAAGCTGTATTTCCTCCAGGCTGGCTTTTCGACCTTGAATTCGCTGAAAGAAAATAGCAGAAGCCTACAGTACTCCACTAAAAACATTTAGAAGAAAGTAAGACACAAGTCACATTTAAGATGATTAATAATGAACTGAGTTTCATCATGCTGGAATGTGACACTGATTTGCTTAGTAAAGTACCATAATAATATTTGAAAAATGAGTGCATGCAAGGTTCAGAGTCTATGGATTGTTTATGCCTATGCCCAAATGGGCAACTGACATAAAGCATATTGTTCTTTGACATAAAAATAAGTCTATAACAAAGAAATTAAGAGTTAACTCCTTTGTAAAAGTTATCAGCTTAAAAACAGAGGTTAAAACAAACAAAAAACCCTAAAAAAAACAACAAAAAACCTAGTGGCTACTGTTTAGCTGAGAGGTGAATTCATTAAAATCTTACTTTACATTCACTTGAAGAAGCTGTTAGAACAATTTCTCTATTGTTTCTTAAAGGACATAGTAATATCAACACATTTTAATGTAATCTATTATCACAAAAATGCTGATCACTTCATGTGTGCACCTCACGGAATCATTAATCTAGATCAATGTTACTCAAAGTATGTCCGATAGGGTCAGTAACATTTCAGGAATGGTTTGTGAATAGTGTGTGATGAGGTCTATACAGAAATTCAGAGAAAATATTTAGAAATTTATAGTAATTGGACAAACTATTTTTATATCTCTTGAATCTAATAAAATCTTGTCTTCCATTTTTATTTTACTTTTGTAGTAATTTAATGTATTTTATAAAACCATTACTGTGACAGAAGAGGTAAGCAAAAACCAAAACTGCTGTTTAGCCAGAGATAGTCTGACACACTCTCTAGACTCAGTCAATATTTTTATGCACATGCTAGGGAGAGACTTTCATTTCAACAAAGAATGGTGCTTCAACATAGACAAAAGAGCACATTACATGAAACCTCAGGTAGTCAATATACGAAGTATTCTTCTTGGCCACATTTCTCAGTTGACATATCTACAAGTCCAATAAAGATCATGCTGGTGTATGAAGTTAATTAGCCTTACTTCTGAAAATTTCTGGGCTTCCCAAAATTACCCAGGCAGTATTAATGTATCACCTAAAATATGTATCACAACAAAGCCCTTGTAATGTAACATATTAGTATAGAACTACAGTGAAATTCAAAGAAAATTTGTTCAGGAAATGCTGTCCTCTCATGTTCCTGACCATGAAATCACCAGGTGACATGAAAACATTGGGAGACAGCAACACCTCTCTGAGGACCAGGACAATTCCATATTCAACCTCCCTAATTTAAGGAAAGGTGGTTGCTGTTGATGTTTAAGGAAGCAGGCTGGGAAAATCTCAAATATGCTGATACTTCCTAGGGGTTTACTGGGTAGAGGGCAGAGCTCTGCTTGTCACAGAAAATAAATCATCATGTCACAGTGAGAGAGGAATGGTGGGAGATCCAAGGAGTAAGAACAAGGTAACAGGAATGATGTAAAACAGAAACTTCTTGACACTGCGCTTGTAATGTGCCAGATAAATAAACAAATGCATATGGAATTTTCTTTGTCATAGCATTGAAATTTCCTGTTTTTGACATCCAATTTACATCTCTAGAAAAAAATTTTAAATGCTTGAGAGAAATTATTTCTAGATAGGTACTGAATGCTGAAATTAAACCAGGTAGACAACGCTGAAGACAAAGGAAAATTTAATGACGGCCAACTGGTCAGTCATTGCTCTGATCAATAAACAAACATGTTATTGCCCTAGGTGGTTTGCTAGTAAACATTAAATTTGGAAGAGTTTACGGAAGGTCAGAACAACCAAAGAAGAATGGCAAATGATAAGATAAAATAAGCAAGAGAAAGTTCAAAGAAATATTAAAGGTTAACATTTTAACTTTGAGATTTCAGCTGGTGGAAAATCCCCCAAGATAAACAGTGGTAACTCCATGGTCTGAGTCATCTAAAATTGGAATGAGCACAGCACTGGAAACCAGACTGTGGCAACCAGTCTTAGTCTGGCAGAATAATGAACAACGTGAAATGACAGGGCTTCCAAATCTTATTTCTATGAGTCTACGAAATCCACAGCCATTAACATTTCACATGCTGATATAGTGAAACATCTATATCTTAAACAATGTCAATTCTATAGCTAACAATCAAACCCACATTTTGGCTACTGTCATAAAGCTTCATTGATTTTTTTCCCTTCCTCTTTTTCTATAAAGTTAGTTTTTCAACTCTGAATTGAAGTTCTACCTCTGGCATAACATTAAATACCATTAATAATAAACATATCTTTAGGTTTTTATAAACTAGTCACATATATTTACATACCATACACTTCATGCTTGTCCCAACTCCTTTTTCATTCTCCCACAATCCCACTTACATTCACGTGGAATGCTTAATCACACATTTCAAAAATAATCTGCTAACAAGATTTAATTATTGATGGTAGCCCAAGCGCTGATAAATCATAGGAGGACACCTGCTGAATCTCAGTAATTGTCTTCTGTACTATCAGTTAACTAACAGTAAGGATAGGGCATCTGATGCAGTCTATTTAACACTGACTTGCTCAAAGTATTCTGCTCTAGTTTATACTCTTGTCCTACCTCTTACTATTAAAATGTAATGTAGCTCCTAAGTTTTCACTTCGATTTCTTTCCGGCCCCCTTTCTCTGCTCCCTTATGAATTCAAAAAAAGTATTTTATACTGACTTCAAAAAAGTATTTTACACTGGTTCTTTTATTATTATAGAATATATTTCTTAAAAAATAATTACACTAAATATAAGGAAGTACTTATTCTTAATAATCACCTTCTGCTCCTATGGATGCCAGACAAAATCTACAAACAAGATATACATGTTTCTACAGAAAGGGAGCAGTAAAAACCAACTCATTATGAAAAATGTTTCTACCTGGAAAAGTGATCTGGAGAAAGCATGTTTTGAGATTTATATCTCACAGGGGCACTGCTGTGGGAACTTGGTGGATGACTAAGCTAAAAATTCTGAAATTCCTTCTTTCTTAACACATAGGATCTCCTGGAGTAGTTCCATTTTGCCTCACTTTTATCAGATGTCTTAAATTTGTCATATTTAACTTTTTCTCTCAAATTGAGGCTTCCAACAATTCTCATTTCTGGCATTATCATCAGTAATTTATTATGTGATGTGTTTATGCTTAAATATAGATATTTTCATTTAAGCCCTTCCCATATTTTCTACTTCCTGTGTAGCCTTTATTCCTTAAATTCTCTCTCATGATGCTCTCTTGAGTCAAAGGTCAACAGCATAATGAGTCATGAAATAGGATAAAGTGCTCTGATAATCGCAATTTAGGGAGATACTGATTTCCGTTCTCAGAGATACTTAGCATGCAAGATGTCTATCTGAAGTCATCTATGATTCTGACCAAAGGGATTTATGAGAACTCTCAGTATATTTGGACACTCAATGCATATAAAGGATAGCTTTCATCTGGGTCTTTCTCACTTAAAATCCCAATATAGGTCTTAAATACCTTGCTAATACAGGCTTAGGACACAAAGCTTGTAGCTCTTCTTTCATTCTCTTAATAAAGAAACCCTGTGATGTAGGATGTACTCATTATTATGTTTTCATTCTCTGTGACCTGCATCCTTTTTTTTTTAATTTTTAAAATTTACATCCAAGTTAGTTAGCATATAGTACAATAATGATATCAGGAACAGAATCCAGGGATTCATCCCCTACATGTAATATCCAGTGCTCATCCCAGTAAGTGTCTGTGACCTACATTCAAGAAGCTGTTCTTTCAGAGTAGGAAAAGAACTAATGTGTACTGAGTAACTACTCTCAGTGCTAAGCACCTGAGGTATATGACCATATTTAGTTCAGAGCCCCAAACAGTCTACCTTCAGGTTTGAAGTTTGACTAAAGTTATTTCAAATGACTATATCAGGGGCGCCTGGGTGGCTCAGTCAGTTAAGCATCTGACTTTGGCTCAGGTCATGATCTCGTAGTTCGTGGGTTCGAGCCCTGTGTCGGGCTCTGTGTTAACAGCTCGGAGCCTGGAGCCTACTTCAGATTCTGTGTCTCCCTCTGTCTCTGCCTCTCCCCCTCATTCACATTCACTCACTTACACACACTCTCTCTCTTAAAAATAAACATTTAAAAAATTAAAAAAAAATAAAATGACAATATCGAGTCTCTCAACACATCATGGTTCTTTCCTAAAGAAATAGTCTTTCTGAAATAAAGCCCGTTAATGCAACCTGATTATAGAAGGAATGTTCTGAACATGATCTCCAAAGTCATACTGTGACAGGATAAAATGCAGCCTACCCACACCCACCCACACACAGAGCACACACACGGTATAGATTCATATTTTTTTCTGCCAAGGAGCTGGGCAAAAAGGAAACAGTTCTATTCCTTCCCCTCCTGTGTTCAAAGCCTGGATTGAGGCCAGTGTCCTAATCAGTTCTCATTGGCCCTGGAGGAATCAGAACCTTTTGTAAAATATAATAAAGGGCATAAAATCATGATAAAATGCATGAAAAAGCAGTGCCTTTGGTTAGGGAACTAGAAATAATTTAGCAGAACAGATGGATTGCATTGGTTTGGTATTATTGAGGACATGAAAGGGCTCATTTTGTGGCAGTTCCAAACTAAGAGAAAATGTCCAACTTAAATTTGACAAGTCAAAGTACCTGCCTCTGCTGGGGGAGACCCTATTTTCTTTAATCATTTTCAAAGTGGTGACATATTAGGCAACAATTTCCACTGAAATATTTCATTTTCTGAAAATATTTCATCCAGTGTCCCTAAATATAGGGATGCATTTTTTTTTCCTACAAAAATTCACAGGGTTGGCGACTTCGAAAGTTAAGAAATCATAAATGACTTAGGAGTGTCAAAGTTACCTTCTGTTACAAATTCCATACTTAATATTTAATGGGTAAGTTCACAGCCTATTCATTTTTCTTGATACCCTTCTCTCAAACAAATTCAAGATTCTGGACTCATTGCTCATGTCCAATGGTATCTATTGGAGTTTTCAAATGCTACATTCAATTGTTTCTTTGATTGTACATAAAGGACTTTTCAATCCCCCTCCCCCAACTGCATTCTTTGCTTCTATATATCCCTCATGATAATAACTTATTCCTATCAGAGTTTTTCTTATAAACAAAGGGGAGTGAAAGAAGGGAAGGAGGCAATTAAGCAGACAGGCAGCCCAATAGGCTTTCAGCTGGTCACATGGAAAGAAAATAAACTGGAGGTCAGGAGCCTTGAGTTCTAGGTTCGGACCATCACCTGTCTGTAACATGCTCCTAGCCAGCTATGAGGTACATTTCAGGACCCTAATTTCTCCATTTATAAACATTAGGAGGTTTGACCAAATTACTTCAAAGTCCCTCTTTAGCCCTAAAATGATAATATTCTATGTGAAATGATCTTATACACAATAAAAACTCAACATTCTTTATTTTAATTGATAGAATTGACTTAGGCAAGCAAATATAATAATTGAAGTAATAAATTACTAAAGTTGAAGCAAGAGTGGAGACCTCACTATAAAGGTTTTCAAAAGTATATTAGCTATACTTTGAAGCAATTTCTTAATGTTTAATCATAATTGAAAAATAAGTATATTTTCTAAAATTCCTATTCCTACCTTGTGATAACTTCAAAATAATAAATACATTTCCCAATTTTTAAAAGTCTGTGTATGGAACTTCTGAGTTAATGCTACCTTTGTTTCTCAAGTAAATGCTCACTTCTGTTACACTCCCATGTTCACATATTTGACTCCATTCACCTTTTTGTCTCTATCCCATTAAGCTTAAGTTAAGAAATAGACCTCCTGGGGCGCCTGGGTGGCTCAGTCCGTTAAGCGTCTGACTTCGGCTCGGGTCATGATCTTGTGGTTTGTGAGTTCGAGCCCTGCGTCGGGCTCTGTGCTGACAGCTCAGAGCCTGGAGGCTGCTTCACATTCTGTGTCTCTCTCTCTACCTACCCCTTCCCTGCTCATGCTCTGTCTCTCTCTGTCTCAAAAATAAATAAACATTAAAAAAATTTTTTTTTAATTAAAAAAAAAAAGAAATAGACCTTCTGGTATAGTGGTTTTTAACATTGTCTGCACCTTGAAATCAGCTGGGGAAGATTAAAAGGTATTATTGCCTGGGTCCTACCTCCAGAACGTCTGATTAACCTTGGGGACACCCTGGGCATATAGATACTTAGAAACACCCTGTGGGTTTTAATGTGCATCCTCGGTCGAGAACGACATGTTAGAGGGAGCTGTCCATTCTTTCTGCTCGTAAATGAATTCAAGATACTGACACTCTACTGACCCACATTTCAAACTGTAGTTACAACAAATGGTTGTCACAGCAAAGGTTGGGAAGTAAGAAAGATCTATCTGTTCTTCAAAACAAGTGCCTCCACTTGCTTATAAAACTGCTTGATTCGGTCATTACAATTCACGTAAAGATATCTCTGGGTGCATAAAGTAATTGCAAAAGAATTTCAGAGAACAGCAAATCCTAGTCAATAATAAAGGTCTGAATGGTAAAAAAGTATACATGCTATATATTTCTTAAAAGTTTATTTCCACCCATTTCAAAATATTATGCTCATCAAAAAGAAAAAAAATGTTACCCTTTAGTGTAATTGCTCAATTTTTATGATTTTATGTAACTGAATCTCCTAGATTATAATTATTCTGTAAACAACTGTAAATGAACATTTTAATGGTTTGGGCTAAAGGATTGATTTTTTAAAAATAGTAATCATATATCAAACAAATTTTGTCACAATAAATATTTTGCATTACTTTAGCATTATAATTTTCAGATGGCTAAAAACATGTAACTATTCATTTTTGTTAATAGGCTTTAGGGGCGCCTAGGTGGCTCAGTGGGTTAAGCATCTGACTCCTGATTTTGGCTCAGGTCATGATCGCATACATCCCATACAGGATCCCATCCCACAGAGCCACACACTGGGCTCTGTGTTGACAGCATGGAATATACCTGGGATTCTCTCACTCCTTCTCTCTCTACCCCTCCTCTGCTCATGTTCTACAAACAAACAAACATTTTAAAAAATAAGCTTTAATGCTGCTCTTAAAATAATCCCGTATCACTCTCCAAATGTGGGCAGTCTGTCTTATTTCCTTTTGTTGATTGTTTTCCACATTAATTCTTCCTTTTTTATAGAAAAAAATAATCAAAACAAAAAATTCCAAATCATCTTAATTCTGATTATAGGCTGCACAAGTAACTTTAATGTATTTATCTGACTAGGTTCACTCTACTGTGATATACAAATATCTCTCAGAATAATTACAAAATGTATCCTGGTTTACTCATCACATCTAAATCATTTGTGCCACTTCTGAAGACTGTCCTGTCCTTTAGAGACAATTCACAAGACTCCCTGTTTAAGTTTCTTACTGCTTTGTGGTTAGATTCTAAAACACAAACACACATAAAATTTTCTTTTTGCAAGCTAAACAGTAAGCTGTTATGTGCTGCCATCTAGTCAGATTACTCTATAAAACAAATGTTTAATTGAATTAACTTGCAGTATTCAGTGCTTTTTAGCAGTTATGTCAGAAAATCTGCACATTCCAAAAGTTTTTCTCAAAGAGTATTATATTTCTTTATTTAGATTTGAAAAAGGTCTTCTAAAATTACCTGTAATGCACAGGAAGGTGTGGGACCCTAGCCCTGAGCTCCTTGGCATCTTATGATTTTACATTAAACCTGCTCTCCACTTTTCTCAATGGAACGGCTGAGGAAGTCCCAAAAGGCACAACAGTAGCTTGGTTTTGGGTCCCCGAATTGTTTTGTAATTACTTTGTGTTGGCACTTGAATAAAAGAGTTAAACATTTCAGCACAGTATGTTGCTTATGGTTTTTACTCAGGAATTAAGCGAAACAAAGTTATTCAATATTAGTTACAAAGAGCCAATGCAAATTCCACATAATATGTAATCCAACAAAAGCATTATAAAATGTTATTATTCTCAAAACAAATGTGAGAGCAAGCAAATGTCTGTGGGTGGCTTGGTGGGGCTGAGAGTCATGAACGCTTCTGGAAAAACAACTGCAAGTGCATTTCTAACAGATGATGGGTCAATCTCTGCAATTTTTTGAGGACAGAAAAGCACATTGTTTTCTTCAGGGCACACACACTTTAGAAACCTGGCTACCTAATCAAAGGACTTGTTTCTGAGGAGGATACCGAATGACCCCTCCAGATCCACTTCTTATGGTGACAAGAAAGCTACCAATTTTGCTTTTTGCTCTCTAAAGAATCAGTAAACTAAGTGTGAATGATTCAGTTGGGGAAAAAAATTAAATAGTACTGGCATCAAGGGCTAACCACCTCAATTTTTTAAAAAACAGTGCCACGTCATGCCAAAAGAAGTTGACCCATGTATCCACTGTAATCTAATATAATGAAGACTAATGTTTTCTCTGGCTGCTAATCAGGACTAGTAAGCACAACCAATTTACACTACAGCTTACAAGTCAAAAAGCAATATGTTTACTAAAACACTCTAAAAATTTTGTCTACTCTTAACCAAAGAAAGTGTTATGTTCCAAATGAGCTCCTTAGCCATCTAGTTTCGTATGATATCACTAGCTGGAAAAGATCCTAGCAAATATCCTGCCTAAGAGCCTCATCTTACACATGGGCAAACCAATGAGTAAGGTTAAATGAGTTGACAAAAGTATACAGATAATTAATGGCAGGAGTAAGGTCAAATCTAATGTTGAACAATAACCTTTGAAGGAATCCATTTTGATCGATTTTCTACACTGCTAAATAAACTGACACAATACATAATTCTGATTTGTGGATCAGTCTATTATTTTGAAACAAAGGAGGCCATTGAATGTTTACAAATTGCCATCTTTCCTATCTTATCATTGTTTAATTACAAAATTGACTATTCTGTTGGTTGAAGAAAGCTGACATTTCTTTGAATGCCAGTAGAATGGAGACTCCTTACCTTCTTTCCCAGTGAAATAAAAAGCCAAAAACAAACACAAACAAAGACAGAAGGAGGTCAAGCTCTTCAACGTTAGGTCTGGGGTACTTCCTCCTTTGCATTTTGATATACAGCACTTCTACTTCCATCTCTTGTTCAGATGGCCCTTCTGATGCTGTCAAGACTATGGAGGCAGCACTGGACCACACTCTTTCTCATTTTATTTTTCTTCTCCAAGCTAAATCAGTAAGAGTCTTTAAAATCACTGCAACATAAATTAGTAACTCAAAATCCCTTGTGATTTTGTAATTACATATTTTTTTCTGTGACCATTTGATTAATATCGGCTGATCCCACCAAATGGTAATCTCCTTGAAGACAGGGCATGAATCTTCTCTAGATCCTAATACAGGAGCCTGGAAAACTCAAAATTTTGATGTACTGTTGAATGGATGAATCCTGTTCTTAAAGTATACATCTTAAAGATTCTACCATTCTTAAAGTGTGGTGGCCAGATCAGCAGTATCAAGATTACCCAGACACATGTTAGCAACCCAAATTCTCAGACCTCATCCCAACAGGACTCCACTACTGCTGAATATGAACCTCTGAGACTGGTGCCCCACAATCTGTATTTTAGTATTTCCAATGATTCTGATGTGTGCTAACATATGAGCACTGCACTAATCAATAAATGAATACCGCTTATCTGGCCACAGGTTTCAGCTTGCTGACCAGCTATATGTCCCCAGAAATCTGTTGATACCTTCTCTAAAAGCACCGGCTAACTGTTAGCTATAGGTGGCTACACAGACCTGGCAGGAAAATAGTGTTCAAAGATGGCAAATCGCTCTCTGGATATTGGGGAAAAACAAGCTGACCCCCAGCTTCTATGTGTTATATTCTTACTCAATTATATCCTTTTCCGTAAAATCTAATAAATCCTCTCTCTTTTGAGACAATTGAGTTGAGTTCTTATTGCTCACACCAAGACAGGAATTTGTCTATAATGTTTAGGAAAGAGTGATAACCTAGACACCAAGGCTCGTATTCACATCCCTGGAGTCCTAGATGCACAGATTTTACCCTCTCAGGAATGCATGCTCTAAACATAATCAAGGAACAAACAGAACTGGAATTTAATTTCCTAGTAGTCCTATCTAGACAAATTTAGAAAGAAAGGTCTCATTCTCCTGAAGTCTTTGGGCTATCATGGTAAATATTCATTCATACCCAAGCTGAAACCTAACTTCTCTCATGGAGTGGATAAGTCAAGTCCAATTGGAAGATCCTGTCATGGGCCTTGATCTCCTTAGAAGGTTCATAAACACTAACCAGGAAACCTATTAGCCCATACAGGAAGAATTTTCTTGCCTCTTTGACCCTTAATGCTCTCACCATGTACCTGACCACTTGCCACTTATAGTATACTTTTCTCCTGTTTTTTTCAGCAACTGATTCTAATGAGTTTTGGTGAAATGCTAAAAGATTTGTTTTATGTTTCTGTGGTTTTCTCTTCCACATAATTGAAATTTTCAAAATAATTTGGCTTGAGACAAAAAGGTTAGCATCCTTGCAAGATGATTTAATAATATATTAAATGTGTGCATTAGATTTAACTTGTCAAAGCAAAAACTTTAAAAGAAAATCCACAACGAACATGTACCATTTATTTTAGGTGCAGTTACTAGGAAGACTACTGGTTGATGAAACAGATTCTACTATTTCTGAGTGGGCTAAACTGTTCTGAAATAACCTCTGTGTGTTCCCTTTTTATTTTCTCCCATACTCTTCTGATAGAAACAATCAAGAAGAAAAAAGGAGTTATGTTTCTTTTGGTTCTGTTTTACCCCTTTTGTTACTATGTTTTACCTTACATACAACCTGAAAGTCTCTAGAAAAGGGTAACATTTGTTTGGTTAATGATCATTTTTAAAATTACATTTTGGGGCGCCTAGGTGGCTAAATCAGTTAAGTGTCCGACTTCAGCTCAGGTCATGATCGCATGGTTTGTGGGTTTGAGCCCCACATCGGGCTCTGTGCTGACAGCTTGGAGCCTGGAGCCCTACTTCAGATTCTGTGTCTCCCTTTCTCTCTGCCCCTCCCTTACGCACACTCTGGGTGTGTCTCTCTCAAAAATAAATAAACATTAAACATTTTTTTAAATTACATTTTGAATATTCCTAAAATCATTTACATACAAAAAAAATCAACCTCTAGTTGTCTTAAACTCTTTTTTTAAATGGTTTTAGAAATTCCATTTTATGATTAGGTAAGCATGAAGTCCGAGATACCTGATAACATAGGAGCAAATAAATACATATGAGCAACAATTTCATCACTTAAGCAATCAAACAACTAGTGAACTGTTATCAAATTATGTTAGCAAAAAGAGTGTTCTGTTTATATTATTAAGAAATTATGGATATTTTTGTAGTTGGTCTTCATTAAGAGCAACTCTAGTGATCTGGGCTTTCGAGTGCATTATTCGTAGTGTGATTGTTTACCAAAGACACTTATTTAGCTGATTGGTCTAGGGCTAGACTCACTCATTCTCATTAGCCCCACTGTACTTCTGCCATTTCACCCTGGGTCTGATATCACATCAGTCAGTGCTGTTGTATAAATTGAATTTGATGCTTTCAAATAATACAGGACTAAAATAATGTGATGCATGAGGAGTTGAAAAAGAAGACTGATCAGAAAGGGGTAACAGATTTTTAAATGTTAAGACCAGGATGAGCCATTTTACATTCCATTTATTTCTGCACTTTGCTCCTTTCATAACCAGTGCTCTTTCAGGTAAAAAGATTTAAGGAATACCATAATCTAACAATGCATTTGAAGTCTCTGATCAGCCACTGCTAATTTGGCAGGGGTAACACTCCAGGATATAATAAAGACCTAAAAGTGAAAAAATGTAAACAGCAATGAATGCCTCAGCTGGCAAAAGCACAGAAAAAAACGCCGAGGTGGAAAGCATCTATAGTAGATGCAACGGTGAAACAGAAACGTTCACGTGAATAAATGTCCATTAAGACCAGTTCACCACGGATTAGTCCCCTTGCTAGTTTACTTTATTTACTCCATATGGGACTGTGTCAACCACATAGTGGTTTGGCCTCCACAGTGCATTATCAAAAACATAAAAACCTTAAAGACAACTCTATAATTTACCAAAAAGTATGAAATCCTTCTGCCATATAATATGGATGCTACTGGCAAGAGATGAATAACAGACTTTCACTCAAGGAAGTATCAGAGAAATAAATCTAGCTCAAATTCTTTCACGTTAAGGTTTTAGGTAAAGAGGATACATTTAATCAAAAGAATAACTTTAAATATGAAAAAAATTTGATAATTCTATTATAAACATATAATAAAACTTGTGAAAACTAAATGTGTACACAATACTTTGGTGTATTCATTCACAATCCCAATCTGCTGAATGACCCACAGACATTACCCATGTTTTGATGTAAAGAAAAAAACCTACAAGGTACATTATTCACCTTCAAAAGAGAAAAATCAATAAAGTAAATAATACATCCTCATAAATGAATGTACTGAATAAATGACTTTGTATTTTCAAAATCAGTTCTTTTTACTACTTTGCAGAGAAGAAGGATCAGACTGATGTCATTCGGGCATCAAATATCAGCAAGTGCACATGCCTCTAAGAAACATTCTGTCTGCTCTGGCATTTCCATCTCAACTGATATATTTTACAGGTTTACTTTAAAGTAAATTGGCTTTGAATAGAAATATTCTGGACCACATTTTAGGTTGCCAAAATTTAATTAACTTAAAAGTAGTTGCATAAGATTGCTTTTCTATTTTACCAAAGTAGAGTGAATTCGATGTAGTCTCAATATATCAATTTCCTCATGATATACCTTTAGTCAAAATATTATCCATTTAATTTCTTCCCAAACTAGTGAGAATCACACTGGATTTCCTTCACTGATCTGCAAAGACTGACAACAAAACCAAAGAGCAACATGTTATATTGTCAGTTTATAATAACAAGGACTAGATTTGTCTTGTGAAATTCTATAGTTCTAGTCCCTAGAACATGTTTGAACATAATATAGACACAGGTAAAAATACTTTTGATCAATAAATGTTAAAGTAATGTGAAAAAAACATTGGGGATATATATTTTTTAAATGTCTTAGACTCAAATATAGAATGTTACTGGGTCTTAGGCAACAACGGACAATGATAGCAACCAAATAAAACAGCTTATTGTGACAGATTTTGCAAATCTGAATACAGGAAATTTTTTGAATTGATACCATTTTTACTTGTGAAAGCCGAAAGAAACATATTTTTCTAAATGAAAAAGGGACTCGAGGAATCTTCAGAAATGAGTCTAAAGAAATACCAGTAAAATAAAAGTACTCAAACCTTCACTATAAAAACGGAAGATTATCAGCCACTTCAATAAAAAGAAGTTACTTTTCTTGGTAAGAGGACAGTTCATCTTTAAATCTAGTCAATTCCAAAGGCAAATTTGGGATATATCTGAGTTCAAAGTACAGCTTATAATAATAAATAACAACTCTCAGCACTTAACAGATTGTGAAGAGTTTCCCAAAAATTTAACTGAATAAATGATACCTATCTGGAAACAAGAATGCTATCATGTGTCTCAAAAAATGCTGCAATAATCGCACACATACATCATGCAACTGCTCAGTCCATCAACATGGAATGAGTCCCCCCTAGGTGCCTAGCCCAGAGTCAGGTCAAAAGTGCTATGCTACAAGTATCAATAATGGTTCATCGATCATGGTGTTTGTGCCCAAGTATTAACATTTTTCTACTACTATCCAAATAAATACTGCCCTTTTTACATGATTTATTTCAGTAAGTAAAAGAGTGTAGCCAATTCAGGATTACCTCACATTTATTTAGCAGTCCAGTTTCTTGCAGCCGTGACCAGATGCTCTGTATTCGTCCAGCGTGCTCAGGGTGGGTGGTGGAATTGCCACAAATGCACTGGTGTTTCAGCATCAGAGGGTCGTAGGCAATTCCTTCAGCACAAAGAAAACACAGCACAAGACTGAGTAATGATACAAGGTTATGATAAAATGTAATGATAATATGATTACTCTAAAAAAGGCATTCTTTTAAAAATAAATTTACAAATAGAGAAATAATACATATTTGAAAATTCTAGCACATAAGAGTCATTTAGTCTTGTTTATCTGGATGTAAATGCAAAAATAGGTCAACCCCTGGATTAATCAGTACTGAGCACACCCTAGCTTAGTAAATATATAAAGGGATGAAGATGGTAAAATTTTAAGAAACTTCAGATTTTTAAAAATACTGTAATTTTACCAGTATCTTCAATCACTATGAAATAAATCACAATTCAGGAAAGATCTATATGTTATCACTGAAGCCACAAAATGAGCTCTCTAAATCACAAATTAATTTCATGAGTAATTCTAGTTTCACTTTCTTTTTTTTTTCAATGCTTGTTTATTTATTTATTTTGAGAGAGAGAGAGAGATGGAGAGTGAGCAGGGGAGGGGCAAAAATAGAGGAGGAGAGAGAGTCTTAAGCAGGCTCCACAATGTCAGTGCAGAGCCCATGCAGGGCTTAAACTCATGAACTAGTATTAGATTATGACCTGAGCTGAAACCAAGATTTGGATGCTTAACTGATGGACCCACCCAGGTGTGCCATCTAGCTTCACTTTAGATCAGGGTTACACTTTTGTAATAAATTAGAAAACTTTCCAACTGCTTGCCCATTCTGTTCAGCAATTCTTTCAAAGATGTACAGAAAGAGTTTATTCCTTGCTTACTGTGCTTTTCTCATAGTTTATGCCAATCTGTAAGCAATCTTATAATATTGTGGAGCATCTGAAGTGTTTCTTTAAAAAAATGAAAAAGTAAAAAAAAGGAATTAAGTCGATTGCAATACCTTTAGTAGAGATTCCATAGATACGGAATATAATCTGCTTTTAAATTATCATGAGTTAACATATTTCATATTTTAGTTAGACTCTATGATGAGTTACATAAAATGGATTTTATAGATACATAAAATAGGACTTTTTAAAGCAACAAAGTAGATGATAATTATAACTCTGGTTAATTTTGAAAAGATTTCTACCCTTAATCCAATTCCTTGGGGGGAAAACATGTTACTTACAAAACTGCCTGACATAAGAAATCATTTAACTGATCAAATATTCCAACAAATTACCATGGAAATACATTATCTGAGGACATGGAGTGAAGACAGAAGAAGACCAAAATTAAAAAGCAAAAATAAGTATCTATTCAAGAACAGATAAAGACCAGTAGTTTGTATTGTAAAGTAAGTTTAATGGATTTTATTATTTTTTTTTTAAATTTTGTTAATGTTTTATTTTTGAGAGAGAGAGCGAGAGCACATGCGTGCAAACAGGGGAGGGGTAGAAAGAGAGGGAGACACAGAATCCAAAGCAGGCTCCAGGCCATGAGCTGTCAGCACAGAGCCCAATGCTGGACTCAAACCCACAAACTGCGAGATCATGATCTGAGCTAAAGTTGGACCCTTAATCACCTGAGCCACCCAGACGCCCCTCTCTCTTTGACTTACAATATTGTGTTAGAGGAATGCTACTCAAGAGGCGAAAATATTTATCTCTGAGTGTACTAAAAATCATGCAGAATAATGACATAGGTATTTCCAAACCATGTGGTAAAAATTTTGTCCGTGAAAAAATGTCATTTTGCTGGTCCAAACAATATCTAATCTTAACACTCAAGTGGCTTCAACGTTTATTTATTTTTGGGACAGAGAGAGACAGAGCATGAACGGGGGAGGGGCAGAGAGAGAGGGAGACACAGAATCGGAAACAGGCTCCAGGCTCTGAGCCATCAGCCCAGAGCCCGACGCGGGGCTCGAACTCCCGGACCGCGAGATCGTGACCTGGATGAAGTCGGACGCTTAACCGACTGCGCCACCCAGGCGCCCCAACACTCAAGTGGCTTCAAAATCCATCCCTATGCCCCTGACTCACATTTTCATCATTAGTGCTGATCCCTCTTTTAAGGAGCATACTTTCACACTTGTCTATTCAATTGCCCATCTAAAATCTCCATTTGGACGTCTCATAAATTTTATAAAGTGAGAATGTCTCAGATTTGAGTTCATGATCTTAAGTCACACAAAATGTCTCTCATTTCAGTAAGGGACATCATGACCCACCATTTCTCACTCTAGAAACCTTAGTATTCTGCAGAAACTCCCTCTCCGAAGAACCAAAAGTACTGTTATCCCTCCAAAATACAACTTGAATCACTAGATTCTTATCTCTAGCCAAAACCACACATAATCCAACGTACTACATCTCTAAACTCCTCAAATAAAGCCTTTTCACTGGCTACCTGACTTTTACTCTATTCCATTTGACACACAACAGCTACTTTTGCCTAAATCCTTTGGTGACTTTATTGATGAGATTAAAATTTCTCAAGGCTAAGTTTCTCCAACTTATACTTCACATACACCTCCTCTCTTGACCTCTGTTTCTTCCACAAGGGCCTACCTTCCATTCTTCAAAGCAATAAAAAATATATACGACTTAGGATCTTCAGACATGCTGTTCCATCTATGTCCCCAAATTCTTCCTTCTGGCTCCCCATAACCCATACCTCATTTGGCTAATTTCTATTCACCCTTCAGGGCTAAATGTTTTAATAACATCACGAACGGATGTTGTACTTTATAAAATGCTTTTAATCTACTGAAATGATCATATGGTTTGTATCATTTCACTTATGGATGTGATGTGTCACATTGATTGTTTTGAGAATATTGTTTTGAGACTCCCACCCTTGCATCCTGGGATTAAATCCCACTTGATCATAGTATATAATTTTTTAAATATATTGTTGAGTTCAGTTTGTAATATTTTGTTGAGGATTTTTGCTTCTATATTCATGAGAGCTACTGGCCTTATATTTTTTTTGTAGTGTCTTTGTCTGGTTTTGGTGTCAGGGAGATACTGGTTTCATAGAATGAATTTGGAAGTTTTCCTTTTTCTTCTATTTTTGTGGAATAGTTTGAGAGGAATAGGCATTGATTCTTCTTTCAACGTTTGGTAGAATTTGCCTGTAAAGCAGTCTGGTGCTGAACTTTTGATTTGGAGAGAATTTTTTGATTACTGATTCAATCTCCTTAGTGGTAAATGGTCTGTTTCAAATTTTGTATTTCTTCCTGCTTCAGTTTTGGTAGGTTATATCTTTCTAGGAATTTATCCATTTGTTCTATGTTGTCTCATTTGTTGGCATACAGTTTTCCATCATATTTTGTATTGTTTGTATTTCTGTGGTGTTGGTTATTTCTTTTTCATTTGAGATTTTGTTTGAGGCCTCTCTCTCTCTCTCTCTGAGTCTGGTTAGAGGTTTGTCAATTTTGCTGATCTTTTCAAAGAACTGGCTCCTGGTTTCAGTGATAAGTTCTATTGTGTTTTTTAGTTTCTATCTCATTTATTTATCCTCTGATCTTTTTTATTTCCTTCCCTCTACTGATTTGGGGTTTTGTTTGTTGTTCTTTTTCTAGCTCTTGTAGGTGTAATGTTAGGTAATTTATTTGAAACTTTTCTTGCTTCAAAGTAAAACTGTATTACTATAAACTTCCCTCTTAAAACTGCTTTTGCTGCATACCAAAGGTTTTGGAATGTTGTGTTTTCATTTTCAATTGTTTCCATGTAATTTTTGTTATTTTCTTTGATTTCTTGGTTCACCCATTCATTGTTTAGTAGCATGTTATTTAACCTCTATGGTTAATTTTTGTGGTCTTTTCAGATTTCTTCTCATGGTTGATTTCTAATTTCATAGCATTGTGATCAGAAAAGATACATGGTATGACTTTGATCTTTTTGAATCTGTTGAGGTTTCTTTTGTGGCCTAATATGTGATCTACTCTGGAGAATGCTCCATGTGCACTGAAAAAGAATGTGGATTCTGCTGTTTTAGGTTGAATTGTTCTGAATATGTCTATAGAATCCATCGGGTCCAGTGTGTCATTCAAATCCACTCTTTCCTTGTTGATTTTCTGTTTGGATGATCTGTCCATTAATGTGAGTGGGGTGTTAAAGTCCCCTAATATTATTGCATTACTATGGATTATTTTCTCTATGTTTGTTATTAACTGTTTTATGTATTTGGGTGCTCTCATGTTGGGTGCATACATATTTACAATTGTTACATCCTCTTGCTGGATGTTTAATACATTTTCAACTACAGTTTCATACTACGTAAAAGACATGTTAATGGCAAGAGACACAAAAATTACAGCATCTCTCTCATTTTGAAAACATATTTTTCAAGACTAGAGATTCTAATCATTAAGTTGTTTAATTTTTTTCACTATTTCATCTCGACGTATCTAACTTTAGCTCCACAGAAGTGTTCCTCTTTTAACATTTTCTCCATAAACTGCTGCAAAAAATATTGTAAAACAGGCTATAGTAGCTGGAAGTTATTGCCAAGTATCTGGAGATTATAATAAAAGTCCAGGAGCTCTTGGAAAGACATTTAAATTTAAGGGGAAATAAATAAAAATTTGGAACTCTAAGCCTCCACTTACTCATCTTAATGATGTAGCAATGAGGTGCTAACAGGTAGAGTGGAAGGTGAGACTTTAGCCTCATCCTTCCTCTCCATTCCTTTCCTCTTTTTTTTTTTTTTTTCCAGAAACAAAAACTTATAGGGTGAGAAATAAGCCTGTCCCTCTCTTTGGAATTCATATGGAATTCTACTTTTCTTTGACCCTTTCTTCCCTACTGGTTACAATTTGTAACATAAGCCAATGGATCAATCTTTCTCTTGATCAATGGGACAAGAGTTAAAATTAGGATTTGGGAAAATAAACAAAGGAGTCTTAACATAAAGTCTTTACCTGTATTTTAAACCCTAGGTGTTTATTTTCCATCCAAAAAGTTTCTGATACATTTCTAGATATGCTTGGACCCTGTACTTCCTCTGACTTTCAGCTTTGTTAAATGAGGTAAGTATTTGAACCACCTACTGTGTATCTTTCCTTTTTCTTAATCTTTACATGTAGTTAAGTCATCAGCTAGCTACAGAGTCCATTCTGGTCTTTAGGTTTATACCTAGTTTCATATGACACTGTTAGGCTGAGTCTTCTTTGCTCTATCAAGAAAGTTGAGTCTAGAATATTTAGACCTAAAACTCTTGATCCTGATTCCGAGTTCTTAACTTTCAACTTTATATTGCTTTTCTGGCAACTGCCTGAGGTTTTATACCTTCTCAGGGTATCTGCTCAATGACATTTATTAAATATATTGCAGGGCCAAAGGACTGAAATTTAACATGATACAAAAATAAATAGCATGATAGCTTTCTGAAAGATGTAAATGCAATAAACAGTCATTGAATGTTTATTATGATCCAGGTGCCACCAATTTCTTTCCTTCTCTCTCTCTCTCTCTCTCTCTCTCTCAGTGGAATCATGCTTTATTGGGGAGAGAGCACTTTATGCGACCAACAGATGAAAGCAGCCCAGAAGGCATCCTACACATCACACTGAAAAAGATACACAAGAGGTTCTGCTAAGAAACATCAACTGGAACATGGATTCCTCTGGGCAACTTCCCCAACCTCATCCCTCTGAGGTGTTGGGACAACTCCCAACCATTTCCTTGAAGGCAAATCCAGTCTGCTAGAGATACAGCGCCTCAAGGATACCTTCTTAATTTTTGTAAGGAACAATTTCTTTAGATGTTTTGAAGTCTTTGTTACTTTCCTTCCACATTTTCTCAAGTCCATCAGACCATATTCTGTATAGATTGTGTTGATGTCAGCACGAGGGATATCATCTTTAGCCATAATCAAGTCTTCCAGGGTCACATCATCAGCCAGTGTCATCCTACTTGTATGGATCCTGAAGATGTGCATCTTAGTCTTTTCCTGGGGCAGGAGGAATTCAATCTTCCTGTCAATGAGGCCTGGTCTGGTAAATGCTGGATCCAAAGTTTCTATTCAGTGTGTGGCCATGATAACTTTCACGTCATCCCCTGAATCAAATCCATCATCTTGTTCAGCAGTTCCAACGCTGTTTGTTGAATTTCCCTCTCACCACTGTAAATTGAGTATTTTTTTTTTTGTTCCAGTGGCATCAATTTCATCAATAAACACAATAGAGGGTGCATGTTCTTCAGCAACTTGAAATAATTCCCTAATGAGTTTGGGCTCATCAGCTAGGTACTTCTGAATAAGTTCACAGCCAACCACTCTCAAGGAAGTAGCTGAGGTTTGGTTTGCTTTGGCTAATAAGGTTTTACCTGTAACAGGTGGACCATAGAGAATGACCCACTGTGGGGGCTTTATACCCATTTCTTCATAATATTCAGGAGAGGAAACTCCACAGATTCTTTAATTTCCTGGACTTGTTTGTCCAACCCCCCAATATCATCGTAGGTTTCCTGAGGGGCCTTTTCTACCTTCATCACTGTGACCAAGGGATCCAGGTCATCCATGAGCACCCCTATGAAAGCGTGTGCGTTACGGCCAAGTAGGACCAAGGAGCCTTGTTCCAGCAGATCCTTGTCTACAAAGGAAAGAATGCTGATATAGTGTTCTGATACCACAGATGCAGACATGATGGAATAATTGTCATCAATGATCTCTTCCAAGGTTCCTACTGACATTGGGGCCTCCCTCAGATCATCCACTTTTGATCTTTCCCCTCTTTATTTTCATTTATTCATTTTATCCATTTTTTCCTTATTTCTAGTGAATTCTTCCCCCATGAGAAGACAGTCTTCAATTCTAACTTCAATAATTTTAACTGGCACTGAATGTGAAGTGGCAGCTTGCTGGCAGCATCTGGTCCCTTTGTTTTCTTTTTCCACACTCTAGTTGGTATAGGAGGTTCATATCTCTTTCTTGTCCTCGTCATCCTTCTTGCCACCTCCAGGGCCATGACTACCATTCTGACTTTGACCCATCTTGCTTTAGTCATTTGAATCTCAGGTGCCAACAATTTCATTTTATTACATTTAATTTATTATCTAGTAGTAAGATGAGGCATGTATAAATATAGTTTTATGAAATGTTTTTTAAAAACTCTGTCTGGTAAGGAAGGAAAAAAATATATAGGGCTAGAAAAAAGACCTGAAATTGGTAGAATCACTAAAATGGATAAAAAGGGTTATCTCGAAGCAAGGGCCATTTCTAATATTTTCCACTTCATACCTACAACAGCTATTATACTTTTTATTGATAATTCTAGTCTATCCATAAGGTTTATCATGCTTTTTATTTCTAGATCTACTGTACTCTTTATATGCTAACACCTACAATATTTGTTATAATATCTTTTAACAGATACATTTAAAGTATTAGCGCAATTTTCAATTAAGTATGAAATGTGATTTGTCCAGCAAACAAATGAAATATCTAAAAATAAATGTTTAAAATGTGTTAAATTGTGCCTCTGAGTAGATAAAAGAATTTTTAAGACTTATAAATGTAAATCATCTTACCAGAATATCAGGCAGTTAAAAAGGAAATAGAAGAAATCCCACTTTAGGCCTTCTAACTAACACTGTCTGATAGTCTGTTGAAACCTAGAAATTGGACTGGTATTGCCATTCAATTGCATAGCCCAAGAGCATATTCAACCAGCATGTAATTTGGCAAAAAGTCAAAAAGAATTCACTACACTTGTTGGCAAATAGCTAGAAAGACTTCTCTATACTCAAGAATTAGTGAGCAGGGGCACCTAGGTGGCTCAAGTTGGTTAAGCATCGGACTTCAACTTAGTTCACAATCTCAAGGTCAGTGGATTCATTTGATGGGTTTGAGCCCCATGCGGGCTCCATGCTGACAGCTTGAAGCCTGGAGCCCGCTTTGGATTCTGTGTCTCCCTCTCTCTTTGCCTCCCCCACCTCATTATTCTCCCTCTCCCTCTCCATCTCTCTCTCTTCCTCTCTCTCTCTCCCTCCCTTTATCTCTCTCTCAAAAATAAACATTAAAAAAAGAATGAGTGAGCAAAAACAAAACAGATGAACAAAACCCAGAGCCTATAATATGCTACATAAACTGTAAAGGAAACACCATTCCTACTAGTTAGGTCAGTGAACATGATTTACTATAGGAACCAAAATAAAAACTTAGAAAACTTTTTGGTATCCCCAAATGTTAAAAGAAGCCAAAATAGAAGCCAAAAGCGAAATGGAAAATCATTATAAAATAAAAGACAATAAAATAGAAGCCAAAAGCTAAATGGAAAGTTCAAGCTAAATTAATGAATAAAAAGAAAGATGGATAAATATTGCAAAGAAACAATAAATAGTAGCAAAATTAAAATCTAAACTGGAGGTAACAAGAGGAATTTACATTTCAGGAAACTGAATCGGTGCTACTGAATATAAACTTAGAGATGTACACAATGAGCAGAATATATGAAAGTCAGAGAAGAGGAATCTCAACAAAAAGTTGTAATTTCCCTCAAGGAAGAATTCAGAGTAATAGAATAATATAAAGAATTAAAGAATTTTTTCCTAACTAGAAAGAGACATGTACATGAACATGTATCTGCAAATGCTCATCTTAAAGATGATTTGGGTTTTTTTAATTAACAAAATAAAGAAAACATACTATAAGGCTACAGGAAAGAATAAACAGGCTGCCCACAAAAGAACATATACTAGTATGAATTCAGACTTCTAATCAATGCTAAACAGAAACTGTCCAAATGCTTGAGCATTTGGCTCTATTTCCAGACTTTTCAGACAGAAAACATGTGCCCCAACAAGTCTATGTCCAACTATGCATGCATGAAGGTAATAGGATGATAATATTGTCAGGCACAAAAAGCCCAAAAAATTAAAAATTAAAAAAACATAAATATACATAAGTATGTATATATGTTATATATATACTTATAAATATGTATGCTATGATATATATGTGATCAAGTTTAGTTAATCTCCTAAATAAACAAAATAGCTATTTTTATCATCTTCAGTAAGATTCAGATGAGCAAATTTTTGAAGATTTTTCAGGAGAAATTCCAAGTGCATATGTTTGAAGATGGTAATTTCAAAACTGATTCTTTTCCCAAAGGAAATTAATCTCTCCATTCTGATACAGGTAGTAACAGAAGTTGCTCTAGAGGTTTCAAAACACACACAAACATACACACACAATTACACACATACACATATACTTACCAATACACACATGTACACGAAAAGAACACAAACATACGTATAAATTTTCTTTATTCTGTTAAAGAGAGCCACATAGGAAGATAAAAATATACTGAAAACAAATCCATATTTTACTTATGGTTACCTCTGAATGATGGAATAATGGGTGATTCTTCTTTATAGTTTTCTAGGTTTACCAAATTGCCTTCAATGAACATGTATCCTTTTTCTCTAATTAATAAGAATATAAATATCACCCTAAAATTTGATGTAACATACCAATGATAGTTTTTTTGTATAATTTTCAGTATTTTGCGTCTATTTACTCTCATTTCACTCAGTTGTTCATTTGTTTGTTGATTTACTTGTTTATTAGACAGTAAATATATATAATAAGCACCTTCCTTATACTAGCCATGTATCTAAGAAATGGGGTTAGATAAAACAGAAAAACAGTCTCTTTCCTCATGGAGAGCCCAGGGGAACACAACGCCTGAAATAAATAATTAAATACAATATTTGGGGAAAAATCCAGTTTGTTATGAGGGATCATAAAGAATTCGGATTTAGCTGATCAAGCAAGGCTTCTTGAAGGAAACAACATATAAACTAAAACTTGAAGAATTAACCAGAGTTAGCCTGACTTGGGAAAGTATCTTTCATTGAAAGGAAGGAAGGAAGAGAAGGAGGGAAAGAGAGATGGAGGGAGGGAAAGAGGGAGATGGAGAGGGAAAGAGAGAACGAGAAAGGGAGGAAGGGAGGGAGAGTGGAAGGGAGGGAGGGAGGAAGGAAGGAAAGAAGGCAAGCCAGTGTTGCTATTCTCACACTGAAATATTCAAATGTATTTCACTTTCCATCATGCTGTTTCACCCACTAAACGCCAATTGAAAAATTCTTTCAACTCAATTATTTTTAATGGCTTTCACAATGTTGGTTTGGTTTGAGTACTATGATTCTATTCACACTAGACACTGACTAGAAAGATAATATCACAAAGAAAGAACTTCCTCACAAATTATGTAAAGCAGCCTAGCACTGGGAGAAAGACCTTAAATTGTACTGATAGGGAGGATAAAGCCAATCAAATTCATTTGCCATTAAATCTTTGTTTCAGGGAATCTCATTTGGTACAATAATACCTTATACTCTCCAAGTCCTGTTGTGAGCCATGGCCAAGCCTCATCTCTATTAGAAAGACCTGAGCAGAAAAGATGACTATGGTAAAGAAAATAAAATACACTGCCCTTTCCTTAATTATCAGAAGTTATATAAACAATATGTCTTGGCTTTACATAGAACAAAAACCTCTACTTTTTAAATTGAATATTACAAAAAATGAGTATTAATACTCAGGTTCCAATCATAAAATCCCTTTCAAGGAGTATGTGGCAACCTGGCTATACAACACAAATTCTTCATTATCATTAGAAGCATCATAATCTTATACTCTTCTTGCCCATCCTAGAAACAACTGTATTCAGGCATTGTGTAGGACCACCATGTAATGGCCACATATTAATCCATTTCTTGGTCCATTCAAGTCTTCACAGGAAATAGTCCAAAGACTTCATCCTACAACTGACTGAAATCACACTCATACAACATTTTCCACTTGAAATACTGATTTGTTCTTTTCAAAAAGCGGGTGGTGTGGCTGCTCTATCTGGTTGCTGAGAATCCACATGGAAGGTGAAAGTTTGAAAGGTGTGCCTTGAAAATTATGTGAGTAAAGCATTAGATAACTTTTTAGTTATGGCAAAAAGTACCACTCTTACAGAATGGATTTAAGTAAATCACCTACCTTTGTAACGTACTTTTTTCTCCTCCTTCCTTTTTAGTGGAACAACTACTGAGCATGTGAGATTGTATACCATTCTTTTGAAAAAACCTAGATATTACCAAGGAATATACTTGAATGTCACTTTTGATTTTTTTTAATTGTATCTATAGCAGATATTTAAAAGTCAAAAGAAAAGAATTTAGTGCTTAAACATACTTTTAAAACATACTAAAAATCAAAATCTTAATAGTTCATCTCTGAAATCAGATCATTAGAAATACTAAAATGAGGGATGCCTGGGTGGCTCAGTCGGTTAAGCTTCCGACTTCAGCTCAGATCATGATCTCCTGGTTCATGAGGTTAAGCCCCGTGTCAGGCTCTGTGCTGACCATTCAGAGCCTGGAGCCTGCTCAGATTCTGTGTCTCCCCTCTCTCTCTGCCCCTCCCCCACTTGAGCTCTGTCTCTCTCTCAAAAATAAATAAATATAAAACAAAATTTAAAAAAAATACTACAATGAATTTTGAGATCATGTGGATCTCAAAGATTCTCAGAGAGAATGGAGGCTACAGGAGAAATTTGGATTAAACACTATGTAGAACAAGCAGAGTAATGATGGTACGTTTTGTTTCCTTTGGATTTGGAAAAGCACTAAATGAGAGTTAGCAACCA
The DNA here is from genome assembly GCF_018350155.1 of Leopardus geoffroyi. Taxonomy (NCBI): domain Eukaryota; kingdom Metazoa; phylum Chordata; class Mammalia; order Carnivora; family Felidae; genus Leopardus; species Leopardus geoffroyi. The sequence goes on along the minus strand of NC_059331.1, from coordinate 111,702,417 downwards.
AATATGTATTTTTAATCAGAATGGCAATGGAGGAGCTATTAGCATATATGTAAATAACACACTTTGTATACTTTTTTAAAAAAATTGAGCCATTTTAAGAATTTAAATGTTAGGATGCAATTTTTAAGACCAAGTGAGAGAATAAAGTTTTTCTCTACCAAAGTATATAATGTTAAAATCACTTAGTCATTCTTTTTTTTTTTCAACGTTTATTTATTTTGGGGACAGAGAGAGACAGAGCATGAACGGGGGAGGGGCAGAGAGAGAGGGAGACACAGAATCGGAAACAGGCTCCAGGCTCTGAGCCATCAGCCCAGAGCCTGACGCGGGGCTCGAACTCACGGACCGCGAGATCGTGACCTGGCTGAAGTCGGACGCTTAACCGACTGCGCCACCCAGGCGCCCCCATTCTTTTTTTTTTAATGTTTTTATTTTTGAGAGAGACAGAGAGTGAGTACTAGTGGGGGTGGGACAAAGAGAGAGGGAGTCACAGAATCTGAAGTAGGCTCCAGGCTCTGAGCTGTCAGCACAGAGCCCCACATGGGGCTCAAACTCACGAACTGCCAGATCATGACCTGCGCCAAATTCGGATGCTCAACCGACTGAGCCACCCAGGAAGCCCCACTTAGTCATTCTTTAACTGGAACAATAATTACAAAGCAACTTTCAGTATTTTCCAATTTGAACTATCAATCCTAAGTGTTTATGAGTGTATGTACATATATACATTCTATGCAAACTAATGTTTGTTGATTCAATTAAAATTTACTGTCTATTAAATATAAAATACTGTTTTTAAAAAATATAATTGTATATAATCATTTAGACAAGAAGTGTGCTTAAGTCCATTAAATATGAAAACAGTCTCAAGCTCACTTCCCTATTTGTGTTGCTGACATTATGAGAAAGAAACTAACCATCTGAAACTATCCAGTCTTTGGTTTGAATGCTTAGGTTGTTTGTCATGCTTCTACTAGCAGTTATAGTCTACTTTTCACCTGGATTCTTCTAAGGCCTCCAACCCTGTCCACCTGGCAACACTGCTTTCTCAAGCTTGTAGTATTATTCTAATATTCAGAAATCTTACTTTATTCATATTTAAGGAACATATAAAAGCAGAGGAAACCAAAGCATATCAGGAAAGGGTCACCCCTCTTAACCAAGATAAGAAAAGCAATCAATAGGATTTCAGTAGTAGACAGCGACATACTGTAGGAACAGCACCACAAAACTTTATGATAAAGTTCACTTTTAAACTAAGGAAATAATTTTGAGCGAATGGAATTACCACCATGATAGGATGATCACTGATTGCTCTGTGTTCTCTGAAAACTTGTGGCCAAAATAAAAAATATTTTCTAGAGAAAGAATTTAGAAGAATGTAATTCTTGAAGGCTACCGATCTGAATAGCTACAAATAGTACTCCTCTGCATCACATATCTGGTTTTGAGCAAAAACTCTCTAAAGACCAAGGATAGAACCAGGCACAACTTATCCCATCAGATTGTGCTGACACTGGGCTACAGTCCTGGCTTATCTGGGATACCAGGGCAGGTCTGCTATGCTCCAATACAGGGATCTGAGGCAGTGGTTAATATGGTACAAGAAATACTTGCAAATATACCTAGCCTGTAACTCCTAGTATGGAATGTTGGCCTGTGCAATAACACCTTGCAAAAAGTAGTTCCTCTGCATACTTATTAAAGATGTCCGTCAAAGTTAAATAACTTGGCCATTCCATTCACTGATTTTTAAATAAAGATGATATCAAAGCTTGGGAATGTGATTTTAGAAAAAGCATTTTAACTCTTCCCAGCACAAAGGGTTGTATGAGGTCACTGAAGCCACAAAAACAAACTCGAATCCTGAAAATTGATTCAAAAATAAATCAGATAACCTGTAAGAGTCTTTGAGAGAAGGTGCACATGAATTCTCCCATGCTGCATCCAAGTTATGAGTCCCTTAGGGCTATTTTATCTTTCATTTGATCAGCCACAAGTTTGAGAACATGGATATCTTATGGATCCTATTCTTGTGAAGACAGAAAGGAGTATTTATCCACATGGATATTTACAGCATAGTTCCTTTGGAGAGGGAAGGGCACCCTTTTTTTGTGTGTATGTTCCAGCCTTGACCTTCCTCTGGCCTTTGTTTTCCTCTGTAGCCAGGTTCTAAAATAACACAGCTGTAGGCAAAGGAAGAGATTGGTCAAATAGCCCACCCAGAGGTGCCATAATAAATGGAAATGAAACTAACGTACGTAGCATTAAGCAAGGTTTGCCCTGGCCAACTGCCTCCCAGGAGTCATCTAAATGGCAAGTCAGAAGAAAACAATGAAACAAACAAAATGTGAAAAACAAACGTGGGGAGAGGCACTCTTCAGGGTCAAATAAAGCTGAGCATCATAAATTTCCTAGTGGCCAGGACTACTAGGAGGAAGAGACTGAGGAACAGTGCTAAAGAATGTTGTAGGGATTTTGTTTCCAAAAGGGATCTATGCACCTGTTGATATGTTTTCCAGGCCCTTGAATGATAACAATTTATGAGGCTATTAATACTAAGCCCAAGATTTATCAGATGTGCTGTTTGTCTTGTGGCCAATATAACCTCATAAAATTTGGGTTGCATTGGGTTAAAATGAGCGTTCTGCTATTAGAGTTATTCAAAGCATTTAAATTGCTTAATCCCACAAGAACGGTGTATGTAGCCTGCCTATTAGGGAAAGTCTTTAGGGATTCCTACCAGTTGCAGAGCCAGGCTGGAGGGGGCAGTCCATTTCTGGATGAGGTAAAATGGAGGCAGCAGGGGAGGAATGAGTCCTGGAGACAAGACGATGTTTCTCTAATCCATCCATGCCAACCACGGCCAGCTGAGCTTGGCGCACTGAGCGCGCACGTGTGTGCTGGGGCTCCAGGAAGGGCTGTTGCCAAGAAAAGAGCACAGTAGAAAGAAACATGAGACAAGCATTGAGGGAGACACTGAGAATGACGTGTAAACAAATTAAGTTCATCAGGTCAGAGACATAATAAACGGTGTGAAGGAAAAAGAAAAAAAAAATAGAGAAAGGGAGAGAAAAAACAAGATCTAGTCAATAAATCCATTCAACAGATGTTTTCACACTGACTTCCAGGGCCTGTCTGCCTGGCTAAGGAGGAGGTGATGGCAGGAGACCTGTCAATTTGAACTGATTGAAAGAAACAGACCTTTAACCTCAAAAGGAACATCAACTTAGACTCGTTTCCTATCTTGATAACAACATTTGAATATAGCTCCAGAATTGTTGCAACACAAAGTGGGAAAACAATTCAACTGTTTTCAAACTGCCAATAAGGCTAAATTCTGAAAATTCTATCTTGAATTTATTCAGTAATATTGGCAATAAAATTTATGGGAGCCTAAAATTACCAATTATATGGCTATATTTTAATACCTTTCAGCCTTCATATTATGGTATAGAACAATGAATTTTTCATAGGTTGAATGGTATAATCTCAATAAAATAAAAATTTTGTTTCTTTAAAGAGTATTTAATATAATCTCAGCGATTTAACAATGTTAACATGTTTCATACTGTAGTTATCAAATCAAAAGCCTGAGTTTGGAATTCCTCGAAGATTCACTTAGTCCATACTTCTGTCTCCAAAAAAGACTATCTCTAAAACACAGACAAGCAGCTAATTTAACTATCAATATTACATAGTGAATATACTTCCTCTTCTTCAAAATCAGGGAATTCCTAACTGTTGCACTGCTTTTTATGATTCTTTCCTTTTCCATATGCTTAACAAATGTGGAAAATGGCTGAACAGTGATATATAAGATGATTTGATTATTACATGCCATAGAAATTGATATGCCAAAAAGTTAAGAAAGTCTTTTAAGTATAAGACTAATCCCTATAATTTTAAATTTTTACATGCCTTTCTGTTTTGATCTACCTGGCTAGCATTTACTCTTTCAAGACTTGATGCAAACATTACCTCTCATTAGTGAGGATTTGCCTTACACTTCCTATTAGGTTAGGTGCTAGCACCCATTATTTGCGATGCTTGTATTTCTAGCACAAGGCTTGTTATATCCTAAGTGTACAAATTACCCACTTAGAATGCTAACAAATCTACATACAACTGTACTCAATGCATATTGCATGGTTTTATGTCATTATTACTTCCCCTGTATATGAGTTAATGGCGCATATTATGATTATGATTATGATTATGAATATTTCATTACAGACAACAGCAAAGACTGCCCAATTTTTTAAAAATAATCTTTTAAAATTAACTTTAAAATAAGTTGTAATTAGTGTATATGCACATATTGTTACTGCTGTATACAATACAGCAGAATAATTGTACCATCAATCAGTCAGTTGGAAGTCATCTGTCACATACTCAGGCTTTGGGCATTGACTGTGATGATAAGGATGGCTTGGTCAGGACCTAGTTCTAGTTATAATAGTTTTAACACTTTGACAGGAGTTTAACTCTCTTGTTTTCTTGAGTGCTTCCATCTATAATGCCCTGAGGATACAACAGTAAGTATGACACAGTCCCTCCTCTGATGGAATTTATAATCAGAGGGAATGCAAATGCATAATCATGACTTGGGGAATTTTCTATGGGGAAAAGGGATTTTTCTGCATTTAATCTAAAATGCACGAGTAAACATCTACCTGAATGTCTGTAATCTCCATTTCTCTGTCTCTTCCTACTGTAATTTCTTTTTTTTTTTTTTTAATTTTTTTTTCAACGTTTTTATTTATTTTTGGGACAGAGAGAGACAGAGCATGAATGGGGGAGGGGCAAAGAGAGAGGGAGACACAGAATCGGAAACAGGCTCCAGGCTCTGAGCCATCAGCCCAGAGCCTGACGCGGGGCTCGAACTCACGGACCGCGAGATCGTGACCTGGCTGAAGTCGGACGCTTAACCGACTGCGCCACCCAGGCGCCCCCCTACTGTAATTTCTTTAACCCTCATCTAACCTCATGCATAAGGCCTTTGATCACCCTATTCCTAAGACAACCCATCTTACTTCTTTCTGCAAGAATTATCTTCCTAAGGCCCTCCTGTAAGCAAGAAGTTGACACAAAAGTCTCTGAAGGAAACTGAAGTCAGAACTTCCCTAGCCCGGCATTTGGGCCTCTATGACCTTAGGCCAACCTGCATTCTCAACATTAGGTCTTCTATTCCTCTTCCAAGTTCTAGCCCAAATCCTATCTACTGTACAACAAATATCATTCCCAGGGCTGCATTCTCATTGTCATGAGCCCTGGGCACTATTAACTTTTTTGGGTTCCTTCCTCCATAAGTAATTATTAGAAAATTACATTCTATGCTTATATTGCCATACAATGGATTTTATATATATTATATTTTCTCTTTTGATTAAAACATTAAAATTTAAACATTCTGGGAGCACCTTCAAGTATCATGGGCTCTGGGCATAGTGTCCACTGTGTCTATGGAGACAGTGGCCCTAGTCCTTTGTGTTCCACCAATCTTTTGTGCATCATCCCTCTAGGTGTATCTATGAAGCTGCACATTCAGCAATCATGCACATCCTCTAAGAAAAACCTGTAATTTTCCAAAGAACCTTTTTAAGCTACCACATTAAATGTACTTTCACTTTCCATTACATTCCCAATACACTTTTTCTCTCTCCTTCTCCTTGCTGTCATTTTTTCTCTATTCGACTTACTGCATGCCATAACCACTTCCTGAGCTCATACTGTGTGCCAGATACTTTGCTGGTGTGTGGAGCCATTTTTATGTTGTCTAGTCAGAATACAGATACTAAATATTTCTAAGTATAATGTAATCATAAATGCAATGAGTGCTGTACAGACTAAATGCAAAGTGCCATAAAAATGTAAAGAAAAATCTGATATAGAGGTTGAGGGAACTTGCATCTAAGAATGTGATGTTTAAGATGTGAAGGATAAGTTGAATTAGGTAAAGAGTGGGGACAAGCTCTAGACACACTGTGTGTGTGAGACAAATTATCTTTGCATGTATAATATGCAAAGTTTTTTGAACCATGGACTGGATGTAACTCATTTCTGAGTTACATTTTTTGAGTTTATTTTCTGCTGCATTGTATATCTTGTTCTTATGCTTTCTTGAACCTAAATAACTATTTGAACATTGAAAATATGTAACATATTTGGAAGTTAAAGGCCAATAATATAACCATGTTTTAGATGACTAGGGTAACTGAATGGTTTTCTCTCTTAACTAAAGAATCAATACTGTAAGAGCTCCATGTAAATAATATCACTGACTTCTTTTTAAATAAAAGGGGTGCCTGAGTGGCTCAATTAAACGTCCGATGTCGGCTCAGGTCATGATCTCACGGTTCATGGGTTCAAGTCCCACATCAGGGTATGTGCTGACAGCTGAAAGCCTAGAGCCTGCTTCATATTCTGTGTGTCTCTCTCTTCCCCTCACATTATGTCTCTCTCTCTCTCAAAAATTAAATAAATGTTAAAAATTTTTAAATAAAATATATTTATTGCTTACTTGAGCTTCACAGGAACCTTTTGAGATAATGGAATAATACTTTGCTAAGCCATAAGCATGAAACAAATGTTACATCTTAATACAGAACTTCATAATCAGGTAGGCAAAATCCTACTTATCCAATCTCTACTATTAGGAATATGGCAACACAGATAAGAGACAAATAACTACTTGTTCAGTAGTAGTTATTTATTTATCACATATAAGTGTTCATCCAATATCTATTGTACATGCAGAAGAAAAGAAATCCCATGTTGGGTTGTATAGACAAGAAAGTGAATTAACCACGGCTCCTGATCTTGTGGGTTGACATTCTATATTCAAGCACTTTATCCCTAGTTGGTAAGTTCCATAAGGATAAAAGCTTTGCCTATTGATTCAGATATTCCAATGTAGTGTTTCAGATGTAGCCACTGTTAATAAATACACGATGAGTAAATAAATACTCAGGAGATAAATAGCCATCCTTAAGATTGCTCTATAGGGATAAAACAAGAAAGCCTATTATAAGCAATCATAACATAGTCAACCAAAGAATGGCTAGGTAAAAATATAAGAAAATAGACACTAAACAATTATCAAAAGATGATACTCTGAAATCATTTAGGGTTAGAGCCAAGAGATAATGAAAGAAATGAGTGATTTGAAAATTATTTTTCCTTTGTAATTTTATGAAGTTTCCAAACCTTCTATGTACCACCCATATTAAAACTTTAAGAAAAATGGTAAATGGTTTTAAAAATACACAGTCAAAACTTAGACATAAGAGCAGACATAGGTCAAATATTTTTGAACCTTCTACCAAAAAAAGGACTAAAGAAGTGAGAAAAGATTATTCACTTTCAAGAGTTGACCACAATTATATACCCTTTTACAAATGAAATATGGCTTTTAATATATAGGGGGAATCTTGATAATCCAGTAAGGCACACATTACTATGCTCATATTTGACAACAAAGTATCACAAAATGGTAAGCCACTTTTATTTCTGATGGATATTACTCCAAAGCAATAAAAAGCTTTCTGCTTGAGGCTGAAAATTGAGACAATTTTTTTTTATTTATTCTAAGAGAAAGAACAAACAGGGGAGGGGCAGAGAGAGAGGGGGAGAGAGAGAATCCCAAGTAGGCTCCGCACTGTCAGAGCAGAACCCAATGAAGGGCTCAAACTCAAAAACTGTGAGATCATGACCTGAGCCAAAGTCAGATGCTTAACTGACTGAGCCACCCAGGTGCATCTAGTTAGTATTTTTGTGTTGTAGCTGGAATTTACTGATATGTTTCACTACACCTTTTTTTCCTATTAGCAATTTTAATGAGAGATAATTTTGTCCGTATTTTCCATAATTTTAAGTAAGTACAAAAGAGAATATTTCTGTCGCGTTTTCAGAAAAATAAAATGCTTAAGAGCACAAAACCTATTGTTACTAAAAATTAGATGGATACCCAAACTAAACTTTCATCTACTGAGCTTCACTGAAAAATGTGTCATGCCCACATGAATAATAAATACAATGTCCCCTCAAAAAAGCCTTTTTGCTTAAGATATCTTTTAAATATACTATCTTGAGGCTATTTCTTAAGCATACATTAGTCCTTCTTTTTTCAGGTTATTTAATTGGTGCTTTGGTTTTGATTGGTTACTTTGCCAGACTGTCATTCTGAGAAATTGTCTCAGGTTACTAACTGTAAGACAACATTTTCTTATATGAAGGAAGTAAGCGGTTCAGGCCTTATATGCCTGAACATCATCTGTCTCCTCCCACTGATAAAAACTATAAATTACTTTCACAGTAGAGTTACTATGCATCCATTTTATAAATTCTTCAGTAATGCCTAATAAGACATCAATGTCATTGAGGCCCAAGCCTTTCTAAATATGGGGGATAGGCACTGCTGTCCCTTTGAAAGTGGGTAGGAAAAGGTCTTGAAGTTTTCTGTATGGCAAGCACAATGTTCTTCCTTAGAGTAAAATATTTATTTAGAGGTAGCTTGCTAATGGAGATTATGAGGTAATAAAGCCCCTGGGCAGAGGCAACATCAACATTATATTTTTCTTTAATTTTTGGTTATGTTTCTGTTTGGTTTGGTTTTGCATTCTTGTTGTCATTGCTTAAGGACCTCTTTTATGGCTTCTGGGTTTTCACTTTGTTCTGGATGGTTACATTTGTTTCCAGACATGTGGGTGGCTGCTCATTATGTGTGATAATCAGTATCATTATGCAATTTCAGCAAGAACAAATACAGAAATAAAAAATTATAGTGTTTCATCTTTGAAATAATCAGTGAAATAATCAGAATTATTTGAATTAGCTTATTAAAAGATAGGACCTAAAAGAAAAAAATATCATGGGAAAACAATTATGAAAAAAGTTAAAATTTGATTTCCAAGGCCATTTCTTTAAAGAATATATGTTCCTTCTTTATTGGCATTATGAGCAAGTTGATTTTCTTTTTGGTTTCACAGTGTTTTGGACTTCAGGAGTCTTGTTTTTCAGAAAATTAGAATCATAAATATGCCTAGAGCCTATCTTGTAAAATGCCAAGGGCTGCGGGAAATTTGCATGTTCTAAAGTATTTGTATTATTCAGGATGGATGCATAAATACTGATTAACTTTAGACTGTTTAAAACTAAACATGCATGTTAATAATTTTAAAGGAGCTTAAATAAAAATGATGTATATAACTTTAAAGACAAAAAAATTTTGGAAAAGAGAAAGGGAACCCTCTTGCACTATTGGTGGGAATGCAAATTGGTACAGCCACTCTGGAAAACAGTATGGAGTTTCCTCAAAAGTTAAAAATAGAACTACCCTATGATCCAGCAATCATACTACTAGCTATTTACCCAAAGAATACAAAAATACAAATCCAAAGGGATACATTTTATATGCGTAAAATAGATGATGGGGATTAAGGAGTGCACCTGCTGTGGGGCACCTGGGTGGCTCAGCCAGTTAAGCATCCAACTCTTGACTTGGGCTCAGGTCATGATCTCATGGTTTGTGGGTCTGAGCCCCATGTCACTGACAGTGTGGAGCCTGCTTGGGATTCTTTCTCTCTCCCTCTCTCTCTGCCCCTCATACTCTCTTTCTCTCTCTTTCAAAATAAATAAACTTTAAAAAAAATGGGGCCCCTGGGTGGCTTAGTCAGTTAGGCACTAGACTCTTGGTTTTGGCTCAGGTCACGATCTCACATCTCATGGGTTCAAGCCCCATATCAGGCTCCACACTGACAGTGCAGAGGCTGCTTGGGATTGTCTCTCCCTCTCTCTCTCTGCCCTCCCCCACTCACTCTCTCTTTCTCTCTCACACATAAACTTAAAAATTTATTTTTTAAAAAAAGAGTGTACTTGCTCTAATGAGCACCAGGTATTGTATGGAAGCATTGAATTACTATATTGTATACCTGAAACTAATACTACACCATATGTTAACTAGAATTTAAATAATTTTTAAAAAGAAAAAGAAATGACAACTTAAATTTATTAAAATTAGCCATTTTAATAAAAAAGAAGCAAAAGAAGCAGTAATATAAAATAAATGGAGAAAAAATGAAACATGAAAAAAGCTGAACTATAATGCACAAAATGAGATGCTAGGAACAAACCTCAATTTATTACTAAACACAGGTGATGTGAAGGTACTCAATTTACCAATTAAAAGATGAAGACTATGGATTAGGAGATTAGTTAAGACAGACCAAGAGCCTTCAAAGCCCTGAGTAAGTCATATCGATTTAACTCCTGTGCACCCAACTCTAAGGTCTGCAAGAATCTATCCTACAGCAATTGATTGCAAATCAAACACTTTAATTAAGCTAAGCCCTTACTAGATTGGTGGGCCTCCATCCCACAAAAATTTAGTTAACAGCTAAACACCCTAATCAACTGGCTTCTCTCGCCTTCTAGGAGGAAAAAAAAAAAAAAAAAAAAAAAAAAAAAAAAGGCGGTAGAAGCCCTGGCAGTATTTGAAGCTGCTTCTTTGAATTTGCAAATCGATGTGATATTTCACCAGAGAGCTTGGCAAAAAGAGGGCTTCAACCTCTGTTCTTAGATTTACAGTCTAAGGCTTTACTCAGCCACTGTAGCTATGTTCATAAACCGCTGACTATTTTCCACTAACCACAAAGATACCGGAACTCTCTACCTTTTATTCGGTGCCTGAGCTGGCATATAGGAACTGCCCTCAGCCCTCTAATTGGAGCTGAACTCAGCCAACCCAGTACTCTACTAGGAGATGATTAGATCTATAAAGTAATTGTCATTGCCCATGCATTCGTGATAATTTTCTTTATGGTAACACCAATCATGATCAGAGGCTTTGGGAACTGAGCAAGTTTAAAAGATTTTATGAAGACATACAAAAAATACTAACAAAAAAAAAAAAAAAAAAGAAAAGAGAAAAACAAAGGGGCAGAGGAGGAGGAAAAGCCTTTGTGCAGCCATCCTGAAAAGAGACAAAACAGACTTTAGGGGGAAAATATTAGAGACCATATAAAGTTACATATAAAATAATATGAAAGTTAAATTAACAGCGACAAAAAATGTAAACCTAGGAACATAAGTTCAATATGTAAAGAGCATAAATTGGCAGAATTACAAAGAAAAAAATTAAAAATTCACATATGGTAGGAGGTCATAACAAACTTAACAAAGCGATTGAGGTTACAGAAGATCTGAATAACCCAATTCTCTGGTTATTAAATTTTGAAACCAATCAAATACTCTTTCAAGCACCTATGGAACAACTACAAAACTAATACAATAAAGCAAATGTCAATATACTTTTAAAAATTATTATTTATAATGGAATATTATTCAGTCTTAAAAAGAAACTCTGACATATGCAATAATATAGATGAACCTTAAAGGCATTAGGCTAAGTGAAATAAGCCAGTAACAAAGGACAAATACTATGTGACTCCATTCGTATGACACACCTAGAGTAATAAATTCATGAAGACAGGATTGTGGTTACCAGGGGCTGGGAAAAGGGGGAAAGACAGTTATTATTCAAAGGGTACAGAGTTTCAATTTGGAAAGATGAAAAAGTTCTGGAGATACACTGTGGTAATGGGTGCACAACAAGGTGAATATACCTAATGTCACTGCACTCTACACTTAAAAACAAATGGTAAATTTTTTGTTATATATATTTTCCAGGAAAAAAAGGAAGAATTAATATTATAAAGATCATGTATGCTGATGACATTATAATCAGAGATATAAAGCATGTAGATGAAAATATACACTATACTCTGTTATTGAAAGAATTAAAATCATAAAGATTACAGTTCTTCCCAAATTATTTCTGGAATGTTTCAGCTCATTCTAAATTTTTTATAGGAGATTAAAGGCAGAGACGAGCTATGTGAATTTTGAACATAAGGAATAAGCGGGGAGATAGGCCCAACCAAATACCTATACATACTAAAACCTAAATCATTTAACACAATAGAGTATTATTACATCATTGAATAGAGTATAATAAATTAGTAGGATAGAAGAGAGAGCCCAGAAGGAGACCCATGACTATATGGAAACTCCGTAAATAATAAAGATGCCCTACAGAATAGCAGTTAAACAAGGAATGTCTATACGTGATGCTGGGAAAACTGGTAACCTCTAAGGGGAACAATAAATTTAGATTCCTAATACTATCTGGAAAAATAAAGGATTAAAAACTAAAATGTAAAATTCACAATTTAAAATATTTAGTAATGTGGAGAATATCATTCTAAAGTTGGAGAAGGAAAGGAATTTAAGTACTTTATAACATGAGCCAGTAAAATACACGCCACCATGGAAAAGAGAAGAGACTAAACAGGTTGGAATGTTCACTGAGCATCTACTAGGCCCTGAAAATGAGGCCTGCTGTCCATTCACTGAGGCCTAAACACTGAGGCTGGGGGAGGAGGGCCCAGGGTTCCTCCATCTGAAGCACTGCTTTGTACAAACCTAAGCACACAAAGCAGGCATCACTTTAGGTTCTGACACAAGTTCATAACAATTCAAGGCCATGTGCTAATCAGATCTGGGTCTGGGTCCAGACCACTCAGCCTAAAAGAAAAGACAAGATAAATTAGGGGTAAAATGTTTTCAAATATTTAATGAATAAAGCAATTTTTAATGTTTGCATTACATACATAACTCTTAAAAATAAATGGGGACAGAAAAATGGACAAGTATGAACAAGGAATATCCAGATAATGAAACATTTCAATAAACCAACAAATACATGAATAGAAACAACCTCAGTAGTAAAAGAAATGTAAATTAAAACCAACAGGGGATGCCATTTTACACTCATCAGATTGACCCAACATTTGAACTCTGATAATAGCAAGCATTAGTGAAAATATAGAGCAAGAAAAACTCATAGATGGCTTGTAGAAGGATAAATTGTTACAACCACATCAATGAACAATCCACTAATATTGAGTAAAAGTGAAGATGAACAATAAATCTACAGTAAAAATGGTAAGTGAAAAAAGCAAGGAAAATAATGTATATGAAGTTAATTATTTAAGTTTAAAAATGTGCAAGTGAATATCATATACTGTTTAAATGTATACAAATGTAGTAAAAATATAAAGAGAAAGGCATGGGAAAAATAGGCAAAATTAGAGAAATAGAAGGGAGATAAGATAGGAGAGAGACATACAGGTAATTTCAACTATATACTATATTTCTTATGTTGTATGACAATATTAAACTATTATATAATAATGTACCATATGTCATATAGTATGTATATATTATATACAATTAATTTTTTTAACCTTTATTTATGAGAAAGAGAGACAGAGTGTGAGCAGGGGAGGAGCAAAGAGAGAGGGAGACACAGAATCCGAACCAGGCTCCAGGCCCTGAGTTGTCAGCACAGAGCCCGACGTGGGGCTCGAACTCACAAACCGTGAGATCATGACCTGAGCCGAAGTCGGATGCTCAACCGACTGAGCCACCCAGGAGCCCCAATATACAATTATTTATTAGATTTTATTTCTTAAGCTGGATGTTATGGATGTCCATTATTATATTTATCATTTTCTCTGTATATAAATACAGAGAAAATAAATTGTAAATGTTTAATAAGTTGGCGCATACAAAACACCAATATTATTGTAACACAATGGTTTTAGTTATAGGACTAAGTTTTTGTATGGAGGAAATAAAGATTCACTGGAAAATACAAACAGGGGAGTTCCTGGGTAGCTCAGTCAGTTAAGCAGCCAACTCTTCATCTGCTCTGTTCATGATCTCAAGGTTCATGGGCTCAAGCCCCACATTAGGGACTGACAGTGCGGAGCCTGCTTGAGATTCTTTCTCTCTCCCTCTCTTTCTGCCCGTCCCCCCACCAAAATAAATAACCAAAAAAAAAAAAAAAAAAAGGAAAATACAAATAGAACGAGTGAAAGAAAAAAACAGAAATAAAAAGTTAAAGTAGATAAGAAAAAAATAATAAAATAAGTATGAAAAAATATTTTTATTAAGTTTAAGCTAATTTAGAGGTCATATAGTCATAAAATATTCATTAACTTGTACCAACTTACACTGATAGATAAATACAATAACATGTACAATTAAGTATATTTCATTTTTAGAATTTCAACATATTATTAAATTCATCTCAATGAGAAAATGACGATCCTTAAGGGACTGAGAAATGAGAGCAGAAGGATGTAAATTAGAAATGTAAAATGAGGATTTGGAATAGAAAACAAATTTAAATGTGCAAATTTTAGGAAAATATCTAAAAGGACAAAAACAATTAAAAGTAATTACTTCTAAACACTGAAACTCTGATAGCTTTACTGATTGTTATATTCTTACTGTGACTGACTGTACTTTCCAGATTGCCTAATAAGCACTTATTTTATCTTATTTTATTTTACTTTATTTTTTAAAATGTCTTTATTTTTGAGAGAGAGAGGACAAGAACATACGGGAGGGACAGAAAGAGAGGGGGAGGGAGAGAGAGAGAGAATCCTAAGCAGGATCCACACCCTTTGTATGGAGGTGGATGTGGGGCTCGAACTCATGGTACCGCGAGGTCATGACCTGAGCTGAAATCAAGAGTTGGACATTTAACCAATTGAGCCACCCAGGTGCCCCATAAGCATATATTTTTTATTTTAGAGGTTCTTTTGAAATGTTTTACTTTATTGTAATATCAGTATTTTAATTGGTTAGATATGCTAAGGTGGTGTGCATGTGTGTATTTAAAGTAAACACGAATTGCTATTAACTCAGACAGACTTGGACAATGAAGGACTATTAGATACAAGCTACGTATGAACAGAAACTCCCATTGCACTATTATAATCCCAGTCCCAAATTTAGAACTTGGAACATAACAGGAGCTCACTAAATTCTGAGTTTGAAGAATGTATATATTATATCTTAAAAATATGACTGGTTCTAAAAAGAGAGAGAGACAAATCAAAAAACAAGACTCTTAACTATAGAGAACAAACTGGTGGTTACCAGATGGAAGGTAGGTGGGGGGGGATGGGTAAAATGGGTGATGGTGATTAAGAAATATAATTATGACGAGCATTGAGTAATATATAGAATTGTTGAATCACTATATTGTACACCTGAAACTAATGTAATACTGTATGTTAATTAGACTGGAATTAAAATTAAAAACATTTTTAAAAAACTAAATAAATAAAATGATAAAGTAAAAGAAACAAAAGAAATACATAACTCCTTCCAGATTTGGGAGAAAAATCTGACTATGTTTGAGCTGGTAAATCTACATAATTTTTAAATGTCATTTAAATTTCTCGTGTTTCTTCTTCACAGTGTGGTTTACCAAAGAGTTTTGTGGCAATCAACAACTCTAGGTCACTAAGATATCTTATTTTGTTTTAACTCACCAGTGTATTGGAATAATTACTTTATCCTATTAAAGTCATAGTTACAACAGGTGATTGAAATGAAGTTTCAGAGAAAGTCTACACTTCTCGATATGTTACTGAGTGTATAGAAGTAATTCACTTTTACCTTAGTGCCTTAAATTAAGGGTGAGACATTGGTTGATGACATTTGGCTAAAGGCTGGTATAATGCGGAATAGAGCCCAAATATAGTACCTGTGAGCAGTGGTCTCCAAAGCGAGGAATACAAGCCAATACGGTGGGGTATAAAAGAAAACAGTAGAGCTTCTACTGATATTTGGTTTTTAAATAAAAATACAAAAATCAAATAAACTATACTAATATTTGATACATGAATAGACACTAGCATTTACACCCAGTCCCTGCATCAAGGATTACACAGGACAAACTCTCTGTAAGATATCCTAACATAGGAAGGGGAGTCTAATTTCAAACCTTAATATAAAACTACAATCAATATAAAGCTATAATCAAAACAGTATGCTCCTGGCATAAGAATAGACATATAAATCATTGGAATTGTACTGAGGATCCAGAAATAAACCCTTATACTTATGACCAATTTATTTTTACCAAGAGTACTAAGATTTTTCAATGGAGAAAGATTAGTCCTTCAACAAACGGAGCTAATTCATCTGCATATCCACATGCAGAAGAATGAAACTGACCTTTTCTCACACCACACAAAAATGAACTCCAAGTGGATCACAGAACTAAATATGTGAGCTAAATTTATAAAATTATTTTAAGAAATATAAGAGTAAATCTTAGATGTAAGACCAAAAGAAAAAAATATCCTGAAAATACATAAATTAGATATAATCAGAGCTAAAAACTTTGTTTCAAAAGGACACCATCAAGTAAATAGATAATCCATGAATCAGAGAAAATATTCACAAAACATGTATCTGATAAGAGATTTGTACCCAAACTATATAAAGAATTCTTATGCCTCCATAACAAAAAACCAACCCAATTCAAAAATTAAGTCAATTTTCTGAATACACATTTCTCTAAAACAGATACACAAATGACCAATAAGCACATGAAAAGAAGCTCAACCTCATAAGCTATAAGGGATTTGTAAATCAAAACAACAATGAGAAATAACTTCACACCAACCACATTGGTTTATAGTAAAAAAGATAGATAATAGCAACTGTTGGTGGGAATGTGGAGAAATTGGAAGTTTCATACACTTAGTAAAAAGGAAATATGATGGAGCCCCTTTGGAAAACAGTCTGGCAGTTCCTTAAAAAGTTAAACAAAGAACTACCACATAACCTAGAAATTCCATAATATGTATATACTTAACAGAAATGAAAATACATGCCTTACAAAAATTTAAACACGAATGTTCACAACAGTACTATTCATAATAACCCAAAATAGAAACAACCTATATGTCCATCAACTGATGAATAAATTATGGCATATCTATGCAATAGAATATTATCTAGCCATACAAAAGTAATTTTTTTGTTCATTCGTAAATAATACACAAACTTATTTGCTATTTTCAGGAGAAATTTAGTCATTAAACTGCAAGTTGAAAAACTATGAATACCTAAAAATGTATAAATATCCACTCAAAATAAATTTTAGTGAATTAAGTCTTAATATGTTTACATTTAAAAATCACAAGCCTTAATTAAGTCAAGGTCATAAATCAAATGACACAAAGTGACCAGAAACACCACATAGGGCACACTTGAAGGCCACCAATAGGCCTCCCTCCTCTGGGAGCTCTGCTGGGGAGATGGGTAATCTGGTAGCTAAAGAAGGCTGTGATAAACTGTTGAAGTCAAACACTGAACAATATATGAGACCTTAAATAAAGGAGGTAAATTCTAGGTTCTGGAGAGCTTAATCAGATTATTGGAGAAGGAAAAGAAAAGAGCACAGGCAGACGTCTCAGAAGCATTTGAAACCAGAGGAGTCACAGCCTCTGACCTACCTGTTAGCAGCTCTCGTGGTCAAATGTGCCCAACTACCCTGGGAAGCTGCAGGTCAAGAAGCAAAGAGCGGTTTCTGCTGAGCCAGGTCTCCCTGACACTGAGAGTCCTTACCATCAGCTGAGAAAGTCCGTTCTCAAAGCATGCGCACAAAAGTTTCTAAAGGAATCCTAGTAGCTCCAAAGCCATGTCAGATGGGCAGAGCCCAATGGAGGTTGGGTGTGAAGTCTCAAACATCCCAGGAATATTAGGGACAAGTGCACAGTTACACAACGAAAACAGTAAAGAGCCAGAAAGAGACATTTGTGATGTGCTGTAAATATACACTTTCGTTGTGACCTGTCGTTCCAGCTCCAGGAGCCAAGAGGTCACGCCTCCTGCCCCGAGCTCCAGTCCAGACAAAGGCACCAGCTCCTCCACAAGGCCGGGGGATGGACAAGGCACAACTTCCACTTCCCTTTAAATGATTTAACAGCTCACTGCCAGATGTAGCAGCACTTTTAGGCATTTCTAAAAATTGAAAACACTAAGTAGGTTATCCACACTAGGAAAGTACTGATACGAAGATCTCTGTCCTGGGAAATAAAAATCAGAAGTCTGACTGGCGTTCCAGGCCGAGGTCAGGCAGGAGAATCCTGGCTCAGAGGGCGGAGGCCCGGGAGGTACCGAAAAGGCATGAGCCACTCCTGTCTTCAACCACCCACAGAGGCTGAGCAATGGCCAACCCGTTACACCTGGCAGGAGGCGGACTGCTCTCCGCGCGAGAGCAGGTGACCAGCAGACACCCAGACCCCGGGGCCACGGTACTGCGGCCACTTCCTAGAGGTGAGGCCCAGGCTTCCTCACACACCGTTTATGCAGCACCCAAAGCGCTGCTCTTTAATATCTTCCACGTGGGTCCCGAGCGTCCCGCCTCGGGCCACGGAGGCACCTGGAAACCTGGAGCAGAGGCCCCCACGCGGCTGCCCACTAAGCCTGCAGGCCTCGTCCGCGTGGGGACGCCCGGCCTCACTCAGCTGGTCGCGTCTCTCACCACCCACCTCAGATGCAAAAACACTTCACAACCAGATTTCTAGAAAGAGTGTCAAGAACAGGCTTCTTTACACAGCCAGGCTTCTTCCACCTGGCAGTTGCATCTTGGGAAAAGGTAAAATGCTTCTTTAGCCGTCAACACTGTGTTCCTCACATCCTCGAACCTGGTTCTTGTAAAATCCTGGCTTTCTCGCTGGGCTCACGGGTCACGCCGTATGCGAAGTTACACAGCTCCCTGGAATCCACAGTGAGGAATTCGACTCGGTCTTCACTCCCGCAACTGCAGGAAGGGCCGCCGCTGACCAGCAGCTCAAATTTCCAGCCCTCAATCACGTGGCTACAACTGCGCAAGCTCCTCTTCCTCACGCTGAAGCTCACACTATGCGGCACCTGTGACGTTTTGCGGCCTTGTTCTCGAATTTTATCCTTCACAAGTTTCCTTACCGAGGAAATGTTATAAAATTCTGCTTCCTCCAACACCCCTTACTCTATCCAGTTCAGCACAGGAACCAAATAGGTAGAATCTCTGTCCCATCCTTGTCCAAGTCCTGGCCACGTGCTCCTGTGGCCTAAACGGTACACGAAAGATTTCCGGTCCGCACAGCGTCTGCCGGGTGGTGAGGAAGTAGGTTCCGCCTTCATCGTGCATGATCTACTAGCACCTGCGGCCAGACCCGGAGCGCCGCTGTGCAGCAACAGCTCAGGCAGCCGCCCCCTGCCGCCCCGAATGCGGTTCCAAGGTGCCCTCTAGCTGTGCCTGCGGTACCAGCTCGCCGTCCTTCTCCACCAAGACCTCAGAAAGCCCCGTCACAGCGCCACAGAGAACACTTTCCGGTTGATGGGGTAAAATGCCTCCAGGTGGTCAGAAGGTACAAACTTTCAGTTATGTAATGTACAGCATGGTGAATATGGGTTAATAATACTGTATTATGTATTCAAAAAAATGTAATGAAGCTCTGATGCATGCTACAGCATGGATGAACCCTTGAACACATATGAAGTGAAAGAGGACAGCCACACAAGACCATGTATTGTACAATTCCGTTTACATAAAATGTCCTGAATAGACACATTTTCTTTTATGGAGACAGTAGATTCATAGTTCCCTGAGAGTAGAGGTGGGGTAGTGGGGAATTACTGTTGATGGGCACAGAGTTTCTTTTGAGGGTGATTAAAATGTTCTAAAATTGACTGTGTTAATGGTGGTACAACTGTGTAAATATATTAAAAACTATTGAGTTGTACACTGAAGGGACTCAACCATATCATATGTGAATTGTATCTCAATAAAGTTGTTAAAAGTAACACTTTTTTCATCATAGTGCCAAAAGCCCATTAACTCTCAAGGCAAAATTTATTTACAAATGATTTTTATTTCATTTTTATCTCACCTTTCTCAGTTTATCCTTTTGTGCATATTCCGTTAACATATAGAATACACTGATGTAATGGTACATTTATGTAATTTGGAAAAATATACTTTTACGTCTTTTTATGTATCTATATAATGATTATATACGTAAGTATCTGCTAAAATATGTGTATTACCTGTGATAAAAAAAATTGTACACAGTAAGAGTTGAAGAGTAAAGTGTTCCTTCTTATTTTTGTTTTAAATTTTTAAACTTTTATTTATTTCTGAAAGAGCGCACAAGGGGGAGAGGGACCAGAAAGAGGGAGACAGAGGATCAGATTTGAAGGCTCCCACAGGGAGCACAGAGCCCACGGTGGGGTGGGGTGGGGGTGGGGCATCAAATTCAGGAACCATGAGATCATGACCTGAGCCAAAAAGAAGAGTTGGTAGCTTAACCCGCTGAGCTGCCCAGCTCAGTAAAAATGCTCAATAAAGTGTTCCTTTTTAAAGTAAATTTTGATAAGGTGGAGGGTACCTTTCCACATCGGGCTCCATTCTGACATTGTGGTGTCTACTTGGGATTCTCTCTCTCCCTCTCTCTCTGCCCCTACCCCCCTCTCAAAATAAATACATAAACTTAAAAAAAAAAAAGACAGGGTACCTTTAACAAATATGTAAGACTGTTTATCATTCCCCATTTCCCATAGCAATGGGCAGTATTTCTGAATTCTAGTGTGCGAGAGTGGCAACTAAGTCCTGGAGAAGCTAGAATAACAAATTTGTTCTCAGCAGCAACAGAAAGCACTCACTATTTCTATACTAACCTTCCAGTTCCTAGTGGTGGCCCCTTGTAGCAGAGGTCGGGATCCAGGTAGATAAATTACTGCTCTCATGTACTCACTGGTTTCTTCCAGTGAGGGCAGGTCAGTCTCACTCCCTTCTTCTCAGAATCTTCTCATTCCAAACAAGAGTCTTAGCTTAGCATATTATTCATACCATCAGACAATATACAAAAAGGCACAAAGGAAAGGTAAAAATTTATATGTCAAATATTATCCTCATTTTCAAATTGTGAGGAATCTATAAACAATGTGACTCATGAGGCAGAGCTGTGGGTAGATGAACAGTACACAGCTTTCAGGTAAAGCATCACTAGCAGAATCAAAGGGAATTGTTTTCAAATGTACCAGCATTTATATGTGTGTGCAGGGTGAATGTATATGGTATGTGGTTATACCATAATTCTGGATTGAGGCTTAAAGGTTTATTTTAAACTCTAAAACTGAACCTATTTAGCAACATTGTTCCTCAACTAAGTAGAATATTGGTAAAAGTTACTATGTATGTGAAGATTATGTAAATTGTTTCCAATGCATTCATAGATACCCTCAGATATAAGAGTTGTAAGGGGAAAATAATTACTAATGTGGTTACACTATGCCTTTACATCTGTGGTTGTTTTGGAAATGTTTAAGATCCAGCCACTTTGGAGTGCTCTTGGAAAATGACCATTTTAAATCACTTGGGATTTTACTGACTACAGAATACAAAAGAAACCACATTTGAATTTTGAAATTAAGTAAGTGGCTAGTCCATAATGAGTAATTTCTTTCACAATAAAAAAGTAAAGAAAACAAGTTATATTTTTGTTCCTTTATTTGCTTTTTAGCTTCTACATTTTACAATTGCCTGTGGAAAAAATTTCAAGAGAATAGATTGAAATCATTTTAATTGCATAACAGCCCAGAGGAAGATAGAATTGTGCAATAGTCTTCACTAGCACCCTCTGGTTGGTTGATAGCCAGCGCACAGTGCAGCATGAACAATGGAGCGCTGGTCTAGAAATAATAGCCTGAAGATAAAGGGAGAAAAATAGAGGTTTCATTTGACTATGATGAATCTCTTGAGCATTTCCTTTATTCCTCCCCTTTGATAATTAGAGTCCAGATATAAAACAAATCATAATGAGAGGAATGACAAGCAATATAAATCATTGCTATTTAAGACACAAGATTTAGATGGATTTATCCTGAATAAGTGTTCTTAGCCTAGGTTCTCTGAAGAATTCTAGTGGGTACAAAATCCCTGAAATTGTGTCCAAAGTTGCTTGAGTATGTGCATCTGTGAATTTTCTGGACCTGTAATCTGTAGCTTTCATCGGAGGTCCTTAAAAAAATGTTACAAGTCACGGCTGCAAGAAAAAAATGCAGTAGTGGCTTTAATAATGTCCCAATAATTACAACTTTTAGGTTTCTCTATTAATAAACCGAGTTTTCTTTCTAAATTTTATTTATTTATTTGGGGGAAGGGAGCAGAAAGAGAGAGGGAGAGAGAGAATGCCAAGCAGACTCTGCACTGTCAGTGCATAGCCCAACATGGGGCTCAAACCCATGGATTGTGAGATGACCTGAGGCAAAATCAAGAGTTGGATGCTTAACCAATTGAGCCACCCAGGCACCCAATAAACCAGTTTTGATGACAGTATGTCCTGAGTGGATTTTTATTTTAAAAACCATGGATTTAAACATATAACAAGGTGGTCAAGTAAGTAGGTTGAGAAATCTTGCAGAATCAGGCATTTAAGTTTTATACCTTCACCTTTCCTCCCAAGAAAACATCTTACTAAACTCAACATTAGGAGAATGCCCATATTTCACTACTAGTCTCCAGATCCAATTGCTTGTGTGCAAATTACCAAACATGTCAAGTTCTAGAAAATGTGTGATTTTATGTCGATTCCACCATCTCCCAAAACATACACGCGTCAAAGGCAAGATATTCCAATTTTGTCACTGAACTAGAAGCCAATTACTGGTAGCTCCCCGCTAAAATGTTGGGCTAACAAAAAAAGAAAGAGAAAGAATATTGTTTCACCTATATTCCTTCTGGCATTTAACCACAAGCATCCTCTTAAAACAGAAAACTTTCCTCTAAAAATAGAAAAGTGTTTGAGGAAACACACGGCTCAACCTGTAGCCTGTAAGAAAACATCTTAAATAAACACTTGTCTCTATAAGTTGGAATGAAATATTGCTGTTTAATCCACAAGACCTTTATAATCATAGGACACATTTACTAAGACAAATATAATTTATATTATATTTACTACTTATATTTACTACTTATATTTACTACTTACATTCTATTTACTAATAATCATAGGACACATTTACTAAGACAAATATAATACACCTCAAAATACTTTAATTTTTGAAAGGAATGACTTTGTGAGTATTTCCTCAAACCTAAAAATAAATATCACAAAACAGGCATTGCAATTTAAACAATTCTGTGATGATTTCTTGACTTTGGTGGAATTTAACGAATTGATTAATCTATACACTCATTCACTATATCAAGAGTCTATTAAATGTTAGGCATCATGGTAGCAACCAGAAGATACAATGATGAATAAAACAGATATAGTCACTGCCCTGTGGAGTTTATAGTCTAGTGAGGGGGACAAATATTCATCAGGTATACACAAAAAAATATAAAGAAGCAACTGAGGTAAGGGCTATAAGAGAGTCAAGATAAGCTTCTCCAAGGAAGGGATATTTGGGCCAAAAGATGAAGAATAAGAAGGATTTAAGTTGACATAAAGGAAGAAGAATGTTCCATGTGGAGGGAACAGCATGTTGAGAGTGGGTCTGGTGGTAGGGCATCTGGTAGTTACCCTGAAACAGGTGCAGGTCAGCATGGATATTTATAATGAGAGGAGGCTGCAGGAGAATATAGAGTGAGATTGTACAGAATTTACATCCTGTCTAAAGAGGCTGAATCTTAATCCTAAAAGCAATGGCAAATGAGTGAGTAGTTTTAACTTCCCAAGAGTTTGGCCTGGGATTGGACATTTAGTGGGGTTGATAAAAACAAATTCATATTTGGAAATGATCGTTCCAGCAGAGTAACTCATATTTTATGTAAGGTGGATAACTTAATATTGATGCACCTTCCTAAACAAACTAAAGTTATTAAAAAGAATATTGGACTCAGAGTAAAAACATCTAGGTTTGTACTCTAACCCTATCATTTTATCATGTGAAAGTTTAGGGGAAATTTACTTAACCTCTCAGAGCATTTTTATAACATGAAATAATGTGTATCTGATGGGTATTTTTTTCATTAAGAGTAAATGGTATATCTGCAAAATGACTAATTAGGATTGCTATTTTAAACCTAAATGTTATATATTTTTCTGTATAGGATAAGGCAATTAATCATTAATAAGATGTCATTATTACCAGTGATTTATTTTTTATTAAAAAAAATTTTAATGTTTATCTACTTTTGAGAGAGAAAGAGAGACAGAGGCATGAGCAGGGGAGGGGCAGAGAGAGAGGGAGACACAGAATCTGAAGCAGGCTCCAGCTCTGAGCTGTCAGCACAGAGCCTGATGCGGGGCTTGGACTAACAGACTGCCCAGCCAAAGTTGGATGCTTAACCAACTGAGCCACCCTGGCACCCCACCAGTGATTTGTTGTAAAACTAAAATTGAGTCTCTATTAGCAACAGAGTATTGTTGGGTCAATTTTCTACCTTATCACTGGTCTCGTGATTGATGTCATAGTCTAAAGATTGTTCAACAGTGTTTCACCATTCTGCAACCACCAAATATGGTGCTTCTCAGACTCCATGCTTGTTTAACTCCTTTGCCAGAATTATACACGTTTATTTTTCTTACATAATTTTTATTCTGTTTTACTGAGATTTTATATTGATAATGCTTCTTGTGTTAAAGCCCTGCATAGTTATCAGGATAACAAGACAAAGCTTTCTAAGTCTATTGTCATGTCTCTTATATCTTTTAACAACTGGTTCCTAAAATATTCCTGGTCTTTACCATTATCGCTCAGTACCTGTTATCAGCTCATATATAATACTAATCAGAAAACTATTAACCTTACAGCACTGTTTTAATTAGTAACTTGGCCCACAGTAACCACAGGGGTACAGATTCTGCTGAGTGATCTCACTAGCTGCCACAAATTGTTGACATCTACCAATAGCCAAATGCCTTTATTACACTCACTTCACACAATTATTTCTAAAAGCCATTGCCCACTGAATAGGCATATCAAACTCTTCAGTCCTGCTCTACAACTTTTATTGTTTTAGCCTCAGCATAGATTAACTTCAGCTTATTACACTTTAACTTACTAACTTTAACTAAGTATATAATAAAGTATAACTAACTTTAACTAAGTATAAGGATATCCTATTATTATTATCCTTTTAGGTCTTTGATTTTTTTCACCAAAATATTTTATAGTTTCTGAAAGAGCATAGTGGTCAAGGAGTATGGAATCTAAAACCAGATTGCTTGGGGCACCTGGGTGGCGCAGTCGGTTAAGCGTCCGACTTCAGCCAGGTCACGATCTCGCGGTCCGTGAGTTCGAGCCCCGCGTCGGGCTCTGGGCTGATGGCTCGGAGCCTGGAGCCTGTTTCCGATTCTGTGTCTCCCTCTCTCTCTGCCCCTCCCCCGTTCATACTCTGTCTCTCTCTGTCCCAAAAATAAATAAACGTTGAAAAAAAAATTTTTTTAAATAAAACCAGATTGCTTGGATTTTAAATCTACCTCTGTCACCTGTTAGCTTTGTGATTTTGGAGAAATTAATTAAATTCTCTAAAAGGAAGATAATCGTATCACCTATGTTTTAAAATGTTCATGAGTGTTGAATTAGTTTATAAATGTACAAATTTCATAACAGTGTCTGCCAAATATCGAGCATTATGTAATGTTAGTTGTAGTTATAATGGTTGTCATAAATTACACCAGAGCTTGTCAGTAATAATAGACATTGTTTGGAATTAATTCTTTAAAGTTATAATGTGAAATTAATAATAGGGCGATGTTAATTGCACTTTCATTGAAATTCTTAAAAATATTTAATCAGTTTTAGCATTCGTTTTTTTTTTAATTTTTATTTATTTTTGAGAGATGGAGATACAGCACAAGTTGGGGAAGGGTAGAGAAAGAGGGAGACACCGAATCCAAAGCAGGTTCCAGGCTCTGAGCTCTCAGCACAGAGCCCGATATGGGGCTCGAACTCATGAACTGTGAGATCATGACCTGAGCCGAAGTCCAGCACTTAACTGACTGAGGCACCAGGCACCCGCATTTGTTAATATTCTGATGGGATATAAGAAGGCCTTTCTATTTTTAGCTTGAAATAACAAACTTAAACTAGTTAGTACTTAAATTGGTACAATGATCATATTGCCTGTGGTAATTTTTTCAGTGTTTGCATCAGAAATGACTATTTTCATAAATTTTAAAAGCTAATGATTCTCAATTTCAAAAAGTTTTCTCAGTTTTCTTCTTACAACAGATCTTCAATAATTCTATCTTCTCTGAGATTGTCCTATTTGTTACACTGCACTTCATTTTAAATGTTTATTGATCTGCATTGATCCATTCCTACCTCCATGAGCATAGACCAATAGATTTATTTTTAAAATCCAAAAGGGGAGATGCCTGGGTGGCTCAGTTGGTTAAGTGTCCAACTCTTGATTTTGGCTCATGAAATCAGTTTGTGGATTTGAGCCCCACGGCGGGCTTTGTGCTGGCAGTGCAGAGCCTGCTTGGGATTCTCTCTCTGCTCCTGCTCACAGGCTCTGCCTTTCTGTCTCTCTCTCAAAAAATAAATAAATAAGGTTTAAAAACAATCCAAAAGGGGATATAACTATAACCTAGTATTAGCAAAAGGAACTTGTAATATCTAAAAAGAACAAACACATAATATAATACTAATATATAATGCTTAGTTATAAGCATTTTAGTTTAAGATCCTATCTGGTATTATTTGGTTTTAGTATAACAGATTTAATTCTGAATAGAATGACACAGACAATGTAAATTTCACTAAAATAAATTCCTGGCTTACATGAATGAACATCGGTTTAAAAGTTATTTTAGTGGCACCTGGGTGTCTCAGTCCATTAAGTATCCGACTTTGGCTCAGGACATGATCTCACAGTTGATGAGTTCGAGTCTCACGTTGGGATCTGTGCTGACCGCTCAGAGCCTGGAGCCTGTTTTGGATTCTGTGTCTCCTTCTCTCTCTGCCCCTCCCCTGCTCATGCTCTTTCTGTCTCTCTCAAAAATAAATAAACATTAAAAATTTTAAAGTTGTTTTATCTCTCTGAAAAATATTTAAAATATTATCATGCATTTTTATGCACATGTTATTTATTAATAATATACCAAAATTCCTATTAGGAATGACATTGATAAAGTAAATCTGAAAATGTACAATAAATATAAAGACGATATTTAAAGTGGTTATATTCAATTGCTGCCGAACTTATTATATTTGATTTACTACATGTCAATAAACACAATATCTAGTGTTAATGGTGTGATTTTTCATCTGCTTAGTTCTTCAGCAAAAAAATAAATAATAATTATCTTTTCACAACTTGCTCATAATTTGTTCACAACTTAGTAAAAGCTAAAATAGTTCTCATTATTAGATGGTGAGTCTATTATTAATTATACCTGGATTTTACACCATGCTTCTTAAATATGGGGTTTGAAACAAGGTCAGTGGAGGAGGTCACAATACATGAAGGAGAAGAAGAAAACTGAAAGTCTATTGTTAACCATCTTTAGGAGTTTGAACTTCATTTTGAACGCAGCAAGTACTCATTGACATGTTATAGAAGGTGAAAGAAAATGATTAGATTTGCATTTATGGATAGCTTAACATTTCATTTTAGTTGAGTGGGAATTGAAAGACTGGTTGTTGGCAGAGCTGATGAGTCATGACCAGTGGGCCTCTGGCTGAGCTACCAATCCGTCCTTCTGCCTGCTCAATTGTCCCTGAATCTGTTGAACATTTGCTTGGGTTGGTATGAGTTTGCTTTGTGTTTGGTGAAGATAAAAGGAATTCTGGGGGGATATGAAAGAAAATATGGGACAAGATGAGGAATGCAGAGGAGAGAACAAGTCTGCCCTCTGGCCCCACTGAATGGTTATTTAAGCTTTAGGAGGTCAAGCCTTCCAGTAAAAGGTGAAAGACCTGTTTTTGTATGAGATTTAAAGCCCAAGCACTGTTCTTCTGGGCCTCCTGTGGTAAATGGGTCATAAAGTGTGAAAGAGGGCATTTTCTTATTTCTGGCAGAAGAAATCATTGACGAAATGATTGAAATTATTGAAGACTAAAGGGAATGGAGGGCCACTTAGCACTCTGATTATTGTAAAGCTTTGAAAACTTTGGAGGCAACAACCAAAACGTGGGCAGTGGTGGTGGGCATCACAGATCTTGGCAGGAGCTGGTGGTTCTCAAGTAAACATGGGTTCATTCCTGAACATATTAGTACTGCAGGGGCATGGAATCAGGCTCTTGGTCCAGAGTTACGGAGTTAAGGATTCCACGGCAGCAGAAGGTGGGTAATTGATGTAAATGTGATCTAATTTTAATCACTGGCCAGATACATGTATTACAAATGAATCCAATGAATCAGACAATTAGAGACAAGCAGGAGACTCTATAGTAATCCGGTTGACACAGCTGGGTGGTCAGACTCAGAACTGCAGTTACGGGTTGAAGAGAAAAAGGACCTATGAGATATTTAGAAGACAGAAACAACATAATGTGATGAATTGGGAATCTCTACTTGAGGGAATGGGGGAGCAATGAGGAAAAGCATGGCCTCTGAAATCAGACTGTTTTGTATTTATCACTTAACAGCTGCACGATAGGCAAATTACTTAACTTCTTAAAATCTCAGTTGTCCCATATTTTGAATTTGTAAGTTTTGAATAACAGTAGTATCTACTGCTAGTATCTAATAGA
Source organism: Leopardus geoffroyi (assembly GCF_018350155.1). NCBI lineage: Eukaryota > Metazoa > Chordata > Mammalia > Carnivora > Felidae > Leopardus > Leopardus geoffroyi. Next base: position 111,673,845 of record NC_059331.1, on the reverse strand, counting down.
GATGCCTCTCAAAGTTAAATGAGACGACTCACTTGAAATACCTAGCACAATGCTAGGCACATTCTAGGCATTTAGAACATATGAAAAATCATTAGCAAACCTGCAGAAAGTGTTCAAATTATGAGGAAATCAAATTGTCCATTTTAGGAAGTCCTATTTATATGCAAATAAAACATCCTGTTAGATGAACAGATTTATCATTGACACTGTCGCCAATATGCTGATTGTTAATGGGTTAATATTCTGAATATTTAGTCACCTTTAGGCTTTGCTTATGCATGAATTTTTCCTACCAGAATATGTTTATATGTGTGTATCTACATGTGTGTATGCATATACCTGTATGTATGTGTGTGTGTATTTATTAACATCTGTACGTGTGTGTGTATATAAGTATATGAAAATAATACCTTGCAAGTAAGATCATAAAATTGCATTCAAATAATTAAATAGATACAAAAGTAACATGAGATGAAAAATTGACAAATTGTGATCACAAATAATAAAAATCCTTCTTCCCTGATATTTCTCAGGAGACAGCTCTGTGTCCAGCAGGGTTCTGGCAGAACCATGAGTTAAGTCTTGGGATAGAGTAAGGAATAGAATCACAGAGCAAGGAAGGTGCCCTATTACTTGCATGATATAATCCCTGAAATTCCCCTATTTGCTTCTAAATCTGTGAGAGAGAAGAATGAGTCTCTTTTGTTCACCATTAGATGCCCCAGTCACAGGGAACAATAAATATTTGTTAAATTAAACTATAGTATTTGGGGTTCCCCAGATTCTGACTATATTTTAAAATTGTAATCTAGCTCTTAAAAAACATGTAATTTGGGGCGCCTGGGTGGCTCAGTCGGTTGAGTGTCTGACTTCGGCTAGGTCATGATCTCGCAGTTCGTGGGTTCGAGCCCCACGTTGGGCTCTGTGCTGACAGCTCAGAGACTGAAGCCTGCTTCAGATTCTGTGTCTCCCCCTCTCTCTCTGCCCCTCTCCCGCTCGTGCTCTGTCTCTCTCTCTGTCAAAAATAAACATTAAAAAAATTTTAAAAAACAGATGTAATTTAACCCATTTTACCAATGAAAAAATTGTTCTGTAATATGAAAGTGACTTGATCATGATATATAGCAATTAAATATCTGGAATTGAAAAAAAAAAAAGGTCCAGCATTCTTTGTTGGGAGTCTGTTTTTAACTACATTATTTTCTTAATTATATTTCAAATTATACACATGTACCTGTGTGTGTGTGCGTGTGTGTGTGTGTGTGTGTGTGCGTGCGCACGTGTGTGTAGAGACAGAGCCAGGGGAAGAGAGAAGAGACAGAGTACTTTAATCTACATTGATTTTTTTATTGATTTTATGGGAGTTTCTGTGTTCTGGGAGTTTTCATTGTGCAGTGACCGACCATACTAGCTGGGATTGTCCATGGAGACAGCAGCTGACCTACACCTCTGACCTCCATCTGCACTCTTAGGCCTAGAATCTTACCTCCCAGTACCCCACTCTTAGCTGAAAGCTCTCCTTATTCTAGTTTTGTCACTCCCTGTCTCCCATTACTGCAGCTTGAGGACCTCATTGTGACTTCTCTTCCCTTCATCCCTCTTCTGGCTTTATTTCTGTCCGTTTCTAGCATAAACTCCATGATCAGTTCCAGGACTCAAAATACCGTTTTTTCAGGGTCTTTCCCCAGATTTGCAACCTTCTCATCAGTCTCACTATTTGTTTTCTTTATTTTTAATGTTACAGACCGCTACTAGAGAAAGCCATAGAGAAACAGCAGTGGGTGCCCTTCATTAAAAATTCAGTCTCAAGCCTCAGCTGGCCTCTCAAGTCAGCCGGACAATCTGTCTATATGTCCCAAGTCCCCTTCCTCCCTCTTTCCCCTTAGCAGCCCTTCCAAATCCCCATCATTCTCTATAAACCCTTGACCCCACTCAGCAAATGACCTCACCTTTTACTTCACAAAGGAAATAGAGGCCAACAGACAGCAACTCCCTCCACTTCCTGCCCCCTCCTCTACATTCTTATCAGCACCCACATCCATCCTTACCTCTTTTCCTCATTTTTCAGTTGAAGCAATGTCTCTCCTCTTAGCCAAGGCTAATCCCACCACCTGTGATCTGGATTCCATCCCTTCCCGCTCCCTCAGGGACATGCTCTATCAATCATCCATGCTCCTGTATCTTCAGCCTCTCTTGGTGTACTGGCTCTCTCCCTTCTACATACAAAATGCTCTCTTTGCTTCCAACTCAAATACACACACACACACACACACACACACACACACTCCTTTCTACACTCCCATTCTCTTCAGCTTACTGCCAGAACTTTCTCTTTTCTTTCTCAGCCAAGCTTCTTAAAAAAGAAAATCTCCTCTGATTTTAAAAGGAGTACATGCTCATTTTAGAATGTTTGGAGAATAAAGATATTCAAAGAAGAAAATAATAATTGCCCATAATATACACCACCCAAGGATGACAACTGCTAATATTTTGGTTTTGGGGTTTTTTGTAGTTTTGTTTTTCACTCCTTATAAAAAAAATGGGTATCATACTGCATAAAGTTTTGCATCTTTTTTTTTTCATTTACTGTGACCATGTTTCCTGTCTCAAATACCCTTCACAAACAGTCTGTTAGTGGTTGTTTATTATTGCATTATAAGTGTAACAATTTAAATACTTCCTTTATTAGACTGTTAGACTGTTCAATTTTTTCCTTCTATAAATAATCATAAACATGCTTCCTGAAGACAAACCCATACTTTTTCCTCTCCTCCTACTCATTAGTCTGCCTAAGACAATCTGTCTTGTACCTCCTTCAGTTGAGATTTCACTCATTAAAGTTACCAGTGACTCTTTACCAATGTTGAAGAGACTTTTCTGGTTTATCTCACTGAGCTTCTTTGAGGTGCTTGACAGTGTAAGCAATTATTTCCTTGAAATAATCTTCAGCTCCGGCTTCCAAGAAACAACATCCCTACTTTCCATCTTTCTAGGTCTTCCCTATCATCCCCTTTGCACATTCTTCTTCCTGGTCTTGCCTTTGAAAATTGGCTTCACTGGAGCTCCATCCACAGCCCTGGACTCTATTTCTACACTTTGTTCTTGGGGGTAACCAGTGACTCATCCTTCATTCAAAATGCTGGTGGTTTCCAACCTGTGCGCCCAGCCTGGCTTATCTCCTCTGGGGAGGCTTTTCTACCTCTTAGTCAAGCTCTCTGAATTCTTTTTCCTTTTCTAAGCTCTTGTGAATCCTATACCTAACTCTATCATGGCATGCATTGCTTTTATTTTAAACTGTTGGTGACTTGCCCTTCTCTTTCCAGGGACTCTAAAGCTCAGTACTATTGACATTTGTGTCAAATAATTCTTTGCTGTGGGGGTCTGTCCTATGTTGGCAGGGCATTTAACATCTTTCATTTCTATCAACAAGATGTTATTAGCAATCCTCCAAAAATGTTATCATCATAAGTTTCTGAAGATTTTGTCAAATTCCCCTAAATACAAAATCCCCCAAGTGGCAAACCACTGTGCTAATGTGGGAGTTTTGTGAGGGTAGGACCTGTGTATTCATGTCCATTCCAGTGTCCAGCATGTAAATGATGTCAAAGAAAAATAAAAATTAATAGGAACAGGTTGTTGTTTTTACAAAAATATTCCATTTTTATTGTCAACCATCAAGCAAATATTATATTACTAACAATTTTCCTTGATCCATGATAGGTATTAAAAATCAACAAAGTCCTTAAACTCAAGGAGCTTACAATTTTGGAGGAAATAAGTGAGTCAGACATGCAATCAGCATGCATATGGGAACTTAATTATACAAACGAAATGGTTCAGTTTTGCTGTAGCAGTTTGGAAATTTTGTTACTGCTCCGGGACAAGAAAGCAAAAAAGGAAAATGTTCAGAGGAGCCAGACCTTTTACCACATGTGAACAAAAGACCTGATTGGCACAAAAGCAAGAGAGATGGGGCATTTGCCACTCATATGGGAAAGACTGGGGACAGGTTCCAAACAGATGGGTCAGAATCTAGGTCTTTAAGGACACAAGTCTGCTCACACATAAAGTAGATTATTTCTTTCAATGATAGGTTTAATTTAGCTACTGACTATAGATTCATGTTTTGTTGAGTAAAATATATTATATTGTCTACAATGTTTTCAATTAATTTAATTTTTATATAATCGTGGATATATGTGTTCAGTTAACCATTGGAATACAAGACGCAGACCTGTTTAGATAAGTAGATGTGAGCAAATGGTTGTTCTCAATGGTAGCAACATGCTTTCCCAGTTGTTCTCAATGGTAGCAAATTTTGCTCCTCAAAGGATATTTGATACTGTTGAGACACTTTTGGTCGCCCAACTGGTGAGGAGGTAGGGAAGTGTGCCATTGGCATGTAATAGGTAGAGGTGAGAGATGCTGCTAAAATACTAAAATGCACAGGAGAGCCCCCACACAACAAAGAATTATTGGGCTGACAATTATTGGGCTGATCCAATTAGCACATTAAAGGATCTAGACTCCTGCAGATAGGTAGGTAGATAGATAGATAGATAGATAGATAGATAATAGATAGATGATAGATTTAAATTTAAAATTTATTCATTTATTTATTTAATACCTTTAAAAACAAGATCTAACTAGATTATTTTACTATGAACCCTGACTATATATTAGGTATATTGGGTTAAACATATTGATTAAAATTAAAATATATATTAAAATTAATTTTACCTATTTCTTTTTATTTTTTTAATGTGACTACTACAAAATATAAAACCGCGTATGTGGCTTGCATTATATTTCTGCTGGATGACACTTATCTATCCATTTCCTCATATCAATAAAAAAAAGTATTCCACTTCCCATAAAATATTGAAAATCTTTGTTAACCAGTGTTAATTGATATTTTACTCCTTTCCTCCCCAATCTTAATTTATTGTAATGTAGATTAGTAATTAGTTGTTGGTCATAGGTAAGCTCTATGGGCTTTTAGAAAAATTATTATCCAATCTGTGTATATGCAAGAGAATAGCTCTCCTGATGTTCATATGTTTAAAGTCAGATTTAGTGTTTCAGCAGCTATTGAAATCACTAATATGTTTAGACTTTGAGCAAATTCTTGATTCTATCATTGCTCCAAATCCTCTTTTTCCCTCTTTTTGAAATAACTAAAATGACTAGAATATCAAGTTCAAAGCAGATGAGAAAGTCATTTGAGAATATCCATTTGTCACCCACAGATGTGGCTGTGGGTATCAATGAGAATGTGTCATTCACATACATTCAAATACATTCACATGCATTCAAATACGGTTAGCTAGTTAGAATCACAATATTGGAGGAAAAATGGATGGCAATAGAGTTTTATATAGTATGGAGAATGCTGGGAGAATGCTGAATCCTAAAGTCACAAAAGGTAAGGAAGAGTCCACAGTATGTCTAGTATTCCTAATCAAGGGAAGTCCAAAATCTTCCCAAATCAAAAGTATGGAGGAAGAAAAATGTGAACAAAAGTTAAAACAGCATAGGAGCTGCAACTTTGTGAACCAAAGACTCCTTTTCTGCGTGTGGCCAGTTAAACCTTGCTAAGGCTGTGCTTGCAGGCAGGCCAGGCAGAGCACACAGGTGTCACTGGGTCTTAATTCCAGCAAGGACACTTCTGTGCTCTCAAGAGGATTTAACGGATGACACTTGCATGGTAGCAGGGAATGCTTCTAGTCTTGAAGGGCTGTTTTTGATATTGTTTCTCTCTCAGCCACCCTCTTCCCCAGCCCAGGAGTGGCAGGGATGCCACATTAGTCAAGGCAGGACAAGGTCAGGGCTTGGCCTAAGATCTGGTTGTGGGAATATGCAAAAGGAAGTGGCTAAAATTAGTAATGGACTGAATGTGTGCCAGTGTTGTGGAGAAAGGGGAGAGAGTGGAGGAGCAACTCCACTCCAGATGATATTTGTATTGTCCTGTCTGGAGGAAAAAATAGGAATATAACACTCCCCAGGTAGGGGGAGGAGGGGTTGGGGGAGTGGATATTACGGTTTTCTTCACCCCCCTTTTTCCTGACCTGTTGGCTAATTTCATTGCGTTGCTTTCTCCCCAGCTTTTCCAATTTGGAATCCTTTGTAAACATGTTATATTTCATGTGTTAGCTCACTATGTCTTAAAAAACTGAGTAACATTGAAAATATGGAATTAGGAACATACTAGTTTGTGCCTCAATGTAGAAAAGTGGGCAAGATATTCAGGACAGAGAAAAACTAGAGAAATTCAACAGAGATTTGCTCTAACATATCTTTGTCTTCTTAAAGATCAGTTATTAATTTGCACAATTGGACATCTGAAAATGGACTTTTCCCCTTATTATGACTTTTGATGTATTTTATTTAATTTCAAAAATTAATTCTTTGGGAGAACTGTGCATCCTGATACATGAATATGCATGATGGAAATAGGAAGTCAGGGACATAATCACATTATACCTTACAAAATACCATAACACCTTTAAGTTTTTGGTTTCCTCTGAGCTTCTGTTCAGAAATAAAATATTTTAAGTATTACTTTATATTGGATGAATTAGAAAATCAGAATTGTGTTCCTTTCGTTATAGAAAAAATATGATATACTCTGCTATATCTGGTTTTCTTTGATTCAATTTAGAGAGTTTTTGGAAAGAATAAAATGAAACAGGTTTTGAAGAAGAGGTCACTGAAACAGATGCTATCTACCATAAAATATTTAATATTTTCTTGAATTCTTAAAGCATTTGTCATTCAAATGGAATAAGTGTAGGATTCATATAGTATGTGTGGATTTCAAAATATGTAATTGTCATTCAAATGGAATAAGTTTGGGATTCATATAGGATGTAAGGATTTCAAAAGACGTAACTTTTCTTTACTCTCGTAGCAGGAAGTGCATACCTTATAAACGGATGTTTAAAGTTAGGCAATCGCTTACTAAATGTTAGGACAAAACCATAGTTTTGGTTGCAAAGGGCAAAATGTGGACAGAGATTTTTGATAAATGTCAGAGTGAAATGTTAATTCTAATTGTTCTGTCGAGTTGTCCTTGATTTGTGACAAGTCTGTTACTATGCAGATTTCCGAGCTGCCATGGCCCATGCAAGGATTTTACCATGTGAAGTTACCCAGATACACCGTCTTCTCCATCTCACCTCTTTATTCCTAATTAGCGTGTCCCTGGGTTCTCTCAGAGTAGCATTATGGTTGTCCTGAAGTGTTTTTGATTTGGACTCTGACAAATTAAGCCATCCAATGTTTAGCAAAAGCACAAATTTAAGTCACAGAATTGGTAAACCCTTACAGGTGGCATCCCAGACAGTCGCCGACTTTCATCCTGCCCACCCTGTCCACTTCCCAGAGGTGCTGCAAGCACCAGTGTATCTGTAAACTCACTTAAGGTTTTGGCTTTTGTGTTTTAAGTTCTCATTATGGTCCCATACCGCCTTTTCCCTGAAGTAATAATGGCACTAAGGTCAGGCAGCGCAATCCAGTCTATCAGTGTGCACTGAAATTTAGCAGGGTCTCTGAAAAAGTAGACACTGGAAAATTGGAGAGAAGGAAAGAACCACGGAAAGATAGGTCTGATGCTGGTGCCAACAGCCTGTCCCTTTTCTTGGGCCAGCGACATTCAGACTAACCGAGAATCACATCTCCGTCCTCGCTCCCAAATGGTCTAACGCGCAACTTCTCAGGAAGGTTTCAATTGCTTTCAGTAGTTGAAGTAATAGTAAGAGAAAGAGGAAAAGGGGAGAAGGGAAGGCAACCAACACTGAGACTTTCTATGTGCCCTTTGAGTTGCTGCCTTTTTTATTCCACATTATCCCTATGGAAGCACAGAAAATTAGAGGATTTTGTTCACGGTGACACAGTAATTAACAGAGTCAGAATTTTAATTCAAGTCTGTCTCCAAGACACATGCTCCTTTTTTTACATACTCTCAGATAGATTTATGGGAAATCATATTTACACAAAATCACAAATATGTGGGAATCTACAATATCTTTGGATATCTTATGGATATTCCCTATCTATTTCATATATGAACTAGGCATGTTACTGGGGGATGCCTTTACCTACAAATTACCCAGGATTCTGCCTTCCCAAGATGAGATGACTGTAATTGATTCTGATTTTTAAAAATTACAATTTTGAGGGGCAGCTGGGTGGCTCAGTTGGTTAAATACCTGACTCTTGTTTTTGGTTCAGGTCATGATCTCCGGTTCATGGGTTTGAACCCTGTGTCTCGCACAGCCTTTTTGTGATCCTCTCTCTCCCTCTCTCTTTGCCCCTACCCTGCTTGTGCTTGCTCTCTCTCTTTCTCTCTCTCAAATTAAATAAATAAACTTAAAAATTTTTTGAAAAAGCATTCATTTTCTGTTGGGCAAAACATACAATATTTTTATGCATATTATATATCTAAGAGCTGCTAATAAAATCATTTGCCGTTTAGAAGTAAAACAATGTGAAAATGCTAATCAGTTGAGTTTCATAGTACTAATGTATAGTAAATTGTTGTTTTTTTAAACAGATGGCATAACAGGATAAATTTCTGTGATAAATAAGAGAACTTAAAAAATGTCTTTTTGGCATGCCAGATCACAGTTGTGTTAAAACACATGCATTAATTATTCTCATACATATCTCAAGTACCTAGAATGATAGGCCAAAACTAGGAGACAGTCTTGTTCTCTCACAGGGTTGGGTTTTTTGTTTTGCTTGGCTTTGTTTTTGCTTAAAAAAACCCAAACAAACAAACAAACAAACAAAAAACACACTTGTTTTGTTTCTTTTCAAACACGCTATGCCTTGTTTCTTTTCAAAAACAAGTTTCTATATATTTAGGTTTATTGATCTCAACATAAGTTTTGCAGAAACATAAATATAAAAATTATTAAAAATTTAAAATTAGGTGCTGTATTTATCTAATTGAAATGTGTTTCAGAAATTAGGGAGATGATGGTGTTATAAATGTAGCAGTAAGGGCCACAGTGAATCATTCCTTCCTCCGTACATGCCCTCCCATGTGCAGTAGTCTGCTCCCACAAAGTAGTCTCCTCCCATGGTGACTCTGACCTTGGACGTTTGATGTGCTTTGACCAATGAGATAATTAATAGCAAGTGAGAAGCAGACACTTGAAAAGTACTTGCCCACTGGGGCATGCCCCTCCTGGTTCCTAAGAACCTGTTGTGCCTCACAGTACGAACAAACCAGGGCTAGTCCCCTGGAAGATGAGGCCGTGTACAGAGAGGCCCCAGGCTTCTCACCCATGCCAGCTTTCCCAGAGGAAAGGTGAAGGAGACCATCCTAGACCATTCAGCCCTAGCTGAACTGGATTAGAACAGAGGAACCACTAGATGATCAGCAGATTCATGAGAAATCATTCATGTTTATGGTTTTAAGCCACTGTGTTTTAAGATGGTTTGTTACAGAGCAAAATGTAACCAACTCAATACTGTTCCTCCAAAAATGTAAATGTAAATCCAACTAAGTCTGAAAGTGATTGAAAACTATTGCTGACTCACAGAGCTAAGTGTTAGCTTCACTCCTAATCTCATCTTAATAAACAAATCAGCTATCTCCGTTAATTTCAGGAAACTAAATTCCAACAAGGCAATCCCACCATCACTAATCTTCCTGCAAAAGGCTGCAAGGGACAATAATGGTTTCAAGTAATGTCAAATTAAGACAGTAAAGACAAGGCATCTCATTCATAGGACTACTTGTGTCTCACAGAAATGCAAAGGCTTCAAAAATACTCTCTGCATCTCTCTTTCTCTTACATACACACACATACACACACACACACACATACAGCTGTGCAAGTAGAGGAAACATTCACATTCCCTAGTTGCTCTAAGACTTCAGAAGTTTCAGAACTGTATGTTTCCAAAAAGGAGACTTTTTTTTCTTACAGGATCCAGTGTAAGGACAAGCTTGCTTGTTACACTGTCACCATCATCTGTGAGACTATTTTCTTAAGTAGGTTCCTTTTAAGGTATTCTGCCTATTCTAGAAAAACATAGTTTTGAAGAATTTTTAGTAACCTGAAACAAGGCTAATGTATAGAAACATGTATAGAAAAAAAAAACTACAGGATTTTACATTTAGTATGAATTCAATTTTGTAAAAACCCTGTATGTTTTATATATAAAATAAGCAAAAATAAAAACTTTTGAAACATGTTTACCCATTGTAGTAAAGGACTTTATAGGTATATGATATTTTTATTTTCTGGTTTTAATCCTCAGTAGTATTAAAATGTATATAAATATATAAAACATAAAATAAATTAACATAATCTTGAAATCAATGGGGGAATATCTTAACATGTAAAATAATATTCTAAGAATCATTTAGAAAAAAGGAATCAAGGGGCGCCTGGGTGGCGCAGTCGGTTGAGCGTCCGACTTCAGCCAGGTCACGATCTCGCGGTCCGTGAGTTCGAGCCCCGCGTTGGGCTCTGGGCTGATGGCTCAGAGCCTGGAGCCTGTTTCCAATTCTGTGTCTCCCTCTCTCTCTGCCCCTCCCCCATTCATGCTGTGTCTCTCTCTGTCCCAAAAATAAATAAACGTTGAAAAAAAAAAAATTAAAAAAAAAAAAAAAAAGAAAAAAGGAATCAAGAAATTTAGATCAAATTATAGATGATGGACATTCCCAGGAGTGAGTGGGTGTTCATTACAATAGTAAAAGCATGTACAGATTTTGTGTAAACAAATAAATTGATTGATAAATGAAATTGCACACCATATAAATACCTGTAAATTTTCTAATCATGATCTTCTATACTGATGTTTTGTTTTTTTTTTTAATTTTTTTTTTCAACGTTTATTTATTTTTGGGACAGAGAGAGACAGAGCATGAACGGGGGAGGGGCAGCGAGAGAGGGAGACACAGAATCGGAAACAGGCTCCAGGCTCTGAGCCATCAGCCCAGAGCCCGACGCAGGGCTCGAACTCACGGACCGCGAGATCGTGACCTGGCTGAAGTCGGACGCTTAACCGACTGCGCCACCCAGGCGCCCCTATACTGATGTTTTTTAATATACACTTCTTACTTGCATTAAGAATCCCTCATTAAAAACATATCAAATTGCTTCACAGTTTTCCTTAGTATTTTACATTATTTTTGTCCCCATCCCACCACATCTTTCTCTCTTTTCAGATTCTAATGCATAGATAAGGTAAAAAAAAAAAAAAATTACTTAAAAGCAACACATTCAATCATTGGAATGTTTGTAAATGTTAACCATTACCCAGACTTTCAGTCCAAGCCAGTACCCTAGGAATCCATCCACGCAGTCCCTCACCCCACTATTGACTATCCAGAACATTTAAAACATAATGGTGCTGAGAAATGCAATTTTTGAAATAAGGCATGGATCAGAAGTCTGGGGCCTCAGTGGCTGCCCCTGTTGACCCAGTTATAGGACAGAATCTGCATATTTAAGATTCCTGGATCACTACAGTGCTGTTCATTTCTGTGTGCTTTTCAGGTCTTGTAGAGTAACAGATCCTGAAGATGAATTCTTGTGCACTGTTCAAAAGTAATATTCCCCAAAGGTAAAAATGGGAAGTTTACTTTTTCCTGCACACAGGATGACTTAATGAAAGTTGTTGCTAACATTTTTGGCCTTACTACATATCAGAGAGTACCCTTTCTTACTGGAATATTTTGCAAACAAAACATGACTTGGATGTAAGAATAATGAATATTATAACAGAAAAAAAAAACGAAATTGGAGTCGCCTCCTCCCTGAATGCAATATCCACCTATTACTGACCACTGTGACCTTTCTGGGAAAAGGCACTTCCATTGGACAGGGCAGTGGCCGCAAGGCAGCAAAACACCACTCAGAGTAATTCTTTACAGATGCCAGGAACCGGAAGTTTCAAGGGGAAAAATGAAAGCCATTCACTCTTCCAATGACATAGGCCTTTGATACCACAAAGCCATTTGGGCTCAGAGCTCCAAGGTCAGGAAGGCACGTAAAGATTGGTGATTAGAGAAATACTATATCAGCAAAGTGTGGCAAGCTATTAAAAGAAACTATAGCTTTTATGATTGTGTCGCTGAAGCTCCCCAGGGCTATTTGTATTAGATATTGAGTTAAGCATAACTTATTTAGTCCCAGCATTCCAGAAAACATTTTGATGTCAGCTACTGCAGGAAAGTAAACACAAAGCAAAGGAGGAAACAGAGCTGATCTCAAACAGATAAAAATGGCGTAATTTAATTTTCTGAACCCGGGCGTTTTAGAGCATTAAGAATGAGGAATTTTAGAAGGTCCTTTCAACTTGAAAAATAAAGTTTACTTAGGCATTTGGTGGCGGGGGAGAGAAGGAGCACAGAGCTTACACTATCAACTTGTTGAGCATGTATTAATTTCCAATCAAAAATATTTTTGATATACTTAGTGAACTGCTGCTCCCAGGGTTATAATCTGTGAGTAGGATAATGGATGTTTCCCCCTGCTCCCATGACTTAATAATCACACAATTTTTGTTTACACATCAGGTCTAACTGTAGCATTATTCACGATATTGGCTCATAAGGTGTTTAGCATTCACCATACACTTTTACAACTGCCTTCAAAATTATTTTTTTCTAACACGAGGCTTTAACACTGACCACACTCACCATGTGATATCCAACCCTAAAATGAAAATTCCGGCAATGATAAGCATACCAAAAAGTCAGTTTAATTCCATTTGAACCAGAGAAAGGAATGCTTGAGTGCTGACTCCTAGCTCATGCCAAGATCCCTGAGAGGAATTTCCTTACAGGCCCTATGAAGACTGAGCAAAACTTGGTGACTCAGGGGACAGATTAATAGGTATCTAAAAACATTAGGATATCAGTGTCTGAAGGACTGACCACTTTAAACAGTCTTAATATAGATGGCACTGCAGAAAGGAGTTGGAGGGGGACATTTATACCTAAAATTTTACATGTTATCCGAAAGAAGAAACATTTGCCATCTTTTCAAAACATCAAGGTAATTAGAGAAAGAGAGACAGAGAAGGAGGGAGGGAGAGAGAAAGAATTAGAGAGAGGGAGGGAGGATAGAGAGGGAGGAGAGAGAAGTGGGGAGGGGGAAGGAGAGAGATACAAAGAAAGAGAGAAAAGAAGGAAACTTGGAAAAATGTTAACAGTCCTTGCTTCTGGGTAGTGGGCTTATGGGTGATTTTTATACTTCTCTGTTTTTGCCAAATCTTCTGCAAATACTATGGCACCCTTCTGACTGAAAAAATGAAAGAGGAAGAAAATACACGAATGAGTAGGACAGCACATAGGTCTCTTATGTAAAAGACATGCCAACGATTCCTTCTCTCATGGGCTAGGCCTTGCCATGATGAACATCTGCTTTGACATAATCTCAGAGAAGCTGCTCTAGGATTTACAGTCTGCTGAAGGGGAGCTGCTAGACCATTTTCAGAAGTATATTCTTCCATGTTCAGTTTTTGGGACTTTGCATTCCTCTGGCAATCTTGTACTCTTCGCCTACCTCTAAGAACTTGCATTTGTGTTTTCCCTAGCAAAGGAACTCTCCTGGTTTGTTTTATTCGTTTCTCCCCCAGAGTTGTTTTCATTTGTTTGTAGGAAGAATGATAACTCCACCAAATATTTTGTAATCATATCTCTTGCCCAAAGCTGATAACGTTCCATGAACATGTGACTATCACCATTGCCACTGTCTGTTTGACTTGATCATTGCCTGTGCCAAATGGTTGTTAAATGTTGTGAATGCCATCTGTAATTGTGCAGCCATACAATTCCTTATTCAGGTAATCATAAGAATGACCTCAGGTTTATCATTATAGTGGTTATAGAACCATTATATAGCCACACAATATATAATATGCTCTATTATACTATGCAAGAATCAGCATAGAATTTAGTTATGGAAATATGCAACTATAACATAGTTTTATAATTTGTGGTGAAGTTTAAGATAATCTCATTACAATTTTGCAGACAATCTATTTCAGTGATTAGTTTGAAATAAATGGTTTAAAGAAATTATCATTTTGGAATACCATGTAAACATAGCCAGTGAATGGTCACCACCTGACTGAAAAATAGTAAGGAAAATCTAAAAAAATGATATTAAAGGTAAATGCAACCTATCACATTTAACTGTATGTTTCATTAGGCAGTATATGTTAGGAGAAAAGATGTTATAGATCCTAACTTTCAAAAATAAAATTACAGTTTGAGTGCACTCAGCAAAATAGTCACATGTGAAATACAGAAACATTTTACTATCTAGGTACAATATATGCCAAATATTAACCAGAAAATAAATAAAAATGTGAGAGGCGACTGATTTTTCTTAAAAAAAAGAAAGAAAGAAAAAGAATAAGGAACAATTCTTAAGGTTGTGCTTCTCTGATTTTTATTTATTTATTTTTTTTTGGTTGCTGTTAAGGAAAGTTCAGGTGAGGATAAGCTCCTGTTGGATAGTCATAAACCAACCATTCATTCTAAATTCAGAATGCTAAGGAACACAAACCTGACATCAAGGTAAAAATAAATCCTGTATCTTTAACATTGGCAACATTTTGAAAACACCAGAGAAATTATCAAGCAAACTGTTCATTCTTTTACCATTGCTCTCCAAGTCCCATTCTGGCCATTGAAAGTGTCACTAGTCTAGGGGCACCTGGGTGACTCAGTGGGTTAACCCTCTGACCTCAGCTCAGGTCATGATCTTATGGTTCGTGGGTTCTAGCCCCGCATTGGGCTCTGTGCTGACAGCTCAGAGCCTGGAGCCTGTTTTGGATTCTGTGTCTCCTTCTCTCTCTACGCCTCCCCTGCTTAAGCTCTTTCTCTGTCTCTCAAAAATAAATAAATGTTTAAAATTTTTTTTTAAAAAAGGAAGTGTCATTAGGCTGTATAACAGGCTCCTTCTGTGTATCTCAGGGGAAGCATACGCTTTTAAAAGCAATCTACTAAAATGTTAAGTAAATGTGGACTGTATCATGTAAACATAATCCTTATCTATTGTTGAAAATTTTATGTTGATATTGTTAAATATCATGGCAGAAAAGATAGGGAAACACAAAGCTCCCCCATAATTTCAATATTTCCTCTGTGCATTTTCTCGTGTTCCCTCCACAAAGAGTCCATGTACAGACATAAAAAGATTTTTTTCTAACTTGACCGGTAGCCCAAGGTACATCTGCAGATGTAATTGCTAATGATGCTATCGCTTTTGCTCTTTCACCCTATGGGACACCTGTTGACTTGCCAGACTGAGTTTCCTCCATTCATCTTGATTCAAGAGGTCCATTCCCAAGAAGTACTAAAATGTGTGACTTTGTTTAGAATTATACTTATGCCTCACTTATGTCCTTGGTAATCCCATACAGCAACCTTCAAACTAAATACTACTTAGCTTCTTTAGATAAAGCATCAAGAAAGTTCAGGACTTTAATAACAATAGAAACAAAATGTCACCCCCATGCCTAAGTAGATTAGGGAAAACAAGGAGTAGAAGGAAGGATATACTGAACATATTTTCTTTTATTAATACTTTTAAATTTCACAGAAACCTTCCCAAGGGTAAGGCCTCTTTGAAGATAAAAGCCCATTTGCATAAACTGAAGGGGCCTCTTTAATGCAGTTTTCATTATCTTGACTCCAAAGTGACTGATGTCAAGATCAAGGGAGTCAATCAGAGCAGATACACTCCAGGACACCATAGAGAAATAAATCAACCCATCCTCTCCACTCAGGAGAGTGCCGCTCCACGAAGGGGATTTGTGAATCTCCTTTCTGAAGCAGGAGGCCAAGTTCCATCATTGTGAGGACTGACTCTCATCCCTCAGAAGTCCCTCATTCTTTATGTTAATTGGGGTCCCCTGCGTCAGTTATCTAATAGTCTAATGAAGTTTGGAGATAAACCAGTTCTTGACCATTTCTTGCCCTCTGAACACTCCCAGGAAACTAACCCCATCCAGCCTTTTATCTCCTTATGTTAAAGAGAGAAAATTAACTCTGAAGAAAGTGACACTGCAGCCCCTTGGGTGGTGAATATGGTATGGGTCTTCTTGTGAGCAGAGAGAGGCAAAGAAAGGAGAAATCATCAGAGCTCATTAGATTCTTTGTGACAATTAATCCTTTGCCTTCCTCAGTCATTTTCTCCCATCTGCAATGGCACTTTGGCTATGGAGTGTCTGTTTGCCTTTACTTTGAAAAATAAAGCCTTTACCTCTTAATTTGGTCTCTGTTACCCAATTTATTGCGTGATGCAGTAGGTCTACTCAGTCATGGTAGGTGTAGGCGAATTAAAAATGTCATCATTTGGTCTTTATTTCACAAGCTTGACTTAGTGCTGTTTTCACTTGCAAAATACAAACGTGAAAACTATAATTTATTATGGTACTAGCAATTCAAGATGTTTTGCTTGGATCCTATGTGTGCAATTGGTTACCAACATTCCAATCTGTTTTGCTTTAGTTGGCTACTAGTTTACTACCCTCAATTTCATTCTCTAAATCTGTGTTTAAAAAGAGTTTAACAACATTTTGATTCTGTTTGGAAATGTAGTTATGGGTTCCCCTCACTGATGCATAGGAACATTTTAAATGTGGTTAGTAAAATTTCATTTTATGGCAGATGACAAGATGCAAATTACTTATTTAGTGATTCCTTAATTTTACACATACTATTTTATTACAGTAAATATCAGAGGCCGGGTCACTTCAGGAGTGTATGAAGAGGTTATTTCAATTACACACATTGGAATGGCCTTGAAATTTCAGTCTCCTTGAAGTCTGCATCACGTAACTAGAAGAATCGGCCTCCCTGCTCTATGAGCAGCCCCTACTGGACAACTAATCAATTTGTGCTGCTGTTAGACTAGAAGCATCCATTCTTTCCCATTCTTCTCCTTCTCCCTCCTCCCTATGCTGGTGGGGGTGGGGGGAGAGGATTTTTTATTTTTCTCTTTAAAAGTAAGCTATGTTACTTTCTTTTCTAATAATGAACATTTAGTTGAAAGAGTTGCACCACATAATCCTATAAAGACATATTGACCTTCTGAAAATTGAATGCTATTATGCTTTCTCAGTAATTCAATTAGAATTCTTAAATTGAATCTCTTCTCCCATTAAAAACAATTTCTTGTACATAATAAAATAATCTTGTTAGTTTTAATGTATGAATCCTAATAACTATTAGCAATATGTTGCAATAGGCTAAATAGAAATAAAGATATATTTGACTGATTTGGTTGTCTCTCTTTTTACAAATTAGTATCAGATATGACCCTTATTCCTACATATTGTTTCCTATGGGTGCAAGGGCCTTAATAATATCTAAGTTGATCTTGTTTTCATTCTTAGCTATTATATAAAAATAAACTAGTTTGCATTTTATCACAATATAAAAGTTAAACGTCCAAAGAATTAGTATATAAAACATCATATTGAGAACATATTTATCATCAGATAATGAATATGGCTATTTTCTTCACTGCAAACATCTGACTATAATGTAGTTTTTTTTTCCCCAAAAATTGGTAGGACAAAAAAAAATTTCATTATTTATCAGTACCCAAATGATGCACTTCCCTTTTTAAGATAAACTATAAATAGGTAACTTTATAAATTACTTGCAAAAGATACCAGACTGTCAGATCTGGATGCTTTAGGTGCCCTTTTTATCTATAAGACTAGCAAACAATCAAATTTAGCCACACCATACCGAGAAAATATTGTATACTAACCAGATCTCCATTAATTGTCTTTGGCCCACAACATCTCTGTAATGAGATATTAACAAGGAATACCAAACTTTGCCCAAGATAAATGGACTTAGACCCAAATCTTCTTTTTTTCCTACATGCCATAAAACACTTAAGAGAGATGGTATGTTATAGATTACATTTCACTTCAGCTGTTCACTGCCTAAAGACTAGGATTGAGGAGCTCAATGTCCTAGGTCAGGGGTTCAAAAAGTATGTTCAGTAGAACAGCAACATTTGAAAAAATGTCATGGTCCTATTTTTAATGTCAGGTTAAACAAAAGAAGTAAGTTGCTTTGTTGCAGGACTTCTCAGAGCCATTAATTTTCTAAAGTTCATTGGGTGTCTCCCAAAAGTTTACATAAATTGCAGAGCTTCCAAAATTCATCTGCCCAGAGAATGTCTCTTTGGACCGATATTTCAAAATGCAGTTGAGAAAATTCTTTTGAAAGTCATCCAGCCTTTCTACTTCATGAGATCTTAAGAGAAATGATACTTCATTCCTTTCCAACATGCAGTTACCATTCAGGGTATCTACTCTGTGAAAGGACCTGAAATATGCTGTCCTTTTAAAGCTCACTTTTGACCTTGGGAGATGGATGTTATCAACTCTGTCTCCTAGAGAGGGGACTTGAGACTCAGAGTTTAAGAGGTCTCAGGACGACCGAGTGGCCAAGTCACGTTCAAACACAAGATGTGATCACTGCAAAATCCACCCCCTTCCCCTTACATTGTGTTGCACAAATTGGTCTTTTTTGGTGAAACTCTTTCATGGCTTCTCTGGTATGTCTAGGTCATGTAACTTGATCAGGATCAAGATGTTCTACTCAGCATTAGCAACCCTGATGCTTTGATCTTGGATCACTGCAGACTATGTTAACTTGAATTCTCCCTAGCATGGAACATTGAGCACATTTGATAGGCTAGTTTTATCTAGATCACTATCCAGTCTAAAGGACTGCCATTATAACACACAGATTAGATGAAGAATGCATACATGTTAAAATACTAATCAAAGATAAATGTGGAAACAACCAAAAGAAACTCAAAGAGCAGTTGGAGATCAGCGTTTATATCAGAGATGGTCTATGTTTTCCTCCCCTCTACCTATAAGTTAAGTTCTACCAAACCAAAAACTACCAAACAACTCCTTCTGTCTCACACTAACAAGGTTTTAATAGCCCACAAAAAAATCAGCATATAATTTAGTTTCTGTTCACTTCAGTCCTTCTACCCTTTGGCACTAAAATGAATGTAAGGTCAGAATGAGTAATACAAAGTGACTCACCCATCAGAAGAGCTTTTGGAAAACATACTCAAACTTCTGGGTCATCTCGGTTATCTATTAGCATTAATGGGGGCATATTACACCCTCACATTGAGGAGAATCTTTTACTATCAGAAAATAAATGGGGGCGCCTGGGTGGCGCAGTCGGTTAAGCGTCCGACTTCAGCCAGGTCACGATCTCACGGTCCGTGACTTCGAGCCCCGCGTCAGGCTCTGGGCTGATGGCTCAGAGCCTGGAGCCTGTTTCCGATTCTGTGTCTCCCTCTCTCTCTGCCCCTCCCCCGTTCATTCTCTGTCTCTCTCTGTCCCAAAAATAAATAAACGTTGAAAAAAAAATTAAAAAAAAAAAAAAGAAAATAAATGGAACCCTGTCATGCAGAAAATTAATTCAAATTCACAACGTGATCTGAATGGTTTGCTGTCTCTCAGATCTCCCAGAAGTCCTGCTTGCTACGCATGTGAAATTACTGCAACCCAAGTAAAATGACCGTTTTTCTCATAATTCTCCAAGATAGGAGAATTCCACAAAAGTCATTCAGAAATAAATATGCATTAAACAAATATCTGATAATATCAGCAATTTGTTTGTTTTCTTTAGAATTCCTTAGTGGAAGACTATAATCACATCCCACAAGATCACATGAATATATACCTCACCTAAGTGAGAAGAATACCCTCACTTAGGAAATTAAACAACTCTATTAGCAAGTGTGATATATATTTTAATAGGAAAAAAAAGGCACAGTGCCAAAATATGCTAGTTGTACACTCCATGTCTTGTTTGCAAAATTATTTATATTACGTTCTCTTTGTTCAACTTTAAAGAGCAGTTTCTCTCTAAATAATTGCAATAGTCTCTTCTCAAGGAAAAAAGCAATGCAGAGTATATATTATAGCTATATTTTTTGCATGAGTGGTACTTTAGCAATTTGACTTGATTGAAAATAGAGGGCTCCTTCTCGCTTTCAGAACAGCAGCAAGAATATAGAGTTCTAGGTGAGGACGAGAGCACAGACATAGACTTCTGGCAACATTAGAGACATGTCTGGAGTGAGTTGTTGCTCCACAGGAATGAACTGGCTATAAAGTTATTATGCTTATAGCCACCTTCTTAGCCTCAGTATGCAAAGGAGAGCCAAAAGTTCAAAGATATCACTTTCTGGTCAAAAGAAAAATAATAATCCTATCATACAATCTAGAAACAGTTTGCAAATATTTGAGTTCTATGAATGCAAAGTGAAGCCATGGTATTTCAATGTATTGTTACCAGTAATGGCTCCTTACTATGTACCCTCAAAAGCCAAAATGTACTTCAGTTCACATCTGGCCTTCTTAATATGAAGTATGAATGAAAACCTCCTCTGTTACCATCAGAAAGAGTGAAACACAGGCAGCAACATGCAGGTAGGAACTGGACTGTCAGGCCCACTTACCGAGCATGATGCCTCATTCCAGGCACTATCTCAATGCCTTTTGTAACAATGTTCAGCCCATTTAATGAAATACCACTGTTTGATGTCAATAAATCTTGATAAGGTAATAAAATTACCCACGAAAGAAGGTCTTAAACACTTTATGATGGAATTTGTGTCCTCTCTTAAATGATATATGCAACAACGTGATTCCATTTCTTAATAAAATTTAGAAAATTTGGATTATTCCCTCTCCCTAGATATAGTTGACAATTACATTTAAAATGCTTATTTTAATTTAGCTGTAGCCACAGAAAAATATACCATGAACCAAATCAACAATATCCAGTTTAAATCAAAGGAGACTACGCTGTTGATGATCCTAAAGCTGGTAGGCAAAACACGAACCATAAATCCATCAGGCTAAGCACTAGTCCTTATTGCTACTATGGCTGGCCAAATTTGGCTAGCACCAACACTGTTGTAAAACCATAAACCAAGAAAACTTTATCCTTAGTGCGAAAACCTAAGAATATCAAGCAGTTTCCTTTGGTTAAACGACTTTCAGTACATTTTTCTAAAACATTTCTGTTGGGATCCTTTGGTTATAATTATTTTTTTTTTCTCCACATTTGAATCGTTCCACCCTGACCCTTTATAATCCTCTGCAGCAATTACCATCGATCCTTGTGACATTGCCTCTCAGCCATATCCTACTAAAAAAACTTATGAAAATTCAAAATTTCTGAATTTTGAAAATTGTAATGGAGTCCATAGAAATCTCTCTGAAATGTCTCTACTGTCTCCCATGTCTTAGTTTAAAAACTCATTATTTATTCTACAGTGAGAGAAGAAAATACACTCATGGGAGAACTTGTTACAATGTTTAGAAGAGGAAGTTCCCCCAAATCCAAATTAAGGATTTCTTCCTAGAGGTTCAGACAGGCTCTAGCAACACATTTTAATTAATGGTATTTATGCTTATTTTTTCAATGTAAAATATGGTGTGAACCATAGTTTTAATTTAGCTCCTCTTACATGTTAGTTTTAATTTATGTGAGAGAATGCAGGTTTAGAAGAAATAAGATGAAATCACTTTTAAAGTAGACTATAACTGAGACTTCCATTAAGTTAGACTAATTTTCCCTTACTTTTACTAAGTCAGCGAGGTTTGAATTTATTTCATTGGAAAATGGTCTGTGCCAGGTAGCTAACAACAGTCCAAGTGTCTTATAGAAAGATATTTACTTGTCTTAACCTTTCTTTGCAACTGTTAGGGTCCTTGTCATTTTGACTTCCTTTCAGCTAGTGACCTCTGCCCTGCTCCAATTTAAAGATAAACTGAAAGACATTTCTCCTGGATGTGTGCTTCTTCTAGTTTTTCAGTGGAAACAGTGGCATCAAGCTGTCTAACTGATTATCTCCTGTTTGAAAGGACTTATGGGGTATGTAATTTTGTATTGGGAGAGGGGAATTTAGAAAGAAGTAAGCAGGAAGAAGTGATGCGCTCTTAGGTGAGCCCAGACTTCACTATCAAAATAAGGAAAGGTAAATTGGGAGAGACCATACACAAATCGTTCACGAGTTAGCTTTTATCAGCAATATATGTGAACACATGTGGTAACATTTCAAAAATAATTTATCTAAGCATGTGACTGGAATTGGAGTTAAGCAAATCATCTTTTGTACATATTATTCACAGAGTTTGTATATAAATACACTAAAATGGAGCACTCATTATTTAGAAAGTGTACAGAAAAGCATTTCCTATGTCATTGGTAGCTTTATATAATAGCATTTTTCCCTCTTCCTTTTCTTGCTGAGAATATGATACTCCTTGGTGTTGCTTTTGAAATCTAATTGTTCTCTTGTTGATTACAAACTAAGGGAATTAATAATAGGGTAATGTCAAAACAATGACTAGAAAAAGAGAGAATTACTCTCAACAGTATACACGCAGAAGTACACATTATTGCATAATACATATCATATACATGTATCACAACATACATAATGTGTATGTGTGTATGTACGTATACATAAAAAAGCTCATATATATAGTCGGCTCATATAAATATGTTATATATGTATATATATGTATATCATAATTTTCATTCAATTTGCAAACTGTATAGCCTATTTGTGGGGTTTCTACGGTTTTAGTTAGCTTATAAAGGGAAATCTGATAGCCACCTCTCTCCTTTATACATTATATCGTGGAAAAACTCTATAAAGAGTATCTAGCCAAACTTTTCACTAGATAATGGGGGAAATTTATTGCATAAAGACTAAAACAATCTTTATTACAAGAGACCACACCTCAACATACAATTGAGGAAAACATCTCCCTTGTGAGAAAACAAAATAAAATATGTCCATCCATCTGTGAAGCCCTGAAAAAATACACAGCTTCCCCTCTTCCCTCCCATTCTGAATTCCTATTCATTTTGAGTCAGCCTATCTTAGGCCATTAATTAGCCTTTAGGCCTTTGAGGTCACCCTCTTGATCTGTTCTCTTTATACCAAAAAGTTTTCTCAGTGAATATTAAAGATACCTGAATACTGGCTATATTGCCAAAATAATAGTACATTATATCTGATGAAATGCCTGGATTTGTAAAACCAAATTAAATATTCACTGAAGTAATTTTGAATAGCACAGGTGTTATTTACCCCAGGATAGAAATTTCTTTCTCATTAATGGGAGTTCTATGATAGTATCAATTATAATTTAAACATACTGTCATAATTAAGGCTTACATCTTTGAAAATCTGTTGTTTCAAAAAATCTTAAGCTAGTCTATTGTTTCGCATGCAAATACACACAAAGGGAACCAGCATGACCAGTGAGTTGAGTGGAAAATTTATTTAAGTTATAACTAGTGAAAGCAATTGAGCTAGGATTACTTCCTAGCTTGTACATTGCATAGCTTACTGCTTGTGATGGAAAATGTGTTGACCTAGGAAATGTGTACATACAGAAAAAACATTAACAAAGCTAAATGAATAGGATTGGAAAGCATAGGTATTCATTAACTATTTATATTAAATCACAGGGCATTTGGAAAATTCATTCTTTAAGTAGTTATAAACATATGCTCTCCCAATGTACTATTATATCTGTAGCTATCATATAAACCTACCATCTTTTATCTAATTATTTGTGTATGTGACTTATCCTCCTTTTACCAGATTATAAGCTTATAGGAGTAAGGCAGGATCATATCCAACACCTAAAACAATGCCCTGCATGTTATGGATGCATAAATAAGTAACAAACATAGAAATGAAGATTTAAACTAGCTTAGTTAAGATTATTTTATGAGTAGATTCTTTACATATAAAGGAGAGAGGGTCCCAGCCTTTCTTTTAAATCTAGTATTTTACTGTAATTATTAATAGGAGGGAGGAAACAATTTTGTATAAATGTTAGTAGACAGAATTAAAACTGCACAATCTACTGGGCAGGTTAAGGATATGTGAGCCAACTGGAAAGAACTCATGGTAAGTTTAAGATTTAAATTTGTGTTTTCTATATACACTAAGAGGCAAAGTGAATGAACATATATCATAAATCAAAAACAAACAGTAAATAAAGTAAATTTTGTATCAAAATTTAGTATTACTAAAGTAATACTTAGTATTAAAAAGCTGAGTATCCCATAAATGACATTTTGCATGTCTTCTAAGCCATGACCACTAAGTTTTCTGCACCAGAGTTAAATGGATGAATTAAAAGATGGTACGGAAGGTGTTTAGTATAAAGAAAACAACAGGGCCACAACTGCGATGCCAACTCATACAATGACTTTCTGACTCCTATGAGGTTGTTTTCCACTTTTGACTTTTCTTTTTATAAGCGCTAGCACATGTTCCTCAAAATAGTAAGAAGGAGTTGGTTGAACAATTAAAAGAGTAATAATTGGCTCTCTGGTTTGAAGATGAAGGAGGTATAGTTTGACTTTATCCAGCGATCTATGTCAGATCCTAGGGTCAGTGACAATATTACTACCATCAGTTGGCAGGGAGGCTCCAAGTACTCTCTGAACTTCCGCACATTTGAACTGGGGTTGGAATCTGAACTCGGCCGTTTTCTAAAAGTCTGACGGAAGGCAACTGTTTCGCTATTTTGAAGCCACCATTTCTTCATCTGTAATTAAGAGCTGGTGATCAACCGATGTAAAATACTGGGCACTGTGTATGGCATTTAATTAAATCTTAATACATACTACTTTTTATTATTGTTATTATCATTATCTAATATCCCTGCCAATAATAAAATTTTGTCTTTCTGTGCTATTTTTAATATTGCTTTCTATAATACTTTAAATACTAGAAAACACTGTTTTTGCATACATTTTGTTACTGACTTAGTTGTATTATTTTCAGTCATGAGAAATATCAAAAACACCGTCAGCACAGATTGTGTTTCTTCCATCTCCCACCTTTAGGTAGAAATCTATTTGTCAATCTTGGTTTAAAAATGCTAAATTGAGTGGAATTTAAGACACAAAACAGATGAACATAGGGTAAGGGAAGGACAAATAAGATAAAAACAGAGAGGGAGGCAAACCATAAGAGGCTCTTAAATACAGAGAACAAACTGAGGGTTGCTAGAGGGGTGTTGGGTGTGGGGATGGGATAAATGGGCAAAGGGCATTAAGGAGGGCACTTGTTGGGATGAACCCTGGGAGTTATATGTAAGTGATGAATCACTAAATTCTACTCCTGAAACCATTGTTACGCTACATGTTAACTAACTTGGATTTAAATAAAATAAAATAAATTTTTTAAAAATGCTAAGTCACCACTCACTTGACTTTTTAAACATCCAACAAGCCTTTTTTCCCCCCTAACCAGTTATAATTTTGAAGGAAATTATGTGAGAGATAAAGAAAAAAAAAGAAATTAAAAAATAAAATGGACATTTGATATTGGTCTACCTGCCTGATAGCTGTCAATGATAAGTGTAAATATTTCTAGGGGCACCTGGGTGGCTCAGTCAGTTAAACATCTGCCTTCGGCTCAGGTCATGATCTCATAGATTGTGGGTTTGAGCCCTGTGTCAGGCTCTGTGCTGAAAGCTCAGAGCCTGGAGCCTGCTTCAGATTCTGTGTCTTCCTCTCTCTCTGCCCCTCCCTGCTCACACTCTGTCTCTCTCTCTCTCTCAAAAAATAAATAAACATTAAAAAAAAGTGTAAATAGTTCTCATCTTTACATGTCAAGTTGTGTTACACATATACACACACATAGATACATATACATGCATACATACGTTAATGTATATATATATATACACATATATGTATGTATATATATGTGTGTATATATATATATATACACACACATATACGTATGTATATATATGTGTGTGTGTGTATATATATATATATATATATATATATATATATAATTACTTTATAAGCCAACTGTCTTCTTGGGTAGGGAATAAGATTCTCAAATCATAGACAAATAAGCATCTCATATCATCTTTTAGGATCTTGATCTTATGTTTAAGATTAAGAAAAAAATAAAATTAAGAGATGCATTATTTAAAAATTGGATACCTTTCTCAAAGGAAATCACAATCATTAGTATATAGCTCAAAAGACAACTTTAAATCATCTAAAAAGGATCAGTTGCAGTGTTAATCAAGAATCTTTCAGTAACATATTGTAGCTTTGAGAAAAGTTCTTAGTTATCAATATTATTGATTAAAATTCTTTTTTTGATCTGCACAAGTTAGTGACTGCTACTCTCTTGTGCCACAATAAAAATGAACTTTCAAATTTTAAAAAGTTGCATAATCACAGGTAACAACAGTCAAATGTAACTATGTCAAACTTAAAAATTTCCATGCAGCAAAGAAAATAATGAACAGAATTTAAAAGCAATCTATATACAGAATGGGATAAAATACATGAAAATCACGTATTCAAAAAGGAGTTAACATTCAAAATATATTATGAACTTCTACAATTCAACAACAACAAAATAACCTGATTTTAAGATGGGCAGAGAACTTGAATAGACATTTCTCCAAAGAAATATATAAATGGCAAAGAAGTATATGAAAAGATGTTCAGTATTACTTATTATCAGGGAAATGCAAATCAAAACTGCATGAGATATCACCTCATACCAGATATAATAGCCATTGTCAAAACAAACAAACAAACAAACAAACAAAGTAACAAATACTGTTAAGGATGTGGAAAAATTAGAGCCCCTAGAACACTATGGGTAGTAATGTAAAATTATGCATCTACTACAGAAAACAGTATGGGGTTTTCTCAAAAAAAAAAATAGGATTATCAATGATCCGGCAATCCCACTTCTTGGTATATACCTCAAAAAAATGGAAACAGGATCTCAAAGAGATAATTGCACACCTGTGTTCATTGCAGCATTATTCACAATAACCAAGGGGTGAAAGCAACTTAAATGTCCATTGATGGATAAATGGAACTTCCCTAAAAAAGGAACTTATGCTGTCATATTCTACAACATGGAAGAATCTTGAGGAAATTACGCTAAGTGAAATAAGCTAGTCACAAAAGATAAATACTGCAGGATTCCATATATACAAGGCATATACAACATGCAAACTCACACAAACAGCAAATAGAACATGGCTAGCAGGACCTGGGGTGAGGGGGAAATTGGGAGTTGTTCAAAGGGTATAGATTTTCAATTCTGCAAGATGAAAAACAAGAGATCTGTGTATAATAATGTTTATATAGTTAATACTACTCAGCTGTACATTTAAAAAATTAATATGTTAATTTTTTCCATGATAAGTAAATTCCATAGATGAAAGCATGTTAACATAATTTACACTTAAGAAATTCAACCCTAATATCTTGACACAAATTTTGCTAATTCCAGTTTGTAATAAGTAGAGTTGAAATAACAATTAAAAATTTGATTCCTGCCTACAATATCCTCCCATTTTAAGGAATGAGTGAAAAAAATACAAAACCCCTCTCAATTTTCCTAAAAGAAACAGGCAATGTCTTTCTTTGATAAATCTTCTCCATTGTCATAAAACAAACAAAAATATCAACTATTATAATTATCAGTGGAGGCTCTTTCTCAGAATAACCCCATGTACAGCAGAGGCCATGAAACTGTAGTTTGGAAACCTCAAGATCTTCCCTATATTCAGTCTTCAGGAGGGCCAGGCGCGAGATGCCAAACTCATTGCTGAACCCTGAGTGGCACTCACAGGTAGCAACGGTCACTGGACAGCTGATGTGAGTTTGGATCATAGTTCATCTAGCAACTTAGAAGGTAGAACATTGTGATCAAGACCTATACAGACTTTGTGCTTTATATATATTTTTACCAGGATAGCACAAATGACACTGTATTTTCTCATTTATTCACTCGTCAATTTCCCTAAGTGACTATAAATTTAGAAATCTATTTGGCCATCTCATTTATCTTGCCGTTCTATGGTCATCTTCTCATTCCCTGGTTGTGGTCCCAGGAACAAGGAGTTGTTCAGCCTGCATGTACTGAATCAGCCTGCACTATTACTGATTATACACAGGCTAAATTGCAATTAAAAAAAAATAGATGAAGGATGTTGGTCAGTTTACATACATAGTCATACACAGTCATACACTCATAAGTGTACCTGCAATAAAATATTAGGCTGATGTGTAAATTAATTGGGATTGTTTGCTAGAAGTCAAATGAGTTCATAAGTTAAATTATAAACACTCTTTTAATACAGGTGTTTTTTTTTCTTAAATATCTATGTGAAATTGCACAGTTGCCTTCATTATGGTTATTAATTTTTTTTTAAATTAGAATTTTATAAGGGTTGCATTTTCTAAAAGAAATTAGGTACTGCCATTCAATACCTATATTCAAGTTTCTCCTTTTAGGTTAATACTGAATACTCTTGCCTTAAAATATCTTAAGCAGATCTCTATTTCTGAATTAACTGCTACCTCATTACTAATTTCATTAAAAAACCTTAGTCATGTTTAACTTTATAACATTTTCAATCAAATATCAATACTGAAAAAGAGAGCTCTATGAGAAATTACTGTATTTCAGCCACAAGTTTATTCTATGTAGAGAATATGGGTGTGTCTGGGTATTAAAAATATGTTCACTCTTAAAAAGTTATCAGCAACTTTAATTTTCTTATGTGCATACTGCCTTCTAAAATCAGTGTGTGGTGGTGTATGCATGCTCTCAGAAAAATCACTCTAAATATGCATTTAAAATAAAATGAAAATGAAAAATTAATTATCTTGAAGAACTAGAGAATAATGAATCCTAAAATAGAAACAATGATGAAAGATTTAAATGCAGTTACACTGGAGAACTGATGTAAAAAGTACAGGAAGATAAAAAAGCACAGCTTTCACTTTGCATGTCCTCAAAGAAAACACAAAATCCCTGCAGCTCATAGATCCTTAATAAGACAGGCTTTGCCTGAGTGGTGGCGGCTATATTAAACATGAGATCATTATAAATGTCTGTGTTGTGAAGGTAAATTATAGTGTAAGAATTATGTTGGTTAAGAGGACTTACATATCTAGGTTTTAACTTCCTTTTCTTTTACCACTTCACATTTTTAATTAAAAAATAATCAAAGGTAAGGACCTTATCTACAAATTCTATCAGAGTGAAATATGCAATTATTCTTTAGAAAATTCCTCATCTATTGGAAAGTAATAAATTTATGAGCTTTGGAACAAAGATACGACCTTTGAGACCGATTGTCATTTGTTCAGTATAGGTCCCATTGGTTGCGCCAAAGGCCAAGAAATGTCAGAGGTTAGGGGCTCTGTCTTGGCACCTAGGAGAGTAGTGCACACTGACTAGATGTTTGGTGTGCTTGAATTTAACTCTTCAGGACATTATTAAGTCCATATGCAAATCCTCTTGAAGTTCCAAACTGTGCATGTGTCTCAATTAATTAAGAGTCTCAAATCTGGGACCCCTAATTTTAAAATGTGGATATTCAAGTAAGTGTACCACATGGGACAAGTCACTTTGATTCATGGAAATTGCTGTTAATTCAGCTGGAAATTTAGGCAGATGTCCTCACTGCAAATCAGATTCGTTGCAGAAAGTATTTTTTAATCTGTTTCTTTTCAAACATTCTTCACTAATTTTAAAGCTTGAAAAGTATCAGGAGTATAAGAATGACTTAAATCTGATTAAAGATAATTTTTAAACTTTGAACATATCAATAAAAAAAGAAAAAAAAATTAAAATATCTTTGACCTTGAAAGAAAGACTAAAATACTGGGAAAATTTCTTAAAATGACTAAATGTGTTAACCACTGTCTTTCTATGAAAACAAAACAAAGCTAAAATATTCTCATCCAAAATATCTCGTCCAAAATGAAATAGTTTCTTTTTCAACAATAAATTCACCGACAGATTTAGAGATCTGGCAAGATAAAGAAAATCACATTAAATATACACAGGAACCAAAAAAGGGGCTTGATTTAAAATGACAGTTTGGCAGCTAAGTTAGGGTTAAAGTGATTCAATGATAATGGTCTTGAGTTTCTACTAACAAAGTGGTAACAAACTGACTAAAAATTTCAGACTCCAAAACCGTAGTATTCTCAAGCCTACATTAAACACAAAGAGCAGGAGCTCTTCTTCGTATCCTCAATATTTCTTTTTCACTTTCCCAAAGCCAAAATGTTATCATTTTGTATAAAAAAAAAAAAAATCAAAGCCAAATGGTGAAAATGCAAAAATGTGGCTAAACAAATAGTCAAAATTTCAATGGTTTTATCTGCAGCATGCCCAGCAACAAAACAAAGCCAAGATATTGTCCATCTTTTTGACAAAGAGCCTCAGAGGTCCAGAGTGACATGCCCGAAGGCTGGCACGTGATTGGGCTAATTAAATTAAATAGCAGGAAACAGCTTTTCCATATGCCACTGCCTGGCCACACACAAACTGTAACAGTAAATCTTTTATACTATACAAGGAAAAATGTAACCATTAAAAAATATACAGTATCAGCACACCATCCAAGAATCAGAAGCTGAATATTCACATAAACTCCCTGACCTGGACTTTAATGCCAAATGTCTAAGAACTTCCTAATTCACTTTAGGAGCCATCCAAAAGCCCATGGTAATTAAAGAGGATGAAAAAGACATCCACCACCTCCCCCCCAACCTCCCATCACCACATCCACCAAGGTTTACCAACACTTTAATTTAAGCCAATTTTCTGATTGCTTTAAGGACATATTTTTACACCAAATCAAATCAAAACCTCAATACTTCTGAATCGAAGTTAAAAATCCATTCCTTATTTTTTACCACGTTTATATCCTCTCTCTCCATTACCCACTGCAACTTAAGAGATCAATTGAAAAAAGCATAAAGCCTTTGTAATCTCTTGAGAAAATTCTTCTCCCAGGCACCACCCTCCCCACTGCTTAGCCAATAACATAATTTTCTCTAAGTTTGCCACTGCAGTTCTAGCTTTTGTTCAAGACAACATTATTTTAAACACATCCATATTTTCATGTTTCTAGAAGAATTTTCCTGGCTTGGTAGGTGCTACCCATTTTTATCAATCATGGTTTTCATTAGCTTTGATTTCTACTTGTCATCTTAAATAAAGAAGCACTGTGATGGAAAAATAAAGTCAAGGAAACTGCTTCCCAGGGATCCTGGGTTAGAATATTGCAAGGTAACTTTAACTTAGAGACGAAAAAAATTCAGAATCAGTGCAGACAGACATGGCTTATCTGTTTAAATAGAAACATTAAATACATAATACAATATACAAACTGTAAGTGATACTCAATTGGGGGGGGGGGGAGAATTACATTTATGGTAACCAGTATGCAGATGTTATAAATATTTCATTATTTATGCTTTTCATACTTGAATTCAGGATTTTCATTAGACTTATTATTATTACTATGTGAGTTGACTGAATTAATAGACCATGAGCTAACAAAATTATAGTATAATCTTTAATGACAAAAACACACCCAATTCATGGAGGTTACTCAGGAAAAGAATAAAAGAAAGAAAGCTGAGAAGGAGGAGGTAGAGAAAGAAAAAAATCTAACATTTCAAAGTGAAATTTGAAAAGGTTTTTCAAAACTAGTATTACTGTTTTTTACTTGGTTTATTTCACATAATTGCAAGATGCCAAAATGTCATTCAGTACACACGGGTTGGCAATGCCCTTTTCAGTATGTGTTTGTCTATATATGCCAGAAATCAATAAGCAATTATTATTATTATTCCTCCATGTCCCCCTTTGAAATTAATGTTTGAATGTGAAGATAACCAAAACCCAAGAAATTCAATGAGACAATGGTCATGCCATGTAGAATTGAGTGGTAAGTGACCAGATTCTAAAGTGAACCCAGGCCTAAGAGTTAAATCAGCTCCCTCTCCCTTTACCATCCGCAACCCCCCACCCCCCCCAATCAAAGCTGTATTTATCTCTTCACACTTTCCTGATCATGCTCCCTTCTGCATTCTCGTTCCTCCCACATGGCCCTGGGATAGGATTAATAACTCCCTAGGGTCACCCATCCCTGTAAACATCCAGGACGTTCAATAGATGCCCAGAGAGCATACTCATTAGTGAGAGAGAAAAACCAGGTTGAGAGTCATGGCAGCCATAGACCAGCCCTAACAAAACTGAAAATCGAGTCTTGAAAGGTTCAAGTGATCAATGTTATTTAAAGAAAGACAACAAATTTAAATTGTCTGGCATCTAATGAAAATTTATTAGACATTAAAAGGAGCAGAAAAATAAGAACAATGTTCAAGAGAAAAATTAAGGAGTAGTAGCAGACACAGAAATGTTGGAGACAGTAGAATTAACAGTAAAGGGCTTTAAAGTGAGTATTATAAATATGTCCAAAGGTTTAAAGGGAAATGAATAAAAGGATATAAATGGAAAATACATAAAAGAACTAAATGAAATCTCTGAAAAATATACTACCTTAATGACGAATTTGTTGGATGTGAATAAGTTTATTCACTAGAAGAAAAAATGAGTATGGAAATAGAAACTGCACAAACTGAAATAAAAAGAGAAAAAAAGAACAAGAAAAGAATGTACAGAGACTTATAGAGTGGTGAGATGATATCAAGTCATCTACTCTGGGTGTACTTGGAGCCCCAAAAGAGAAGGAGAAATATTAGAAGAAACAATGTCTCACATTTTCCAAAAATTTAAAAAGTACAAACACCCACATGCAAGAAGCTCAGTGAACCAAAGCAGGACCAAAAAAAAAAAAAAAAAAAAGGGAAAGAAAGAAAAAAACCCTCTACACTGAGCAAAATCACAATCAAATTGCTGAAAACCAGTGATAGCAAGATAATAAAAATACATAGATGAAAAACACACTATCTGATGTTACGACTTGCTATAAAGCAACAATAATCTAAATTCTGTGGTATTGTTGTA
This sequence comes from Leopardus geoffroyi, assembly GCF_018350155.1. Lineage (NCBI taxonomy): Eukaryota > Metazoa > Chordata > Mammalia > Carnivora > Felidae > Leopardus > Leopardus geoffroyi. The sequence goes on along the minus strand of NC_059331.1, from coordinate 111,640,930 downwards.
AAGCTAGACATATATATCAATGGAATCAACAAAGAGTTCAGAAATTTACTCACACATATATGTTCAATTGATTTCCAGCAAAGGCATCAATATAATTCAAAGGAACAATGATAACCTTTGCAAAAACTGATTCTGAAAAATTTAAGATACTTATATAAGATATGAACCTCAGCCTTTCTCCACATCATACACACAACTACATGGCTCAAAATGGCTCTTAGCTTTAAATGAAAAAACAAAACTAGAAGAAAAAAAAACAGTGAAGCAAATTTTTCTTAGGACATTAAAGGGTTAACCGAGAAGAAAAAATTGATAGATCGGGACACATCAAAATTAGAACATTCTGCTTTTCAAAATAAAAATCAAAGCTATAGGCTGGTTGAAAATACTTGCAACATATATACCTAGAAATTGATTGTATCCAGATTATATGTTACTCCTGAAACCAATAATAAAAAGACAGACACTTCGATAAAAAAAAAAAAACAAAAAAAAAAAAACATGCAACATAGCTGAATCAATAATTTACCAAAGAAGTTCTACAAATGGTCAATAAGCACATGAAAAACTGCTCAACATCATTAGACATCAAGAAACACAAAACAAAACTACAATGAGATTCCATTACACAACCGCTAGAGTGCATACAGTTAAAAAAATCTGATAGTACCAAGTGTCAGTAACAGGACTCTCATACCTTGCTGATGAGAATGTAAAATAATAAACAATCAAAAATAATTTGGCAGTTTCTTATAAAGTTAAGCAAATAGCTCACAACTCAACAATTCCACTTCCAGGTATTTACCCAGAAGAAATAAAGACAAATGTCTACAAAGACAGCAGCTATATTCTTAGTCACTCATGCCTGGAAATAACCTAATTCTTCATCAGTAGATGAATGTATAAACAAATTGTGGCATATCCATACAATGGAAAGCTATTCATAAATAAGAAAAGACCATTATTACTGATACATTCATGGATGGATATAGAAGCAATCTTTGAGAGGAAAAAAATAATCCAGATGGAAAATATCATAGACTCCGTGTATATAATTTATTTACATGAAATTGTAGAAAAATAAAAACTAATGCATAGTGACAGAATACAGATGAATGATTGGGGAGTGTGGGTAGAGGCTTGATTAAAAAGAAGCAGGAAAGAAGTCTTTGAAATGGTATAAATATTCTTTATCTAGATTTTGGTACACACATTTGTCAAAATTCATCAAACTGTACATATATAATGAGTGAATTGTTGTATTTACTTTTCAAGAGTAGATTAAAAAATCAGTAAGATTTAGAGAGTTAAAGTAACCAAAATAGAAACTTTACTTTAATTCATTTATTTATTTAAAAAAATTTTTAATGTTCATTTATTTTTGAGAGAGACAGAGTGTGAGTGGAGGAGGGGCAGAGAGTGAGGGAGACGCAGAATCTGAAACAGGCTCCAAGCCAGCAGCAGAGAGCCTAATGTGGGGCTCGAACTCCCCAACCAGTGAGATCATGACCTGAGCCCAAGTCGGTCACGTAACTGACTGAGCCATCTAGACACCTCTAATTCATTTAATTCAACATTTCAATTCAAATTATTATGGGACAAAGAAAACCCATGACATTAGAAATTGTGACTTTTTTAGGGCACCTGGGTGATTCAGTCACTTAAGTGTCTGACTCTTGGGTTCGGCTCAGGTCATGATCTCATGCTTTGTGGGTTTGAGTCCCACAGCTGGCTCCGTGCTGACAGCGTGGAGCCTGCTTGGGATTCTGTCCCTCCCTGCTTGTTCTCTCTCTCTCTCTCTCTCTTAAAAAAGAAAGAAAGAAATTGGGTCTTTTTTGAATCCCTGGGAGAACCCCTTGGGGGAAAAAAAACATATCTGCTTCTGTACCTAGAAGACAATTATATTGAGATACAACTAACCACTATACATATATAAAGGTATACAGTATAGAGTAACACTTAAAATTTGCATGAGGTAAAAGAAAACTTAAAAAAAAGAGAGAATCAAGTTGAATATTTTGATGAGTTGTCAGATGATTCAAGCAATAAAAGAAAAATCAAACCATGTATAATAGGTACCAGAATACTGAATGTTAAATTTACTTTGATTGGTGAAGCATAAATAAAGAAAAGAGGGATTTGATATTATTACCATCATGGCCAAAACATATTTAAGATGCTAAAAAAATACAGTGTAAATTAAGCTTATTCTTTATCATGTTAAATGAAGGTAAAAGAGAGAGGATTGATGACTATTCAAAACAAGGGGGCAATTTACGAAGATGGAGGCATCAATGCAGAATTTCTTGTTCCCAGATGGAACAAGTTTAACATTCCACCCAACTGGAGAGAGTAGAAAAAAAAAATCCTCCCACCCAAAAAAAGATTCTCAGAGCATTTGTTAAAAAGCAAAGACTCAGAAAAGTTTAGTACTTGTTTTTTTCATCCTGACTCCAAAGAAAGGCAAAGCCCAATGCAAATGTCACAAGAGAATCCCTTGTAGGCTACCAGGCAAGGCCAGTTTTCTGAGTTGTGCTGAACTCAACTTCCTCATTGATGGCTTTGGTGCTGTTAATGGGGTGGGAATTAATGCTATAGAGGAGAGCTGGGCATAGACAGAATTTATCAGAAGACCTTCTCCCTGGTCGGTATAGTTTCTTAATACATCTCTTGGAATAAAGATCATGTTGATCATTCAGACCTGGAGTTGTTTTAAATTTGCTGAATCCTTAGTTGAAATCTGTTTTTTCAGGAAAAGTCTTGGGGTTCTTTTTATGGTCTGTAAAGGAGGAGGAAGAAAAGCGAGTGGAGAGGAAGAAGAGTAATGCATTCCCACAGTCTTCCAAAGAACATCCCAACCTAGGTATTTCCCCACAAATTGGGCGGGACTTGCAGCTGAATCAGTTCTATACTGTCTTCCTCCTGCAGTGACATAGGCCATATATATATATATATATATATATATATATATATACACACACACACATATATATATACAGTGCCATTTTCTGTGTGCTGGGACTTGAAAAAGTTGGGGAAGCACCGATCTAAGGCTTTTAATTAACTGAAGAGAAAGTTATTCACTATTAAAAAGTTAAACTAAATGTTCCTACTAAGAGGAAGAAAGTTACAAACGTTCCAAGAAGCTCTTAGTGATGTTATATTAACAATGACATTAATAGCAATGGCTAATTTTTACTCGGCAGCAATTTTGCTAGCACCTATTATATTATTTACATAGACGGATCCATTTAAACTTCACAAACACTCCAACAAAAAGATGATAATGTTAATCATATTTGACAAATGAGTAAACTGAAGTTTGGCACCACTAAATACTTTGCTCCAGGTGGAGTTGACAGTAGATGTTGAATTTGGAACTCAGGCCCTCTGACTATTGAACCAGCATTTGTAACCACTAGGCATCTACATCTAAAAGGCAGTTCCACAAGAGGATCTCAAAGACAATGAGAAACGCCATGATTTAACTTTGATGTGTGTGTAGTCAAAACAACATAACAATTGTCATGTTCAGTAACACTTCTATTTAAATATCTGTAAAGATGAAGTCGATTCAGTCTCTAAAATTAATACGCGTAATTTTTCTTCTTTCTATGCTTTACCTTTCAAAAGCTATCTATAGAATACATGGATATAGAAAAATTAATACTATAGAGAGACCATGAAAATTATCTGATGTGCTGTATTTTTATCTAAAAATGTGTCTAGTAGAATAATGATTCATATAGAATACAAATGATCACAAATCAATTCAGTTTATGGAATATCAAGTAATCAATTCATCAAGAAAAAAAATCCATCATTAACCCCTGGCAAAAAATAAAAATTAAAAAGTGACTATTATCACTAGAGCCAGAGTAAAAAAAAAAAAAAATATATATATATATATATATGTATATATATATATATATAATGTTATGTATATATATACATATATATATGTATATATAATGTTATATATGTATATATATATATGTATATATGTATATATTATGTATATATAATGTTATATATGTATATATATATGTTATATATGTATATATGTATATATATAATGTATATATGTATATATATGTTATATATGTATATATGTATATATATAATGTATATATGTATATATTATGTATATATAATGTTATATATGTATATATATAACATTATGAGGGTTGAAACTACAGGATACCATTTAGATTAAACTATTAGGTAGATATTGTAGGTTCTGTTTACAGAGAATGTGAACAGGGCATTGGTATTTTACAGTACGTTCATTAAATCAGTATAAAGACTACACTGATGCGGAAGGAGGTTATTGTAATCGTAAAAGAATGAATTTGTGTTACTATTAATTAAGATATTGACCAGGGAAAGCAGAGCCAAAGAGAAAGTACAGAGAGATGATGGCTTGGAAATCAGAAACAGGAGTATTGCAATTGCTTATTAGAAACAAAGGAGAGGAAATAAAGGTGATTTCACAATAATCTTTCCAGTGTCTAAAGAGTGGTTCCATGGATAAAATGGAAAAGCCAGATAAAACAGCATATTTTAAAGACAGTGAATTTAATAACTGAGATGAGAGTGGAGAAATAAGTGAATTTTCCTTACAACTGATAAGTATTAATAAACATTTGATAGACTTCAAGTTACCTTTAAGGTAAAGAACAGGAGGTCTTTAAACCCTTAAATCATTAAGATATGCATATCCCTTCTAACACTAACAATTTACATGTGTATGTTAAACTGAGTAACAGCAATAGAAAGATAATGGCATGAGCAAATATTGGTTTGTTCAAGTTTGATAGCCCACCTATTTCTATTTTTTTTTTTTTAATTTTTTTTTCAACGTTTATTTATTTTTGGGACAGAGAGAGACAGAGCATGAACGGGGGAGGGGCAGAGAGAGAGGGAGACACAGAATCGGAAACAGGCTCCAGGCTCCGAGCCATCAGCCCAGAGCCCGACGCGGGGCTCGAACTCACGGACCGCGAGATCGTGACCTGGTTGAAGTTGGACGCTTAACCGACTGCGCCACCCAGGCGCCCCAGCCCACCTATTTCTAAAATGATGTCTGTTTTAGTGATGTCTGATGTAGTGAAGTCTGTTTACATAATATAAAATGAAAGATGATCTGAAGCAGGATTCTATAACAGAAAATATAATGTGAGCCAAAAATGTAAGCCACATATATAATCTTAACTTTTCTAATAGCCACATTAAGAAAGTAAAACAGGCAAGATTAATTTTAATAATGTTACATAATCTATTTAAAATATTATTTTAATATGTAACCAAATACATCTTTATCACTTAGGAATATATTTTTCCTACTATGTCTCTGAAATCTAGTGTGCATTTCACACTTACAGCATATCTCAGTCATACCAGTCACATGTTAAATTCTTGATTGATACAAGTGGCTACCAGTTTGGACAGTACAAATATAGGGGTCTTTGCAGAAATTCTGTCAACAGAGACACAAAGATGAAAGCAAAGAGGAAAACACGGGTTCAACATAAAATTTAAGGGTAAAGAAGACATGAGTAAAAATGAGTAACCAGGATAGAATTTTGTCTTACAAATGAGGAAAAATAACTCTGATTTAGTTTTTTTTTTTAATTTTTTTTAATGTTTATTTATTCTTGAGACAGAGAGCGTGAACAGGGGAGGGGCAGAGAGAGAGGGAGACATAGAATCTGAAACAGGCTCCAGGCTCTGAGCTGTCAGCACAGAGTCTGACACAGGGCTTGAACCCACGAACTGTGAGATCATGACCTGAGCCAAAGTCTGACGCCCAACCAACTGAGCCACCCAGGTGCCCCTCGGATTTAGTTTTTAAACATCACCAGAAAAAGGCATTTCTTAAAGGAAAAATAAACTTAATGTTTTGTTCAGTTTATATTAGGTACAATAAACAGCAAGATTGTAGCATTTATATGGTTATTGGGAAGAAAAAGGAAAGGAAGAGCCTCAAAAGCCAGGAAGCAACAAGAGATAATAACAGGAAGGGGAGAAATGCAAGACCAATATCAGCTAGAAATAAAAAAAAAAATGGAGATGCTGCATGAGAAAATGGAGACCAACAATCATTAAGTTCTTATCTCTTTAAAAATAACTCAAATGGAAGAACATTTTTTTAAAAAAGTGTATATAACTCAAAAATGGATAAAAGACCTAAAAGTGCTAAAATTAAAAACTCTTAGGGGCACCTGGGTGGCTCACTTGGTTAAGTGTCTGACTTCGGCTCAGGTCATGATCTTGCGGTTCATGAGTTCAAGCCCCCCATCAGGCTCTGTGCTGACATCTCGGAGCCGGGAGCTGCTTTGGGTTCTTCATCTCCCTCTGTCTCTCTCCCCCTCCCCTGCTCATGCTCATGCTCTGTCTCTGTCTCTCTCTCCCAAAAATAAAAAAAAAAATAAAAACATTAAAAAAATAAAATAAAAAACTCTTAGAAGGAAACAGGGGTATACATCTTTGTGACACTGGATTAGGCAATGGTTTCTTAAATATGGCACCAAAAGCACAAGCAACAAAAGAAAAAAAGAGATAAACTAGACTGCAGCAAAAATAAAAATGTTTGTGTACCAATAGAAACATCAAGAAAAGGAAAGAAGACCCACAGAATGGGAGAAAAAATTTGCAACTCATATATTTGATAATTTGCAATTCACATTTTGGATATCCAGCAAATATATTTAAAAACACTTAACACTCAACAACAAAAAGACTAAGAAGCCAATCAAAAAATGGGCAGAGGACTTGAATAGATATTACCCCCAAAAGATACAAATGGTCACTAAGTAAATTTAAAGATGCTCATCACCATTAGCAATTAGCAAAATAGGAATCAAAGCAGCAATGAGTTGATATTTCACATCCACCAGGATGACTGCAATTTAAAAAAAAAAAATAAAATAACAAGTGTTGGAAGGACGTGGAAACATTGCAATCCCTCTTATACTGCTAGTGGAAAACAATCTGGCAGTTCTTCACAAGTAAACAAAGTACCATAGAGCCCAGCAATTTCACTCCTAGGTATATACTATGCATATACTCAAGAGAATAATGTATGTTAACATAAAAGCTTGAACATGAACATTTATAGCAGCATTACTCATAGGAGCCAAAGAATGAAAACTATGTGTCCTTCAACTAATGACTGCATAAACAAAATGTAGTATAGTCACACAATGGAGTATTATTCAGTCATAAAAAGGAATGCAGTACTGATACACGAACCTTGAAAACATTATGCAGAGTGAAAGAAGCCAGACACACAAAAGGCCACATAATATATGATTCATTTATATGCAGTGTCCACAACAGGCAAATCCATAGAAACCTAAAGTAGATGTCAGGGGCTGGAGGGAGGGAGCAAAGGGGGAATGATTGATTAACTGGTAGAGGATTGCTTTCAGTTGATGAAAATATTCTGGAATTAGGTAGTAGTGACAGCAGCACAGCATCATGAATATACCAAAAACCCACTGAATTGTATACTTTAAAATGGACAAAATGATAAATTGTATGTGATGTGAAATTTATCTCAACAAAAACACAAAAACAAAAAACTATGTTGCAACAAATAGCTCACAACTTGTGAAGAAAAATAATTTGCCAAGTATTGGTGAATAATACTCTATAAACAGGCTAAGCAATTATTTAAATTAGAAGAGAAAAATAAACGAAAAGGACAAATACTATCAAAGAAGTAACAGCAGTAAATATTGTGAGAATAATCTGTAGTCGAGTTAAAATGAAATTAAACAGAACAATACACAAAAAATAGAATATAGTCTATTTTGGAAACTATGAATGAAGAGTTCAAGGATCTTAGGTAAAAGCTATTGAAAATCAGGCCATAATTCAGGAAGTGGTTTAGGGCCCTTGGGCACCTCCAGAACATTATATCTGAATCAGACTCCCCCAAAGGGCTTAAAAAATTACATGCCTGGGCTCCATGTTGGGACAACAGAATCAGAACCTCTAGGAGGTGCAGTCAGAATCTGAATTGCCAGCAACTTCCCTCAGGAGGATTTTTATGCATCTTTCAACAGAAAAATCACCTAGAAAGACAAGAACTCAAGACAAATGTCTCTGTTCTTCCTCTCCCCAACATTTTATACAGACTATTTTAGCTCAAAATAATTATCAAGAGCAGAAGTCAAAAAAAGGTTTTAAAAGGCAGCGTTCTAGGTGCTTAGAAATTGGGTTCTTGGCCTTGGTTGGGAAATAAAGATAAGAAGTGGCAAAGGAGAGCTTGACCTAGTTGAAATCTTCTCTCCTCTCCCCCCAAAATTAATCTCAAGGGCAGGTATTCTGTTTTCCCTCATCCTAACACTGGCTTGGGTCAGAAAAAAAGAAACTCACAAATTTTCATGACTCAAAATGGTTGAATATCATGTGTCCAAGAATTAAGTCTCTCATCTGTGCATTAGACAAAAAAAAAAAAAAAAAGTCCTGATCTCCTACTTTACAACAAGGAAACAACGATTAAGAGAAAATTGATTCAAAACAGTTTGGAAATGCTGATGGGGGGCTGGAAGAAAGGAGAGAGAGAGAAGAGAGAAGAAGAGAGAAGAGGGAAGAGGGAAGAGGGAAGAGAGAAGAGGGAAGAGGGAAGAGGGAAGAGGGAAAAGAGAGAGAGAGAGAGAGAACTGGTGAATTAATAAACCTGTATAGGTGAAAAGAATTGTTGCATTAAATGCAGTGCAGTAGTAAAAGGAGAGAACAAGAACTCCAGTGCCAGAGTGCCTGGGTTCGAATTAGAGCTAGACTGTCACTGATTGGGTGACCTTGGCCTTATTTAACTTCCTTGTGCCCCAGTGCCCTCATCTCTACAATGAGAGATAATATCTACCTCATAAGGTTGTTGTGAGAACTAAACAAGTTACTAGCCATATGTTTGCAATAGTTAAAAGTGAAAGTCTTTTTTTAAATCAAGATGACCCCAAAAGGTTGCATGGTCTAAACCTTCCACCTTATAACTCTTAAAGAAGGTATTATAAAATGAGAATAGAGAACTTTTTAAATCTAAATAGATAAGTTCTGAAAAGTCACATTCCCAGCATCTTGTTTTATTTGCCAGAATTCTTTGATTGCCCTCCCGTACTTTCCTTTTAAAACCCCAATGGAGGAATTATCAAGAACAAAGGGAATGGTAATCTACATCTAGAATTCCTTCTCTTGCATTTCCAAGTTCTTGATTGTAATTGGTAATTACCTTGATTATTTATCATTATTAACTCACAATTGTATACCCACAATTCCGTTTCCACTATCGAAATAATCACAAAGAAATGCCAAATTAAAAAAAAATAATCTTGTCTACCTATATATCCATTGAGCACTAGGTTTCAAAAAAAAACGTTGAGTGTCTGAGTTCCTTTTTAATATCCTTTAGAGAAAAAAGTATAAAACTAAGTAAAAATTTCTTAAAGATAATCTTTTTCAGATTAATTAAAAGTAGCAGTCTCCATTTCAGCAGCCACCTTTACCAATGAGAAGGTGGATTTTTACTTCCAGAAGAGGAAATCTAATGTTTAGTAACTGCAATTCCTGGCAAAAAGTATTTTTCTTAAAGAAAAAGTTTTTAACATGAGATTGATACTTTTTATTGAACTTCCACTTTACAGTTTGAAAATCAGAAATGCAGTATAAAACCATTATCTAATTGGTTCCTCCAACTCCTTTTTGAGGATCTCTGGTATCAGGTTCTTCTTGTAATTTTATAAAAAGCCTAAAGGCAGGGCGCCTGGGTGGCTCAGTCAGTTAAACGTCCGACTTCGGCTCAGGTCATGGTCTCGCGGTTTGTGAGTTCGAGCCCCACGTCGGGCTCTGTGCTGACAGCTCAGAGCCTGAAGCCTGCTTTGGATTTTGTGTCTCCCTCTCTCTCTCTGCCCCTCCCCTGCTCATGCTGTGTCTCTGTCTCAAAAATAAATAAAACATTAAAAAAAAAGTCCAAAGGCAATTTTTAGAAAATTATAACTAACGGTATTCCAACAATTTTGATCAAATTATCAGATTTATGGCATTATGGAATAATAATCCATTTTGTAACAGTGATATTTAGCTCCAGAATTCTTAATAATCCAATGCAATATTGTTGTGAATTGGAGTAATTTTAATTTGTAAGACATTAAAGTTTAGATTAAGGGAATCAAAGAATATAAAACAACTATTTTTAACCCACTGAGACAAAAACAAGGTAACACATTATGAAGTTATGAAGTACTGACTGATTTAAATTTTGCTAGCAACTGACCAGAAGAGGAGCACAGTCTGTCAAGGCGCATGGATGTCTATGGTCCAGTTTCCTTTACCTGAGCCAGGCTCCTTGTTCTTTACTCTAGCACTAGAATCATTGTTTCCATCTAAGGGGAAGTCATTTAATTATTTTTTTCTCTTTAAATTTATGGACTATTACTTTATATTTGTAGGTCAGGCTGTCACTGTAATAGATAAAATTATTATGATACATGGAACATTATTTATTTTATTATTTACTGAGTGCTTGTTACACTGAAGGAATTATGTTAACCTTTTTAAAAATATTTTTTTAAGTTGAGCAAAGTTAGGAATTAACATTTATCAATATAAAGTTTTATATTTGGAAGGTGACATCAAAGATGATGACATATCATGAAAAAAGAGGCCACACTGGGGAAATGAAGAGGCAACAAATTTTACCTGTGTTTGCTATCTGATAATGGCTGACATAAGTAGGTTAAAATCATTGTTGGATTTATTATTTTTAATGGCACGAGAAATAATTGCTCAAAATATCTTCATTTTCTTGTTTCGACAACAAATGGCAAATATATTTTGGTATACGAGACCTAGTGCATGAGCTTCAAATTCGATTAAATAGATCAAGTTTACACAAAGCCAAATGTATGAAAGGGGATCTTTTAAAAAAAACTTTATTTGAGAAAGGAAGAGACTTATAACAGAAGGCAAGAAGGAAACATACAAACAATATATTTACAACACAAAACAAGAGATCACCTTCAAGGGTGTAAATTATAATAAATACAGTAGATTTTAAAAGAGACATATATCAATTAATTCTAAGATGAATTAAGTCCAGCTTTCTTTTTCACTGGTTCCAGGTAGTTTCTTGATTAAATTCAAAGACTATCAAATTCAAACAATTAATGTCCACCAACTGTACTGATGAAGCTAGCTCTCTCAAATGACATTATAAAAAATAGGTTTTTTTTTTTGTTTGTGATTACATATCTTTGAAGTGATATTATACAAAAGTCTGCTCAGCCACATGTTCCTCCCCAAATAAAATGTATTTTAAAAGATGCACTATCCCTTTTTTATGAGATTGAAAGAAGACTTTAAAGAAAATGAATATTTATGAGATGGAAAAAATATACAATTTTATCTTAGGAATGCCATATTTTTAATGCAAAACAACTGACAAAAAGTCATTTTAATCTTAAGGAATATACTAACCAAAATATGTTGGTAATAGGAAAAGTTGCCTATTATAGCTATTTGTCAAATTATCAGAAGGACTTTCGTTATATGGAAAAGTTTTAAACTTTCTAACTTCTAGTTATATTAATTTAATTTGAATGGAGACTTTTTAAAAAAGGATAATGTATCTTTAGCAGTGACCTTTTTTTAAGAAATATTTTTAAATGTCACAGCAAAATGTAAACAACACGTGCCAATAACATACAGTTGTTACAATGTCTACATTTGGCAAAATTGTTCTATCTCCTTTGAAACAGGATACTACACCTTAAAATACCTTGGATTTAGAAATATAAATATTTTAATAGAAAAAAACCTCACAAAGATTCTAGGTCAATTTGGATTATCCATATTAAAGGGGTCTTAATACAGAGAATCTTTAACTAGCTTAACAAAAGTAAACCTATAAAACAAGGTAAACATATCAAAAGGGAGTATGAAGGAAATGTTCCAGTGAAAAGCTTCCTTAACAATTTCCCTACTTGTGGTGTTATTTTCTTAGACAATAAATCAATTCATAGAGTGCCCTTTAAAAACAGAAAGAGTAAAACACTATCCTCCGTTTTTCCCCCCCTACATTCCTCATTACATGAATCACTTGGACTTCCTGCTTCCACAAGGCATTTCCTGTTCAGCCGCATAGAATCAGTTTTCTGTAGAACAGCAGGAACCTGACAAAGAACTGACTTAAATAAACAGAGTCTTCTGTTGCCTTCAAAGTTGTTTGTATTTCATAGCATCAAAGGACACAGTCCTTCTGAAGGTGCATTATATACAAGTAGATTCTGTTGTTAAGCCTAACTTTCCTAAATTTTTATTTGCCAACATGTTATGGTATATGCCGGGTCATTATGGAATCATGCCTAAGAGATCCTAGTGATATGATTATGAAATATGATACACCTTCTTCTTTTAAACATAATTGTGACTTCATATCAGATAATCATCATACCATTACTACGTTTTCTACAATTGTAGATACAATATAGTATCTGATTGGACCATAATGCTGCACATTACTCTTTGCCGATACTTGCATTGGCTTCATTTGATCTTTTTTGATAGACAATGTCATCAAATAACACAAGATAAAAGTAAAATGAGCAGTGCTAGGTGAGACATAATGTAATATTTAAAATAGTGCTGTACTTTGCAATCTATATATTTAAAACCACCTCTATTCCTAATATTTTCAATTGCAATCTATACAATAACCTAAGGACTATTGGCATGGTAACCAGAACATTTAACTTAACAAAAAAGAGAGAGGACGGAAGGGGCAGACTACCTTTAACAGTGTTCAAGACTGTAGTATGATACATTATGTACAACAATGTGAAAACTGAATTCTATATACCAAAAAAAAAAAAAAAATTCAAGAACTAATAGAATGTTTCATTGATCAGACTGGGTGACTTGATCCAGCAGTCACTGATCTCAACAGATAAACTAAAAACAACAGTGAGTTCGTTTTCCTTAGAAGTAATTGGTGTGGCGGGCTTTGGGATGAATTTAAAGCCTATTAATTACGTGTATACTTATGTAGTATAATTTTAGTGTAACAAGTATTTCCTTACCAGTGGAGTTTCAATGAAACCTTGATATCTATATAGAAACCAGTATATAGAGAAATCTCTATATAGATATATATGTATTAAGTAGAATCCTTAAACACTAAAATCAAATCATTCAGAAATATAAACAGGATAGGAAATATCCATTTACCAAAACCTGCAATGCATTTCATATTCAGATAATGACTTTAATTACAAATCCTGGAGCTAAATCTTTGCCTATTACCTGTTGCATAAAAGCAGCCTGCTCCCCAGATTCCATTTCCTGGATCTGAGCATCTTCATCACTGTCCACTGGTTCCTCCTTGACCTTCACAGCCCCAACTTGTCCCAGTGTGTCATCCACACAAGCACTGCTGTCGCTCCTAGTGCTGTTGCCACTAGAGGGCGCTCTGTCTTCCTGCATCGCCTGGTCCCCCTGAAGCTCTTCCTCCGCTTCCTCGAGGTGACTGCCTGGTTGCTTCAGTTGTTCAATAGATTTCGAAAGCAGCTAGAAGAGAGTGTTCAGGGGTTCAAAATTCAATAGTCCTTGGTGGTAACAGAGAAGCAAAATACACTTTGATTTCTAATGACTCTACTTCAGTACATTCTGTTTTCTAATTTCTGAACATCAATTTCACAACGAATTTGTATGCAACAAACTTCCTCAATAATACTGAATCTGAAGCAGTCCCATCATTTCTATATTGTATTGGTGTAGCAGGCAGAGAATAAGGTGTTTAGGTGCTTTTAAGAATCGGATTACTCTTTAACACACTTAGAAAATGGTGGGAAAAAGGTAAATAAGCTTCCTCTGGGAGAACCAGGAAACTTTTATAAGTACAGTTTGTACTGTGACAATTTAATCCAAATAGACCTGAGAATATTTTTCTGCAAAGAGAAAATGTAATGGAAATAATGGAACGGTAATGGAAAACTTCCACAATCTCATTTTTATGACAAATGTCAACCACTATAAAATACAAACACAAATGAGAAATCCTTGTTTATCTAATTTTCCCATACCTAACTGGTCAAATGATAAACACCCTCTTATATATACTGGTAAAACATGGAAATATTGATTTTGAAATCCTAAACTTTAAAAAGATGTGGGATTAAAAAATTTATAGTAAAAATGTTTTATGAACATATCTAAACTAAATAAGAGGGAAGAAGAAATTATTTGTAATTGAAAATTATTACTTAGGCCTTTTCTTGACTTTATAAATTAAATTGTATTTAATCTTCAGAAGTATATGAATTAATTGGTCAATGATTTTAAAAAATGACAACATACCTAATGTAAACAATAGCAAAATATCATAGTATAAAAGCTCAATAAATGGGGTAAAATACTCAAGATGATTTCATCTTACAGTAGATCTTGTTTTAATTGATAAGGTCCCCACTGACTGATCATCTGCAGATCCTAACTGTGTTTTCAACAGTGATTAGAGTTTTCTGTTACATCAGTGCCCATGTAAACAACATGCCAAATATTGCTAATGAGCAGCACACTTAGAATACAACCACTAAAATCATGAATACTGATTTTTCTATGTCCAGTTTCAGCTTACCTCATACATATCTATGTTTCTTTTTTTAAAAGTTTATTTGTATTTATTTTGAGAGAGAGAGTTCATACAAGTGGGGGAGGGGCAGAGAGAGGGAGAGAGAGAGAATCCCAAGCATGCTCCATACTGCCAGTGCAGAGCCCGACGTGGGGCTGAAACAAACCGTGAGAACCTGAGCCAAAATCAAGAGTTGGACACTTAACCAAATGAGCCACCCAGGTGCCCCTAACTATGTTTCTAAGACTAAATACATGCTTAGAGTTAGAATACCTAGTACTCCAACTCTGAAGGGTGTCTTACCCACTTTAGGCTTACAGACTTTCCTCCAGGCCACACAACTTCAGATGGCTATGCACACAGTGATGAAATCCTTAAATTTCACTGTAGGTAAAATTATTGGGAGTTTTCATTCATTTGTTCAATAAATATTGATTGAGCGCCAACTACGTTCAAGATACCATGCCCTCATGGAGCTTATAGTTTAGTGTGTTAGAAAGGCACCAAATAGATAAATAAGTTTATTCTTATTTTCAAGTATGGTAAATGAAAATGAAAAGCACAGGGTGTTCTAAGAGTACACCCTAGTTGGCACAGGAGCACAACTGTGCATGGCTATGGGAGGTTTCACTTAGAGGGTGCTATGTTTAGGCTGAGACATGAAAGAGGAAGGATAGAAAAGGAGTTGTCAGTTATGCGTATGAGGGTTTGAAATAAGGGTAGCGAGCATTTCTGGCCCAAGGCACAGTATGTGTGCTGGAAAAAGGAGTTTAGTGGCATCAAAGCAAATGAAAGGCTGGTGGGGTTTGAGCACAAGAAGATGGGGAGAACGCTGGAAGATTTTGTTGGAGAGAGTTACAGCTTATACTATATTTGGTTGGGTTGAGAACAAGATTCTAGAGAAATAAAGAACAATTTAGGATAAGCCACAAATAAGATGTGAACATCACCAATCTTAAGTTAGACATAATCAAGCTGCGAGAATATCTACCAATCAAAATGTATGTCAAAATGAAGAAGGCAAATTAAATATTAATTTCCTTTGTGCCTACAATCTAATTTCTATTGTTCCTGGGCTGTCAGCATAAGAATAATCATCCCATCATGCTTTAAATGTCTCTAAGTACTTTATAGGAAATTATTTGCAGGACTTTTGTACCAATGCTAATCAGCTCTTCGTATCATAAATACATAATACCTTGCATACTGCTGAGATTTTGGAGAAAAGGGACAATGTAATATTTCTAAACTTTGACTATAAAACTCTAGGATCCCATTTAATTGGCTGTTAGAAAAAGAACATATAACGCCATAGAAAATAAGCAGGGTTTTCATTAAAAAGTCCCCGTTTGGGCTGGGACACCAGGGGTAAGGACTTTGGGTGACAAGCATCCATCCATTCTTCAGAGAGAGACAGAGAGAGAGAGAGAGCTAGAGCTCATCATTCAGTCTTGCAAAGCTTACCTCCATCACTCATCTCAGATGAGATATATAAGAGCAGGGTATAGAGGCTGTTGTGGGGAGAAGATTTTATCTAAAGAAAGGTATTAGTCAGGTGAAGGAGGCTGCAAGAGCCCCTCAGAGGGACTATCTGCAGGCAGACTGCTATAGTTCCATCTTCTGGATGGATGCTTGGTGAGCTGCATGACTTCTCCCTCTCATTACCAAAGCTTAGCTGGAGAAACTCATGGGAGCTAGCTCATCAGAGCTGGTGGGCCAAGGACATGTATGAAGGAAGCAGACACCTCTGGGAGGGGGTTCAAAAGTTCCTGAGCATAAGAACCTCTGTGAGGAAGAAAGAGTAAAAAATATGGGATGTGTGGCCATGACGCAGGAACTGAGGGGCCGTTCATGAAAGGTCCACCAGCAAGCACAGGACCACTGTCCAGGAAATGCCATGTCCAAAGTCCCTGCTTACTGAGCAGTGGCTGCGACTTCTACAGCTTCTGGATGTTTGACGATGGGGCATATTTAATAACCAAGAGGGAGCTATAAATACCACCTGTTAAGTAAAAGGGTGACCCTATTGCTGTTCGTCTTCTTTCCAGTCCCAGTCCCAACATGGCCACTCAGTTCCTTGAACTCCTAACCTCTAATGGTCTTTTTCCTCTGTTCTACTTTAGCTCCCAAAGCTGTGATTATACCCTTTCCTTGGTTTATTTTTTTTTAATGTTTATTTATTTTGAGACAGAGAGAGAGAGAGAGAGAGAGCAGGGGAGAGGCAGAAAGAGAGAGAGGGAGAGAGAGAATCCCAAGCAAGCTCTTTGCGTCAGTGAGTAGCTAACGCAGGGCTCGATCAGACAAACCGTGAAATCATGACCTGAGGCAAAATCAAAAGCTGAATGTTTAACTGACTGAGTCACCCTGGTGTTTACTGGTAGCTGTGCACTTTCCTAAATCTCAGTTTCGAACATCATTCCCTTCTGGATCATTCTCAGAATATTCTGACCCTAACCTCTCCTCAGCTCTGGAGGGTGCTCTACGCAATTGAGCCTACCACATTCTTGCTGCCCACCCTCTCTTATCCCCCGCCCCTTCCCTCCTTGCTGGACTAAGGTCCATTCTCCATCAATAAAAATGACTCCCTTATACTGTCTTCAACTCTCTTGCCCTTTTCAACATGGGTTTTACTGGAAAAGTAAGACTTCTAACCTTGATTAATACTGAATCTCTGCCAAACCCAAGCAGCTGAATAAGCTAGGAAACAAACAAACAAATTACAATCATGTTGAATGTTTCTCTTCAAATTCATGAGCAAAACCATCAAAAGGGTCCTCTGTGCTGCCTGACAGTCCTACTACATTTCTTTAGTTATTTCATTCCCACTCTTTCCTTGACAATTTCAAACTACTGCCTCTCCCCTCCAACCTCTAATATTCAGACCTTTTATTCACTGCCTGCTTTGCTTCTTATTTCACTGAGGAAACAGAAGCCTCCAAAGGGAAACTCAACATCCGGCTACCATCACATTTAGAAAGCTCTCCTATTCACCCTTCGTGCTCCTGTTCTTTGGAAAGCAATGTCTTTGCTCTTATTCTCAGTCAATCCCTTGGCTTATGACCTGGATCCTATCTACTCCTGCAATTATCCATTCTGTCCTCCAACACACATTTCCCCTCTCTGCTGGAATATTCTTATTTGCACATTTTCAAAATGATAATCCATCTTAAATAAAACCTCCCTTGCTCCCCTCAACCAACCCCATTATTTAACTCCCTTCACAACAAAACTCCTTATCTCTTTTCACTGTCTTCATTTCTATTTTCCCGTTCTCTTTAGAATTCATGCCAACAAGGCTTTCAACCACACTATATGACCAAAATCTCTCTTGTTAAAGTAAATAGTGACTGCATTAATTCTGAAGCCAGTGGCATTTTAAATAGGATATTAATGTGTCAGTAAGGTAACACATTTCAAAAAGGGCACCAGGACACAATCATAGCATCTTTGAAAGTAAGAGACTCATATGACTACTGTTAGTTCAGCCAAAGACGAGACAAACTGTGTGCTAATTTCCCAGAATATAGTTTTCCATAGATAGCAAGATTGTCAAAGAAAACCTCTAATACTGACCAAATGCTGAGTGTTCACAGAACATGCCATATGTATGTTTTAACAAAAACCCTGAAATCTGACCTGTTAATGTATTTTTGAGGTCATGGACATACCTACAAATCTCATCATTTAGTCTACAGATCACATTGGGTCAGTATTTACAACCTCACTGACAAAGATATGTATATAACAATTCTCAGTGTGCAATAAAGAAACAATGCCATTTGTTCTAGTGAGTTCCTTTGGCTTCATCTATAGTTGTGATGTACTAAAGGAAACCTGAGGGAGAAAAATGCCAGAATGAATAATGCTATGATGATGGGGCAAAAAAGCCAAATAGCAAAATGATCTTCCAAGGGCAGAATTCCTTGATGGTTTGTAAAAGAAATGTTTCTTGGGGCGCCTGGGTGGCGCAGTCGGTTAAGCGTCCGACTTCAGCCAGGTCACGATCTCGCGGTCCGTGAGTTCGAGCCCCGCGTCGGGTTCTGGGCTGATGGCTCAGAGCCTGGAGCCTGTTTCCGATTCTGTGTCTCCCTCTCTCTCTGTCCCTCCCCCGTTCATGCTCTGTCTCTCTCTGTCCCAAAAATAAAATAAACGTTGAAAAAAAAAAAAAAAAAAGAAATGTTTCTTGACATAAAACAGTAACTTATGAGTGGAGATCATATACATATAAAATGTAGTCATTGGTAATAATGCTCTTCAAACCTTTATTTTATAAAGAAGGAATTTCATGTCCGGAGAACCTGAGCCATCTCCAAAAAAAAAAAAAAAAAAAAAAAAAAAAAAGAAACCTAGAATTTTCGATACACTTCCAATCTGCTTTCTCCTCTGAAACAGCTATATTCTGGTAACAACTGAATTAATATAAACAATTCCATTGTCTTCCTGAGCTCCAAACTTCATATTCAGCTGCTTCAACATCTTTCCTTAGATCTAGAATATCAAACAGGTATCATAAATTTTAAATAGCTCAAAGAAAACCTTTATTCTCCTCCCACTCAAAATGTTTTGCTCACTTAATTGTCTCATCTGAGTGAACAGCAATACTCAACTGCATGAGTCAGGAATCTAGGATTTATTCTCGTCTCTCTCACTCATCATTTTTTTAATAAATACCTGAAAGTGTAATTGATGCTTAGTAACAGTGCTTTGACACTTTTCTTCCCAGGTTATGAAGCAAATGCCAAGGTCTACATGAACAATAATTGCCATTTTTTCACCATCTCTGAGACAGAATGTGCTCTTTGCGAAGTTTCACAAAATACAAGAGTGATAAATGGGATCTCCTGGAACCAGCTTTGCAAAATACAAATGCATAGAAGGAGTTAACCTAATTTCCTCTTCCAGGTATTTGACTAAAGCTGTTTTTGTTTAAGCAGTCAAATTTGCCAGAGTGGAAAAATTAGCAATTAACATCAACAAGAAAAATCTACAAACCAAAGTCACAGAAAACGTGCCTGCCAGGTTTAACTTATTATAGATATTTAAAATAAAAAAATTACTTGACAATGTTTGTAAGTTTCTGACTATGTATGAAGACATTCAGTACTCAGATTATGTTGAGTTATATGTGTTTTTGAACTTCAAATGTGACCATTACAACGATGGTAGGGGCTAACCCTTTTCTAATTTGTACTGTCGCTGAGTGGCCCCAGATGCAGGGAGGAACTGTCTGCTCACTCTCAGTGGGGTAGCAGAGTCTCTCTTTGGTTGAACATCTGGAGGTGATCCCCCAGCAAAGTTGAGCTGTTGCCTTGCTGGCTACAAAACACAAGACAAAACATCTGTGTGACAGATAAATGCACAGACCTGTGCGAATCTCGGCTGAGGGCCCATCTGTAAAACACACCGTGTGTCATTCGTCTGACACCAGGTGAGGTACTTTGGTGGGGAACCCAGCAGAGAGGAAGATGATGGCTGTGCTTCTCCTTCTCCTTTTATCTGTGTTCTTCCTCATCTGTCAGTGTTTCCCTGTATTCTCCATGCTATTGCACAGCCATCGTACCAAACACTAAGAATGTTGCAGGCAATCTATGACCATTCTGGGTTTGTAACACACACTCATACATACTCATGCCGATATTCCAAGGACCAGGTATGATAATTTATCTAAATCTCTAACACCTTAAGTTTGCAATTCCATTCTTATCAATCCCTGCTAGGATCACAATTACAGCAAGTCTCTAAACTTCAATGTTCTATATTCCATGTTAAATATCATCTAGTCTATTGGCAAATGATGTAAAATTAATGAAATAATATTTAAAGGCTGTGCTGCTAACCTTTACACATGAGCACATTCAGCTCATCTCTGTGTAAGTTACACTGAGACAAGCCTAAAAGTCAACATAAGTGCTGTCAAATAAAGTATCTTTCAATTCCATATTTTAAATTTTTCCCACAGAGATCTTTTATGTCCCCACAAATATCTTTAGTTTTGGGATGGCAACTAAGAACAAGAGTGTAAAACGAGTAAATCTGTTTCTGATGGACATCTGGTTTTCTGAAATTGTCAACAACCCATTAAGCACAAGTGTTTGAATGTGATTATTAAACTACGCAAAATGACCTTCAACCCAACTCATCACTTTCTTATTCTGCCTCAGATTGTAAGACAGATTTTACTTGGGGAATGGCAATGACACAAGTTTTTGTTTTTGTTTTTGTTCTTGTTTTTTCTTTTAAATAAATGCAAAACTCTTCTTTTGGAACACGAAACCTTTCCCTTAAGCTCCAAGGAAACTGGATTGTAAAACAATGATAAAATTCTGTCTCAAATCACAAATAGATTAGGTATGTACCAACTGTTCTCAAAAACAACATGCAGCGTTTGGAGGGTTTTCAAATCAAGAGGTCTACTTAGAGAAGAACTCTACCTCAAGCCAAAATACTCCGTCATTTCACTTCTGTGCATTTTAGGGAAATAACCAGAGGAACCAAAACTAAATGACAAGAGAGAAATATTTTCTAAATATTGGTTCATTATTCACATAAATTAAGTCTAAACTGAAAAATATTCCTTCTTCCCAATATTGAAGAGATATAAAACTAATCCAGGGGTTAAGTGAATACTTCATAAACACGTGTTTATCTTTATAACTTCAAATGGTTGTCTAAATCAATGCATGCAATTAAAATACCCCTTTTCTGGCTTCAAAACATCCTAATATTTCAATAACTTAAATAAGTGTTAACCCCCGGAACTGGAAAGGATACTGAAAATTTCCTCCTTCCAGTGAGTTTGAGAAAGTTACCCACCCACTCTTTATTCATTTGACAATTTTTGTTGAACACTTACTATATGCCACATCCTGAGAAGAGCAGTCAGGCGAGCTCTCAGAAAAGGAAACAGAAAGTAAGCAATTGAAGACTGGAACTTAATGTGGTAAGGAATGATGGGGGAAGGGGTGAGCGTCTGTGTCTCATTTGTATGGGCAGGAAAGGCCCTCAGAAGATGTGAGGTTTAAGCTAAGAGGGGCTCCAACACCACGGTCAAGTCATGAGAAGATCTGGAAGTTGAACCTACCATACAGTACAGTGGATAACACAACTCCTGGAGATGGAATGGCATTCCCAACAGACTGAAAAGGAGGCCAACATGGCTGAGGCTCAGCAAGTAAGGGAAGGGAGTAGGAGATGAGGTCAGTGACAGGGGCAAGAGCCAGATCACAATAGCCTTGCAGGCCACAAAAAGATGTTTGGATTTTATCTTATGAACAATAAGGAGCAACTGGGCAGTTTTAAGCATGCCCTTAACATGATTTGATTTGCATTTGTAAATGATCACTCTGGTTGCTATAGAATATTGGATGTAGGCAGGCAAAAGTAGAAACAGAAAGATCTAACTTTTAGAACACAAAAAGTTTAGCAAGAGAGTGTTACAAGACAACTAGAACACAAATGACCTATTTTTCCTTCTTTTACATCACTATGTCATTTTATGCATTTTTATATTACATAATAGGATTTTCCCCTAAAAGTCCCCTTTCAAATCTTTAGTTGATAGTACACTTTCTTTCAAAGTTCTCTTTCTTTGCTTTTTAAGGGCAATGAACAGAGGCACAGTTAAGGAAAGGCACCCTTGGCAATTTTGGACTGTGTCTCAGAATAGACAAGATCTCAAAGCCAATGATCTTCAGATCAACTGACTGATAAACATTTCCCTTTCTCCCCATTTGCCAACCCTTGCTTTGGTCATCTGGATAGCAGTACAAGCCCTATTTAAAATGGATACCAAGAATAAACCACAGAAAACAATTGCCACATGGAAATGTGGGCCCCGGTGTAGCCAGATTTTCAATTTTTCAGACAATGCCAGAAATCAGATTTGCATTTGAAATCTTTCTATTTTTAAAGATTGACAAAAAATTGAAATGCTTAAGATACCAAGCTGTCCAACGACAGCAGTCCACAGAGTGTCCACCTATGACCTCTGAAAATAATCCCTTATGGCCCTTCTTCCTTAAACATTCTATGGTTTAGATCATTTAGAGCTGATGTCTGCTTGCTCTCAAAATATACCATCCTTCATACTTGTTATTTGTTTTATGTTTCCCACACGGTCAAAAATTCAACTACTTTGCCTGGGGCTGGAGGTAGGGGTAGGAATTGACGACAAAGGAGCAAGACAAAGAAAGTTTGGAAGTTGAGGTAACTGCTCTCTATCTTGATTGTGTTAATTATATGACGATATGCATTTGTCAAAACTCACCGAATTATACAGCAAACGGAATATATTTTGCTGTGTAAATTATACCTCAATAAATAATTCAATAATTAACATATATGCTGTTCCAAACAGAAATCAAAGGTCCGCTTCATGATGACTACAAAGACTCAAGTGGGAACAAAATTTAGTAGTTTGGTTTACAACAAAGTAGCTTGATGCAAGATTGAGGCAAGTAGGAAATGTGTGTGTTGGAGATATTTTAGCACTTCCAGATAACCGTTTTCATTAGCAGAATAAAAACAAAAAGAACTATGAGTGCTAAATAAGAATACAAATACTGCATTAAGATTTCAGTCATGCTCACCATGTTTACAAAGCACTTTCAGTACATCCTTTCATGGGATCCTCACTATAAACCTCTAAAACGTGCAGATTAGAGAATTATTGGACACGGAGGCTCAATACTTTGTCCAAAGTTGCAAAACTAACAAATAATTCTGCAAGACATCAGAAATTTCTCTTGGAAATGTTACCAAGCATTCTAGATTTTGCAATTCATATGAGCTACGCATTATATAGAACGATCTTGGACTGGAATGATCTGTTTGCAGGCCTATGAACCATTCAAGGGAAAGAACAGGCCTTCTTTATTTTCATTTTCAGTATGTGGAAGCATAGTGGTTGCTAATATATCATTGTGGAACACCATCAATGACTCCATGCCAGAAAATTATTTTTAGAAGTGAGTTTTTATTGCTGGGTGATACAACTCAGTCGATAGCAAGAGAGTAATGGTGCATTTTGGATATGGGAGCTTAGCCCTGGATGCAATTCTGCCTGAAGGAATGGGAATACTCTAGATCATATGACATTTCAGGGTCACTATAATCCCTGAGATTTCGTAAGTATTTAGAGAAAGGGCAGAAAGATACAACGGAAGAAAACTAAAATCAGGACTTTATAAGCAGCCAAAATCTATAACAAAGGGACTGCTACATACTGGTGGTTTTCATGTCCACAAATCACTTAGCTATATTAAAAATTCCTTAGTAAGACTTAATTATTTCATCCTGTCAAATGAAACTATTTGTCAAGGTTGAGAAACAACCAAATTATTTAGCTTTCCTCTCTCTTTGAACAGCCTGGAATCAACATCAGTCAAACCACTCACATGGTTTAATTCCCCAGATATTTTTCTTTCCCCTATTTTCTTACCTCATAGTCATGTCCAACTATTGTTTTTCTCATTCAGTAAAAGCGTCTCTGACTAGATTAACAGTGCAGAGTGAAAAGGGAAGGTCGAGGTCCTTCCCTTGGTCTTCAAGTTATGAAAGCAGCACTGGGAACGTTTACGAAAGTTACACATTAATCCACTGAAATGGTCATTTAGTTTCTTTTACAAACACCAGATTTCATCACATCTAATAATAAAGCAATAAGCCATTTTCTGTATATTATAAACCATCAACTTGTAATTATGTAGTGAAATGGTTCTATATGAATTCTCTACGATGATGTAAGCCAGTATTGCAGTAAGTGGTTTTTTTGAAGCTCAGCACATACCTACACGAATCTATTTACACTGGGCTAATCATGTCGAAATAGCATCTATTTAAGGGCAAAGTCAAAGTTTCTTTTATAAACCTCTATAGATAGATAAATAATCTAGGAGGCTTTTTACTGTTATAAAATTAAGACTGCCTTTCAGTGCTTGCTAAAGTTTTTGGACATACTATCCATCTAATGGGCAAAATGTAATCCTAAATTGTTGATTAAAGGCTCTGCATGGAAACATACTGTCAAATGGATAGAGAGAAATTAAACCTGACAACGGTAATGCCTACTTTCCTAAATGAAAGCCCAGTTCAAGTTTCTACTCATCCATTTTTCAAAACATAAAACAAGGCATTTTCCAACCACCCAGAGAGGAGATGCCAAATTTGCATTTCAGTTGAACTTGATGAAATCAGTAGACTTTCAGCATCAGACCAGCTCAGAACTCTTATGAGAAGATGTTTGCCCAATCTAAAGAAATGACGATTTTACAGCATGCAAGAAAGGTATGAAACATGGTCGGGCTGTACTGCACTCATAGCACTGTTGGGAAGCTTTAATATCCAATGGATATCTGAATGCCCCACCATGTAAATCAACTTCCAAATTAGTCACTGGAGGGAGGACAATGTGTGAAAAGTTGGGAAGTAAGGTCAGGAAAACAAATTTCTTCATTTCAGCAAATCCAAACCAATACCAAAAATAAATAAATACATAAAATAAGATCACCCTTTTTTTTTGTTTGCTTGCTTGTTTGCCTTCTCTTCAATTGTAAGTTCTCTACTTTTTTGCAAAAATAAAATTAGGAAAAACTTGTCTTGGAGAACCTGACTGGCTCAGTCAGTAGAGCACGTGACCCTTGATAACGGAGTCACCAGTTCAAGCCCCACGTTGGGTGTGGAGCTTGCTTAAAACAAAAATTTTTGTTAAAAAAAGAGGGATTCCTGGGTGGCTCAGTCAGTTGAGTGTCTGACTCTCGATTTCAGTTCAGGTCATGATCCCAGGGTCATGAGATCAAGCCCCACATTGGGCACTGTGCTGAGTTTGGAGCCTGCTTAAGATTCTCTCTCTCTCTGTCTGCCCCTCTCCACTGCTCGCGTGCTCGCTAAAAATAAAAATTAAAAAAAGAAGTAAAAAAGAATAAATAAAAAAAATTTTAAAGGAAATCTTTTCTTCTGCTTGGTGAAGAAAACAACACTAAAATCGTAAGTACACATTTAGGTTCAGGACAGGTTTTTGTGTCATACAACCTATGTCAGAAGTCTAGTTCTGTCAACTTCTAGCCTGTCCCCTGGGTCAACTTACTTAAGCCCTTTAAAATTAACTTTCTTGATATTAAAAAGAGTGAGTTGTTAAGTCTGAGAAAATAATGTACATAAGAAGGTTAGCATTGTGTCCCAGCTTATAGTGGGTCCTACTTATAAAAGGGAGCTGGTATTACGTGAAAGACCCTATCCCTAAGGTACCTATGGAGAAGGTGCTAGGAAGAGCCACAGTGCATGAAAGATACACCAGGAGTAATAGGTGCATCCAAAAGCAAAGATGGGTACATCATCCTCATCTAATTATACTTAAAATTTTAACCTTCCCACAAGAAGCCATGGATATAACCACCTTTATTAAAATAAAGCTAACACAAAGTGTTTCCTTGCTGTTTGATAATAGGACATGAGACTTAAAAATATAAACTTTCTGGAATGTAACATCTTTACATTTGTTCTTCAAATAAATTTCCTTGGGAAAACATACGCTTTGCTCAACAGTGCACAAAATAGTTTTATTTTAGAACTACCTTCGGGGATATTTTGTAAGAACAAAATAACACACATATATGCACACTATGTTTGTGTGTGAGCACAGGCATGACAGACTATAGTCCCCTGGGTTGCTGTGGATGCATGATGGGGAACAAGGAGTAGGTATGAATCATGAGGGGTTATGAAGAATATGTAACATTTCTGTTAGAAAATTATATCAGGAAAAAGAATACAACAGATATTACTCAAATAAACGGTCAAATTCTCTTCCAAAATTAATGAAAACTCCCCATTTGCTCCGTTCCAGCATTTGAGCAAAATTATATTCATGCCTTGCTTGTCAGACATAATTTCTACCTGTTTTAATAAGGGCAACACAGGACATCTGCTTGGCCTCCCTTTTACTAATCTTGTCTTAGATATATTTTTATTATGATAAAATAGCACTCATGTCAAAATGCCTAAGTATCATAGTAACAAATATATAATAAATACTTATATCTACAGTGAACTTTGACATATTTAAGATATCATCTCATGATTTATCTGGGTTTTTAAAAAAAGTGTTGGCTGATGTCCAGTCATAGGAATGCGTAAGATATTTATCACAGAGTATATTACAAAGGGAGAAAAAGAAAGAAAGAAAGAAAGAAAGAAAGAAAGAAAGAGAGAGAGAGAGAGAGAGAAAGAAAGAAAGAAAGAAAGAAAGAAAGAAAGAAAGAAAGAAAGAAAGAGACAAAAAAGGACAGAAGAACCCAAGGAGGTAACCAAACAAGTCTCAAGTTTTACTTCCTCAATGAAAACAATTTTCTTCCTCATGTTCCCTATCCTAGTTCATAACACATCGTATTACCGTTTACTGAATAATTCACTCCCTTGCTCCCCACACTTTAAGCTCCATGAGGACTCTGAATGTTATTTTCTTAGTGATTAAAATAGTGTCTGGCACAAAGCAAGAATTCAATGAGTTGCTAAATGGATAAATGCATAATAAATTGGTATTTCATTCAAATAAGTACTGAATGAAGAAAGAAATTTCTTAAATTTTCTGCTCATGTGGTTTTGATAGAATGAATATGAAAAACATAGGTATTAGAACAATTCTAATTAAAATAGAAATTATTCAGTGTGCATCAATGCTATCCTCTACATACTATAATAGAGAAACAATTTAAAGAATAATGCCATTGGGCAGGGGGCAGAGGTCAAGGCCAGATTATCTCACAACAAAAATGCCTGAAGACACTCAGGAAAATTCCTGTGTATCATTCAGATAGTGTTACAACTAGAGATTTCCCCTTCTATTAATTAGGCAGTGATTGGTATATTCCTTCAAAAATCATAAAAAAACTGCAGTGTGTTTTGTTTTCATTAATCATAGTCTTTTTTTTAACAGAAAAATCTGCGGCAAGATTCAAATTTAAAATGATCCCAGAAGAAAATTGCCAATACCCTCTTACTTTTTTGTTTGCCTTTTTTTATTTATGGGGAAAATTTTGCTTTGGAAACCGTTTTTATCTTTCAGTAAATAAACAAAAGATACCTAGCAAAGCATCAATCCTCTTTTTTTTTAAATGTTCATTTTTGAGAGGGAGAGTACCCACACATGGGCACGAGCAGGGGGAGGGACAGAAAGGGGTACAGAGGATCCAAAGAAGGCTCCATGCTGACAGCAGAGAGCCTGATGCAGGGCTCAAACTAACAAAACACAAGATCATGACCTGAGCCAAAATTGGGTGCTTAACCGACCGAACTACCTAGGTGCCCCAACCTCAATCTTCTTTTGATACTAGCATAAAGAATCTAGGTTTTTAAAAAATGCCCACAAGTCATTGTTTCATGAATGTACCATACCTTAGCAACAGAAATTGTTTAATGCATTCCTGAATACTTTAAATGTCTCAAGAAAACAAAAGAACAAATAGTGTAAACCATGATTTTTTTTTATGGTTAAACTTCTCAAAATACCTTCAGCGAAAATAAAATATTCAACCTGATGAGTATAAAGACAAATCATTCTGACAGGTTTTCCACTTACATTTCTACCTTGCCCCATTTTGTAGATATAACAATACAAATACTGTATATACCCATTCCAGGGATATTTCTGCTAAGCAATTAAGTACTTACACCATAATTGTATGAGACAAATAATCCTTATGACACACAAATTTCCCATGTAAATGTCATTTAAGTATCAAGCAATGGGTAGGTAAGTTATTTAGTATGATTAATAATATTTACATTGTATAGTTATAGTAAGCAGGAATGACGGCTTTCATAAATGGTTGATTCAAATAATAGTAAGATATGACAAAGCTTTCCAAATTTAGTAAGTCAATTATTATATAAACTCTGAAAAATATAGATTTGCTTTGACTTCTAACGATGATTAGCAATTCAATTACATCATTAAAAATTTCATACTAGGGGGAGGGTCACCTGGGTGGCTCAGTCAGTTGAGTGTGGACTTTGGCTTAGGTTATGATCTCCTAGTATGTGAGTTCAAGCCCCACATCAGGTTCTGTGCTGACAGCTCAGAGCCTAGAGCCTGCTTTCAATCCTGTTTCCCTCTCCCTCTGTCCCTCCCCCACTTGCTCTCATGCTCTCTCGCTCTCTCTCTCTCTCAAAATTAAAATTAAAAAACATAAAAAATTAAAAAAAAATAATACCAGCAGGGCACCTGGGTGGCTCAGTCGGTTAAGCATCCAACTCTTGGTTTCAGCTCAGGTCATAATCTCACGGTTGGTGGGTTCAAGCCCTGCACTGGGCTCTACACTAACAGTGCACAGCCTGCTTAGGATTCTCTCTCCCTCTCTCTCTGCCATCCCTCTCTCTCTCTCTCAAAAATAAATAAATAAACATTAAAAAAAATTTCATGCCAGGAAGGACAATCATATTTAATATGCTATAGGTTTAGAGACAAATACACTTATTTTTTCTTTTGTTGTCACTGCATTTTTGCTTCTCTAAATCTTAAAAAAAAGTTGAAGGAGCGAAAGAAAAGGACATTTTCAAATAGGGTATCTGTATACCAATGTCTTTATGTGAGCATGTATTTCCTGCTACCATAAGTACCTCAAGAGCAGGGACATTTTTATGATGCCAACTATTTGGCTCCAGTTTGAACGGCTTCAATATAGATTCATCCACTTTAACAGGAAAGAAAAATGACATAAATAAAATTTTCTGTGGTTATTTCTCATTAATGGGTATTCGAAACGGTTAGAATACACATACATATATAATTATACACAAACACACTGGTTTTTGGCATCTCAGTTATGGCCCTCACATAATATGAAATAAATGTTTTCATCACCTCCTGGGGAAGGGAGAACAGTAGCAATTCATTTCTTGATGGTTCTATTGTGAATACTTCAGAATAGGTCAGAGATTCAATATTTTCTTCTTTAAGATTCTTCTCTGTTCCCTCACACAATTGAGGGCAGGTGAAATATTTTCAAAATCTGGAGAATACCCAATGTGCATATGCCATTTGATCAAACATATGGAATACATACTTGGAGAAAAGCCAACTGGAGACCTGCTTGAGTAATCTAAACACCCAAGCTGAGAGGGGTTAATATATAAAGATCAGCTTTGTACTTTGAAGTTTTCTGGACTTCATTTTGCCTAATTAAGACAAGATTTAATAGTCAAACCACTGTACAAACATGTACCTGAGAGTATAGGTTTGTTTCTAATTTTGGGAAGAATTCTTAACAGATTCCAAGGAATCAGCTCCACATGGGAGAAGGTCTCTGATAAGATTTGCTCTTCTCATTGCTCAAATGCAAATGCCTGCTTTTCATCTTACTTTCTTCCATGTGACTGAGGTTAGCATCCGCCTGTCAAAATCTCAAGTGTGATACTAAAATATAAAGATTCTGTTATTAGCATACCACTGAGTCTGAAACACCAGCATCTCTAGGTCATGAAAAATGTATTCCCAAATAATCTTAAAAGTATTAACAGGAATCTAACGAACCTAATTCCAGATCAAAATATCATGAGGCAAAATGTAGGATTCCCAATCTTTCTTTCTGCATAAATTTTTCCTCACTGGTCACTGGACAATTTTTCAGGAATTCCCAGTAGTTATAAGTAGTGCTGAGAGACCACAAAACAAACAAACTGAACTCTACCATAATATAGCAGACATACACTCTTAAATCAAAAGTACTCCGTCACTACACAAGAAGGAAGTTGATTGCCTCCAGTGAGACTGATTTGATAAAAAATAATTTGATAAATTTACAGAAATGTGTTAGCAACGAAACAGGCATCAACCTGATGATATATAAAGAGTAATAAGCAATATAGTGAAATATAGTCTGTAGTAGAATGAAAGATGGCAGGAAAGGTAGTTACCACTGCCATCTATCCCCTGGTCCTATTTCCCCAATCCCACACACATACACATCATCTTTGAAAGCAGCAAAGGGCTGGGCTGGAGGAATTTCTGTTCAGTAGTATGGTATTCAGCCTGTGTTTCCTTCATGGCTCTGCCTTATTAAGCTGGAGGCCAAAGAGAAGAGAAAAACTCTCGCCCTACCCTACCTGCAATAAACACATGGTAAGTGAGCACATGATAAAGACCCCCTTTCTCCTACAAGCTATTACAAAGATGATTTGATCTTTGCCCAGGAGGTTTTGCTTTGTTTACATCATGATACAATAAAGCTTTTAAACAGTAAGCCACTTTTTAGCTACCTATCAATAAACAGAATGTCATTTCTTAATATAAAACCTTTCTCCATGATACTTGTAGGTGATACAGTAACAGTGGAGACTGGGTAGAATTATGACATCCAGGACCAAAACACTGTCCAGGAAGGAGAAGACTCTGCTTTGGAAACTCATAGCAGACGGTAGTGGCAAAGCTGGGAAGACCAGTTTTGCTTACGAATTCACTGAAAATGTTACTGGCCTGGCCTGTCTGATATTGTCATATTGTAATCACTGTTTCTTTGTGGTTGCCTCAGCAGGAGAGCTCCTAAGGATGTGGTGTGATACATACATCAGCTTTCCATTTTGGCCACAATAAGGCTGCCAGAAAATTACCACATATTTCTGAGAAATTGCTTCAAACATTGTTTGGAATGAAGTGGGGCATACTAAAAAATAAATGCAACATGGATACATACAAGTTGCTGAGAAATACTCTGTTGGCTAACCTTGTCATATCTGCCTGCACCTGTGCAAACTTTTTGAGCTGTCCATCCACCGCATTCAACTCTGCCTCAAGCCTTTTCTACAATACCAGAAAATGGGGCTCTGCACACAGGTGCCTGTGTGTGCTTATGTATTAAGATAGGGCTTCAATCATGAAAGCCCTTACTAATCCATAATCTCAATTTTGCCATAAGCATCCTGTGACTGTAGTCATGTTGAAAATACTGATACTGTGATGCTGTCCCTGAGGGCTAGGATGGCGATCTCCTTTTGACTGTGATGGATAGATACCAACATTCTCCTCTCATGTGCCCCGATCAGTGAAGAGAACCCCAATTTCCCCCATTGGTGGTTATGACATTTTGACTTCGGCTTGGGGGCTTACTTTGTTCATGTGGATCTGCTGCTGGTATTGCTTCTGCTTCTCCAAGAATTGCTGGTGTTGCTGCTGAATGACCAGCTGAGCCAATGTGCTCTGAGGCAAAGGTGCGGACTGGGTTCGATTCAGGGGTCTGTGACGGGGTAATTTGTGGGTACCTCTAATGCCAGGTGAAATTCTCTCTTTTGTTGCCAATGGAGACTGAGGATGTAAGGGAACTCCGCCTGAAAAAAAAAATGTAACACACACACATACAATTTTGCTTTAGAAAAGAACAAAAAGCCACAGAAAATAGATATATGAGACATTTGGTGAAACTAGTGATTCTGCTGGGCAAACAACAGAAGAAACCTAGGTTGTATGGGGTGAAGGCAGAAATGCCAGAACATTAGATAGGTATGCATCTCACCAGTGACTCACCAGTAATCGACTCTGGTACGTATGAAGGTTTAACAAGGTGAGGCGTTTTCCCCACCATGTATCTAGAGAAATAAATGAAAATAGTAGCCTTTCCCACAATACCAAGTGTCAGGGAGACCCTTGCATGACAATGTAAATCTTTAATAGGGTCTTGAGCTAAAGGGGCATTACATTGGAACACAGATAAAAGAAAGCCCTAAGATGATGGTGTCATTAATTACCAGTCACAAGAAGCTTTTGCTGTCGCATTTGTTCTTTCAGTAACAAATGCTGCAGGAGAGCTTGGTGGCTGCTGTTGGGTTTTCCCTCTAAAGCGACATGGGGATGGCTTGAAGATGCTGGGATGCTGCCCCCATACTGCCCAGGCAGAGGAACGCCTTGTCTGAGCGTCTGAGTCTCACACTTCTGTTTTTCTTTGAGTGAATTCGAAGCCTGTGTCAAGAAATAATAAAGATGTTAATCCTTTTTCATCCATTAGGTCTGTACACCATTAGATGAGTTTCTTATTCTATAATCCTTCCTTCCCCTACCCAAAATAAACCCCATCTTACTGATGGCTGAGTAGGGAAAATGTATAATAGGATGTCTTTTTTTTTTCTCCTAGTGTTTTCTTTTT
The DNA here is from genome assembly GCF_018350155.1 of Leopardus geoffroyi. Classification (NCBI taxonomy): domain Eukaryota; kingdom Metazoa; phylum Chordata; class Mammalia; order Carnivora; family Felidae; genus Leopardus; species Leopardus geoffroyi. The sequence continues at coordinate 111,608,170 of NC_059331.1, read as the reverse complement.
TTTAACTGAAGTATAGTTCACACACAACACTACACTAGTCTCAGGCATACGACATAGTGATTCAACATTGCTGAAGTGCTCATTATGAACTGCGCACCATGATAGTGTAGTTACCTCTGTTGCCATATGAAGTTATTACAATCTTATTGACTATATTCCCTATGCTGTACTTTACATCCCCGTGACTTCTTCGTTTTACAACTGGAAGTGTGTACCTCTTACTCGCCTTCACCTATTTTGCCCAACAGCATGTCTTTCTAAACTAACCGCATCAACAAAGGAGAAATAAAAATAGGGTGGAAGCCTGGGAGACAATTTAGTATTGAGTATCCTTGTACTGAACTTAAAGATTATTTTAGCATTAAATAATAATAATACTAATTTCAGGCCTAATAACTGGGAAGTTTATGTTTAAAATATTTGAATATACTGTTTAAGTAAAAGGTATACTGGAAACATAAAATTGATTCAAATTGCTGAACTAGTGACTGTATCTTAGCAATGAGGAAGCTGAAGATAAAGAGAACCTGGGTGGCTCAGTCTGTTAATTGTCTGACTTTGGCTCCGGTCATGATCTCACAGTTTGTGAGTTTCAGCACCGCATCAGCCTCTGTGCTGACAGAGTGGAGCCTGCTTGGGATTCTCTGTCTCCCTCTCTCTGCCCTTCCCCCCACCTCCTCTCTCAAAATAAATAAACAAGCATTAACAAAAAAGAAGCTGGGATAAGACTGTCTAGTTTTGGAGTTTCATGCAGAAGGAACAACTCCTCTAATGACCTCTAATAAGTTCACAGAGCAGTAGGTTTCCAATATTTAATTTTTAAAATAAAAGTCTTCAGCCAACTCAATGAGCAGTTGTATAAAAATGCAGGAATTTGATTTAAACATGTATTTTATATTAATTTGTAACAGATCCCCAAATCTCTAAATATTGAAAATGACACTGCAGATACTTTTGTTTAATAAAATAAACTACAAGTGAAATTAGATCAAATAAAAATGCTATTAAGAACTTGAAATGTATGATAACACAGTAATAAGGTAATAATAATTATATCATCAATAGTAATAATGCATTATCCTATTCAAAGAATTTAATGAATGGAGGTCATTTTGGCATTACAAAAGCAGAAGTCTAATACCTCAAAATTATGTGGCATGTTTCTTTTCAAAACTCATGTTTCATCTTTCAAAATTGCTGTGCACCAGGGAAGCAAAGCAATTTTCAGTGATGGCGAAATTGAAGGACAAAGAGGTAAATGGTTTGTCTTAGTCACATGGCAAGTCAACACAATGTTTAATCTAGAAGTGATTCCTTCTCCTGGCCTCTTTTCCTTAAAATTTCCCACTATTCAGTGGGGAAATGGAATATTAAGAGATCCCTTTGCCAAAGCAATGTTAAACTTGAAAAATTAATTGTGATGGCCTCATCCACACCAAAATGGAAGCAAAGAAAAACGAAACTTCAATCCAAACCACATTGGTTTATTCATCCAACGGTACCAAATTGTATTACCATTGAAACATTAAATGGTCTGGCGTTAGTACTTGGTCCTTTGGGAAAAAATTCTCTCTGACCACATTAAAAGTGGTGTATGTTTGTGTTAGCTGGTAGGAATGACTTAGAACACACAAAAAACAGTGGAAAGAAATGCCTATTCATGTGTCATAAGAAGCTTTTATGTTAGTATTTGCTTATCATCTGAAGAATAGGAAAAACAGGAATGGAAGAAAAATAATTTTTAATAAGTGGAGATGTGAAAATACCATACATGAACATTTACATTTAGTTTCATCCTTAATTCCTTTTTTTCTTTTCACTAGAACCAATTGTTTACTAACACTTCATGTGGAAATTCAAAGGCATAGCTGAAATCAGTATTTTTAAGCTTTTCTTCTTCAATCCTCAGATAGAAAACAACAAAATTTTGCTTTTTCCTCACTGGTAGAAGATTACTATATCATGTAAGAGAAATGATAACATTTGGTAAAAATGCCAAATATAATCAGGTATCTCTTTGATTGATTTTATAACATGTATTGAACCCAATTATAAAATTTGTCATTTAAAAATGTTAGGTAGGTGTGCTTGTGCATAAAATAGCATACCGTATACAGGTCTTATATTCTGAAGATAAACTAATCACAAAATGGTCAACTCTTTAAAATTTCCTGGCATGGGCTTATTGTAAAAGATGTGAATTTGACAAGCTGGAACTCTATGGAAGATGTGCTGCTAAAGTTTGAAAAAAACTGGTGCCAAGGGTTGGAAAAAATTTCTCTTTAAACCTAATGCATCCCATGACCTCTGCCTAAGTATTATTTACACAACAAATCACAGATGAATTTTTCCAGGTAAAGCTTACACATCTTTTATATTATTTTGGGGAATACGTATAAAATAATTATTGCTATCTTCTGCTAGTAGGACAGTACCTCCCAAAGATCCTATTTCAGATGTCAGGACTTTTAAAGTAACTGATTCACTCTGAATCTCCTGGGAAGAATTTAATATTGCTCCCAGAGAGGTTTTCCAGATATGTCCCTTAGTATGACAGAGTCAGTAACTTAAATTCTGAAAATAAAGTCATTCACAAAATAAATTCTATAAACCTATGCTGCCTGCCTTAGAAGCTACAGCTCTCAACACAGGCCTGGGTTGAGTCCTACGTATGTTACTTAATGGCTCTGTGATCTTGGGATTTTAAATATTCCAAATCTCAGCTTCTTCTTCTGTAAAACTGTGGCCTGTAATCTCTGTTTCATGGAATGGCTGTGTGGAGCTACCAAAATAATATGTCTGGAGAGTACTTTCTTTTTTAAAAGCTATAAAGCATTATACAAATGTTAGTTATTATTTTTATAAATATTATTATGTGAACCAGTATAATTCTTTAATTTGAAATGAAACTGAATGTCTCTGCACAACTCAGAGTGAAGTGGATGAATTCTCTGAGAAATGAACTCTACCAAGTTTCCCTGAAGTGTAAATATACATGAAATGAAAGAGAGCTCCCCTATGAAAATATCACTTGGGCTGCTGTGTAATGACTTACATTGAGCTGGGCTGGCACTGCTGGAAGTCCCAAGGTAATGTTGGGCAAAGAGGGAGAGGTATAAAGACTTAGCAGGTTCATGGAATCTTCGTGAATTAGAATGCGTTGCTGTGAAACCATATGCTGTTAACAACAACAACAAAAAAAAAAAAGAAAAAGAAAAAGGAGTCTCAAAACATTATTATGTCATAAATTTTACTGTAAAATGTTCACATTTTGGAAAATATATTTTATATTATCATGATTAATCAAAATAGTCAAGTATATTAAATGTTTATTTTGATTTCTGTATCATAAGTTCTATGTGCAAATTAAAATTCTCTTCATTAGAAATCACCACAAAATCTGAAGAGCTTCTGTGTTCATTGTGCAAAATTCACTTTCAAAATTCTACCTTTATGGACCATAATCAGCATGTCTGTCCTCAATTGGTGAAGTATAACAATTAAATTGAGTAATTCTTATGAGTGTATTTTTTGTATTACTGAGTAATGATATGTATATAATGTTGCTATAATCATTATCTTTATATGGATTAAACATCATTTTACTGATGGGAAAACTCACACAAGAAAATCTTAGATTAGATACCACCATACAGGACTTCTATAATTAATAATATCTTTCTTAACTATAAAATTTATGAATAGACAATTCTGTGTGGTATATGTTTAGATTATTCATATTCAGTAGCTAAGGTAAATGTTAAAATATTACGAGTTCCCTGTGCCACAAAAGGCTTCATTTACACTGAAAATACCTTGAATGTTTTCGCATCACAGTCCTTTTTACAACAAATACCTTTTTTTTAATCCAATACTAAGAGTCATGTTTTCCCACATGTGGCCCAATATGGTTGCTTGAATTACATTTTCTGTTTAACTCTTGCTTCCCTCCCAGAACTCTTATACAATAAGAGTTACAAAGGTCTTATTAGACTAAGGAACTCTGGCCTGATATGGTCCCCAAGGGAACAACATCCCTGAAAAAGAATACTCCATGTAACAGTATGACACAGTGACTGCTTTCTTCCCAAACAAAAAGCATATGGGACTCCAATAATAGACCACCTCCAAGAGGGATATTGCACACACGGGCTTTGACTAAAGTAAATATAATAACTTGTCAAGCATGTTTGGGGGAGCTGTAGATTTTCCCCTGGACAAACCTGGGATATCAATTAACTGGGGAAAATATCATGTGCTAATACAATGCAACCTCAGAATGTCACTGAAGAGTGATGCGCCACCAAAACACAGGATGTTATTCCAAAACATCACCTCAGTCATAGGTTTGTTTGGAGATGAGTCGTAGCCTTAACATAATAAGAGCAGAAGGTTAAATGTAGAGTTTTTTTCATTGCAACCGGGAATTCCAAGCTAACTGAGATTTTATTTTTTTCTCACAAGGACAAGGCAGATATTTGTGCATGAAAATCAAGAGGTATATTGAAAGTTTTAACAATACATTGCTTTTATATGCAACCCTTTACAGAACTAAAGTTGTCTAAAATGCCACAGCATGAAGACTGCAGGAAAAGATCTGATCATTACAATGTGTGAGATTGCAATTTTGCATTAGGAGCTCTAAGTACCAGTTGCATATTTGCTCTAATTAAAAAGGCAAGCTTTTATTTTGCTTACATTAATATGCTTTTAATATTAATTTTTAGTTTGGAATATATGCTTGAATAAGAACAAAACGAATGCGTGAGGAAGCAAAAAATATTTTAACTGGCTTATTAGTTGCAAGCAGTAATTTATAATAAAATGATATTTCATTCACTTATGTTTTCATAGAAGATAAATAAATGTGGAAAAGCAAGCACCTTAAATCATGTACAATATGCATTCCAGATTGTATCTGTTTATCTCACAACTGAGAGTTGACATGCACTGTGGGAATGGCACCAAAGACACCACAGGCCACACTAATGAGTTCATCTTTGTTTCACAGAATGAACTTCTGTGATATCTTTCCACCTCATCCCAGGAAGCAAACCTATGCTAAAGTAAGAAAAACACTTCTTCTTGGATGTAATAATGGCAGCAGCGGACCAGCTGCTCACATGGGCTTTGACTAAAGTGAAGACAACTGAGAAAATTCTCACTATGGGATTAAACTCTTGAAGTTTCATGTCAAAATCGAGTGTCTCCATTTCTTATGACAGTGTACTGCTTTTCAACACCTACCATGTGCCAACCTCTGGGCTAGGGACTTTTTTGGACATTAACCTATTTTTCATAGGCGCTCTGTAGCTATCATTATGCTTCAGTTATGGATAAAGAAACGGAGTGATTTGCTCAATTCTGGTCCCTAGTGAGATCAGGAACATAACTTTTAAACTGATCAAGGCTATATGATTTGTTGTCAGGTACTGCTATAGAAGCTATATCTCACTGGGCCACCATTACTGAAGGATATGGGAACCATAAAAAAAAAAAAAGTATGGACATGGGGGACACTTTAGAAAAGAAGAGGAAGCAAAATCTGGTCCTGAGGCTGATGGAAAAGAATAAATATGTGCAACTGGGAACCAGCTGACCTGGACATGAGAAGAAAGTGAAAGCCCTGGTGACTTTACAGACATGAGGGTGCTCAAGTCATGGAGACCATTCCTGAGGAAACAAAGAAAGTCGTGAGTCCCCCATGTTCACTAGGTATATAGCTGGTTCTTCCCACAGAGACTACTTGGTATAGTATATCACAGAACTGCAGGGATTTAGACATTACTTAGTTCATTTCCTTCAATTACAAGATAAGGTATCAGGCAGAGAATTTACATGGAATGGCTAGAATCACAAATAACTTCACAGACCTGAAAAAATGTTTTCCTCAAATTATCTTCTTTACTTTTGGGATGAGCACTGGGTGTTGTATGGAAACCAATTGGACAATAAATTTCATATAATAAAAAAAATAAAAAATAAAAAAATAAATAAAAAAAATTATCTTCTTTAAATACAACTTTCCTCGATACAGCTATTTGATCAACACAGTCTATCTGTTCCAGGTTAGTGATTCTTAGGAAGAACCTAGAGTTGTATTCTATCTACACGGCTAAAAGAGGGCAGACACACTTGAAAGCCAGCCAAAGACGTGGTGAGAGGTACCAATTCACTGAGACAGTGAAGGTTCCTGACCAGTATTCTTACAAGGCTGGAAGGTTACTCCACCTTAGCATTGTGGTGAGATCACAAGCATTTTCAGGCAAAGCCATGATTTTTCCAGGAAGCAATTTTGAAACCGACCCAGCCCTTAAATCAGAGTTGTGCTAAAATGCCATTTTCCATCTTAGAACATGGGGAAGATGGTTTTAATGTAAAAAAAAATTCAGAACTAGAAAGCATTCCTGTAGTAAGATAAAATGGAAATATTAAATGTATAAGTGACCACCTTTTAATACTTACAAAACAATTAATAAATAACAATTCAGTTAGATTAACAGTGTGGCACTGTGCTATGCTAGTTAGGTGCACAGAAAAATAGAAAACTAACTAATGACCTGTGAAAACTATGATAATTATAGTAGGGTTAAATCACTTCAATGGCACAGAGCAGGGTGTCAGTTTTATACCAGGCTTTGATTGGTAGCTAGGAGCATGTGACTGGAAAGAGCATGATGTTGAGAAGAGGGATATGACGGAGTCAGGTGTTGAGGCAGGGAAGGCCTACTCACATCTTAATAATGACCCTCAAAATTTTTTTCTCACCATAATAGCAATTGGAAGCCTCTCTTATGGATAATCTTTGCAATCCAGATGAATAAAATATACTGAAAAATTATATGTCTCTCAACAGAGCTATTAATTTTGCCATTGAAATCAGAAACCTGTTAGTTTCAATGAAAAGACTCAAAATCTCTTACAAAAGGAACATGGGCAAAAATTAGAAAAATACAAAATCTCAGAATGTCATAGGAATTGAGACAGGTAAAAACCATCACACATTGCTGGTGGGACTGTAGACTGGCATAGCAATTCTAATGAGTAATTCATAAAAATAAACAAATAATTACACTATACGCTGTGACCCTAAAATTATTCTGCTGGGAATTATATCTTCAAGAAATTCTCTCATTAATCTCTCACTTATCATCATTTAGGATGATGTCCACTGAAGCATGAAGTTTATTGAAGCAGTTTTTGGTGGTGAGTGAGAACTGGAGTCCATTGGGACATCCCTCTGGAGAACAGGTAGATAAAATGGAGCACTGCCCACCAGGGATTGTTACAGTGATTAAAAGCAAACTATTAGGTATATGCATCCGTAATGACATGACTAGATCTAAGAACATATACTTAGTGATAAAAATAAGAAATGGAATGAGGTTGATAACACCATGCTATTTACACTCACTAAAATTTTGGGGCACAAAGCAGAAAATACAAATGATGTAAGAGCCCATGCAAACAAAAAATACAGGAGAGAATGACTGCCTATGGGGGCAAGGGAAATGGAAGTGGGGATAGGAGATACAGAGGAAGGAAGGAAGGAAGGAAGGAAGGAAGGAAGGAAGGAAGGAAGGAAGGAAGGAATGGAGTAAGGAAGGAATGGAAAGTAGGGAGGGATGGAGGAAGGGAGGGAGGAAGAGCAATACTTTTCTGACTTTTAAGACAAAGAAGTCAACAGATGATCTTTGATTGAAAACTAGTTATGTAAATAATCACCTACTTCTTAAGAAGCTCCTAGAGAAAGGGGATGTAGAATTTTAAATTTACTACATGGTCAAAATTACCTACAATATACATGAGCATCAGATAGGGAATGTAAGTCTCTACAGAGTCTTGGTGAGGAGTAGTCTGGACTGGTGAAAATAAGTGTGGCCCCAGTGTCTTACATTTCAGCTCCATCACTCACTGGCTTATGACTGTGCAGCTAACCACCTTCCCCTGGACATCAGATCCTTTGGCACGAGACAGAAGTACCTCTGACTGGCATGATCTGGTAATATCTATGTGTAGTAGAATGGCATGCAGGAAGACATGCTTGTAAACCTCAGTCTGCTTTAGCTTTAAAAGGTCCCAGATCCCCAAATTAGACTATCTGAAAGAGAGCCACATTAAAAAAGATGGGACGCTTGGGTGGCTCAGTCAGTTAAGCACCCGACTCTTGATTTCGGCTCAGGTCATGATCTCAGGGTTAGCAAGCTTGAGCCCCGCATTGGACTCCATGCTGACAGTGTGGAGACTGCTCAGGATTCTCTCTCTCTCTCTCCCTTTCTCTCCCTTTCTCTCCCTTTCTCTCTCTGCCCCTTCCCTTGCTCGCACGCTCTGTCTCAAAACAAGCAAATAAACAAACAAACAAAAAACAACAAAAAACCCCAAACCAAATATATATATCTTAATCATTTAATACTTACTTGTAGTTTTCACAGTGATATTTTCAACAGTATTTATTTTCTATTGTCCTTTCAGATGGCAGATAGAAAATTAAAATCTCCATGTGATGAAGAAAGTTTTTAGAAATCTAAATCTCTAAGCTTTTATGTTTACTGGACATCCAAAAATATACTACTATAAAATGATATGGAGACAAAAAATATTATCATTCACCTGGGCTTCCTTTGCATTTAAAAGGCACTGCTGAAGGTCTCGTTAAAGGTCTTGCTTTACAATATTGACTCACGTTATTCCTACTAAATGATTCTTTTGTCACATCAGACTCTTTTCCCTGAAGATGGGGGGAAAGTGTTTTATCTTCTGCCATCGAAATCCATACCTCTGCACCCACTCAGGAGGAAGCATAACATTTACAGCAAATGTCACAACAACATGATGAAACAATAGGCAGAGGAGTCATGTGAGATTGGGGCAAACACAATAAGTGACATTTCAGATGATTTTAGAGTACTTAACCTTATTATTAGAATCCTTTTTAAAAAATCGTTTGAATCTGCTGGAAAAAAAATTATTTAAAAAATAGCACAGCAGAGCCAGACACTAATGTTCAAATAGAAATAAACCAGCTGCTTGGCTACTGTTAACAGAACTATCAAATAAATCTACGGACTCTAAAATAATGGTGTTGATATTCACGGAAACATTTGAACCCGCAGACCCACAGTATTAACAATAAAGTAACTAGATAGGTAAAGACATTTCTGACTAGAGCTGGAAATAGAAACTCCTGAGGTTTCAGCTCCCCAACCAAGTTTACAAATGAGTAAAACAAGTAGCTCCAACAAGCCGAGTTCAGGAGTGAGCATATGCAAGAAATAGAAGAAATGGAACAGAAGTGGTCAGAGCAGATGGAGACTCACTCTCACATGTGATTTGCTGGCTTGAAGACAAACATGCTAATGAGTTTTCCCTACTAGGAGTCAGTACTGATAACAACAACAAAAAATGAACTCGTTTCACACTTCACAATTCACTACCCACCTTCCTAACACCGATCCCTCACAACAAAGTTGTTGGAGTAGGCATGACTACCTTTCACTAGATAAAGAATCTGAGGTCAGGGCAAGTTTAGCGACTTAACCAATGATGACAAAGTAGTCGGTTTTGGAGCCAGGTTCCTGTGGAGCCTGTCGAATGGAAGACCCATACTTTCGAATTGGCTGTGCTGTTTCCTTAGCGGGGACTTATGAGTAAATTCTCCTCCTACTTCTGTCTTAACCTCCATCTAAATTATGCAGGACATGTGAATTTACAAGAGAAAAATTTTCCTTTTGTCTAAGCCTCAAGATCAGCCCGAGATACAGCATTACTTTCCTGTTTCCTAAGTAAATCCTGTAGAGTAGATCCCGTTCATTTACACGGGCTGTGAAAGAATTAGGTGGCATGCCTTTATACTTACAGGTCACAGAATAAAGGTTCATTCAAATGTACACCGTTGAACTATTTTAAAATGAAAACTCACCTGTGCTGTTTAACCAAAGATGGTAAAATAAGCCTGTTTTGCAAATGGTGAACCAAGCAATCAGCTTGGCTTTTCAAAGTGTAGTTGATGTGTATTTTTCATACCTTAAAAATATTTCTATTGATATGAAATTACACACTATTGTTAATCTTGGAAGATTTCTGTAAAAATCATACTAAACCCAAAATGATTGTTAATCAAGAATTGCTGAAAATATTTGTTTTCCTCTTTTTCTAGTGTAGGTGGAAGCATTTTGTGTAACACAGCTAGGATATTAATTTGTGGAGAGTTTCCATCTGAGTTCTGCTCTTTACCTCTCCAGTATGAATTATATTACAGACCTCTGTAAGTGCAACACAGCAGAAAACCACATGTTAGCCATCAGGGTTGAATTTTTTGTTTTGGGCCACGGAGAGGCTACCCATCAGTGCATAAAGGTCTGCCCACCTGGCCTTTTGGATCATAGTTCAGGCACACAATTAATTCATTATGAAGTAAGTCACTGCTTGCTTTTGAACTAGTCTTTCCAGCTTTGGAGGTGAATGTCCTGTCACTGACCTGAAGAAAAACCTCTACTCTTTCAAACTCCATTAAATCACATTTCCTTCTGTTTTTTTTTTTTTTTTTTTTTAAATGGTGGGGGTAGAAGGAAAAGTTTGTAACAGAATACGTTCTATAAGTAGCTGAAAAGTGAGGGCACTCTAAACAGATATTTGTGACAATAAAGGCTTTATGAATATAAAAGAATTAAGACAGTATAAACAAATTTCTTTAATTGTCATTCTTCAATGTATATTATTTTGAAATTTAAATATAGGGTGGCATAATTTGGGACACTCAATTTAATTTAACAGGTCATAAAAAGTTTGAAGAGAAAATCTCACCAAAATTTTCCATTTACTTCCAACCTCACAATTATATATTTTTTGGTTGTTCTTTTATGGTGTACTAAGTACTGTGTGTGTATATATATATATGTATATGTATACATATATATATATATATATATATATATACACACACACACACACACACACACACACACACACACACACAAAATACTTAGAGGAATGAGGAAGAAACATATATTCTTTCATTATATATATATATCCATATATATATATATGGATGCATATACATATATTCTCTCATTATACATATATTATAATTATATATATATATAATATATATATAGTTAGTAACAAACCATGTCTCTCCCCATACTCCCCACCTTCCCCCCTCCAGAGAAATAACCATCATGCTAAATTGTGTGTTCATCACAACATTAATCTGTGTAAAATACACTTTTGCTGCATATACTTTCCCAATCAAGATATTGTACTGCTGTTTCTGAACCTAATAAAATACTCTCATGCTGTAAGTGGTCTTCTGCACTTTTTAGCACTAACAATGCATTTCTAAGAATCATACATGCTGTTTAATGTAGTATAGTGTGTCATTGTTTTTTTGAAGGGCACAAAATTCATCCAGAGCCGATTTAGAATCCAGACCCTTTAGTGCTGAGAATCACATTCCTCAAATTTAAAGGAAATGGAAATCTAAAGTTTTTAGAAATGTCTGTGACCAAGTTGTTCTTTTCCTGGAAACTGATTAAAGGGTCACAGAAAACTGACCAATATTGAGATATAAATGCATTAAAACAAATACAATACCTCAGCCAATAGTTCAAGAATCCCACTTATATCTATGATAACAAACACATGTGAAGAACTTACTCTATCTGGTATCACATTTTAGAAAGGAAAATGAAAAAAAGAAAGAGGGACAGCAGGATGGTGAGACACAAGAATAGATGAAGAATCTGGAGATAATGTCAAGGCCTGAATTGTTATTCTTCAGATAGCTTTCAGGTAATCATAAGCAAGAGAGATGCTATCTCTTCTGCCCATTTTCCTTGGAAAACTGAGAGAAACTTTTGAAATCTAGAATGCAGGTGTATTCTTCTAGAGAAGATATATATTTGCTTTTCCAGACACTTAGGGGCCCTAACAAATCCGGGGTACTTTAAACCAAATTAACAGTTTGAGGTTATACAAATTTGGGATACAACTCCATGCAAGTACTAGCTTCTGGTGAAAACTTCTCAGGAAGAAATTCTGTCCCTGTATCCAGACACTTCTGGTGGCAGGGGTGAGGAGCTCACCAACATAGCATAGATACGGACTTTTGAAATTCCAGCTTAATATTTCATGTTAGATTATCCTCCTTGGTCAGTACTGAGCTTTGCCTTCTTTCTCTTGAGTTTTGTGAGGCCCTAAAAACCAAAACTCAAAACTGAAGTATACAAATGTCCTCAGAGCAAAAGTGACTTCACTGGTTTCAATCCTTTGCTTATTAGGCATAGCCTCTGGTTTTCTGCCTTCAATTATATTGTAGCCTGATTTTACAATTTATAAATAATGTGTGATAAGTATATGGGTGCGTGTGCGTGCGTGCGTGCGTGTGTGTGTATGAAATTACAAAGACACAGATATTGGCATAATGTACTGAAGACATTTCTATCAGTCAGGCTAACTATCCAAAATCAACTGGGATGTCTCAGGAAATAGCAAAGAAAGTTCCCTATAAGTGTTTTAGTGGAAGTTTGATAATCACACACCAGGAAATATACATGATCCAAGAATCTGATATTTGATCAGTCTCTTTCAGCCCTCAGTTACCATGACTCTTATAAAATACAAGGGAAGAAACATGTACAGTTATATATGAGATGTTACTGTATAGCCTTCCCTGCATGGAGCAATTCATGGTAAGGAGGAATTATAATAACAGAAAAGAAAAATCAAGAGTTTCAGTCAATTGATGGGGTCTTTTGGGGGTGCCTGGATGGCTTAGTTGGTTAAGCATGAGACTCTTGATTTCAGCTCAGATCATGATCTCACATCTTAAGGTTAATGAGTTCCAGCCCCACGTAGGGTTTTGCTTTGATGGTGCAGAGCCTGCTTGGGATTCTCTCCGTCTCTTTTCTCTCTGCCCCTCCCCTGCTTGTGTGTGCTCTCTATTTCTCTTCCTCTGAAATAAATAAACAAACTTAAAAAAAAATTGATAGTGTCCTCAAAACAGCCTATTTCATAAGAATGGCTATTAATAGACAGTTGCCTTTGCTTAGCCTAATGCCAAAACTACATAGAAAAATTCTTGTTGACTCACAATTTTATTTTCCTCTATTTTTACATCATTGGTTTCAATAAATTATGTGTTGAAAAATGTTATTAGGGTTGACTGCATGAATTCAGATCAATTTCCTTTAATATTTCATTCTTCAAAAACAGAGTTCATATCTTATTCATCTTTATATTCCCATTCCCAGGAAAAATGGCTGGCACTTAGTAGGTCCTCAGTAAATGTTTGCTCAGTTGAGCCCTATGTTCCTCAGCTGGAATACTCCTTCCTTTTTTCATCACTCACCAGGGAGAACAAACCTACTTTGACAGGCTGTTCTACTGAGAGATTTTCATAAGGTTGTTTTTGCATATTTATGGGTCTACCCCCATCAGAATAAAAACAAACATAATAGTACTGAGCTGCACAACTGCTGGGCAGTGTATACTCTGTATCACTAAAAGGTTTTTTTTGAGGATTACATTTCAACATTTTCAAACCCTGATTGCCATCCAAACTTTGTAAATAAGATCAAGTTTATTCAATTCCATATATTATAAGCCTACAGAAAAATAGCTAAGAACAGGTGGCTTTAAAGTTCGGTTCAGAAATCTCACTTTGTTTTACAAGGCTCATCAAGGATCTAATTTTTAAAAGAACCAAAATAATAAAGAGCCTTACCTCAGCATGAGGAGTAGGTGGCAAAACTGAAGTCTCATTTTCAGTAACATTACCGGTTGGCCCATTGTTTGGTGAGCTGGGGCCAGACCCTGGAGAGCTGCTACTGACTGAGGATTCTGAAAAACATTGTGAAGCACAAACAGATCCATGAAAAACATACAAAGATGAGCTTTAGTTATACTCTAAGTAACATACAGCACAGAACACTCTTTTCTTTCCCTATGGGAATGACAAGCACCATTTCAGTACATTAAAAAACAAAAACAAAAACAAAAACAAAAACAAAAACCTGTGGAAACTTTTGAAACATTTCTGAATTTTCTTACCACTTTTCTCCCTTTGTTTTCACTGTTAAAAATACAACCCAGTACTCAATAATTTCTAGAAAAGTAAGGATATCCACTTAGAGATCATTATAGAAGTTTTTGATGAAAAAAAATAAAGAAGTTCTTTGGTAGAAATTCTGAAACACATCTTTCTCACTGCCTTTCTGTCTATATATTTTGCTTACATTTTGATTAATTTGCTCTTTATCTTTGATTCTTTCTTATTTGCTGTTTTTTGTTTTTAATTTTTTTTAACATTTATTTATTTTTGAGAGACAGAGAGAGGCAGAGTATGAGCAGGGGAGGGGCAGAGAGAGAGGGAGACACAGAATTTGAAGCAGGCTGCAGGCTCTGAGCTGTCAGCACAGAGCCCGACGTGGAGCTCGAACTCACCAACTGTGAGATCATGACCTAAGCCGAAGTTGGTCGCTCAACCGACGGAGCCACCCAGGCACCCCTTTGCTGTTCTTTTAATGAGAAAAATACACATTAAAAAAATACTTCAAGGAGCTTCGTCTCCCCTAGACTCCTAATTCTTGTCCTTCCTTGTGTGACTACTGTTTTCTCATTAATGTCTCATTTTCATATCTAGTCTTTAAAAACAAAAAAAAAGTTATTTTCTTATATCTGCCTTGTCATTTTAAACCTATATTATTTATATCTTGTGTGTGATATTCAGACCAAAGTATTTCCTTATTTAGAAATCACTGCCATGAGCACTAGAACTCAAGGCAGCAAACAAATGCCGCTACAGGATTCTACAACATTGTACTGGATGAGCTGTGGAAGGGGAGGCAGCAACTGATATTTTGGGATCACTGAGAAAGTCTCAGAAAATAAGTGATATTGCACCTGGTGCTTGAAGAGAAGTGGTTCATGATACGCAGGCAACGGAGAAGAAGGGAGTGGAGGAGAAGGCATCACAGGCATGGGGATGTGCCAAGGCTTAGAATTTTAAAATAACATGGCTTTGGTGGAAAAGGGGCAGAAAACTCTGGAATTTAAAAAAGAGGGAGATGGCAAGTCATTCCCATGTCAATTATTGGGAGGAAAGGGGGCATAGGTTTGGAAACAGCATGCACTTGAACCTGTGTCATGGGGAAGACAGATGTACAGATGTGAGAACAGCAACGTCAAGTTAACTGCTATGATGCTATGAAGTCTCTGCCTAGATAGTAAAAGTAATTAGTATTAAGTTTCAAACACAGCTCATCCCAGTTACATGAAAGCTGGCAGAAGAAGGGGGAGGAGTACAGGTGACTAAAGCTGTCTGTCTGGTAGTCCAGATCCCCCAAAGACATTTAGAATAAGTACAACATACTAGTTTAAAAAAAAATCTACCAAAGTGTCCACAAGTCCTAGCTCACTGAGCAGAAATGTGTGTCTAAAAAACATACAAGTCTCTCTTTGAAAACACATTATTTCCTCAGATGAAAGGGGCAGTCATTATCTCACAAAATTAGGGAGGGAAAAATATGGTATTTCAAAAAAAAAAAAAAAAGAATGAAAGAAACTTGAGCAAAACTCCAGCAAATCATAACCCCTTTAAGTTAGAATTAATCATTATCCAGATTGGTATTGAGCAAAACTCTGCTGCAATATGGCAAGTTACTGTGGGGGAAAAGTTACAATCAAGACAAGATCATAAATAGAAAAGAACTTTGGGTTATATAAATATTACCTTAGAGAATCAGATTCTAAAGCGAAAACAAACAAAAAAAGCAAAGCAATGTATATGTTTTTCTTGTTTCTTCAGGTTTTCCTGTTATGAGGTAGCATATTCTCTCCAATTAGAAAAATCACTCATATCTACTTGCATTAGACAATGATATTTTCATCTTCTTTACATTCATGAAAACAGATTCACTCCCCAACACCCCAAACCCACTAAGTCCCTCTATTATAAAAACTTAATTAAGATTTTTATTTATGTAAGTACAAATATGCATTCTGAAAAAGAAAGTCTGTAGCGCCGAATTTAGAATTGTCCAAATTAGTGATGATATTTGATATTAAAAATAAGTATAAACTTTACTATTTATTTATTTAACAGGTCTTATCTGTCAAGGAAAAAGTTTCCAATAATACTTTATTTGGATACACATATTAATCTATCAGGATTGCATAGGAGATGACGCATCTTTTTTTTCCTAAATAACCTGCCAAACTACCAAGTCACATTAGTATTCTGTATTTTTCACCTCCACCACCTTTGCCCTATTGTCTCCCCAAACTGCACACTATGATGGCCACAGGAGATACAGACAAGTCATTTTTAAAAATTATTATCCTTACCTGCTAAGGATAAGATCTGATCTTGGAGGAATAATAGCAACTGACTAGATTGGTATAACCATGGAAAAAAAAAAATGGTTGCAAATGACCACTTCTTTACTGATGCAACTGAAGGAAATGACCAGATACAATGCATAGCTCCAAGTAGGTACTCAGTAAACAGTAGTCCATACTATTACTTTGGCTAGCCTTTTTGGTTCTCATATCCCTAGGTCCTCTCTAATTTCAGACCAGGTCCAACTGGGACTAGAAAGCTTTGTAAGACATCAGGTTGAATTTCCTAACCTGTTCACCCCACCACTAACCAGGCAGCTAAAAAAATAAGAACTCTTCCATTTGAGACTAGTGAAAATGACAGTTTCTTTCCCTTCCTAAAAGGCAATATATCCCCCTCCTGCCATAAGTCCCAGTTCACTAGTAAACACATAAAGTCATTTATGAGTTCTGTAAATTTGTTGAAAAGTCAAGGTTTTGCTGTTCCACATAGTTTAATTTTCCCAGATGCATTTTGTACATTCATGTCTGAGTATGGTGGAAGTGTTCTTCTTGGACCTCCCTCTGCTCATTTCTGATCAAATTTCATTAAAAGTTATATTCTTCTAGTTGGCATTCCTAAAACGGACTGCCTGTTTCTGAAAAGATTAAGGTGAGCTTTGGCATTCCCTAGTTACGCCTAGATTGACACATAGTTCTGTTTTTCATTCATTTCCTATTTAACACAGTTGGTGAATGCATGGCAGGGTTTACTGAACTACTTGTGAGTTTTCAATATAATTTCCTTTCAAGAAATGTTTCTCCTCAAAATAACTTTAATATGCAACAGCCATGTTTATTCTAAACTATTTATTTTCATTCCTCCTACCAGCATTTTTTAGTGTATGTCTGCCCAGTCCTCAATTACCTGTCACCTCAAACATTCGCTTCTTGAATGAAGTGACAACATTTCCATCCTTCCGCCTGAGTAAGGGGCTGCTTCTCCTCTCTGCCACTTTCTGTTTTAACCTGGACCGCACCTTCAAGTTGGGCTCAGAGGCTGGGGATTGAGACAAAGAAAATAGATAAAAATTAAAAAATAGAGAGCCAGCTGCTCCTGTGTATAAAAAACGGCTCACCCTTTTCTTGGTTCCTTCTCATCTCAAATTAAAATTCCAACCATGTAAAATAAGGCATTAACTCTAAATGAATGAAACAGACAAATATAGTAATTATTTTTATGAAATGTGCAAAATGTTTTCTTACTTCTCTAAATATGAAGTGAAAAAAGAGTAAAAATATAAAGTTTTCTACTTATTTTATCTGACAGAATTGGGATTGCTGGGAGGTTTAATCATTAAATATGTTTGGGTCAGAGTAAGATTTATTATACGTCATTGTCAGCTCTTTTAATTCTCCCAAGGGTGAAACGCAATACCACAAAAACAGTACCCTGATGTGATTTTAGAGACTCTGGCCTGACTTCTGGTAATAAGAAGACACCTCTGTAGCATATAATTTATGTCTAATTCTGATTCCTGGAATATTTCTTTGTCGGTAGTTTCTAACCTGATATCCTGAGAAAATATACTTGGTATATTAACACCAAACCAAGAAGAATCATGAATAAAACTTTCTACACATTTAGTATACAATCAAATAGGAAGAAAGGGTGGCCAAGCCTTAGATTTGAAAGTTCCGAGTTAGGTTATATGTTCCAAAGTACAAATGCACATTATACATTAGTATACATACATTAGTATTTCTTTGGTTAAACTATTCTAGGTAGTGACGTTCTCTAATTTAGTAAATATGTATTAGGCTTCTACGTAATTATACTCTAGAAGAATGGGAACACTGGATTGAGCCCCTATGTAGTACAAGTCAGTGATGGTAACGAAAATGGTGATGACGTTGATGATGACAGTTATGAAAAGAGTGTTTCCAACGACAACTAACATTCATGTAGTGATTCCCGTGTTCACTACTGTTGTAAACACTTTGTTAATATTAACTTGTTTAACCATAAGAAAAAATCTATATGGGACAGATTCTATTTATACCTTGATTAGATTAATGAGGCAACAAACACAGAGAGGGTAAGTAACTTGCCCAAGGTCTCAGAGGTAAAAAGGGATGACACCATGATCTGTACCTAGATAATCTAGATCAAGTCTATTCTTCTAAATACCAAAATATTTCTGCTCCACCCTTCCTTGTATATGAACATGATAACAATTATAAACCTTTTCCCAAAGCATTACTAATATCTGCATTAGATATGATGGTATCATGCAGCTAGAGTTTTCGGTGAGTGAAATGTTTTCTTTGAAGGAATTTTATATTTTTGCCTGACTGCAAAGTGTGTCAAAGTAAAACTTAACAATCTTTTCTTTCTTATCCCTCTTTATTATTGATTTGTTTTTATGTTTAGACTTCAAATATCTACATGTTCATTTTGTCTTTTTGTTTTCTGTTTCCCTTCTCTGCAGCTTGATGTTGGATGAAGAACCCCTACATTTTAGCTTTACTTGGAATGAGCTTGATGAAATAGGAACTTGAAAGAAATATCCACTTATAAAAATAAAACAAGTTAATTTTTTTGTGTTATATACCTGATTTTATGGCCGAAAACCCTGAAAAGGTAGCGATGGGTGGCTTGAAAGTATTGCAAAAGTAGAAAATGAAAAAGGGGGTAGGCAGAAAGCAGGACTGAGAACAAGAAGCTCAGTGCCGGAGCCCTGATATGTACCATTTCCTGGGGCCCCCACCTTGAGGCAAAGGAGGTAAACAGTTTGGGTAAAGGATTAAGGTTCTTCCAGACCTTCCAGGAGTTGTCAGTCCACTTTATCTTAGTGGAGAAGTCTGAATTTGAATTACTAGCATCTGATTCAACCAGGATTAAAGGGAGAAAATAAAACTGTATTAATTCACTTAGATATGTTTCCCTGTACATGTTTATTTTTAAATTCCTTTAAAACACCAATTGTTGTCTCTAAAAAGCTGTAAGTTAATAAATATATTCATCTGAAACCTAGAAAGGAAGAAATGAGGAATCTCTATGTACTAACTCTTATTGCTTTCCACTGTGGCCTTGCTTATAACCTGAAGACAAAAAATTACAGATTCTCAGACTTTGATCTAGACATGCCTTGATGATGAAATCTAAGTATAAAATGCTACCGATTGACTGGCTCTTCAGGGGAAGACTATCAATTGATTAATCACTTTAAAGGATGGAGTAGGAAATGCACTATGTTTTCAGTGAGAAGAGGTGAAGTCCACTTCCCAGCTATGGGATATTCAGTAAGACTCTAGTACTCTCTGAGCCTGGCTCTTCATTTCTGAAGCATAAAAATCTAATACTTCCTTTATTTTAGAGCTATGGCCACCTGATTAGATACCTGAAAATAACTGTGAAGATCTAGATGAATGCAAGGGAAGGAAAGATTTATGGAACTTTCATTACTGCTACTACTGCTAAGGATGGCAGGAATGACCCAGTCAGAACTGGGTCCCCACTCTCCTGATTTTCAGTCCAGCCCCCTTCTCTCTCCTAACACACAGCACCAGTTGGGGCCGAGTTTCTGCAATCAAGACTAAAATGTGCCAAAAAGCTTGGAAAAAAAGCATATGCCATTTAAACATTCTACATGAAACCTAGAATTCCGTAAGCTTTTCAGGGAAAAGAAAATGATTTGCCAGGTCAGCACATAGCTTTAATTCCTATGTTTGTTTCAGAGTGGGCTGGATATACAGTTCTAAAATTTCTTTCAAAGGTCGACACAAAAAAAGTGAACACCAGACTAGGAATGAAAACTGGGTTCTGGTCTTGTAGCTATCAGCTACTAAAATCAATAACCTTGAATAATTCCCAGTCTCTGAATGTCAGTTCATTTATGCAAGTCAGCTATAGATTACTAGTAGGGAATGGAGTACATTGGCTTTGGGTGAATTACTTTGTATCTTTAAACCTCAGTTTTTCATGTTAAAATGGGGACAGTTTTTTTTTTCCCCTCCATGTGCCCCAATAGACTCCATTTTACATCTTTGTCTCAGCTCATAAGGCTGAGTACTGGGGTTGCCTCACTCTAGACCTTTGCTGGTTTTATTTCCTTTGGGCTCATCTATGGGTAGGACTGGTTAGTGATAAAGGATTAAGGAGGAGGGAGGGGCCAGGGTATCCTCTGGTCTCTCTGCCTCAGTGTTGCATCACTGGCTAGAGTTTTGTTTCTTTCTGATTTCATCTCCCTCGAGAGGCTTCTGCTCCATGGTTCCAGCTTTCCCAGCACTGCAGAAACATTATTTCCTCTCCTTGCTTTTTCAACCCTAGGGGTGGGAATCGTTTCTGGCTGCTATTTTCTGGGTGCCTCAACATCCCTAAGCAGTTGTAAAGGACTCCTTTCATAAAAGTCTATGACCAATATTGTGAACGTTCTGTTTCCTACCAAGACTCTGATTAACCAAGTCCCACGTACTCTGCCAAGTTTTTGTAGAATTAAATTAAATCATGCTCAGTAAAGGATAAACCAGTGCTTCTCAGTCAGGGAAGATGTTAACACCATGGGACAATTGGTAATGTGTGGAGATATTTTTGATGGTCAGTATGGAGTATAGCTGTTGGGAATCTAGTGGGTAGAAGCCAGAGATGCTGCTAAACATCCTACAACGTACAGGACAGATCCCAGAACGAAGAGTTATCTGGACTCAAATGTCTATACTGCCGAGTGTGAGAAACCCTGGGGTAAGAATCTGTAAATGGCAGTTGTTAATGACTATGCTACACTGCGATGATCAAAGGAGATAATACTCTCTGTTAGACATTCTCAAAGAGGATGTGGAAGAGTAAGAAAAGATCATTAGAAATCAGGGAGTACTATACATCACTTGAAAATAATCAAGTGTTCACTATATTTTTATACTTAGAAATTTATTTCAAAACATTTTTAATACCACTGGTATTTCTATAGAAAGCAAAACAAGTCAACTTCATGTAGAAAGATGTAATTCTCAATTTTTGGTAGGATACTGCTTGAAGCATTGTGATATTTTTATCTTTATCAGCTGAGGACATAGCTTTTAGTTTTTTTGGTTTTTTTTATAGTTTATTTTTTTGAGACAGAGAGACAGAGAGACAGAGAGAGAGAGTGCCAGTTGGGGAGGGGCAGAGAGAGAGGGAGACTTAGAATCCAAAGCAGGCTCCATGCCGACAGCAGAGAGCCTGATGAGGCTCCTGGGGCTTGTGGGGCTCATACTCAAGAACCGAACCTTCAGATCATGACTTGAGCTGAAGTCAGAAGCTTAACTGACTGAGCCACCCAGGCGCCCCAAGGACATAGCTTTTTAAAAACTAGGAATCACTGATATTCAGTAAGTGCAACATAAATTTATTTTTTCAAAATATACAATACACTGGGGTGTCCTGGGTGGCTTATCGGTTAAGTGTCCAACTTCAGCCCCAGATCACGACCTCACAGTTTGAGAGTTCGAGCTTACTTCAGATCCTCTGTCCCTCCCCCCCACCTCTCTGCCTCTCCCCGACTTGTGCACGTGTGCACATGTGTGTCCACATGCTCTCTCTCTCTTAAAAATAAATATTACAAAATATACACAACGTAAAACTTTTCTAAATAAAGGTCCATATGCACTAGTTCTAGTAAAAACTTTCATCTGTATTTCAATACTGGTTTTGAGTCACCAGAGTCACCAAAGACATTAGTATCTCAGTGGTAAGGATGAAGGATGAAATGATAGATAACCATCATTTAGTCATTGCAATGCTTTATAAGCTCACTCCTCATATTTCAGAAGCCCACACACCAAAGCTCAGCATGATATATACCCAAGGCGTAGAATTAATGATCTATTGTGCTGACTCAGTTTGCAGTTAGAGTTAATTCCATTTTTAATGCTCTGGTCTCCCCAAAGGCCGAAGATTTCCATTCCAGTGACTTGCTAATGGGATGCTAATCCTCAAGAGCCCAGAAAGAGATCACTAACTGGGGAGACATTCTGCTTGTATCTCAATGTATTTCATGCCTAGTTGCACTAATTGCCTTTCTATTTTTACCCCATACCCATCACTCTCTACATCTCAATTAATCACAGAAACAGAAGGCAAGTTTTTTAGTGTGTGTGCCCATCTGAATGCATGTGTCTGCTGAGAAGAAAACCTTGCATGAAAAATTGATTATCATTATTTAAATGAAAACAATCAATATTAAAATTAAGAGGACAGACCTAAAACCTTTTATTCTTTTCACTTAAAAGAAATTAAAAAGGGAACAAAATGAAACAGAAAACATGTGCAAGATGCTTCATGAGCTAAATGTATTTCAATTCTTTCTTTTCATACATGGTGCGGAATGAACTTAGGGGTGGCAGGGTTTGAGAACAAACAACAGGAAAGAAAGAGTAAAGCTAGGTAGCAGAAGCACAGGTTAAAAAATTAGGATTCCAATAGTAACTGACAAAGCCCAGACTTATCATTTCACTACAGCTTGTTTTATGTGAGTGTGAGGGTGTAATTTTTGCACACTTACACACACATACAGACATGGAAAGTATTTTTCGCAGAAGCAAAGAGGTCTCCAACAGAAAAAGATCAGACTCAGATTTTACTGCTAACTTTTCATGTACTAATTGCAACCATGGGTGAGTTCTCTGATCTCCGTGAATCATTTTAGTATCTACTACAGAGTGGTAATGATGCCTACCGTACATCATGGTGGATGATTAAAGGGGTGGAATACAGTACATAGCTCAACTGGCTGGCTGTCACAAAAAAAGTTGTTCAACTGACAGATGTTGAATAAATGAATGTTTTTTTTTTTTTTTTTTAATTTTTTTTTTTTTTTTTTTTTCTTCAACGTTTATTTATTTTTGGGACAGAGAGAGACACAGCATGAACGGGGGAGGGGCAGAGAGAGAGGGAGACACAGAATCGGAAACAGGCTCCAGGCTCTGAGCCATCAGCCCAGAGCCCGACGCGGGGCTCGAACTCACGGACCGCGAGATCGTGACCTGGCTGAAGTCGGACGCTTAACCGACTGCGCCACCCAGGCGCCCCAATAAATGAATGTTTAATGTAGTCTATATGTAAGACTAAGAGAAACTTAAAATAAAATAAAAAGACAAGTAGAAGGATAGAGAGCTACAACTGGTTTACTGCCTTTGCCTATTGCAATGTTACCTATAAAAACAACAAAAATAGTAATTATCCCTTTTCTGATCTTTTACTCAGTATATTTAAATCCACTTTTTTGGGGGGCACCTGGGCGGCTCAGTCGGTTGGGTATCCAACTTTGGCTCAGGTCATGATCTCACGGCTGGTGAGTTCGAGCCACGCATCAGGCTCTGTGCTGACAGCTCAGAGCCTGGAGCCTGCTTCAGATTCTGTGTCTCCCTCTCTCTCTGCCTCTCCCCTGCTTGTGCTGTCTCTCTCTCAAAAATGAATAAAGATTTAAAAAAATAAATAAAATAAAAGCAATTTTTTGTTGGTAATTGACTACATATTTTTTCAATATTTTTACTTACCTGTTTATAATTTTTTTTTTCATTTTTTAATGTTTATTTTACTTTTTAGAGAGAGAAAAAGAGGGGGAGAGAGAGAGAGAAAAAAGTGTGATTGGGGGAGGTCATGACCTGAGCTGAACCCGGACGCTCAACCGACTGAGCCACCCTGGCGCCCTTATAATTTCTACTTTATTTAGTTTCTGTCTTAAATACATCACCATCTACTAAGAATGATGCTTTCTGTGTGCACTTTGTCCTTATTCCCTTTTAATCCTAAATTATGAACATTCTTTACACCAATAATTTAGACAAAAATTCAATACCACGTATCATGGTATACAGATGTTCTTCATTCTCATTTGAAATGATCATAAGGATAAAAGGAAGAAATTTCCATTGAGTGATGGCCAATAATACTATTAATTAAGAGCGCCTGGGTGATTCAGCCGGTTAAGCACCCAACTCTTGATTTCAGTTCAGGTCACGATCTCATAGGGCTTTGCAACGACAGCACGGAGCCTGCTTGAGATTTTCTCTCCGCCCCCCAACCCCGTACACCCACTTGCGCACACCCTCTCTCTCCAAATAAATAAATGTTTAAAAAACAATACTATTTAGACAATAATTATCAATCAAAATTTAGTACTAGATTAATATATGTCTTCATACTAATGAATATTTGAGATATTCAACAATTTTACCTGCACTGCATGTTTAGCACTGAAATTACAAGTGAAGGTGAGACTTCTGTTGCCAACTTCAGATTCCTTCTCTGGCATTGTCATTCTTCCCTGCTGTACTAGATCTGCGTACTTGTTCACCCAGCCTCTCTCTCTGCTGGATTTCTCTTGCTCTCTCCCAGCCACAGGGCTACCTTAGGAGCTGCCATATTCTAATACTCTGTCACTTGGAACCAAGGACATAAAAGCTAACATTCATTCACTCTCTTCTGAATGTCCTTTAGGAAGATTAGGTTTCCTGCCTGAGTCACTTCTCCCTTTCAGGGTAGCATTGTAAGAATCCATTCCATGTGAACTGTTCAATTAAGTAATCATTCCAATTATGAAAAGATACTTTGGGGAGATAGAAAATTCTCTAATCTAGTTTATCTGAAGATCTAGGTTACTCTAATTAAAACTTTTCATAATTAGACAAAGGCTATGTACTTGCAAAGTCAGCATTCAGAATAATACTACAAATCTAACACAACTTATATTTTTGGCTCAAATAATACAGATTTTTAATGTTATGAGTCAGATTTTGTACATTTTTATGTCAGGAGCAAAGTTTCTAATCTAACTCTTTCTAACTGTAACCATTTAATGGTATATAATTCATTCATATGAGTTTTAAAAAAAAATCATTTCTTTGGTAATTTTAACTTCTAATAACTAGCCACACTTACGGTAATTTATGAATGCAATTCCCTGAAGAAATTATAATACTATTCTTTTTGATTCAGAAATATTATTGTCAACATCTATCCATCTTCTTATTGGGAATATACCAAATATATCTGTTTGTTAAAAAGGATTATTCTCTTTCAAAAAGCATATTGGTATATGTTATGCACATTAGTCAATTTGCAGTGTGGTCTTCTGAAGTGTTTATTTTATAACAACATTTATTGCTGTCTTCTGATTATATAGGTCATACATGTTCAATATTTTTAGAAATGGGGCAAATTGAGTTTTGCCTGCTAATATGTTTCTTTTGTGTTTTGTATATAAAAATATTTGAAAATGAGAATCAAATTATATTTATGATGGCATACTGTTTGTTCACTTAATAATGCATTACAAGTCTTTTCACAGGCAATTATATATTCTTTAAAATAATTCCATTTATTCTGTTTTTCACTCAAAAATCTATTATGAATCTTTCCCCAAGTAGCTATGTATTCTTTTAAAAACACATTATAAGGGTGTACCATATGTTATGTAGTCACATTCACATGTGAGTATGCAATATTTTGTTTAAACATTTGATAACTGGATGGTTAGGTGATCTACAGTGTTGCTTGGAAAGACCGCACCAGTGGCACGCATTATTGTGAACCTACGTTCGCACTTGTGAGTATTTCCTTCCATCAGTGTAAACAGGAATTTAATTCTTAGGCTCCTCACAATTGAAAATAACAACACTGGGCGCCTGGGTGGCTCAGTCTGTTAAGCGTCTGACTTCAGTTCAGATCATGATCTCATGGCTCCTAAGTTTGAGCCCTGCGTCGGGCTCTGTGCTGACAGCATGCAGCCTGGAGCCTGCTTCGGATTCTGCATCTCCCTCTCTCTCTTTGCCCCTCCCCGTTTGTGTTCTGTCTCTGTCTCTCTCTCAAAAATAAATAGACATTTTTTTTTTTAAAAAAGGAAGAAAGCAACAACCTTATTATTATAAAAATTATCAATGGGCATACAGGGCAAAGAGTATTATTAAGTCCTACGAAGCAGCTCAGAGAAGTTGGAAAAACATATGGAGGTCCTGGTAACAGGAATGTGGTCCAGGATGGGGAGGTTGTTAGCCCTGCATGGGCATTTTCCCATAGCACTCATAGATGCTTCATATTGTCAGCCAGAGCAGGCATTCTAAAACTCAAAGGCCCAGGACAAGGCACTCAGTTTCTTCTTCTATCTAAGAGCAGTACTCTGCACTGAATACTGTACCCTTTTTTACACCAGTGTTTCTTCTGAGTGCCTGGTGCTTACCTGGCTTCGTTAGCACTTAGTGGAAATGGATGAATAAATGAATACAAAACTTGCTACTCAATGCTAGATTTAAGAAAAAAAAATACTAGGACAAACAAAGGAGAAAATAACAATTTTCCTTGAATTTTTAGGACATTTAAAGTACAAATTCCCATTTTTAAGGAATAAGATAAGATACTTTAATCAAACAATAGGATTCTGGACAAAACAAATTATAATTTATACAATATTTCATCATTTTTTTATAGTTAAAATGAAAACTTTCTATTTAGTTGGGTCCATTGTTTAATGTCATTTAATTAAGATTCTATTGAGTAACAATACTGATAACATATGCAAGTTCCATGAGGGCTGGGAATGGGTACAGTTATGTTTCCATTGCTTATTCAGTACTTATGCAATACCTACCACATAGAGTAAATCTGTAAGTTATTTATTGAACGAATGAATGAATCAATGAATGTGAAAAAGTGTGTGTTAAACACTGAGGCAACTGCCTCATCAATAAAATAGAAAGCCTTTTCCTCCTAGGTACTCAAGGTCTAACAAAAATGAATGACAGACTGTGATCAATGCCATGCTATAAGTATAAGCAGGTTGTGGCTGTAAGGCACAGAGGGGGAAATCCTGGGGGCTGAGTGAGATACTGACAGGCCGACCTGGGAGGAAAGTACAATTCTATATGGAGAAAACAACCTTGTCCAGGGGAAGGTGCTGGCAAATTCAAGGAATGAATATTGAGTATGCTAACACATTGAGAAAGGGATACTAAATGGAAAATAAGGCCTCAAAAAAATATCAAGCAAAATTTAGCTAAATTATGCAATACTAAGAGAGGATATTTGATGTATATCTTCAAACTCTCTTTCTTTCTTCTTAGCAGACAAGTGTGCATCTTTCCCATTCAAACAAAAATAAGCCCTCCTAAGATATAAATTATTAGCTACTATCTGTAGTTATACTTTAATTCACAGTCAAGCTTTTTTTTTTAAGTAGCCTTAAACTTGCCACCACCACTTCCTAACCTCAAACCACTGCAATATGGCTCTAACCTTCGCTGTTTCACTGAAATTACTCCACCACACATAGTGCTCAGAACAGTAGATGTCATAATTTTGTGTCTATTCTCAGTACTTAGCAACTACACAGACTCATGGTAAGTCTCAATAAGCAGTTGCTAAATGAATAAATGCATGCTTACACATATTCAAGCATGAAAGGAAACTTAATTAAAGGTTGGGTTTCAAATGTTGTTGAGAAGCAAAGTAGATGAACTTCAACTTTCCTAATTCCTAAAAATTTCTTGATGTTCAGTGTTATGGCAAGAAGTCTTATAGATCAGATGTGGAATGCAGAAGGAATTTCATTTTTCTGGCAAGCACGAAAAATAACATGTTTTGGATTCCAGGAAATCATATCCCCTAAGTCTAGAATACCTTCATATTTATCTAGACATGTATCTAGAATACTTCCTTTTATACATTTTAATATTTTAAGTATAAGATATTTACCTAAATAAGGACAAATTCTGAAAATCCATACTTTGAAAATACAGTAAAATGTTGAATTATCACTTCATTGAAATAAACTAGATTAAGGGCATATTCAGTCTTCTTCAATCCAGTTTCTAAAATCTATTAAGACATTTTTTAACACATATTTTTGAGAGAGAGAGAGAGAGCACACAAGCAGGGAAAGGGCAGAGAGAGGGAGACACAAAATCCAAAGCAGGCTCCAGGCTCTGAGCTATTGGCACAGAGCCCGACGCAGGGCTCGAACCCATGAGCAGTGAGATCATGACCTGAGCTGAAGTTGGATGCTCAACTAACTGAGCAACTCAGGCGTCCCTCTAAAATGTATGTTTTAACCCACAGCCTAAAGGTTTATAATAAAGTCTTACTTCTTTTTTTTTTTTTTTCAACGTTTATTTATTTTTTTGGGGACAGAGAGAGACAGAGCATGAACGGGGGAGGGGCAGAGAGAGAGGGAGACACAGAATCGGAAGCAGGCTCCAGGCTCTGAGCCATCAGCCCAGAGCCCGACGCGGGGCTCGAACTCACGGACCGCGAGATCGTGACCTGGCTGAAGTCGGACGCTTAACCGACTGTGCCACCCAGGCGCCCCAATAAAGTCTTACTTCTAACTAGTATTTTACAACTTAAATAATATGCTACTTTGGGGGTTATCTGAATTTATAGACATATTTATATCTTTTTAAAATAAAAGTCCTCTTTAGTTCTAAAATTCCACACTTATAAATAAAAATTGAGAATACATTACTTAATCATGCTAATAATATTTCAGGAATGAACGAATTCCTGTCTATGCATGAAAGAAATTATACCATGATATACTTTACAGTTTTATTTACTTCCGTTATTAGATGTATCCTTTATATACTCTTTCAAATAGAAATGTCATGAAGAATAGT
Organism: Leopardus geoffroyi; assembly: GCF_018350155.1. Lineage (NCBI taxonomy): Eukaryota > Metazoa > Chordata > Mammalia > Carnivora > Felidae > Leopardus > Leopardus geoffroyi. The sequence continues at coordinate 111,579,205 of NC_059331.1, read as the reverse complement.
TTTATTTGTGATGTAAAACTTTTTCACACTTTCTACCCAGATACTTCATAAGAGCTATAGGTATAAACATAGATGTGAATTGATTTCATGACAGAGTGAGGGCCATCTGAATGGGTGAGATCTGCATAGGGACAGCCCAGTATTTGATAGGGACACAATTTCTCCCAGAAAACAAGCATACAGTCAGGATTGTATGGTCCAGAAAATTAACACCTATCACCTAATAACTCTCTGGGTATCACCATAAATCTAACCTTATTTGTGCTGTCAGCATGAACCTTACTTGGTCACATTAATAAGAGTCTGGCACTGATTCCCAGTCTTGATTCTGCCATTGTGGTATGATTTGGGTAAAATATTATTCAATGTCTCTAAGCCTCAATTTTCTTGCCTGCAAATGTGACGTTCTCCTGACTTTAAAGAGTTCATAAGTATTAAAGAGAATGATATCCAGTAAATATAGTAAAATCACTGTCTAAAATGCTATAAACCTTACTTTCTTCAAATATACGGCTTTAAACTTTTAAAAACTTTTTTCTCTTATGTTTATTTAAAAATTTTCAGTTCATTCCCATAAAACTATAAAATCGCTGTCTAGCTTACTACTTTGTTTCCTTTGTTTTCTTCTGACTTGCCCAGTTTACAACTCTCCAAAAGCAGTTACTCAATCTTATTCCCACAAAATATTACTGTGAACTACGTTCTTAAAAATTACTTCATAAAGAATCTTCCTATATTTTTAAATACCTAAAGAGATGTATACTAGATGTATACTAGTTCCTAATATTACTCTATACATTTATTTATTTATATAAGAGAAATTTATTCGGTGCCTATTATAAGCTCTCTGAATACAATAGCAAACAAGCTATAGGTATTATCCTCAAAGATTTCTCAGAGAATCTTAATTTTAATATAGACATATATTCATGAGGATATGTCCAGATTTATTTTGGCAAATATATTCGGAATCAGGAATGTAGTGTGTATTTAGCGTAGCTTTGTGGGTGATAAAAAGGCACCAAGTAAAGATTAACAAAGGGGAAGTATGTCTTAGCTAAGCATTTACAGAAAAGTATGAACTATCCAAGCATACAGTGGAGGAAGAGCAAAGACTATTTGGAAAATCAGGTGTGAATGGCTTATGTGAGTGTGAAGCAGAGAGTTCTTCTGGGACTGTAACTTGTTTGGGACTGCTCACGCATGAGAGGGTAGAGTGGAGAAAGGTTACAGAGAAGGCTACAGTCAGGAGGGGAGAAGGGAAGAGAAAGTTTGTGAATACCATGTAAGGATTTTAGCCTTCAGGATGATAGAAGAAGTATCACGGGGGCACCTGGTTGGCTCAGTCAGTAGAGCATCCAACTCCCGATCTCAGGATCCTGAGTTTGAGCCCCACCTTGAGTGTAGAAATTACTTAAATTAATTAATTAATTAAAAAAAGAAGAGTTATTACATGAGTCTTAAGTAGGAGGGTAGGAACACTAGATTTAAAATTTAAAAAGACAGAGAGTTGACTGGCCAAAGTTATGCTGGAGTCAGAGAATGGTCAACCACTGGAATGGGCATTGAACTAAATGGGTATTGAACTGCAACAGACTGCAATATTGAGGAAGGAAGGTTTAAGAGCAAGCGATGACAGAAGACTCTACAATAAGATAGAGGACAACCAGTTCCCCAGTTTTCTGGATTAGCTCACTATGTAGAAGGTGGTTCCACTAGTCTCCTCAGGCAATCACATTGTGCGGTTTAGTTTAAGTGGCTTTCTGATCAATCTTGCCATGCACATTTATATTGTTTAGTGTTTAATTACTACTACTTGTAACTGTTATCTGCTTCACTATAATTTTGAGTCTTTCAGTGCAACCATTAGGAACATTTGGCCCTTCAAAACCCCTGACACCCAACCAGGTGCCATGGATAAACAGCACCAATAACAAAGGGTCAGCACTGATATCTAAACAACAGGAGTTTGTCCTTCACCTGGCTCAAACTCTAGCTACCTTACTTCCTGTTCTTCTTCTTCCGTTTCAAAACCTTCCAAGTCATTTGGGCAGATCTTGCTATTATTTTCCTTTGCAAATTTTGCTTTTGTAAACTTTATGTTTTGGAATGTTCTCAGTAATTCACTTCTGCCTCAATGGAATTCACAGCTTCATTATCTTTATTCTAGATTTTCTTTGTAATACATATTTATAAGAAAACACAAATCTCTATCTCAGACTGATGTAAAAGGCAACATTTTGCCTCTGGATTTATTAAGGTCACCTTAGAGTCCTTCTTTAGACAGATCTTCAGTTAAACACCTTCTATTAGCCAACTTTCTCTGGATAACTATCTAGATAAATAGATCTCAAACTTCAAACAAACTGGTGAAGAAGTACTAAGTGAAAGGATTCTACAGCAATCATCATCCTAATAAAAACTCTAAATTTTTAGAGTTTGTGGTAGGTAGAATAAGGTAGGTAGAATAAGGCAACAGAGATATCTATGTTTTACTCTCCAGAACGTGTGACTGTTACTTTACATGGTGAAAAAATAATTAAGGTTGCAGATGGATTTATGGTTGCTAATTAGCTCATTTAAAGAGAAGGAGATTATCCTGGATTGTCCAGGTGGGCCCAGGATAATCACAAGTGTCTTTTGAAAATACTAAAAAGAGAGGCAAAAGAGTGAGTGCCAGAGCAATGCAGTTCAAGACTCAACTAGTCACTGCTGGCTTCGAAGAGGGAAGTGGGCCACGAGCCAGAGAATGCAGGCAGCCCCCAGAAGCTGGAAACATCAAGGAGATGAAAATGCCCCTAGAGCCTCTAGAAAGGAACACGGCTCTGCTGACACCTCAATTTTAGCCCAGAGAGACCCATTTTGGACTTCTGACCTCCAGTACAGAAAGATCATAAATATGTGTGTTTTAAGGGACTAAGTTTGTAGTAATTTATTACAGGAGCCATAGGAAGCCAATACAGCAGTCCAATGAATTCCAAGGTTGGCATTGTTTTGCAAGTAGCATATTCTTAAATACTGGTTCCGATTAGATCAGGTTTTACTGTGCTATGTTTTTATTGCATTATTTTTAGGTAAGAAGTCAGATATTAAAGAAAACTATTAAGATATATGCTCATCAGTTAGCAAAATACTAGGACAATAATTAAAATTAATATTTACTATTTTATCATATTTAATTTTCTATAAAAGGTAAAAGTTTTATTAATATATATTTTATTTGTGAAAAGATAGAAAGGAGAAAAAAGAGACAAAAATAGAGCTTTTTTATTTTTTCTGTTAAAGATCCATAAGGGTGTAAGCTAAAGATCATTTATTTTAACCCTGAAATGCTAAGAATACTTTGTACATATTAAATAGCCATGATAAGCAAGCACTTTCCAAAATGCACTCAAGTGGGAACATTTTACTGTTTTTTCCTTCACAGATTCCATTTGAGATATTAGATTATTAAGCCAAAAAACAACTGTATTATAAGGCCCATTCCTAAACACAATTTCCCTTTTTTAGTGCAATGTAAGTTAGAGGAGAGAGAAAAAAAAACAGTTTAAACATCTAATTAGCCAGTTTCAAAATGTAGTTAATTAAAATAATTTTGCTTTTATATATGATCTTCATGGTATGAGATACAATTCCAGTCTCCTACAACTTAATCAGATGAATATAAAATGTAACGTTCCATCTGGTAAATCAATTTAACAGACATAATTGTGCCCCACCATAACTCAATAAGACACTGAGGAAAACCATTGAAATGCTATTTCCTTTTCTTTAGAAGAGAATTATGTACAATTTCAGCATGCTTTGCATTTCTAAAAGTTAAAGTCAACAGGGAGGTATCACTCTCCTTTACATGAGTTTCCCATGAGAAAATCAACAGCAAAGTATAAAGCCTGTGCTGTTATTCCTGAAACACTCCATAATACTAACTTGGCTTTAACCAGAACATATTATTTGGCAGCTAAAACCTTTAATTAGAGTTGTGGTTTGAACAGATTTTCACGGAATTTATGTTCTATCAGGGCTCAAAGAACAGCATTGTTTTTCTTACCAGTTTATTCTATTTCAGGTGGTTTAAATGTTGTACTTGAGCTAGGAGTGGAAAAAAAGAGAATGTTGCTGATTCTCATTTAATTGGTTTTAATTATGACTGGACATTTCTGAAGGAGAACTAATAGCAATAGGACAAGAGGAGAAGAATGAGACACACCCTTTAACTATTATTAACTGAGCACTTGCTTTGTGCCAAGTTGTATATTAGGTATTATGGGAGGAAAAATATATATCTAAAAAAGAGTGAGATGGTAGGGAAAGGTCTTCACTTGGTGATGGACTGGAAAAGAGGAGACAAAAGACAAAGCCAAGATGAATCTCACAGTCAACACTGTGTGATTAGAGCAGAGGTTTTAGCAGAATTGAGGAAATCAGGAGTAGAAGCATGTCTTGAAGTGGAAGGTGTGAGGGTCAACTTTTTTTTTTAAGTTTATTTATTTTGAGAGAGAGAAAAAGAGAGCTTGTGCATGTGTGGGGGAGGGGCAGAGAGAGACGGAGAGAAAGAATCTCAAGCAGGGTATGTGTGATCAGTGCAGAGTCCAATGCAGAGCCCATTACAGGATTGATCTCACAAACTGTGAAATAATGACCTGAGCCAAAATCAAGAGTCAGAGATCAACTACCCAGGGGCCCTAGTGAGGGTCAACTCTTAAACCTGGGAGGTGACAATAATGGCAGAACATCTTGGGAATGTCAGCCTGGAGCCTATGGAGAGGTTGAGAATTAGAGATGTAGATTTTGACCATAAATTTAAAGGTAAAAATGAAAATGGTCCTGATCAGTCTGTTCATTTTACGAATGACAAAGTTGAGTTAAACCCTGCTGTCAGAGGTACCTACTGATAAGACTGAATAAGAACTAGAATTAAAGCCTTTAATAGGCTGATGATAATGAAAACATGGGAAAATTAAAACAACGAAAAACAACATGCAGAGAGGAGGAGACAACTGAACTTGAGAAATCCCATGTTTCCATGGGCTGCATGCAGAAAGGATGCAGTAAGGAAACAGAGAGGGGAAGCAGATGAATGGAAGAGTAGCATTAAAATTAAGCTTTAAAGGAGAAAGAGTAAGAGTTGGTGAGTGGAGACAAAAGCCACAAAAGATAAAGAAAAAAAAAAAAACTAAGAAAAAGCCATAGATTTAGGGATTTGTAAGTCACTGGTGTCCTATGAGAATAATGATAAGGAAGAGAAAAATGAGTTAAATCAGATGATATACATTTCAGCTAGATAACATCATAACCTAGCAGAATAACTAAGCAGAATAGATGCTCAGTAAGTGTTATTCTGAATTCAATAGTATATGTAATGATGGAATAGATTTAAATTTTGACAACAAAGGGAAGAGGGAAAACCTAGAACAAGGGATGTGAATTTTTATTGATTTTTATTACTTTAAGAAAGGGGTCAATTTTGAAAGTCGAAAACATTCCGGAAGGAGCTTGTTAATAGGAAGACTTAAAAAATGCTTGCCTTCTGGGGATAAGGTTAACAGCAAAATCTCCTAGAGATTTTGAGATACTGAGCTCCTGGAAAGCAAAGATAGCCTCTTCGTCAACTCTGTGTTGCCTGAGTGAGAACAATTTCTGGCCCAGAGTTAAGTGCTGAATAAAAGTCAGCTCTCATTTCCCTCTGCTACCATCTCATTCAGCAAAATCAAAAGAGGGCATCTTTGAAAACTGCCTCTTTCCTTGCAATAGCTTAAATTAGAAGACTGCTAATGAAACTCTGAGAAGTATGGCAATACTTAAGAACTGACCTTCCCAATCCTTCCCACCCTTTGCAGCCTTCATTCTGTGAAGTAGCAGAAAGGCAGATCATATCCAGTGTCAGAGCAAGATGTCTCACTGATCACCCACCTCAATCTCCAAACTCCTATGCAACCTTTACCCACCTTTAGTTTCCTTCTAATTGTAAATGAAACATATACAACTTTTTTGACCACGCATTTTAATACAATTTCTACCAACAAGTTTCAAAACACTTCCTTCTAGTCAACCTGAAGTTTCAACCTTTAGTATACTGAGATTATTTTTAACTCAAAAGTTCTCTGTACACATAAACTTCCTGATTTTGGGCTTTTCGTTCTCCCTCTAGAATCTGCACATTAAGGGAGAAAAGAGACCTGACTGTCATGGACTTCCCTCATGTGTCAGCATCTCCATTCCCCTTGCTGGTGGAATATTTTCCTGTGTTCTCATATCATTCATCTCTAGGCTTTACTCATTTGCCGCCTCTGGATTATATGGTTTACTAACGAACAAGTGAAAGGTATTATGATGTTTCCAATACCTATCCTTGAAACACCCACATTTTCATGTCTCTTCTTGCCTCCTGTAGCACAGAGTTCTTCCTCCTTGAATTCTCCAACTCGCTACCATCTTTCCTGCCCTGGGAAAAGCCCTCGCACTTCCCTAAGCCCACTCACTTCTCTCACTGTCCAAACATTCATATGCATATTCTCCCTACATCTCTCAGTCTCTCTCTCTCTCTCTCTCTCTTCTGTTTCTCTCTGGCCCTGTCTGCTTCTCTCTCTCTCACACACACACACACTTTCTCCTCAAAATGGCTCAAAATGCCCAAACTTACTAAGTTTTCTGTGTGACTCCAAGAAAACTCTAATTCTGAAATTTCAGTTGATCTTTAATTTTACTTTTTACGTCATATTCCTATCTTTCATCAGTACAATCAAAACACAACTCATCAACTTTCTTCTCAACATCTTAATGTCAATTGGTTTTATCATTTTTCCATTTCTAGTGAAATCTACAGTACTACACTAGTACCCACACATTTTGGTGTCAGAAAGACTGGAGCTCGAATTCTACCTCTGTTGTTTACTAGCTGTGTGAACTTGGAATCGTTTATAAGTTCTCTGAATGTTTCTTCTTACCAAAGCAGTTAGGTTAAACTCTCTGCTTTTCCATTCTTTTCTTTCATCCAGATCTGCACAGATCACCAAGATCTCTCTCTAAAGCTTTCCTTGTTTAATGTTAATCTCACACATGGAAATGCACGGCACTGACTTCTTTGGTCCTCTTCTTATAGCAGGCTTCAAGAGAAAAGTGACTTCTTGCAAACTGAGTCTGGTACTACCTTATCTAGCAAAAGTTTCCTCCAATACTGTCAAAAGTAAGTCCTCCACCTTAAGACCCTTAAGATGCTCACTCCGTACCACCTTGTCTTTTTAAAAGTTTTTCTTTTTATGTTTGTTTGTTTTTTGAGAGAGACAGAGCACAAGTGGGGGAGGGGCAGAGACAGAGAGGGAGACACAGAATCTGAAAAAGACTCCTAGCTGTCAGCACAAAGCCCAATGTGGCGCTCGAACTCAGGAACAGTAAGATCATGACCGGAGCTGAAGTCAGACGCTCAGCAGACTGAGCCACCCAGGTGTCCCTCACCTTACCTGTTTGATTCTCCCCTCTCCACCTACGTAGTGTTCTGAAGGTACTGTGAACCCATTTTCTCTCCCAAGACTTCCCTCCATACTCTAGCCTTCACTCCTTGCTCATAAGTCTAAAGCACTTTAAAAACTTTAAAACATTATCATCTTAGTCACCTAATATTCTATGGCCATATCAAATCTTTGGGGAATAAAATGGGTAAAGATTTTAAAAAATAAACAAATGAATGCATAAACAGACATGCCTTCTATTTGTATTTACTGCATATGTTTTCACAAATAGAATAGTTATCACGAAGGCAGAAAATTTGTTTAATAGAGCCTCAGAGTCAAAACTAGCATAATATCAAGACATAAAAGAAACATAGAAAGCATTTTTGCAGTATTTTAAAGTATAAAATTTTATACTTTTATACATTATAAAATCTTTGAACTCTGGTAATCATCTTTAGGAATATTTCACCATCAGCATTTGCACACTCAAGAAATGTCATATATAACCAATATTCCAAGGTTTCTTTTCCTGTTGTTGAGAAAGCAGCAACGGTAATCTTGTCATTTATTTATTTATGTGATGCCACCTTTAAGGAATTTGAAAATTTTCTCAAGAAATGGCATAAATTGAACAGGCAAATTAAAAAAAAAATAAAGTTACCCAAGATAGATTAGTGTCCACAGATAATAGACATTTTCAATTATTGAAGTTAGAGGTGAATAGTGAAACAAGTCTTACAGAGTAGAGTCTGAACCAGAACGCTAGAAATCTATCCTGTAGAAATAATAAGCAATTTGCTCAAAGACAGAACTTTTATAATGTTTGCCGCAAAATTATTTTAATAGCAGACACTGGAAATATTTTAAATGTCCAACATTAAAGTACTATAAGTGAATTATGGTATAGCTGTATGCTGAATGATTATCTAACCAATAATATGACATGGGAGATTCAAATTTGATGTTAAAAGACATCAAAAAGTGAATAATATACTTATGGTGCCAACACAGAAACTATAGTTTTATCTATTTTATTGATTTATATATTTTTCTATGATTAATATGGATTGCTTTTTAATTAAAATAAAAAAGTACAATATCGGGGCACCTGGGTGGCTCAGTCGGTTAAGCATCGGATTTCGGCTCAGGTCATGATCTCACAGTTCAAGAGTTTGAGCCCTGTGTCAGGCTCTGTGCTGAAAGCTCAGAGCCTAGAGCCTGCTTCGGATTCTGTGTGTATCTCTCTCTCTGCCCCTACCCATGCTTGCACTCTGTCTCTGTCTCTCTCTCTGTCTCTCTCTCTCTTTCAAAAATAAATAAAAACATTAAAATCAATTTTTAAAACTACAATATCTGATATAAGAAGCCAAATAAACAAATAAGGAAAATTGTATGTAGGCTAAGGATAGCTACTTCAGTTGAACAAATTGAATAGCTTAGTTCTAGCATTGAGAGCTAAAGGAAAAATATAAAGTTTTTTCATTGCAATAAGTAAGCATATTAATTCCTCAAGAAAGACAAACATTATCCTAGTAATACATCAAGATGGAAATTATTTTACATGTATATATATGTAATAGTAATGGAAACATAATGCGTGTGTCTTTTTTTTTTTTTCAACGTTTTTTATTTATTTTTTTGGGACAGAGAGAGACAGAGCATGAACGGGGGAGGGGCAGAGAGAGAGGGAGACACAGAATCGGAAACAGGCTCCAGGCTCTGAGCCATCAGCCCAGAGCCTGACGCGGGGCTCGAACTCACGGACCGCGAGATCGTGACCTGGCTGAAGTCGGACGCTTAACCGACTGCGCCACCCAGGCACCCCAATGCGTGTGTCTTTAAGGAACGTTTTCCAAAAGCTAGAGAAATATTCATAATTTTTTTCTTATAACTATACTACAAATGAACATTATAAATCTAAAAAGTAAAATAGCTTCTATGTGGAATAAACACATATAATGTATGTTTATTAATTCCTATGAATCCACAAGCTATTCTAACTTCCTAAAAATATATTAGATTTTAAAAATAACATTTTCTTGTACAGTGACAGCAAAGTCATATTTTGGCATTAATTTTACATGTACAGTTTCTCAGAATTGTTACTGATCGAGAAATTAGCTCTTATATTTGATTGTGGCAAATATATTTGGAAAGTCCAACTTAAATTTTTATTTTATTTCTGGAATTGTTTATCTAAAGAAATGTTTAATTATTTAGATGTAGAAAGAATACATTAATTTGTGGTTTTAAATAATTTGTTTTCAAAGGAAAATGTCTGTACTAGCTGGACTTATGAAGACTAATCCAAGCTCATATGTTATGTCTAAAATATTTTGAACGCTATTCATCATTAGACTGAAGTTAAATTGTAATTGGTACAATTTAATTGTTATAATTCATTATTTTGTTAGGATGAATCAACATGGTGATATAACTTTAGTAAAACTGCCTTTTTCAATGATACCATATACCATTTATTTATGTATAAAACATAGGGATTGAAAGGCCAGGTCCTGAAATAAAACTCACTGTCTTCAAACCTGGCACTAAACTTCAAACCTGACATTACATTCATCATGTAAATAAAAGGAGAACTAAGAAAAATTACTGACCTCTCTGTGACTGTTCCCCTGTCAGAAAACTACTGAAAAACAATAAGATGTATTTCAAGGTTACTGTATGGAATCACTAAGATATACAGATACTTACAATGGTATCTTGCATATAGTGACCAATGTGATCTATTACTACCATATAAATCTAACCAGCTGTTAACATTATCTCCCTTCAAAATTATTATTTAATAAACATATTTTTAAAATGTATTTAAAGTATCCCTGCCAGTAGTAATCTCAAAATCCATAAGTTACCTACTTATCCCTTACCAACTATCACAGCAAAGTAACTTGCTGCTCTCTTGTTTATCAGTGTTTTACTGTGGAGCAACACAGTATCTGAAGTAGGGAAACATCATCATCATGTAATTAATCATTACACTCCTCTTGATATTACATTATTTAGTCCAAAAATGATTTATATCATAAAGTTCTCAGCGCATTTCTCTGGCAAATATTCATTTCATAAACTTTGCATGATCATCCTCTATAGTGTTTTGCAAAATGGATATGATATAAAGCTGCTGTGTTGTAACCAGCACTTTATAATAAAATAAACAGAAGAGTAAAGAAACTATTATACATGATAAAATTGTTATGAATTTTTATTTGTTTTTGGGATGTGTATTTCACACTGTGTAGTATGTCATAGATTAAAAAAAATTGAAAGACACTGATATATTATGGAAAAATACTGTGATCTCTATTGTTGAGACCAAAAAATATACAATGCAAATCCTGACACTGAGTAAATTTCATTATTATACAGAGGCAGTGTTTACATGGAAATAACATAGGTAGCAAAGGAAAATTAAGGGAACTGAAGTGTAAAGATTTCACCATCAGGGAAGAGATGAAAGAGGATTTGCAAAGCTTCCGATAAATTGTAGTGCTTACGGTAATTTGGAGAATGAGTAAGAAACTCAGTCCTGAAGAGACCACTGAAGAAAGTCCCAGGGCATGTATGACAATAACATAATATTTTAAACAAGAGATTTAATAGGGTCAAATTAATACAGATCAAGAAACCCAGGAGCTGGATCTAGGAAAAGATCAATAAAATTCATAAAACTTTCACCAGACTCATCAAGAAAAAAAGAGAAAAGACTCAAGTAAATTAAATCAGAAACAAAGGGGAAGAAATAACAACTGACACCACAGAAACACAAAGGATTATAATAAAACGTATGAAAAATTATATGCCAACAAATTGGACAACCTAGAATAAATGGATAAATTCTTAGAAGCATCCAAAACTGAACCAGGAAAAAATAGAAAATTTGAAAACACTGATTACTAGCAATGAAAGTTAATCGGTAATGAAAAAACTCCCAACAAACAACAGTCCAGGACTAGATGGCTTCACTGGTGAATTCCACCAGATGTTTAAAGAAGAGTTGATACCTACCCAAACTATTCCAAAAATATACAAGAGGAAAGAAATCTTCCAAATTCAATCTGTGAGGCCAGAATTACCCTGATACCAAAACCAGACAAAGACACTACAAAAAAGAAAACTACAGGCCAATATCTCTGATGAACATAGATGCAAATATTGTCAAGAAAATATTAGCAAACTGAATCCAACAATACATTAAAAATCACTCACCACGATCAAGTGGGATTTGTTCCAGGGATCCAAGGGTGGTTCAATATTTGCAAGTCAATCAACGTAATACATCACATTAATAAAAGAAAGGACAAGAACCATATGATCATCTCAATAAATGCAGAAAAAGCACTTGACAAAGCACAACATCCATTAATGATAAAAACTCTCAGCAAAGTAGGTCTAGAGGGAATATACTTCAACATAATAAAAGCCATCTATGAAAAACCCACAGCTAACATCATACTCAATGGTGAAAATGAGACCTCTTAGGGCATGAACAAGGAAAGGATGTCCACTTTCATCACTTCTACTCCACAGAGTACTGGAAGTCCTGTGTACTTCTACTCCACAGAGTACTGGAAGTCCACAGCAATCAGACACGAAAAAGAAATAAAAGGCATCAAAACTGGTACGGAAGAAGTGAAATCTCGTACTATTTGCAGAAGGTATGACAGTAAAAACAAAGAGAGGGAGAGAGTGTTAATAGAATCAGAGCTGCCTTTTAGAAGGATAAATGCTGGTCAGAGTTTCATTCTCAGTCCAGATCATTTGAGAACAACTGTAAATTACATTAAAGCTTCCAGGGTGAACAAGTGAGGCAGTCTCCCTACCTACTTCCCCAATGCAATCTGTCTCTCTGTGAGAGTGATGTGTTTAGGGGTGGTATATAACTCAAGTGGTTCAGGTGAGTTAGTCTTTGGAATTTATCAGAACTACGTGGTGGAAAATGCTTGATTTGCTATTTTGTTAAGCAGCTAAGAGGTAGGACTAGGGCTGTACTAGCTTATCCTTGTCAGCATTTGGAGGGAGGATCTCATAACAACATATGATCACACTGAACTAACATCTAAGCACATGGAGACTAGGCAAATTCAGTTAAAAGAATCCCTCCAAATCTCCTCCTTCTTTTTTTTTTTAAGCTAAGCTACTTTGTATTGGTTTCTTGCTACTTAAAATTAAGAGTTCCAAAAAAGCATAATTCTGTTCTGATTTGGGTGATGTGATTTAAAAATGCTTCTAAGTCTGTGTCCAAACTCAGGGAGAAGAGTTTGCTCTGACTGATTAGTGATGTCTGCCCTGGGCACTGGAAGGATTTTGTAGTAACACTCAGGCCACATTTGTGCCTTCTTTGGTCTATACTCAAGCTGTCCTATATGGTAGTAAACAGCTACACATATATTTAAATTCAAATTTATTGAAAATTTTCAACAAAAACGTATCTCCTCAGGCATACTAGCCACATTTTGTTTAATGTCAAGTGGCTACACTTGTCTAGTGGCTACTGAGTTGGATAATACAGATATAGAACTTTTACACCATTATTTTCAAAGAACCACACAAATACAGCCGTTGTAGGTAGTAAATGCTCTCTGAGAATTTCTTCTGTGTTACCTACTTAAAATGTATACATAATAAAATTAAAATAGATAATTCCAATTAAATATGCTGAATACTGAAACCTAAGTGAGTATCTCAATGTCTTCTCTTATCTACATTCTTCAGGTGGTTTGCATCTTCCCTTTTACTCAAGAATGTTTATAATCTGGAAATGTAAAATAGTAGTTCCTCAAGAAGTAAGGTGGTCCAAATGCTATAATAAATTAATTTTCAATAAACCTTTCTGGAACCTACTCTATGTGCCTTACTTACTCTGAAGACTGTAAGCTCATTAATGGCAAAAATCCTTTATTGAGTATATTGATTTCTTTACTCACTAAGAGATATAGCACAAAGTGTGGTTTTGTCAGATATGGAATAAAGATGTTACAAACACTCTCTTCAAGGACATATTTACCATCTAATTGGGAAGAACGAGATAAAAATATCAGTATGAAATATGATATCTAATAATTAACATGATTGCCAGCTTTTATAGCAAAAATTACGGTGAAGTGGGAATATAGATAGTGAAAATATCAGAATGAAGGTCTTATAAAAAATGACTTTTGAATGTATCTTTTATATGGATAGGTATGGATGTATCTTTTATATAGAATATATAAATCTTGAGATAAAAATAAGAATCTCCAAAGCACATAGTTTGGGAAACAAACTATTTATAAAAGGGGAGATCAGGAAACAAAAATACAGGTAACTTCTGGCTAGGTAAATTAAGGCCACTTGATGAAAAATTTAGAATGTCAGGATAAACTTTTATTACATGCTGCCTTAACACAAAGACAGGTTTTGAGCAAACAGATAATGGTTTCCTCCAGATTTCTTTCCCATAAAGGACACTTTAATTTCAAAAAACCCAGTGAGTGGCTGAACATTTAAAGAAAATATAATTGCAAACATTTCACCACTTATTTTCTGTCACATTTTAATTTATTTCATTAGATATGTCTAGAGATACATAAGTGCATATATTTGCATGGAATATTTTCCCCAGTGTTTCAATTTATAAAATTGTGAATATTACAAATTAGGAGTCTTTTTTTTTTCAATCATTCTTATGATTATACAGCAGATGGCTAAATGCTTTTAAAATCTTAATTATTATTTTTTGCCAATTTCTCATTCCAATCTTATCTAAAATGTCCTGCCTGTTTCTAATTGAGCATTTTACGGGGAGTGAAAAATATGTCATTAGAGTTTGTTACAGTTAATTATAATGAATTTGAGACATAATTCTGTAAAAGCACCATCATTTCTTATTTATACGGTCTTCAAATTATTAACATTTTCTTATCTTACTCTCCATGAAACATGATAATATATTTCCTTTTGGACTTAGATACATCTTAGGAATCATTTGCTCCAAATCTTTTCTTTAAAAAATCTGAATCCAAATCATGAAATGCTATGTTTAAGGTCAGATATTAGTGACAGGGTTAAGACCATAGTTCCAGATGCCTTTTACCATTCCACGTCTTCCGTAATTATACTATGTGGTTACTACTAACAACCCCTACCATGAATGTCATACCATCGTTCTCAGTAACTCATACAGGTAATATGTACTGAGACTACTACGTATCAGTCACTGTGCTGGGCACTTTCATGCAATATCTTTATTGCTTATAATAATTCTGCAAGGCAAGTATTTTCCATATTTGACATGTGAGGCTCAGAGAAGTCCTCTAACTTTCCCATGGTCACATAGTTTGAAGCGGTAGCACTATGCTGTAATTCTCAGCCAGATCTAATTCCAAACCATAAGATTATTTTCCATGCTTTGTCCTTCTAGGGCATAATAGCTTTTTCATACTAGTTTCCCCCACAAACAAATACTTTGCGTTAGATTTTCAAAGTTCTTACAAGGTTGTTTAATTATCACACAATTTGCAATTGATTCTTGCTCTTGGCTCTAACTAGTTATCATCCATATTGCACATACAATCTGTGAGACCAGCTTCTTGTTTATTGAATTGTGAAACTTCAACCATTTTGTTCCTTGATTCTAACCTAACCACAACTAACTTTTGAATAAATAATTCTTAGGAACATTAATTTCTATGCTTTTTATAATTTTTAAATTAACAAATATATATAAATCTGTATTTTTTCTCTATCACAAGAAACGTTACTATTCTAAACCATTTAATTTTTAAGTAAATACTAGTAATTTATCAACTGCAGCATGCACAATCACTAAGAAAAAAATGCAAAAGCAAAAAAAAAAAAACCCTACAAACATGGCTGGTTGAACTATGAAAATACTATCCATTAGATCCATTCAGATTTCAGACGTTTGTTTAAAAAAATTAGCATTTTAGAATCAATGAAATAGTTTAAAATGGCTAACTTTTCATAATCAAAGTGATTAAATCTATCAAAAGGTCTTCTTTTAAAAAGTAAATTATCTATGTAGAATATTAAATCCTATTTTAAACAGGAACTAAATTTTCTAATTTTTGGAGGGCTATGGTTGGTTTTTCTTATCTTTTCATATCTATAGAGTTTGATATAATGAGAAAAGTAAGAAAAACACAGAAAAAAAATCCTTATAATTCCCAAATCGTGCTTACACGGCAGTTTAAACTCCGTTGCAACCCAATATTTCATCGAATTTATTTTCAAAGTACCAAAATCAATAGGGTGTTGGTTCCTATTAAGGAGATGACATACAGAAGAGGGGATAGAAGGAATTATCACAGAATATTTCATTAGGCAAAGACTTCAGCACAAAGTGTTGGATTCCTTCCACAATGTGATTTTAAAATTATTTCAGTCTATTCTGTCACAGTTTTAGCACATGGATTTGTTAGTCATGACCAAGCTGAGAAAGACAGTCAATCATTTATGTTAATCTTTAAAAAAATCTATTATAATTAATTGGTAAGAATTCTATTGCTTAAATATAAATCTGTCACCTCGAAAAGTTGGAAAGCTGTTTAAAAATTTTTTTTAAATATTTTACAGGTTTAAAAGTCAATGGCGGACTTCTGGTATTAACTCCGACACGTAAAGAGCTTAGAAATCTTCACTTCCATCCTCACCACAAGAAAAAAGGCTGAGCAAAGTAAAAATCAAAGTGGTTTTCTTAGATCCTTCAGAGAATAGAGGTCTCAGAGCATACTGCTACCCTGAAATCTGGAAAGCCAGGAAAATACAGAAAATCACAGCTGAGATCAGTTTACTGGAAGCAGAAGCCACTGGAGCCAGTAACGGGTAGGAACATCTAAATGTAATTTTGATGAGTTGCTAGAGGCACAAATCGCTCAAGGCTGATATGGACTAACTCACTGGATGGGCTTAATCTCAGGAGGTTTTACGCATAAGAACCAAAGCAGGTTCTCTAAGTGAAGATCAGTGAAAAGTCCCCTCCTACGTAAGTGAGGGCAAGGAGCAGGGATGGAAGAGAGGAGAAAAGTAACCATTGTGAAACATCCCCAGGGAAAAGGTAACAATTTAAAAATCTGTACAGGAGAAAAACCTGCCCTGCAAGGGAAAATATTTTACCAGATCTTTACTTGACCTGGAGGGTAGAACAATAAGCCTTCTCCAGCACCTTCTAGCCTTTCTGTCTCACTTAAGCAGAAACAGTTCTGGAGGTCACGGATCACAGATTTAGGTCCACTAAAAAACTTAAGTTTAAGCATAAGATTATAGAATACTGATGTTCCCCAACGTCTGACCACCACATCAATAGGGTTCCAACATAAAACAATGGATTATAACTAAGAGAGCTGTAAATGAGACTCCATTTATAAAGAAATTCTTAGGGAAATCCTAAGAAAGGGGAGGAAAACAAACAAAACCAGGAAACTCTGTCAACTACAGCTACAGTAAACATTAAAAGTAGTCCAGTTCCAGCCAGATTAACATAAAATCCACACCAAAAACTTAACCACTCAATTTCTATTTTCTATTATCAGATCCAGCTTTCAACAGAAAATTGCAAAGCATGCTAAAAAGCCAGAGAAAACACAGTCTAAAGAGATAAAGCAAACATCAGGCTAGACTCAGATAACATAACGATTTTGGAATTATCGGATAGAGAAAATAACTGAGTACTATGTGAAGGGCTCTAATGGAAAAAGTTGACCACATGCAAGAACATATGGGTAAATGTAAGCAGAGAGATGGAAACACTAAGAGAGAATGAAAAGGAAATGTTTGAAATCAAAAGCACAGAATGAATGCCTGTGATGAGCTCTTCAGTTGACTGGACATGGCTGAGGAAAGAATCAATGATCCCAAAGATATGTCAAGAGAAGATTCCCAAGCTGAAAGACAAAGTAAAAAAAGAACACAATATCCTAGAACTCTGAGACAATTACAAAAGATATACTGTATGTATACTGGTAATCCCAAAATAGCAAGAAAGAACGGAACAGAAGAATATTTAAATAATGACTGAAATCCATTGAAAACTCTGTATAGGAATTTCAGGGAATGAGGATCAGTATAAATTCCAAAAGCTAAAGACCTAGGAGTATCATATTCCAACTGCAGAAAACCAAAGACAAAAGAGTATCTTCAAAGAAAGCAGAGGACATTAGAAAGCAACCTGTCTAGAGAGTAACAAGGGTACAAATTGTATCAGATTTCTGGTCAGAAACCATGCAAGTGATCAGTGTGTACTGAAATGTTTAAAGTGTTGCAAGAAAAATCCACAGCAATTTAGAATTCTCCCTCTGTCCCTCTCCCCTGCTCCCACTGTCCCTCCCTCCTTCTCTCTCAAGAAAAAAAACAAACAAATCCACAGAAGGTACAAAAAGAGGGGAAGATAAAAAAAAAAAATAAATAAAGTAAGTATGATGATTAGAAAACAGTTACAAACATGGTGGTAATAATCTAACGATATCACTAACCACTTTACTTTTTTTTTTTTTTTTTTATTACAGAGAGAGAGAGAGAGAGAGAGAGAGAGAGAGAGCAAGCATGAGCAGGGAAGAGGGGCAGAGGGAGAGAGACAGAGAATCAATCCCAAGCAGGCTCCATGTATGGTGAGGTCTGGGGTCATGATCTGAGCAGAAATCAAGAGTCAGCACTCAACCTACTGAGCCACCCAGGCACCCCCACCAGTAACCACTTTAAATATGAATGGTCTAATACACTAATTAAAAGAGACTGTCAGGGGCGCCTGGGTGGCGCAGTCGGTTAAGCGTCCAACTTCAGCCAGGTCACGATCTCGCGGTCTGTGAGTTCGGGCCCCGCGTCGGGCTCTGGGCTGATGGCTCAGAGCCTGGAGCCTGTTTCCGATTCTGTGTCTCCCTCTCTCTCTCTGCCCCTCCCCCGTTCATGCTCTGTCTCTCTCTGTCCCAAAAATAAATAAACGTTGGAAAAAGAGACTGTCAGACTGGATTAAAAAAACAAAAAACAAAACAAAACATGGGGAACCTCGGTGGCTCAGTCAGTTGAGCATCTGACTTCAGCTCAGGTTATGATCTCATGGTTAATGAGTTCCAGCCCTGCATAGGGCTTGCTGCTGTCAGCACAGAGCCTGCTTAGGATCCTCTGTACCCCTCTCTCTCTGCCCCTCATCCTCCCTTTCAAAAATAAGTGAACTAAAAAAAATTAAAAAAAACCCAACTATACATTGCCTATAAGAAAGCGATTTTAAAAATAAAGACACAGATAGATTAAAAGTAAAGGGATAGAGAAAAATATGCCATGCTATCACTGGGAAATTACAAATTAAAACCAAAATGGGAAACCATCATAACCTATTAAAATGTTTAAAATCCAAAAAATTGAAACTGAAAATACCAAGTGCTGGTGAGTATGTGGATCAACAAGGACTCTGACCCACTGCTGGTGGGTATGCAAAATGGTACAGCCACTTTGGAAGACAGTTTGGAACTTTTTTTTTTTTTTTCACAAAACTAAACATAGTCTTATCATAAGATCCAGCTATCACACTCCAATGTGTCTACATAATTGGGTTCAAAACTTACATCACACAAAACCTACATGGGAATGTTTACAGATTTATTCATAAATGCTAAAATTCAGAAGGAACCGGGATGTCTTTCAATAGGTAAATGGATGTACAAACTGTGGTTCCTTTATACAGTAGGATATTATTTAGCAATTAAAAGAAATAAGCTTACAAGGCACAGGAAGACATGAAGGGATCTTAAATGCATATTGCCAAATCAAAGAAGCCAGTCTGGAAGGCTGCACACATTATTCTATACGGTTCCAACTATATGACATGCAGCAGAAGGCAAGGCTATAGAGACAGTAAAAATACCAGTGGTCACCAGGGGTTGGTCAGAGAGAGGGATGAATCCATGGAGCAGAGAGGATTTTTAGGGCAGTGAAACTATTCTGCATTATATTGTAATGATGGATACATGACATGACATTACAAGTGAGTCAAAACCTATAGAACTTCACAACACTAAGAGTAAATCTTCATGTAAATTTTGGACTACACTAATAATAATGTACCTAGTAGTTAATTAATTATACCAAATGAACCCCACTAATGGAAGATGTAAGTAAGAGCCAATACTGGTGGTGGAGAGGAATAAATGACATGGAAACCCTCTGTACTATCTGCTCGGTTTTTCTGCAAATCTAACCCTAAAGTCTAATAATTTAAAAATAAAAGTCAGGGGCGCTTGGGTAGCTCAGATGGTTAAGCGTCTGACGTCTGGCTCAGGTCATGATCTCAGGGTTCATGAGTTCGAGCCCCATGTCAGGCTCTGTGTTGACAGCTCACAGCCTGGAGCCTGCTTCGGATTCTGTGTCTCCCTCTCTCTCTGCTCCTCCCGTGCTTGCACTCTGTCTCTCTCTCAAAAATAAATAAACATTAAAATAAAATTAAAAAATAAATAAAAGTCAAGGGCAGAAACTAAAACTCGGTTGGACCCCAGTGAACACAAAGCATCAATTGGTGTTCCTCCTACGGTAGGTGTCAGAAACAAGTTTGCTGCTATTTTCTGATACCATATTTGGCTCTGAAATGCCAGGCAGATACAAAACTGACAGAACCCTTTATTCCAATGTTGACATTAGTACTGCAAGTTGCACATAGCTTAGAAACAATGTTTGTCACTTTCTCCCCAGTTCCTTGTTTTATCAATAAATGTGGCAGAATGTCAGACCTTAAAAAGTCTTTCCTTAACAATAAGACATTTGGTTTTAACTTGATAAAAATACATGAAACTGAATTCCTTCTCAACTAGAAACATAAAATTAAGCACTCCTTAAATCTTAGCTAAGATCCTAATCTCATTACATGCGATACTTAATGCAATTTCCAAAATAACTATATGAACCAAAAGCAATAATTACTCGCATTTTACAGATGACAGAGTCATAGGATAAAGAGGTTAAGTAAATTTCCTAAGATTGAGGATCCACATTTTGAATGGGTAGGTGGATTCAAAGCCTGTTGTTACTGTGCCACATTGCTTTTTGATTCTGGGAAAACTGCTGTAACTTTATCACAAAAGAAATATCCTACTAATTTTAAGTGAGAATGACCGCAACAATGGAATTAAGGCAGAGTGCTAAAGATATGTAAAAATAATCCAGTTTTTTTTATAAAATTTTTTTTTTTTCAACGTTTATTTATTTTTGGGACAGAGAGAGACAGAGCATGAACGGGGGAGGGGCAGAGAGAGAGGGAGACACAGAATCGGAAACAGGCTCCAGGCTCTGAGCCATCAGCCCAGAGCCCGACGCGGGGCTCGAACTCACAGACCGCGAGATCGTGACCTGGCTGAAGTTGGACGCTTAACCGACTGCGCCACCCAGGCGCCCCAAAATAATCCAGTTTTTGTTGACCTGGAGTAAGATTCTGAGTGACATTTTTACAAGCATAAGCACTACTTTAGTGCTATCTGTGCAGAAACGTGTGTGCATGCCCACATGTGCACATAAGCATGTGCTTGTGTATCATGAGAAAAACACAGAATTAGAAAGACAGAAGGGGGAAAAACTGATTTTAAAACATAATATTAAAAAAACCTCCTTGTATTAATTCTGGATTATAATAACTCGAATGGGTCACCAAGGTACCACAACAGAACTTCTAACTGCTATTCTGAGGGAGATTTATAAAGCTATATATCTCATCTCTGCCTTCTTTCCAACTTACTCAGTGTGGAAAATGACACCGGCCTTCCAAAGTCTGAACTTATGTTTGGACCCCTTCCATCCTTGAGTCTTACTCTAGTGTTGCTGACCATTAAAATGAATATTTCAGTGGGGCTGGAACAGCCCTATTAGCCCATGCCAAGCTTTATATGGCTTGAACGCTTTAAGAGGTCAATCTAACCAACCAGTTCACTTTGTTCAAAAGTATTAAATAAATGGAATGACTGTAACATTCAAAGAAAGGCAAAGTTCACTAGGTAAGACCCCAATAATATAATGGAGCATAAAACTTCTAGAATTTTTTTTACCATGATATTTTATGAAACATATGTACACACTCACTGGAAATAGAATCCAATTCAAATGGTTTTGAAGGTCAGTTCAAAGTCACCACATATGCAGTATCTTTGTGAGAAATATGTACTATTTCAAAAGCGTCTGGACCCAGAAGCTTCCTTTCTCTATTTTATAGTTTATTATCAGTCTAGAAGGGTACTATATTAGGGGAAAAAAGTCACCTACTACACTATAATATAATTTGCAGCCAAAACATAAAGTTCAGTAAAATATTATAAATTTCAGTATCAACAAATCCTTCTCTCGTGGAACAAAAAGAATCACAGAAGGTAATTCTAAAAGGAAGTGCTATTTTAAGTGTGGGCCATAAATATAAAAGTTGAAAACAATTACTTCATTCTCAGCTTCACAACTAATTATGAAATCCTTCCTTGTTCACTGTGGTGAAAGGATCAAAAGACTCTCAATTTCTGTATTTACATGTGAATTAAGAATGGGCCTGATTAGAGCCACCTATTTGTATTATTCTGATGTTTCCTAAATGCCCAAATTCTAAGAGCAACCAGGATTCTCCTAAGGGTAAGGAAGTAAAGGTCTACTTTGCATGACAAAGGTCAGATTTCTGCAGACAAATGAAACTTCTGTGGGTGACTGTTCCTAGGTTATCACTGTCAGGCTGGGTCCTGGGAGGTCAAGAGAGGTTCCAAATTGTGCTCACTGCTTCAGGGATGCCCTTGGGGCCACTTTAATCATTTAAGATCATTAAAACTTTTCTTATTCTGGTTCCAGCTTTATCCCCTAAATCTCACTAACACATACTGGCAATTCAGACCTGATGCAGGTTAAAAGGAAATTGAAGGTACTGCATTTAGTATTATATGCAGATCGAAAAAGAGAACCCACTTATTTAACAACTTCTTTTAAATCCAAGATTGGGTTCAGTGAAATTCAAGTAGACCACAGAGGGTGATAATCAGGCCCCAGTAGAAAGACTTGACTCTATTATAGCTATCCTGGTATTTACACTATGTGATCGATGATGCCACTACTCTAGATCTCATTTAATATGATGTAGGTTTATGTGAAAATCATCTTAGTTTCCCCAATCATTACATGTGTTTAATTATAATTACAGTAATAGTTTATTATTTACTTTTTTGGTAATAACTATTAAGCCATAAACATACAACAAATGCTGAAGTAAAAATTATTGCTTGACTATATTTCAGTGCTCTTCCATTTAGTGAAAATATATGTCTAAACTTTCACACAATGGATTGATTATAGTTAGAAGAGTACTATTCTGCCTATTTGTAATTAAGGAAGAGTATCTCTTAAGTATTTTAGATAATGCGTAGAAAACATCTGTATTTAATTATATCATACTTCTCTTAGATGATGGGAATTGAATAAAGAGATATTTTGAAACATCTATACAGATATAAAAGTATTAATGGCTATTCAAGAGTTTCATTGGTATGGTGCTTGAAAAAGTTTCATTTTACAAATCCTTGGCCTAATGCTTCATAAATGTCAGATTTTCAATATAAAAGGAGTCAACTTCAAATACCAGGCAAATACAGAAAATATAACACTAGCAAAGACAAGGGCTGTATCTTTTCACCATTATTATATATCACATAGACACAGTAAATGTCTTTCGTATTAGTACAGATTTGAATACAATTTTGTAACATACACACTGAGCAGGATTTCTCTTTGAATTCTGTTGTGGACTGAGAATTTTTACAAGAATAAATTAACAGCTTGCTAGTCATTCCTCACAGAGGAAAAAAATCCTAAACTGTTCTCATGGAAACTGGGACACAAAGTGTGGGTTTTTAGTACTTGTTCTGAAGTATTGAAAAAGATCAGATTTTCTTTCTGGATGCTTTACTGGCTCCAAATGCCACTTCTTTTCAAAGTCAGTGTCAGTTTTGCAGTCAGTTTTCAGTCTCCCAGTGGTAAGAATATATTCAAAGGCTGTGTGCACAGCAGGGTAGAAGTCTTTCTCCATGAATGTAACTATATCACTCATCAGTAACCTCCTGCCATAAGGGGACTTATGTTTTCTTTCCTTTTAGTGACTCGTTGGGCTCTTGAATGCCAGTCACTGCCCTGAGACCTGGGGCGGTATTCACATAATCTCTGTCAATAGTTCCTACACATGTCACTGGTGCAACTAAATGTCAAGACAGCAGATCAAAGTCTGCACATTCTAAAACTCATGTCCTTTATGGATCAATTTTCATAAACTATACTCTATGTTTTAGAAATACGTGGAGGCTCAGTCTTTGCCTTCTTTCTTTTATCCCAGAGAAGTTTATTTACATGAAAGGCAATCTGATTTGTACATAATAGGGTGAAATTCTGATGGAATACACAAAACTCATTCTTCCCTTTGCATAGCCTTCTTGAGGTATTTTACTTCTTGAAGCATTTTACTCTACCTATTGTCTTATACTAGACATGCAAAACTCTGTGAGCTATTAAAATTAAAAGGCATGGGTTGCTTTCCAATACTTCACTGATCTACCCCAGTACCTGGTACATTAGATGGTAGGTAATAAATTCTTACTTACGATGGATTTATTTTTAAATCTTCATTATGCTATAGGTAAATTATGACAGAATATAGCTTCAGAGTGTGTTTTTACAATCTATATCCATTTTAATTATTTGAGGTTGCTTGGGAAAGTGAATATAATTATTTGAAATCATTTCCACTCTCTAGATTTCATATACAAATTACATACATCTACACTTCTTAAGAAGGCCTGAGTAAAATACGATAGACAAAACTATCTTCTCTGAATACCTTTTCAGGTTATTTCTGGATACAAAAATTTTTAAGTTTAGAACTTTCTCTAAGAAAACATAAAGTTTAGAATAGAATGTACACAAATGCTATTTATGCTTATATCTAGCTAAAGTCTAAATATATTTATTACAGGGGTAAGAGCATGTAACAAATTAAATAAGCACATATCAGAGGGCTGAAAAAAGAGAAGACAAGAAAACAAATACAAGCCTTAGAGCCAGAGGCGTTTTACTAAACTCCAAATAGAAGCTTCATTGTCCAAGTTCCCCTAAGCAAGTTTTTATATAATTAATTACATGAGAGTATTAGGTACAAACCATCACTCCGAGTTCTCTTATAATCTGTGAGACGTTAGGCAAGTCACTTACTCAGAAGGTAGGTAGCCTTGGCCTTATATGTTTTCACCACTCAAACAATTAAAATTTACGGATTTTAAAATGTGTGATGAAAAGAAAGTTTATTATTCCCATTTTTGTAGTAAATGGTTGAGGGTCAAGAAAAATTTAGGTAAATGGAAGAAATTACAGAGGTCCTCAGTGATGGAGATTTAAATTTTCTAAGAAACCAAATTTCTATTTTCCCTAATTCTAATCTTTGTTGCTAATAAAACAATAATTTGTTTATAATCCAAACATGATGAACTTTTAAATTTGAAAAGGTACTTTGATTATATATACTGCATCAACTGATGTTGAAACTGGTGTGTGTGTGTGTGTGTGTGTGTCTGTGTGTGTGTGTGCACACATGCACATATTTGTTTATGCTAAGGGCAGGGGTGGAGAGGGTGTGATAGTTATGATTCAAACCCTTTGACCCTTTCCTCTAGAGGCAAAATTAAATTACAGGTATGTTATGGAAGAGCAAGTGGAGTCTTGCTAAACCAACTTACCAGTTTTTCGAAGGGGGAAATCATCCTTTGCATCTTGTGCTCCTGGTAATGTGTATTTGTAAGATGGAGATGTTCCACTCAGGGGTGGAGAGCTTTGATCCAGTGACGTGTGGTGGGCAGCCCTACAAAAGAAAAAGAGGGCTCACCATTTGCTCTGGAGTTTTTACTGCGTGTTGGCCAGCAATAATCAGTTGCACATGCTGTGCACGTGTCTCAGCTGTGTTTATGTTCTTTCTTTTTAGTGTGTACAAACCACAGCCTCATGTAACCAAGTTCACTTTGGCAGAGTGGTATAGAATGCTGCAGGATTCCCAAGAATGACCACGGCGTGTGTGATCACACACTTACACGGAAGTTTGCTTCACTAAAAGAGAATTTACCAAAAGCCTGAGTTTTGATAATCTGAGATTCCTGTGCACGTTTTGTTAAGAGCCATACTAGTAACGAAGTCATCAGTCAAATCCTTTTTAGTCAACAAGGTAGAATAACCAAAGTAAAAGTAAATATATAGAAGGACTTCATTTTCGAAAACTGCTAGGTAATATATGAAAGTACATGAGGGTGACGTTTCTACTACAGAGATAGTACAGTGTCAACAGCCTCAGGTCTCCTGATTTCTGCAGCACTTACAAGGTAAAGATTGGCAATCGCATATTTCTTCAACATGAAAATGATTTTTAAAAATGTTTTCTCTTCCCTGCACAAATATAGTGAAAGAGTTGTACTGCATCACTGGAGAAGAGTTTCCAGGACTGAACATTGTGTATCCAGTGGATATAACACCCATGATTATCATATACAAAGAAACCAATGAACAGGGCAGGGTTCTGCCAGTATTATCTATTTGAATCACGTATTCTCAAGAATTAACTGGCTTAAGGGCACTTCATCTAGCCATAGTGAGCAAAAAGCATTAAATTCTGATTCCATAAATTAATGATTTACAGTGTCTGGAGTTGGGCCCTATTGAAGTTCAGTTCAGTATAAAAAGGGACTGCTAACTGATATTTGACAGTCATGTTTAATATACCCAAGGGGGCAGCTAAAGAATTTTCAGCTGACATGTTGTTTGTACGTAGTTGTTTCCCATTTAAAAAAGGTATTATCTCTTCTTAAAATGAGCTGTAACTTAGAAGGAGTGTGAATTAGTTATAAATTATGTATGTAATTTTAAGTAATAAAATGATATTTATTTCTTTTTTTTTTATTTATTTATTTTTTTTTTTAATTTTTTTTTCAACGTTTATTTATTTTTGGGACAGAGAGAGACAGAGCATGAACGGGGGAGGGGCAGAGAGAGAGGGAGACACAGAATCGGAAACAGGCTCCAGGCTCTGAGCCATCAGCCCAGAGCCCGACGCGGGGCTTGAACCCACAGACCGCGAGATCGTGACCTGGCTGAAGTCGGACGCTTAACCGACTGCGCCACCCAGGCGCCCCGATATTTATTTCTAAATACTTTGGGCTGTTAACTGAACCTCTGAAAATTTTCTTCAGGGACTAGCTTCTCAAGTCAACCGACATGCCTGATGGAAATTATGTAAACCATTAAAAAGTATTCATACAGTACTCTACTCCGCAATCTGCCTCAGTTACTTTTTTTTTTTTTTTGAGAAAAGCAGATACTTATAAAATAGAATCAGAAGGATAATAACTTTTTCAATAGAACTCCTGGGATGCTTCCAGTTTCAATATAGAGTAATCAAGTATTTACTTCCTTAACCTTGCTGATGTGAGGGATCACAAAAAATTCAAGTGTAAAATCCGATAGTCAATCAGCAAACACATAAAATGAGAGCAATGATACTATTATCTATTAGCCTGTTATCCAAATATGCTTTATCTATCACTGTTTGTCCTGATTTTAAAAAGCACCACATGGGGCGCCTGGGTGGCGCAGTCGGTTAAGCGTCCGACTTCAGCCAGGTCACGATCTCGCGGTCTGTGAGTTCGAGCCCCGCGTCGGGCTCTGGGCTGATGGCTCAGAGCCTGGAGCCTGTTTCCGATTCTGTGTCTCCCTCTCTCTCTGCCCCTCCCCCGTTCATGCTCTGTCTCTCTCTGTCCCAAAAATAAATAAACGTTGAAAAAAAAAATTAAAAAAAAAAAAGAAAAAAAAAAAAAGCACCACATCCTTCATATTTTACTGAAAGGAGAACTGTGTATTTCATAGTGGCTTTTCCCTGGACTCAGGGAAACACGGATCCATAAATCTGTAAAACCATAATGCATTATGTTGTCAGCTTGTGTATCAGAAGCCAGGGTAGTCATTTTACAGTGCAGCAAAAAATGAAGTCAGATGGACAGGCGTAAACTAGTCACTGAAGACTTAGCTTTACTTAGTTGCCTTCGTTCTCATTCTTTCCCTTCCCTCCCTTGTCTTCCTGCCTTTTTTTTTTTTTTTTTTTAAGTCGCAAAGCTTCTGGTCTTTTAAAAATAGCTCAGATCTCCACCTCCTATCGAGCCAAGTAAAATAAAGTCTCAACCTGCCAAATCCTCAGAAATTATTGTAAAGATATCAGATGCACCATCTGAGAATAGAAAAATGCAAACTAGGAACTAATTTCTATGCCCCACCCCACATTTCTGTTACTCATTCACCAAAAAACATATCTACTTCCTTGCCCTCAAGATGATACTTGCTAACATTCATGAAGCACTGCTCTCTGTGGCATAGTTTACCACATTATTTCACAGGACCTTTCCAGCAGCCCGAGAAGGCAGGTATTATTATTATTACAGTCTTTTTACAGAGAAGGACAAGAATTCAAGGAGCTTGACCACAGCCACATAGCTGAGAGTGGCAGACCTCGGTTTTGTGCCCAGGCTGGCTGAACACAGAACCTATGTTCTTGACCCGTGGGAATGAAAAAGGCCAAACACTGAACATACGTGTACCAGAGCTTGGGATGGCGGCTCACGGAATGATTTTTTCCATTAGTTGGAGTGTCTTTTGTTGCTGATTTACTCAACAGGAATTCTTGAAGCTTCTGCTTTACTTCTGTACTTGCCACTGCTCCTGAAACATACACATACAGAAATAGATGTTGACTTGGGGCTTTGTCCTTCCATGCCTCTGGAGTATTTAGCAAAAATTAGGAAGTAACACCACTGGTCACTGCATGTGAAGTTTTCCTATTAAAAGAAGAAACCAGAGTCTAAAAACAGGCTTTTGGAAATGGCACAGTAATGTTTTGTAACTGCTGCTCAAAATGCCAATTTTCAAAGGAGCCTTGATGATTTCTTTAATTGCTTCTGCAGAAAGGGGAGTCCCAGAATTAACACTAATTTTTTCCTAAACTTAAAAAAAAAAATGAGGACTAAAACACTGCCTTTTAAAAATCAAGACTCTTGGGGGACAATATAAATGACAACACAATACACTGACCTCTCCTGAACTGCTAGTTGGAAAAACTAACATTTTAAAAACCTCTTTTGAGCATTAAACAAATAACTACTGCTGACTGTTCCAGTTCTAGTCATCTGATTTTAAACCTTGCTACATCCTGATTTTGAACTGACCTCAGATAGGGGAATTATTTGGATCTGTCTCCCTCTTGTGGATAGTTTTTTTAAACAAACGTTCTGCCTTAAATCTTCCCAAAGTCTGGGTACTCAAAAACTAAATGGAGGCAAGGCTTGACTTACAGAGAACAATTAATTATAACTTGAGCGGGAGGAAGGCATAGTGAGGAAATGTGAAAGTAAGTTTATTATAAAACAATATGGCATAGCTAGATCGCTTGACTAGAACCTTGTTTTTAAGCCTCAAAAACAACAGAAATAAGCATCTTTGCCAAACAATGCTCTGTTTACTTCCTCTGCAGACTGAAGGCAGAAAGATAATATGTGAATGTCAAAGCTTTACATTTGAGTCCATAATTCATTCTTTTAATTAAATGCAAACAGTTTTGACAAGTTTAATGCCACTCTTTATCAGGCTTCTTTCTGAATGATGATCAGCTAAACATGAGGGAAGAGATTCGTTTTTTACCCTGGTGCCTCTTACTTTCTCGTCCTCTATCTTTGCCTCTGAGAGGAGGAAGCTGTTGTTCTCTGCGATGCCTCTCTACTTCCTGTTCTTGCCTCTGCTGCTCCAGTTTCTGCTCCTTTTCTAGGAGTTCTTGTTGCTGTTTTATGGCTAGAAGTTCCTGTTGCAACTTGCGAGAAGAGAAAGACATGAGAGTGTGCAATTTCTTTAGGCGTTACAGTCATCACTGACCAAAATCAAACTGTTAGGAGCTTCTGGAGTTTGTTTCCGTTTAGTTTACATTTTTACTCACTTTTTCAGTAGATGACTGAAATCTAACGACAAACAACTAATGCCATAGATGGTCTTAATGTCATATAAGCAAGTTTTTAGGTAGCTTCAGTTCCTGTGCCGCCCCACCAAAACTCGTTACCAAATTCACTGTAATCTTTAGTTCTATGAGTAGCTTTCCTTTGTACAACTGAAACATATGAAAACAGGCAAAGACAGAAATGGCCCAGAAGTCTGTTTTACCACGTCTCTCACATTATAAATAAACAACGGAAATCTTCATTTCTTATCCTGAGAAATAGTATGAAAATAATCAAATCTAAGGAATGGTGAGAAATAAGTTAATTTGGGAGAAGTCTACCTAAAACAGAATGAATGTTAAAAATTCCTAAACCTTACAGAGAAGGTTCTCAGATTAATGTAATCTATACATCCAAAATAGGCTTTGTTCTCAAAGCAGCAAACGTTCATTCATTCATCCAGCAGGCAAAAACATTCAGAATAGAGAGAGTGGTCAAAATGAAGTCACTTCCATTAAACTACTATCTGGTTGTCTGAATCCCTTGAATTCACTTCCAAACAAAGAAGAACATGAATATGAAGGCTTCTTAAAAACTGTATGGAGATGTCAGTTTTCTCTCAGGCAGAGAAAATGAATAACAGTAAATGTGCTCACTGACGAATACCTAAAGATGAGGAGTTCTACCCAGGCTCTGATATTACCAGATAAGAAATCTAGACACCTTATTAAACTACTTAAAGCCCTGGGTCCTCATGTGTCAGAAAAACAATCTCCTTCACACATCATGCTCACAATGCATATGGAATTTACTGGGTAAGTTTGAACGACACTAATTTTAATGATTATTACTATATTTAGATCTCAGTCCTAATGAAGTTAGCATAATTTGCTGTTTTAGGTATCTATCTAATGTAAGTCTGAAATTTTTGTTGAAAAGTAAGAGAACAAAACCAAAAAGCTTTGTGGAATAGCATGAGAGTTACTCTGAAGCAAAAGGAAGCCAACTTTGTATGCAGACCATAATAGCCTCACCTCTCCCAGAAGGATATGGTTACAAGCATTTCTGGTTACTCTTCATATTAAAATCTTCGCCATTTTGGCTTTGAGATACCAGTCCCTTATTGGATGTTTCTACATACTCCATTTTAAAGGAAAAGTTTATAACTTCACTTAAACTATGCCTTGAATATTAATTCTTTTAAAAAATTTTTTTAATGTTTATTTATTTTTGAGACAGAGTGTGAGCAGGGGACGGATGGAGAGAGAAGGAGACACAGAATCCGAAGCAGGCTCCAAGCTATAAGCTGTCAGCAGAGAGCCCAATGCAGGGCTGGAACTCATGGACCACGAGATCATGACTTGAGCAGAAGTTGAACACCTGACCGACTTAGCCCCCCAGGCACTCCTAAATATTAACTCTTTACAGCTATTGGGAGTGGTCAAATTGATTCATTGCTTCAACCAAAGCCCCAGTGAAATTGAAATTTAATCTATTTTAGAAAACTAGAAAAATCACACAATTTAATCTCCATAGTTACTATTCATTATTGAAGACTGCAGGAATGATATTGAAAAAAAAGAGAAGGAAATAAAACATCAGCCCCCAGTTTCAGATGTTCTGGACTGATACAGGACACAGAGAGGATGATGTGGTAGTTTTGATGGCAGACCAGGCAAGGCTAAAAATCCTAGAACAACCATTTACTGGCTGTGTGTCCTTCGGCAAGTTACAGTATTTCTGTCTCAGCTTATGTGGGTTGAAAAATGGGATAACAACATCTAACTCAAGAGGTGTTGATGACAGAAGCCAAAGATTGATGCTAATAAAAGCTTCATGTACTATGTGTTCCTCATAAACATAAAATCCAAATGAAAGTTAAAAGCACCAATTCTTATCCTTTCCCATGAAAGAGTAAATTAAAATTTAAAAAGTTAAAAGCTTCCTAAACTCGAAAGGAAATTGAAATTAGGTCTTTAGTTTCTGAGAAAACGACTTACTACTTTAGAAAATCACTTTAAAAGGTAAATTTTCCTTTTGGCTATCTCAGAATCTTTTTCCTGTCAAGAGCCTCCTCTTTTCCTCTATTTTCCAGATGTCAGTAAACTGACTATACTACTTTGAGCTAAAGTAACAATCAGTTACTTACTTGCTACTATTGGCTTGTGAGCAAAATGAAAAAATACATTACTTCAAAAACTTTCCTATGGCTCTTTACAACTACAAAATGCATCAAATATAAGTGAAAAGAAGAATTTAAAGCAGCAACTTATTATTATTGCCCTGTATTCAGTGCAACGTGAGTCAGGTACCACAGTAAAATGAACTATACAGTTACCTTAAAAAGCATGGTGAAGGGCACCTGGCTGGCTCAGCTGGTAGAGAATGCGACTCTTGATCTCAGGGCTGTTGAGTTCAAGCCCCACATTTGGGGTAGAGAATATTTAATGAATAAAAGTTTAAAAAAATCCTCCACAAAAAGTATGGTGAAGAATATAAATCTTATTCATTCATCACTGTCATCCTAACATGGCAAGAATGAATGGAGAAGGAAATCTAAACACCAGTGTTCCAAATATTTTTCAAGGGTCAAATAGTAATGCTTTAAAGTCATTCAAAAATAATCCTGTAAACTAAATTAAGGTTTCCTATTCTACTCAATACAGTTATGAGCTACTGTTTCCACATGAGACCCAAAACAAAATCCCCACTCTTTTTTTTTTTTAATTTTTTTTTTTTAATGTTTTATTTATTTCTGAGACAGAGAGAGACAGAGCATGAGCAGGGGAGGGGCAGAGAAAGAGGGAGACACAGAATCCGAAGCAGGCTCCAGGCTCTGAGCTGTCAGCACAGAGCCCGATGCGGGGCTCGAACTCACAGTCCCCGAAATCATGACCTGAGCTGAAGTCGGACGCTCAACCGACTGAGCCACCCAGGCGCCCCTAAAATCCCCACTCTTAATTTAGGGTATCTTACAGATCAATAAATTGCAAGAGTTCTTTTAAAAATTTTTTTAATGTTTATTTATTTCTGAGAGAGAGAGAGAGAGAGAGAGAAAGAGAGAGAGAGAGACAGAGTGTGAGGAGGAGAGGGGCAGACAGAAAGGGAGACACAGAATCTGAAGCAGGCTCCAGGCTCTGTCAGCACAGAGCCTGACGCAGGGCTTGAACCCACAAACCATGAGATCATGACACATGCAGAAGTTGGACACGTAACTGACTGAGCCACCCAGGTGCCCCTAGAATTCTTTTAGTAAAGTTCACTAGTAAAAGAAAAAAAATCATGACATTTTATACCAGATGTCAAAGGCTTTTTGGGAATATAAGATACAATAGGCTTTCCAGACTAAGGAAATATCTTAAAAAACAAAGAACACAAGGAAGAAGGTAGAACTTTTACCTTCTCAGATACTAATATTAATGTGGTAAAATTATATAACATCAACACAGATTAATTATCTATATTAATCTGACATAAATATACTGTATCCAATATGCAAGTGAGTAATCAAGCGTCTATTGTACAATATTATAAATATGATAGAATGTGTAATTTATTGTATTAGTAAATTAACATGTGTTTAAATCATTTTGAAGGACGTAGATAATTAATTATGACAGTAATATAAAGTAGCAAATATTTATAATAAAATTCTATTTTATTATTTATTCCATAAAAATGGAATTGTATTATAAATATTTGCTACTTTATATTACTGTCATAATGAATTAAAACTAAACATGTACTTAATCAGAACAAAATAGCCTTGTTTTAAATGTCTCTGTCAAGAATTTGAAACATTTCACAAATAAAGTTAAAGTAACATTTATCTCAAAGATACAAGAAGAAATAGATACATAGATACATGTAAAATGACTTGACAACAAAATAGTCCATCATAAAATATTCTGGGATATAGACATATTTCTCCAAGAATAATTTAAACAACTTGGGTCTCAAACTGTCAACTACACCCAAAATTCTTTTAATAAATTTTTATCTGTGGTCTATTGAACTTATATAAAAATGTTGAAAATATTTGCCCAGGTTTCTTCAAATATAATTCTACTGAGCTTTTTCTGTCATTATTTTGAATGAATATTATAGGGTCTTATTCGTAGGGAAAATACTCAGAACATCTACTTATAGGGAGGTGGTTGGGAGGATGGGGGGAAAATAGCTGATGGGGGTTAAGGAGTGCATGTGCTGTCATGAGCACCGGGTGATGTATGGAAGTGTTGAATCACTATATTGTACACCTAATACCAATATTACACTGCATTTTAACTAACTGGAATTTACATAAAAGCTTAAAAAAAATATCCACTTATAGACGAAAAAAACCCAAAACAACACAAGTCTCTCTTCACATAAAGTGACTAATTTATCCTTTCTGATAAATAGATTATGCAGATTCTTTAAAGATATAAAATGAAGGGGCGCCTCAGTGGGTCAGTCGGTTGAGCATCCAACTCTTGATTTTGGCTCAGGTCATGATCCTAGGGTCATGGGATTGAGCTCCTCTGTGCTGAGCATGGAGCTTGCTTGAGATTCTCTCTCTTTCTCCCTTTGTCCTTCTCACCCACTCACTCATGTGCTCTTTCTCATAAATAAATAAATAAATAAATAAATAAATAAATAAATAAATAAACAAACAAACACACACACACACACACACACACACACACACACACACACACACACTGGATCTTCCCAGGGTCATTCATGATTCTTCTTGGCGGAGAATAGATAAGTGGGGCAAATGAACAAAATCACATACCAGAGAATAAACAGAAGGTAAGAATCACTATTTCCCACCATTGATGCTGTAAACTAATGGATGAGGGTAGTGGAGGTCCCTCCAAGAAGCAAAGCAGGTTTTTCATCAGCACTCTTACTACTTACCCAAGGTTTTCACTAGTAAAATCACAATTTCCTCCAAACCATACCTCCATGTCTTAAACATTCCTCCTCTCCCCACCCCAGTGCTCCTTCTTATGCTCATGTCATGCTGCAGGCTTCTGGAGTGAAAAGGTCAGAGGCAAAGAAACATTTGCTACCTTGATGTGCTCCTGAAGCTGAGCCTGGTGCTGCCGTGTCAAGTTCTCATGCTGTTTCTGAAACTCTGCAATCAGGAGTTGCTTCTGGATTTGCTGCTGTTGCTGGATAAGTAGTAATTCTTGCTGCAGTTGCTTTTCACGGACAACAGGATCCACCACAGGCATCATCATCCTGAGGTCTGTCCTCAGGTCTAAAGGCGAGATGGGCTCCAGGCCCACAGGAACCTCTGATTTCACATCCACTAGAGAAACAGGGGGAAAAACGGGGCGGGGGTAGGGGGCATGACAGAGGATAAGAAATTAGCACAGTGACTTGGAAACAAACAAAAAATAAAAGAGATTATACCCTACAACAAACTTTAGGTCAACTACTGTAGTCATTTTTTACGACGATGATAAAAAGTCTTTTGTGTATTAGTTTTGATAAAAAATGGACCCTATGCTCATTTTCAACCACCAATACCCCTTCATGCATCTTCTAAATTTCTCTTTTCAAGGAGATGAATCAAAACAAAACAAAACAAAACACCAAACAGATGAATCTAATCATTTACTGGTATATAAGTCATTCATAAAACCTATTCTACTTGATCAGTTATGCAAGTCAGGTAAACTTAGGACAAAAAAATGCAACTCTGTTGAGAAGATGCCAGGTTATAACACAGAAGTATCACAACTCAATTTCTACACTTGCAAACATTTTGGTTTGTAATTAGAGTCAGAAGATATATTCTAAGATATACTCCTTAAGAATTAAGGAATTCCTGGGGTGCCTGGTTGGCTCAGTCAGTTTAGCTTCCTACTCTTGATTTTGTCTCAGGCCATGATCTCATGGTCATGAAATCAAGCCCTGCTTCAGGCACGTGCTAGCCGTAGAGCTTGCTTAAGATTCTCTCTCTCCCTGTCTCTCTGCCCCTTTCCCCTACTTGTGCTCTTTCTCTCCCAAATAAATAAATAAACAAACAAATAAATAAAGGAATTCCTTAAGAATTAAAGCTTTTTAGCAAGGTATCTGTAGGGCTATGGGACCTAACAAAGAAAACGACAGATCTGCATGCTAAAATCTTGAAAATGATGAGTAGGTTAGCTAACCAACCACAACAATGGTCCCAGGTCCAAATATCAAGGAGTGAAAGTAGCCAACTTTCTATGTACTGTTCTTAAAATGATAATATTTCAGTTACCTTATTCCTAAAATGAGCAAGGCAGAAAAATGGTGAGGAAGCCTAAAACAAATCAAACCACTAGAGGAAGAAGATTTGATAAGAATAATTATAGGACATTTAAATTTTAAATATCTAAAATAAATTAGACAATGCATAACAATTAGACAATGCACACACACACACACACACGCATATAATTCTACTCCTGTTAGATAACTTGTAGGATGGAAGGCATAAGCACAAAAGCTCATAGACAAGGAAGACAGGCAGTAACAACATGGAACTATTAAAAGGACTAAATGGAATAATCCACTCCAAGGACTTAAAACATATAGTACATTTCTCAATAAATGCTCTGAGTTTTTTAAGTTATATAAAAATTGAAATTTCCTGCATATGAAACTATATGATACTGTGTGGCTCACAAAACAAAAATATTAAGAACGAGTATGCAAATAAAATTGCATGTGATTTCCATTTAGTACTAGAAAATAAAAACACTAAAACTTCTAGAAAAATGGAAAAAGGAAAAAGAAAATAAAGGAATATAAATAAGCAATTTTAAAAAATTTATCTTTACCAGTAAAGAAATATAAATTTTAAGTGAAAGTAAGCCATTGTTTTCTAAACATTAAATATCATCTATATGATTCATGCATTTGCCTGTGTGTGTATATAATGGCCCATTGTATGGTGTAAGCATAATACCAAGTAGACAATTATGTATTGCAAGTGGCACTACCAAACAGCTTAAAACTTCTAAAAAATAATTTGGTGATATGTAGGAAGAGGTATTAAGTATTTTACCATTTGATTCAGGTTTGCCAACCGTAGGAAGATATCTTAAGGAAACAATAGTAACAGGAAAAAACAGTTCAATGTCATACTATTTATTAAAGTATTATTATTTTAATTAAAATCACCAACTACAAGGAAATGTCTAGGTAAAATATGTCACATCCATATGGTGGAAAAATACACAATCATTAAATCATGGGAACATGAAAAATGCTATTACAACATTAAGTGAAGAAACAGTAATAGAAGTGACACTACCCTAGGATAGCTCTTTAAATAAATATCATTTAAGTCAATATACATTTATTGAGAACCTTAAATTCTCAGGTTTGATGCTAGATGCTGGACTCAGCAGTAGAGCAAAAATGACAAAAATTCCAACCCTCCCAGAGCATTGGGTTCTTAACTGTATTAGTCTCTGAATTCGTGTACCAAAGACTGGTGAGGTACAGAAGATAGTTGTATCTGGGGTGGAAATAGGAATAATTTTCCCTTTCTTACTTTTCTGTATTTTTCCAAATTGCATTTAATGCTCTGACTACTACTGTAAGTAACTTACATCTGTAGATTCCAGGTTGGGAACTACAAAGTTTATATTCTGTGTGAATTTAAGAGCTATTTTCATTGAGTCAAGAACAGCTAACAGAAATCTTGTTTGTAGAAGTTAAGGCTGCAAATACTGAATGAAACATTAATGCCCTTACTTGTCACTTGAATTGCACGTACAAGGCAGGTGGGTGAGGTGGAAGGGGGGCTGGTATCAATCTTGGGTTGCTAACACTGGTCATTTTTCAGTGTATTGATCAGAAGCTTGTGTTGATGATGCTACATATGTCACTTTAATGAAAATGGTAAAACAGTTTATTAATGAACCATTGTTTGGTGGACAATGTCTTCTAAAACACTGATGTTTATGAAAGGAAAGATAGTAATTGTGACGAGTTGGGGACTAAATGAGGATAGTGGCCTCTAAAATCTCTTCGTTGCAGTACCTGCTATAGAACTTTCAATCAAGACTCTGGAGTAACATGAGATTTTCAACATTAATTTATAGAGTTGGCATAATTCCAACCAAAAGCAATGACTGTTAATGACGTATTTCATTTTTGCATTAAAAAGGCCAAACTACAGCCCCCAGTGTTTACATGGAAATCCCAATAAACAAAGGTCAGAATTTAACCCTATAAAGACAAAATGTAGAATTTCAAAAGACACTGGCCTCTCTCCTTGTTGGCATTCTTCTTATCCATAAATTGTGATCATCGAATCTCTAAAAAAAAAAAAAAAACAAAAAACCCTTCCCACAAAAAAAGATAAGGGAAAAAAGTCCCAGAACTCTCCAAAACAGCTATTGTCAACCTCAAAGGGTAATTTGACTTCTTAACCTGCTATCCCAACAGAAATGATTGTGTCTAACTGCTTGCCTTTGTTCAGAGACTAATCACTAAATTGTGAAAAATCACCCTCAACTTAGAAAAACTGCTCTTGATTATAAATAATTGCCCAAGACTGAGAGAAAGCGGCAAGCAAGATCCCAGTCTTTCATCCAATTTATTCAGCAGCAATCCACATTCCATTTGTCTAGACTAAATATAGCAGCGTTTATACAAGAAATCAATAGTGCTTGCAGAGAGGAGAGCAAAGGCATGAATATTTCATCAAACTCAGAGAGAAATGGCAATCAGCAAACTGATGGTTCTGTGTAGGTCATCTTTGGCCTGCTGGATTAGTTCTGTTACTTGGACAATAGCTCATCTCTGGCTAATCATAATCATATCATAAGCATTCTTTCTATTTTTAACATTAATTGTATTGTGGGTGACAAAGACTCATCGTATTCCAAAAGAAATGATGGATTTTTCTTACAGCTTCTGTGACAGGCTAATAAGCCTCTCCAGGAGCAATAATAGTAACACAATACCAGGGCTGAGTTTCAACAAGTTACAGTCACTTTCATATCACAGAATGTGAAAGAAAGGGCATTGTCCACAGCTGCTATATTATCATAATTAGAAATAACCAACTTACAAGAAAAAAATTAACAACCAATTTTAACAATGAGGAAATGGAATCATCTCTATTCATAACATTTCTTGCATAGGAGCATGCAAATTCCTTACAAATTACTTAGAACAGGTGCCAGTAGTACATAAGTTAGAAGGAAGTTGATGGAACAAATTGTAGTTATTAGTAGCACTAGTTATAAACAAATGTTTTTTTTTAACAGACCTCAATTACTTTAGCTCAAGACTTCATGCTTTATTCGGACTCACTATGTTTGTCTGAGATTTCAAACACATGCCAACACAAATATATGTTATATTATATTTATATTATTAATTCTAATACCACATGCCCAGTCAGAACATTTCCACATATATATTAACTAGTCTTAATTACCACTTTACAAAGCCCTTGTCATTCTTTCTCCAGTGTCTTTCTTAATTGTTTCTTTGATAGTTATTTATTCTTCTTTTAGCATTAATCAACTCATGCACTTTTCTTTTAGAAACTGTTTTTAGTTTTTAATGAACATGGAAACAAAAAAGCTCCCATTTCAAAATTAAAATCTCAGATCATGTAGATGTATATAACAATCACATGTATTTAAGCAACATATATACCCTGTTTATACTTGTAACTAAATTTCTTTGACAAATATATTTTTTAAACTATTAAAGTACTAATTCAGAGTTCAGAGAATAATCTAGTAGCCATGGAGTGTTTCATTCTTCACCATAGATACTGTTGTTATTTACAGCACAGGTTAAGTAGAGAGAATTTTTGTATGTTCATAAACAGAAATCTTTGGTTTCTCTTTATCTTATAAACAAGAATCCATTCTTTTTAAGAATGTTTTATTTTTAAAAAAAAATTTTTTTTTCAACGTTTTTATTTATTTTTGGGACAGAGAGAGACAGAGCATGAGCGGGGGAGGGGCAGAGAGAGAGGGAGACACAGAATCGGAAACAGGTTCCAGGCTCCGAGCCATCAGCCCAGAGCCTGACGCGGGGCTCAAACTCACGGACCGCGAGATCGTGACCTGGCTGAAGTCGGACGGTTAACCGACTGCGCCACCCAGGCGCCCCTTAAGAATGTTTTAAGTGAACAACTTGCAAACCCCACAGATGGAAAAATTCTATGGACACACAATTTTGGCCATTTACAACAATCACAACTATGGCTGCAGCCTGTTGATGCTGTTCCTCTGGTAAGATCTCAAAGCAGTAGACTGCAAACTTCAGGTTTTTACAAAAAAATGGCATCGGCACAGACTCACCACCAATTTGTATGTGTCAGTTTAGCTAAAAATTAAAACTTGCAAAAATGTAATAAACATTAGGACCCTGTTTATTTCAGTTAATGTTCATATACAGCAACTGCAACTCAGAATGCAACGTCACCGATGCAGACCTGTACAGCCAGTGTACGTGAAAATTAAGTTCTCTATACCAAGGAAATGGTTGTCCACAACCACTGGCAAGTGGACATACGAACTACAATTTCTAGATCTGGGGAGAACCAAATGTTGCTCGGACTATCTGATCAGCTAACATAAGCAGTTTTCTTCGTGAGCCTTGTTGAAAAGCTATTGAAGAGGTCTTGGGGATGGGTGGAAGGCAATCAAAAAGTAGCTCATTATAGTCTCTGCCCTAACTACAGCACTGTATGTCAATCTCACCTTGAGGAATCTTCAAGAGTTTACTCTGCGATGGAGGATAGATTCTAGCTTCACTACCACTTCCTTGTCATTGGTTATTTATATCACTGAAGAGAGTTTTTCAGATAGAATACATGGGTTTTGGGAAATAAATATAAGAACTCAAATCTTTTTCTTCCTTCAACTCCATGAAGTTGATTTAAGCCCATTTAAACTACCTTGATATTTCCTTTTCTGATACCTGACTATCACCTGCCACCCCACTCTTCTAAGAGTCTTTTGGAACTAAACATATACAACTTTGTAATTTTATTTACATTTTTACTCCTTATCTCCTGTTGGCTACATCAGAGCATAAAGCTATCTAAGGACAGGGCCCTGTCTGATGCTTGTTTGAATCTTTTCTCTCTAGTCCTTTATCTCAATAACTATACTACAGCACAAATTCTTAAGTATTATAGTATCTAAAGAAAGTATCAGATGTTGCACAGGGCTGTATGTATCTAAAACAACATTATAGTCATTGCTTTTATGTATCATCAAGCTGACATATCATTTTGCATTAACTCCTTTATTCAGCAAATATTTGTGAAGCCATATTTAATAACAAAATAGTTTTTAGTCAATAAGTAGGGAAAGCCTTCA
This sequence comes from Leopardus geoffroyi, assembly GCF_018350155.1. Lineage (NCBI taxonomy): Eukaryota > Metazoa > Chordata > Mammalia > Carnivora > Felidae > Leopardus > Leopardus geoffroyi. Next base: position 111,538,408 of record NC_059331.1, on the reverse strand, counting down.
GAGAACTCATATTTTGATGCAGAAGATCAACCCATAAACTTATTTAGAAAACATGACACGTTAAAGGCAATGATGTTGGTGTTCCAGAATCCCAGCTGGGTCCCCTTCTATTTTCTCGCCAGGACTCTCCATGGTGATCTCTTCCATTCCCAGGACTATTTGCTTCCTATATGGTAACAATTCTATCTCCAACCTAAACATCTATTCCAAACTTGCAACCCAAATGTAGAACTACTATCAGCAATCTCCACTTAACTAATAACTACTCTTTCTCCAGCACCTCTGGTCTCAGTTATTGCAACAAGAGACAACTGAAGTGTCCCTTTTATTACCCATATCCAATTGACAGAAATGATCTTTTCTACACTCAAATACTTTTAGTATCCATTAAGATCTCTCCACTACCACTGCCTGTTTTACTAAAGCAGTCCTCTGTCACGAAAACCAATCAACAAACCCCAATCTTTTTTTTCTTAAATGTTTTTTTATTTTTGAGGGAGACAGACGATGAACAGGGGAGGAGCAGAGAGATAGGGAGACACAGAATCAGAAGCAGGCTCCAGGCTCCAAGCTGGCAGCACAGAGTCCAACGTGGAGCTCGAGCTCACAAACTGCGAGATCATGACCTGAGCCGAAGTCGGACGCTTAACCCACTGAGCCACCCAGGTGCCCCAGAACCCAATCTTTAACAGAGCTGGCCTGTCCCTCCATGGCGTGCTTTCTGCCTGTGTTTCCAGCCTCAATACCACCTACTTTCCCTTCCCGTGAGTCATATTGATCTTGCAATTCCTTAAACACACCATGCTCTCCTAAGTTTCAGAGATGTCTCATAAACATTATCACTTCCTAAAACCCAATCGCACCCCATTTTTCTACACTGATTCTTATTTATCCTTCATATAATAAAAATGACTTGCTCTAGGATGTCCTTCTGAGTTTTATTGCATTTTCCTATTAAATTCTTCAATTCTTTTCATAACATTAGTCTCCCTTCACCATTATCCTAAGTTCCATGAGAAAAAGGAGTATATTTTCAGTGCCTAGTACAGCATAAAAATATAGTAATGCCTTAATGCATAGCTGGAATGAATGAAAAAATAAATGAATAAATGATAGTCATGGGAATCACATGGGTATAAAATCAGAAACACTGCATGTATGCACATGTATACACATGCCCAAGTAAAATCCTAAAACAATTACTTATTAGGTCTTTTTGACTGCTCAAACTTCAGATAAATATTATTTGACTGCTTAAATAATTGATAACTGAATGAATTTCCATTAATAGTGAATAAGTATTTGTAAAAAAAAAAAAAAGATCTCAGATATTTTTCTACCTAATGTGTCATTTCACATTTCTCATGTCATAATCTACTCTTTTTTTTTTTTTTAACATTTATTTATTTTTGAGAGACAGAGACAGAGCATGATCAGGGGAAGGGCAGAGAGAGAGTGAAACACAGAATCTGGAAGTAGGCTCCAGGCTCCGAGCTGTCAGCACCGAGCCCGACATGGGGCTTGAACTCACGAATCACGAGATCATCACCTAGGCCGAAGATGGACACCCAAACGACGAAGCCACCCAGGCACCCCTCCCATGTCACAATGTACTCTTAAAATTCAGTGTGCTGACAGGTAATAATCACCAAAGTGGGGTGGGAACACTGAGTAAAATAAAATATACCCATTTATGCTGTTTGTCTCAACAGAGATCACCAAGAACAGGACACAGTGCTAAATTATTGAAACAATAAGGCCTAATTTGCAAAGGATTATTCCAGATTATACTATTAGAAAATGAGGCAAGGAGCACCCAGGTGCCTCAGTGGGTTAAACATCCAACTCTTGATATCGGCTCAGGTCATGATATCAGTGTTCATGGGATTCAGCTCTTCGCGGGGCTCTGCGCTTACCACACAGAGCCTGCTTGGGATTCTCTCTCTCTATCTCTGTCTCTCTCTCTCTCTTTCCCTCTCTCTCTCTCTCTCTGCCCCTCCACCACTTGCACCCTCTCTCTATCATAATTAATAAACAAACAAAAAAAAGAAAATTAGGCCAAAACAGATAAACTGTAAGCTAAGAATTTTCTGGTCTCCAGGTTGAAAAATGAAGAATTAAATTACTAAATGTAAATAGAAAAGAAATAAATCCTTCTTTAATAAAGGTAAATAAAAAATAAATAAGTTATTTTATCAAAATTCTTCAATGCTTTCTCCAAAATAACCAATAATTGACTTTATAAAAATACTGAAACCCTTAATTGAAAGCTTTTCATTGAAATGTATAGTGTTATTTCTGCCTTAGAAAGCACATTTTCTCTGAAAAAGGAAATTAATAAATGTGACTGTACCTTACATTAAAATTGGGAAATGGGAAAACAAATAATACATCCTCAGTCTGATGACAAAGCTGCCCAAACTTCACTTTAGTAGCACAAATATTCTTAGCTGATTTTCCAGTTACTACTTATAACAGCATCATCATGAAATAAAAAAGAATTAAGAAATTATCAAACATGAAAAGAATAATTTTCAAAACAAGAATTATTTAAGTTGATTATTCCGGAAATACACTTCTCCCTCAAAGTGATTCTGTTCAAGTTATACGTGTCTTTAGTTTCTTAAAGTGCACTAATACACGGCATAAATGAAAAGAAAATACACGCAAGAAGCAATCTGGGCTTTGATTTACTATTCTCTTATTTCCCAGGGGTCTGAACAGGAAACAAAAATAACCACAAATGACTAAAATTTCAGTAGGCCTTGAAATATCAACATTTAAGTTAAAGAAAGCTAACTTTTTAATCAAAGCCTTACTATTTTGATTTACTTAATTCAAATTCCCTCTCTGCAAATATGCTTTTGAATTAAGCAGTCATAACAAACCATAACACAAACACGAATTGCCAACTCATTTGTAATACCCACTTAGTTCTAAACTATCGCAGTGTTTCCTAGTTCCTCACTATTCGAGAACCCAGTAAAAGCTTCATTGAGCTTCTTGCAGTAGGGAAACTAGATCAAGCCAATTTATGGGACTTCAAGGTAATAGGAGCTAAGAACCTAATCCATATTATTTTGTAATTTGAGATAAAAATTTAACTTGACATAATAGTAACTGTAAATGAAACCTTCAGTAGATGAGAAATTTTAGTGTTTTTCAAAATAGAAAACATAAGTGTTAATCTATGAAGTTATTTATCTAGCCACATATAGCACTCATCATCTGGGAAGAGCAAACTGACTTGTGTAAGAATTTCTGTGAAAGTGCGACAAATGGTTTCCTTCTCCATTTTTCTTCCTACAACCTGTAAGTTCTTCTAGGTTACAATCACTAAATTATTACTACTTGCAAATGGCTAACAGTACTTCCTTCTGCTTATGAAAACCTAATATTTGAAGCAGCAGATTCCCTTGTAACCCTGTATTCTAGTTCATCATTTGACACATAAAATAAACTTAATAAGTAAGTTTAAGGTTAGTGAATATTGATTGACTAAATTAGCTCTCTTGGCAGATACTCATCTCCAACAACATTCTTCGTGTCCAAATCATATTTGTTTCTTCAGAAAACAGACTTTTTTCCAAGGGTGTGTTCCCACTCTTCTATCAGGAACCCTTGTCAGTGGAAGTATGTAACTATGTTCTTTTTTGATGAGAAAAAGAGCTTTTGTGTGTTCTTGTATCCTGCCAGCAAAAAAACAAATACCTTTGACCAGAAAAAAATTTTCAATCTTTCCTGAGAGCTTCAATGCTTAATATACTCAAGACAAGAACATAATAAAAGTAGGAGGAGGAAAAGAGCAGAGATGCTACCAGGTATGATGCTTCCCTCCTTTTCCTCTTTGATTCAAACCATGTCTTTTATATCTACCCTCTAATCTTCAATCCTACAGGATGGAAACAGGATCTCCACCAATGCACTTTTTTTTCTTCCTTCTCCAGATCTGGGTTGTTTGTGAAGTTCTAAGGAAATCTTTATTACAAACCAAAAAGTCTTAAAGTCCCACTAAAACCTTCTAATATAGGATTGTACTGACTTTTAAAAACATTTCTTTAAACAGCTGGACACTTTCTTCAAATAAAACATTATGAACAGCCCCAACATATAAAACCAGGACGAGCCCAACTCTTCAGGAGGAACTGATGTCCTACCCACTAACTTCCGCTCTGGCTCCTTCCCCTGGAAATCCAGATTCCATGGAATTCAGTTTGAAAATCACTGCATTATTTCTTTATTTGCTAAATTCAAATCAGAGACAGATTACATTACTGCTCTTTCAAAGAACATGCATTACTATTTTGTGGAATTGTGGGAATTTAGAATTTTTGAATTGGAAATAATAAAGTTCCACTTTGTACACACAATTTGGGAGAAAAGTAAATGCTAAAAAATAAAAATTCATCTAACATTGCATAATTTCAAATCTAGCCAGACAAATGCATTGGCACCTGTGTTTATGTTATTGCCACATGGTGGCACCACTTTTGCTCACAAGTAGAAATACCCACTATCCTTTGTCAGGAAGCACTTTGAATATGTGAGTTTTAAAATAATTATGCAAGCTTGGAATTATGCAAAGTTTTCAGGGCTTGAGCATTCTAATAAAATGTGACTTCCCTATGCAGATTCTAAATTTGGCTTTCTAAACTTGGTTAAGAACAAAGATACCATAATGTTAGTCAGTCTGGAGAGTTGCTTTCTTTTAATTTAAATTACGAAGCCAACACCAATACCAGTGCTTATTATGTGCCAAACACTGTTCTGAATGTTTTACAAAATAAATGTTAATTCATTTACTCTTTTGTACAACACTATATGAGGTTGTAATATCCGGTTACCAATGGGGCAGACATGATTATGGTCCTTAGTCACAGATGACGAAATGGAGGCCACGGAGAAACTTGGCCAAAGTCACATGGCTACTAACTGGTACAACGCGAATGAGAACAGACATCATTCACTTCCAGGGTCCAGGATCTTAGCCACTTCACTCTTACTTGTGAGTTCTACAAAACAGGTAACCAATTTAATTTCTATGCAGTTTATGTTGGCATAAACCTTGATATAAGGAGACTGAAAACTTTTTTGTTAAAACAGTATCATATATTTTACAGGGTGCATGGGTGGCCCAGTCGGTGGAGCGTCCGACTCTTGATTTCTACTCAGGTCATGATCCCGGGGTCGTGGGATCGAGCCTTGCACCAGGCTCCACACTGAGCATGGAGCCTGCTTAAGGTTCTCATTCTCTTTCTCTCTCTCTCTCTCTCTTTCTCTCCCCCTCTGCCTCTCTTCCCTGTTTGTACTCTCTCTCTCTAAAAAAAAAAAAAAAAAAAAAATTAAACAAAAAAACCCAATATCATATATTTTTATTTTTAACAGTAAAGAGAACCATTTACTTATAATTGCCAATATATACAAAAGAGAGATTTGTAGAACACATTTATGCATATTTTGACACATTTGTGTATTTTCAGGTGAGTTCAAGGCATCCTTCTCAACACCTGTGTTCCAATGCTTTTCTAAGAAATAATTCTGTATTTAGGAAGTGCAAATTTGGTATTTCATCCTTCTCTTTTAGCTACAGAAAGTTCTGTTGAGTCTAGACAATTTTTTTATTTCATCTTACTTTCCAATCTCAATCTACTAACTCACAGGTAAAGACTGCCTCATAATGAAGTTATCCTTAGTATTTGATTAACTAAATCCCATTGGATTGTATCAGAGGTAGAGACACTGACTTATAATTAACTGTAAATAGTGTTAATGAGATTTAAATGTGTTGTTCATAAATTTCTAGATTACTTTTTTAATTGAAGTAAGTAGTAACAAAAAGGAAGAGGCAGCTGTTTTTTTGACAGTGTGAGAATAGATTTGACAGGATAGACTGTGGTGGTTTATTTTTTGTGATTTTGGACTTTTTTGGTGTATGAGTCCCTGTGCATTATGAGGGATGATCTCTAGTCATTAAGGCACAACTTAGATGATAAGTGTAAGGATCTACCTCAAAGAAGGGCCTGAAGTTGTCAGAAAATTGATTAAAAAAAAATATATATATATACAAATCAATAAATCTGTATCTGTGTATTAACTAAAGACCTTCAGAATCTCGCATAAGAAAATGTAATAATTTTTCTCTGTGGTTGGTGTTTAATTAGATGTCATTAAAATTTCTATTTCTGGTAGAACTCATAGTATCTGTTTATAGGAATGGCCTGTATTCAGAGAACTGTCAGCATTATAGAACAGAAGTTTCTCAACATTTTAAGCACAGCTTTGAGATGATCAGTCTACAACTTGAAGTGATACATTTTGTACAAACAAAGTATAAGAAGTTACTTAAAGTATTAAAAATAAACAGGATTCTGTAGAGCTGGGGTCAGCAAACTATAGCTCATGGGCCAAACCAAGACTGCCTTGGTTCTTCTTTACCACCTACAACCTAAGAATGACTTTCACATTCTTGAATGGTAAAAAAAAATAAAAAATAAAAAAAATAAAAAGTGAAAATTATTTGGAATTCAAATTTCAGTGTTCATAAACAAAGCTCCATTGGAACATAGTCTATCTTATTCATTTACATATACTGTATGGCGGCATTTAAGTTATAAAGTCAGAGTTAAGTGCCACAGAGACAGTAAGGCCTGCAAAACCTAAAATACTTACTATCTGACCCTGACAGAAAAAAGTCTGTCAAACCTACTGCAGAGGATCTACAGCCAATATTTTATTTTCACACAGTGATGTTTCCCTATGATAATCAAATTTCTAAGCCACCTCTCTTCTCTACCCTACTTAATTAGAAAGTAGAATATACTGACAAGAAGACCATATAAAAAAAGCTCTAAGTATTTTCATTGGATTGATATATTAGTTTTAGGATTTGTTGCTTGCTTCTCACATTAAGCAATCAACTGGAAAACAAAAATATAAACAAGTAGGATGGCATTTTTAAGTTTATTTATCTATTTTGAGAGAGAGAGAGAGAGAGAGAGAGAGAGAGAGAGAGAGAGAGAATCCCAAGCAGCCTCTGTATTGGCAGTGTAGAGCCTGACGTGTGGTTCGAACTTATGAACCGTGAGATCACGACCTAAGCCAAAACCAAGAGTCAGATGCTTATTAACCAAATGACCCACCCAGGTGCCCCAAACATGATGGCATTTTTAAGTGACCAATATATGTTGAGCACTAGTTACAATTTTTGCATGAATGTTTTTCATTTCATATAGCAGCCTTGTCATTATCCCCATTTTACAGGTTATAATAAGGAATACTAGATAGGTTTGAGTTAATTTTTGCAAGATCACATCTACAACATCATTCCTTAGGTGCTATTTTATCTTGCTTACTTAAATTGTGGTAAATATTAATTTAGAATGAAGTTAAATGAAAGTCACTTTATCATATTCTATATTAAACAATTAGGTTCTCCTTCTAATATTTCTCCCTTCCATGAGGCAGAGATAACATACCCCGCATTAAGCTAGATCTAAAACAAATATTTGTTCAACTGAAATCTCTTTTAATAAAATAAAGAACATAGACTGCTCCCATCTAGGTAGCAGTTGTGATATATATATATATATATATATATATATATATATATATATATACACACATATACATATATTTAAAAGAGCTGTACATTTTATAGAAATCAACAGATGAATGAATTTAGGAAAGGAATGTTTAGAAATTACAGGATATTGTGTTTATTTGACATTAAAATTTTTGTTAATAATGTGAGGGTTGATTTAGTTTGTACTGAGTATTTTAAAACCTTGAGGTTTTAAAGAAACATCATGTGTACCTCAAAGCTACAATAATACTACTACAAGGTTGGCTATTATGCCCTAGTGATAGATCTGTAGCCAAACCACTAAAGAAATTTGGTGCCTCAAACAAAATAGCCCTAGTAGTTAGCGTTGTAAGGGGGGGAGGGAACTTATGGAAAAAAATAGTTACTCAAATGTTCTTCCAGATATTAATGTAATTTTAAATTAATGTAACCCAAGATCATAGGAAGTACATTGCTAATCATAGAGCTTAGCAAAGCCATTCTGAATCCAATGGTTTCAATTTTATTTTCCACAGAATTCATGACATAACGTAGATCAGACTGGTAGAAGAGATTCAGCAGCTTGAGAACTCATTTGTTAAACAAAAATTTAAGTTCTAGTTTTAAAAAAGTGATTTAAATCAATGGTTTGCAATTTGTAATCCTTGAAAGGACTTTAAAAATGTAAGTATTATCTTGGTGAAACAGAAAAAGTAAGAAAAAAAATAGATGCAATTTTTATTTATCATAAAAGAAATACACTTGTACAGGGGTTACTCAGGTTTCCTCTCCCTGCTGGGGTTGGAGGAGGAGTAAGGAGCTGGAACCCCGTGTGACGCCTTAGGTCAGTAAGGGAATTCGACCTGCTGAGTTAGGCATGTGTCTGTTAGATTTATGTAGGCTATCCAGTTGGTTTTATTCCTTCAAGGTAAAGTTGGCAGGAGGCAGGATTCAGTCAAAGCCAAGGTTCAGAAATTTCTGGGCATGTCTGGAGAGCAGGTGGGGCTGGCACAGCAGATGTCCATTTGCATAAAAGATAAAGGCACCTCCTAAGAAAAACTCATCTTCAGAAAAGAGGAAGCCAGGCCTGACACACTTGACCTGATAACCAAGCCTCAGGGCCTGAGGGATTTGGACTGTGAACACACAGCTCCATACCTTCTCTGTGCACTCTCACCTCCAGGGCCCAGGGTTCAAACCGTGTTTCCATCTTTTATGCTACTCTGAAAACGCTTTCCTCAAACTCATTGGTAAGATTATATTGTTAAAACCAAGTCATTGTTTCATTTGATGCTCTCAGTCATGGAACACCGTTGCTTTAGAGAAAAAATGAATGAATGAATGAATGAATATATCAATCACTGGCTCATGCACATACATTGCCAAACGACAGAAGAGGAAGAAACACGGCAGAAAGAGAACTGAGTCTCCAGTTTTAATCTTGATCACTTTATTTCCATGGGCCTTTGGTTCCTCGTGTAGAAAATAAAGCAAAGAGGCTAAAGTGATGATTCTCAAGCCCCTTCCTGGTACTAAGGCTATTCTCTCCCCACCCTCAAATTATATAGAACATATACTAGTCTCTATGAGAAAGTCTATCTCATGAAGGAGGTAATTACTGTTGGCCTTCACTGACCTCCTTGAGTAAATCAATAACCACCAGAGCTGGCTCTAACCATAGAGAAAGGAAGGGGTCTTAGGAGAGAAGAGAGGAACTCCTATCAAATAGGAGAAAATGACAGAGAATGGAAAATAGAAACTCCTTTAGAAAAGGTTTATCTAATTAAAAATTACCCTACGGCAAGCTTTGCCTGAGATACAAAACCCAATTATGGTCAAAATTGTTTTCTTCCTTGATTGTGGTGTTTGGAAACTTCTCCTCAAACCCTCCATTGTAAATAACAAAACATTGCTTTCCATTTTCTGTCTCAAAGAAAACATCTTTTTCTACAAGAGTTGTTTCTCAGTGGAAAGTAATGACCGAAAATATGTATATTTTGTAATTCATTGCTTATGGGAAAAAATAATAAACATTTTCCTCACTACAAGTGCTACTACAGAGCAATACAATACCCAATTTGAGAAAAACTAGATATATTATTCTGATTCTATGAAATGTGATGGATATTCAAGACACTCACATTGCTTAATAAAGTCACAGAATATTGACAGTAATTAGAAAAAAGATACAACTAAAATTGAAAAGTAAAACTGAAAAAAAGTTACCCACAACTTAAATATTTTAGAATTTCTTTTTTTGGTTAACACAAAAAGATAACATTACTTACAAAGTCTTACAGAAGTAAAATTAAAACCTCATCACCAGTTTATTTTTATTATTTCAGTGCATTTAAATATGAACAAAACCTTTTTTTTTCTTTTTTTTTGGCTGAAAAAATCCTGCTTTCCCCCCTCCAAAAAAGTACCCTATACTGTCCAAAGCATTTGGTCCTGTTTAATAGCTAAAAACTCTTTTTTCCCACCTCTCTCTAGTTTGGCTCCAAGTCAATGCTGTTTTTCTCATTCCAACTGTTTTGGACATATGCTGGCCCAACTAACAATGGTAAACACAGCAAGCTGTCTCTGATATGGTGCTGATTAAGTCATCTTGTGAGCAAGCAGAGTTTGGATGTTAAGATGCTAAGAAAGAAATTACTTTCAGAAATTCTTCTCCCTTTGAAAAATATTTAGATTCTCAATTTTAAATTATATGATAAACAAACCATGGGATACTTTAAAAAATATATTCATTCAATGTAGGCTTAAGCATTTGCAATACAAAGAAAACTAAGACACGATCCTTACATTTATAGATTTTACAATTTAAAAGGATAAGGAAAAGCATAGGGAACAGTGAAACCCAAAGATGAGCTTAAACATAACTTTCTAGAAAGTAGCATTTGCTAAGTCGTAGAGGAAAAGAAGGTAGGAAAGTGAAATTATGAATACATTGAATTGTATTTTAATATCCTATTAGGAAAATATTAGTACAAAAGTAATATCTTAACCCAAGATTTAGGAACAAAGACCTAAAGAACATCAAGCATGTGGTACAAATAAATAACTGGAAGGAATATAAATATGATAGTGCATGAAATTATTATTCAGAATGAAAACAATTATTTTTAAAAGTTAGATTCAGTTTTGGTACATTAGAATTGAGCACTTATTTTTCACTTAGCTTAGATTGCTATAAGACAGCTTCCCCTCATTATGCAAATGGAATAGATAAAACCAAATTGTAAAATAAAGCCAGAAATAAAAGTTTTCTTTAAAAATGCATATGTATTTGGAAGCTTAAGAGGAATACAGAAGTCAAAAAATGGGCCACCTCAAATTTGAGAAAATTATAATATCTCATTTATTGATCAATAAAGCTCTCACCAAGTTACTACTATCCAAAATTTGAGTGTCATGAAAGCAAGGCAGATTAATTCATTCATAATTACAGATAATTATTTTTCAGTTGTACTCTTATGAACAACTTAACTCAGTTTTTTTTTTATTTCTAAATTATGTGTGCCCTGAAAATAGAAAGGTGAAGACTTTTGCTATCAAAAAATTTACCGTCTAAGCAGGGTGGGAATCCAAGAGAAGAGAGGTGACAAACCGGATGAAAGGTATAAAATAAGATAAAGACTATATTATCTGAACAGATAGTGACATCGATAGGTGCCAATTTGTGAGAGTTTTCTCTAAGAAAGGTATTGTGCTAGTAAGTACTTTAAAGACATTATGAAATCACAGACATAGGAAAAAATAATTTTGTCTGTAGGAGTCACTAGAAAGGCTTATGAGTACAAGATACTAGAGGCCAGAGGATGGGGAAACAGCTAGAAAGCGAATAGCAACAACAAAAGAATACCACAAGATAACCATTAAATAATTAGGGCTACCCAACACAGAATAGAAAGAAAAAGATGATGCATTAAAAAGACATCTTCAAATCAGTAAGATTTGAAGACCAATTGGATAAAACAAGTAGGAATTTTTTGTAAAATATCACTGATACATTTAAATTCTATAGCAATGTTAAGGCAATATTGAACTTTTTAATTAATTTTAAAGTCAGAAAGAAACTGTATGATTTTTTTTTCTTAAAGGAGCAAAATCTTTTGACAGCAAAATGGGAGCATATAAACGACGATAAACTATTTTCTTAGTCACAGAAGTTTCCTAACGGTACAAAGCCACATAATATATTTTGAAATTCTTAGAAACTTTTGATCAGAAAATACAGATCAAATAAAAGTTCAATAAAACATGAGCTGTATCATAAAAGAATAAAATTCATTAAAAAAAAGAACTGTGACACTTGTACATGATATTACAGATCATTTTGGAAAGAAATTAAAGGAGATCTAAATAAATGGAAATACATCCCATGTTTACTGATTAGAAAACAATACTCTTTCAAACTGATTCACAGATTCAGTGCAATCCCTATCAAATTCCCAGTTTTGTTTTAATTGTTTGCAGGAACTGACAATGTGATCTTAAAATTCATATGATGGACACCTGAGTGGTTCAATCCATTGAGGCTCTGACTCTTGATTTCGGCTCAGGTCATGATCCAGAGGTCATGGTATCAAGCCCGGCATCAGGCTCTGCGCTGAGTGTAGAACCTGCTTAAGATTCTCTGTCCCCCCCCCCCCCCCACCTCTCTCTCTCTCTCCACCTCTTCTCCTTTCCTCCACTCATACCCTTTCTCTTTCTCTCTCTCTCAAATTAAAAAAGGAATTCATATAGAAATGGAACAACTCAGAATAGCAGAAATAATCTTGTAAAGAAAATACAATGTGTAGGACTCACACTATCTGATCTTAAAATTCACTGCAAAAACTACAATAATCAAGACAGTGAAGTACTGGCATAAGGACTGATGTATCAACCAATGAAAGAATATTAAGAGCCTAGAAACAAGGCCTTACATTTATGGTCAATTACTTTTTGATGAGAGTGTTAAGACAGTTGAATAGGCAAAGAATAAATAGTCTTTTCAACAAATGGTGCTGGGACAATGAGATATTTGGATGCAAAAAAGTGAAGATGGAATCTTACCTCCCACCATACACAAAAGATCAACTCAAAATAGATTAACAGTCTTAAATGTAGTGCAAACTCTATAAAACTCTTAAAAGACAACATAAAAGTAAATCTTTGTGACTCGGATTAGGCAATGGTTTTTTAAGTAACAAAATCAAAAGCACAAATGAAAAAAAAAGAGATAAATTGGTCTATGTCAAAATTAAAACTTTTGTGCTGAAGATGATAATATGCATCCTCAGAATGGAAGAACGTATTTACAAATCACATATCTGATGAGGGTCTAGTATCCAGAATATATCAAATAAACTTTTAAGAGTTTAAACTCAAAACTACAAATACAAACGACCCAATTTAAAAAAAAAAAAAACAGACAAAGGGCTTGAAAAGAGTTCTTCAGAAAAGATACACAAATGACCAGTAAGCACTTGAAAAGAGAATCAACATCGTTAGTCTTCAGGGCACTGCAAATTAAAACCATAGTGAGATACCACTTCACACCTACCAGAATGGTTATAATCAAAAAGATCGATTATAACAAGTGTTGACAAGCACTTATGACCCAGGAATTCCATTCCTACATATATATAACAAGAGAAATGGAAAACACACCCACACAAAAACTTGTATGTAGATGTTCTCAGCAGTATTAGTCATAACAGTCAAGACACAAATCAACCCAAACGTCAGTCAACTGATGAACTGATAAAATGTGGCATATCCATACAGAGGAATATTATTCAGTAACACTAAAACTAAATGTAGAGCTAACATGGGCCAAACGGATGAACCCCTGAAAGGTTATGTTGTGTAAAGAAGCCAGTCACAGAAAACCAAATCTTGTATGATTCTGTTTACATAAAACATCCAGAATAGGTAAATTTATAGAGACAAAAAATAGATTAGTGATTGTTTATGGCTGGGAGGAGTGAAATGGGAAATCATCGTCAATGGGTATGAGTTTTTCTAGGGTAGACAAAAGTATTAAAAATTAGATTGTGGTGATGGTTGCATGATCTTGTGCATATACCAAAAAACATTGAATTATACATGCTAAATGAGTGAATTTTATGGTATATATCAATTCAGTTGTTAAAAATAATCTAATAAAATTGCCTAAATATACTGAGTCTAGGAATAACAAAAAGTGAATATACAGAACAAGATATTTCTTCATTTCAGAAACACAAAAGATAGTAATTTGAAAACTGTTGTTTCTTCTAGAAATTTTAAAGATGGTAGTTGCCAAGTGCTTTCAATCTAGCTGTTAAGGTTACATTTTTAATTCAACTCACACTCTTACTAGCTTGTTTTGGAGCAGCATGTGTGAAAAATTAACTTAAAATGCCGCCACAATATTGACTCCAACTTTTTTTTTTTTTAGTTTATTTATTTATTTTGAAAGAGAGAATGCGGGCATGTGTGCAGGGAAGGGACAGAGAGAGAGAGGGAGAGAGAGAATCCCAAGCAGGTTCCCCACTGTCAGTGTAGAGCCCAACACAGGGCTCAATCTCATGAACTGTGAGATCATGACCTGAGCTGAAATCCAGAGTCGGATGTTTAAATGACTGAGCCACCCAGGTGCCCCAATTGACTGCAACTTTTTAACCAAGACATCAAATGTTTCAAGAGAGAAAAATGCTTCATTTGCTTATTCTTTTCTTCCCCCCCCCCCCCCCCCCCCGCCGACAATCTGCACTTTCTAGGGCTAACTGATATAGTACGTAGGGACACGTGTGGTCAGCTTCAAAAGCTCTGGTCTCCGAACTGAAGAACTACTTCCTTTCTACTGCCTGGAGGAGAGGATAAGACAAGGTGAGGTCCAGGTAAAATTTCTCAACATGTAACCTGACTTCTAAGGCCTTCCCTCTGCCCCTTGCCTTTTCTTTAACATCCCCCTTCTCCCCACACTTCTAATGCTCCATCTCTGACTCTAGGTGAGCTACATCGTGTGGTCACCACAATTCTCATGTCATCGAAACATTTCACTTTTGTCCATTTCCCCCCTATCAAAACACAACTGGCCCTCAGCAAGGTTGCTCGATCTGTGCAGTCATCCCTTCAACAAATACATCGTGTTTATTATGTGTCAATCACTACACAGAGTGACAAAACATTGAACAAGGCACAAAGTTGGGGAGAAAAATATTTGGTTACACTATGGTGAGGAAGCATAACATCAGAGATATGCACAGGTCACCATGGGTGCACTTTACACAGCCAAGTTTTTGAGTTGGGCATATGCAGGAAACTTCAAGTTAATTATTGTCATAAGACGTACAGAGAAGATGTTGGTGGCAGAGTGACAAATGTCAAGGGTGGGGAGGACATGAAAGCTAATATTACATGACAAAGAGACTGGGACTTTAGAAAGCATTTATTGAGTGAATATTCAGTTAAGAAGCTGTATCAATGCCTTTACATCTATCTTGTTCAGTTAATCCTCACAACTGTGTAAAGTCTTTAATATTACAATTTCCATTTTATAGATAAACCAAGGTTTAGGACAGTTATGTTCTGTGCTCAGCATCTCTCAGCTGAGGGGTAACATATATGGAAAGTTAAGTCAAATCACTCGGAGCACAGTTAGGAAATTATTTTTTATAAGTTATCTAGATGAACCTTGCGATTTTCAGAAATGTTAGACAAATTAACTTTTAAATAACTAACAAAAAATATTTGCCTTTTGGAAGGAAAGGCAGAATGACTGAGATATTGGTGCACAAAGAAAATGTACCTGTCATATATTCCCTTGCATATTTTAAATTTCAGATCACATTGTATAGTATCTATTCGAGTAAATAAATAATCAAAATAAGTATAGGAAAATATAAGATTTGGATCATTTTGACCCAATTTTATATCTAAGCTTATATGTAGGTAGCACAGCCAGCATTACTGCTTGTAAGAAACAAATACAAAACAAACTTTAGAATGTGATACCTGAATTAGCTGTGGGTCTTTCATATATGGCCTTTATGATCTTGAGGTTCCTTCTATCCCAACTTTGTTGAGCGTTTTTATTAAGAAAGGATGCTGTATTTTGTCAAATGTTTTTTCTGCATCTATTGAGAGGATCATATGGTTCTTATCCTTTCTTTTATTTATTTTTTTTATCCTTTCTTTTATTAATGTGATGTATCACATTAACTGATTTGTGGATATTGAACTAGTCCTGCATCCCAGGAATAAATCCCACTTGATCCTGGTGAATGATTCTTTTAGCATATTGTTGGATCTGCTCTGCTAGTATCTTGTTGAGAATTTTTGCATCCATGTTCATCAGGGAAATTGGTTTGTAGTGAACAAGCATCTCATAGACTAAATAAAAGTTAAAAAGAAGTTATATTCCCAAAGCTGTTACTAAATAGTTGTCTCTATCTTGGCTGAGGCCCCAGGAAAATAGATGTCAAGTACTTCTGCATTTTAGACCACCCAAACAGGACTTCAGAGGAATACACTCAGAACCATTGTGGGCTTCCTTGACTCCTCAACACCGAAAGGTGTAAAAAAAGCTGCAGTAAAACTGGCCAAGGAGTTGGAGAAAACAGATGGAGAATTCTTGAGAGAGTGTCAATGTATTCCCCATCCCTAACCCCTCCTCCTTAGTGATGTAAGACTTGCTTGTCCCTCACCTTAAGATTAGTGATAAAGGCTTCAAAGAACACACTTAGAGAGCTTGATATGCTTCCCAAAGTTTTAGAGACAGGGTAGATTGGTTTCTGACTCATGACTAGGAGATCTAGTGGGTGAAAACCAAAGTTGAGAAGGTAGTTGAACCCATGTGGGAAAAGATACCTGATCAATAGGTCTAATGTGTGAGTGCATCATGGAACCAGATACAGGTCAGAAGAGAAACACAATGACAAGACTTTGGACTGTGTTACAATCTGCCCAGGAGGGCCAACTAATCAGTCAAGGAAACTGCAGCAAGAAAATCCTGAAGGTGTACAGGCTAGCGCCCAAAGTGTGAAAGAGCAGTTGTAACTGGCCAGTTCAGGAACTGTGAGCGAATGCACCCACAAAGGCCAGCTTTTATCACCTGGCCAAAGCAGGGATGTCTGCTCACAGGGGAATCCAACACGTAAGATCTTCCCCGCTTTGTTACCTCTCCTCACTGCCCACTAACCTCACACTTTTTTTCAAGCTGGTGGAGGAGGGAGAAAAACCAAAGGCTGGGAAAACAGCGAAGATGACTATGCCTCTCTCTTCTACTTAAGACTTATTCATGCAGCTGATCTGAACTAAATTGAGAAACTTTTAGTTTGAATAAAGTTTGACTTTTACATTGATAATTACTGAACTGAAACAATATACAGTTAAAGTGCCTTGAGGACCTTTAATTATCAGAGAGGGACCAGTAAAGCCATGGGGCTTATTAACAGTTTACCCTCAGTGTTGGGTCAGACTTCTCCTCCAGTATTAGTCTGAATGGGAAGGAAGGAAAGAGATTCAAGTTGGTTTTCTGTTGGCATCCTACAAATCCCACATTTCTAATATCAAAATTACAGTAGTTGTGAAAAAAAAAAACAATTAGTCTAAAGAGGGACTAAATCTACTCATGATGCTGACATTATTAGGACAAAATATTAGTGTGTTAGTTAAGGTACACCCTCAATTTCCACATCTGTAGAGGATGGTGTATAGATTTAGGGGACTGGCCCTGAAATGCAGTCATGAGGTGAGCCCTGATATAGAGCTTTTAGATGACCCTGACGGAACAATGTTTTCAGACATCATTCTTGTCACCTTTACCCCTTATGTCTCTCTAATTCCTTTGTTATCATGGCTCATGAAAAACTCCAATAATTGGAAATACACTACATTCAGGAATAAATTGTTTGCTTACTTATTTTTAGTAGTAGGAACATAAGTGTGTTTTCTGAGGATTCTGAAAATAAACCTGTTAAATGTGAAGAGAATAACCGTTCATGATTGGGTCAGGAAAGAGGACTGGTCACGTGAAGTTCTACATGACAAAGATTGTATCCAGTAATTTTGGTTTATTATGAAAAGAAAAGTTTTCTATATCTACAGACCAAAGTTTAACAAATATAAGATCATTCTTTAAAGAGCTTTTTGAAATGTTTAAAGTGTACGTGCTTGTTTATGCCAGGTCTCATATATCGTTAAAAGGCTTTTAGTATTAGATTCTTTCAAGTTCAGCAGGTGGTAAGCACAATTGTAAAAACAGAAGTAAACACAAGTGAATGTTGAAATTTAATTAAATGTTTATTAAGCTCACAATATGCCAAAAGCCTGATATGAACTTATAATTTATGTATAAATAAATAAAATGGTATCTTCTCATTTTAAATTATAAAAGTAACAGTATATTCACGGTAAAATATTGCAACAGTAGAAGAGATAAAGTAGAAGGGCAAAATCCCCTTTCCTCACTCCTGACCGCTTATTTCTGCTCCTAGAAGAAATCGCTATTGACAAATCCCTATTTCTTCTGTGTTCTTCCTGAGCTCTCCCTTTCATGAAGTGTTTTTTGTTTCTACCCCTGGTGTCATAGATAAAGCAGATGTCATTGCTCATATGAAGAACAAGCATAAGAAATATATTTTTATTTTCACTTTTAATAGAGAAAATTTAGGAAGAGATGACTTTATAATACACCAAGTATTTAGGTTAAATATAAAGAAAAACTCACCAACTTGCCATTGCTTTCAAGTTGTCAAAGCCCCGGAATAAAACACCAAAAGTATTTGCAGAATCTCCTTTGACCTACATCTGCTTTTTAAATTTTAAGTCAGTATCACATGGAGAACACATCTAGAATGTTGAACGAACAGGACTCCAAAATAGCTTCTTCTGACTTTAAAAATAACCATAATCATACTATTTCTGAAGTAGCTTGGAATGTGAGCACAGAATATTCTCTCTTCACTTATAACTAAAATGCTAATGAGATCCATTAAAAATTGCTCCTGAATCTATTTGTATTCCCAGGTAGATTTTCTTGTGAAAAGATATTCAGACCTCTTTGAATAAACAGTTAAGAGCTTTCTGAATTTACCATATAGGAAATAAATAAAGACACTTAAGCTAATCAGAAATCAAACGGTACTTATTAGATTTATTTAATTACTCCAAGGAATGATTTATCACATTATCCCTAAAACTGTTCTAAATGAGGTAAAATCCATTTAGTTTTCTGCTGAATTATGTGGCATTACCAACAATTTAACAGACACATGAAAATGTGCGGGGGAAACACTGAGAAACAGAAGTTTTATTGAGTTAAATATTAAGATAAGTGACAGTAAATTTTAAAATATTCAATTTACTTCCAGAGGAACATTTTTCCATATGTGGCATTTGGCTGCTGACTTCAACACTGGAATAGACAGAAATCAGGGAACCTAATTAAAGAGCTGAGAGAACATCTGGAAACTCAGTGAATATTATTTGGATATAAAGATTCTTTGGACTTTTGATTACATATGACATTGCTGTCTTAAGAGAATTTAACCTTCTTCCAATCTTTTTTGCCAAAAAACAAGACAACCATCATTTATATCTCCTCTCAGTAGGTATATCTTCTGTCCCATTTCTTATGTCTAAATCCTCAGCACCCAAGTCCATGCTCTATGAATAATTATTGGATGAATAACTGAATGAATGACTTAATGGGAATATTAAGAAACCAAAATTTACATTGAATTGACACAAATTCTTGTGACCATTTTTGGGTCCATGAAATTTTTATTCTTACCCTACCTATCCTTACAGAAGACATACTATAACCCCCTTGTAACAAGTATTTCTAGCACGAAGTATTATTTTTTAATACAACCATGACTTGCAGCTATAAACTTTTTGAACAGCTTGAGACAGTAACCCAAAATTTTAAAAACACATACTAGAGATCTTCTGATGGAATTTTTGGTGATATATACTTTCTCCAAATAAAAACCATTATATATTTATTATTAAAAAAACACAAGAAAATAAAAAAAAATCTAGGATTTTACTATCCAGAAATAATAATGGTGAGATCTACTTGCAGAGTGTATACATAATGAGACCAAACGATAGAAAAAACATATTTTTCACCTTGCTCTTGCACTGAATATTATTATACATTTTATCACGTTATTAAAACTTCTCATAAATGTAATGAAATAATACAGAACGTAGACTTACAGTAATTAGTTTAACCATTATATTACCTTTGGACATTTTAATTATTTTCAATTCCTTGTTTTTTAATCCTTTTATTATTACACTGGTGTAATGGGTATTGTAGAAAATTAGGAAATAAAAACAAAAGTTGGAAAATATAAACATGAATTTCTAACACCCCGTGGTTACCACTGTTAACCTGAGAACTGTTAAGTGTTAAGATCTTAATATATCCTGGTGGATCTTTTATGTATACACATATCCATGTATATGTATTTCTGTGTGTACACGTGCACTAAAATGAGATAATATATTCATTATTTTGTAGCTGTATAATTTA
Organism: Leopardus geoffroyi; assembly: GCF_018350155.1. NCBI lineage: Eukaryota > Metazoa > Chordata > Mammalia > Carnivora > Felidae > Leopardus > Leopardus geoffroyi. The sequence continues at coordinate 111,518,327 of NC_059331.1, read as the reverse complement.
TCTAGGTTGAAAAGTCTCTACCTTTCTATTTTAAAATAGTTTCACCTCATCTAAAAGCCAGATCATATTCACACACGATTCACCCAAATTGTCCATTAGACTTGGTTTGTTGAAATTACCTAAGGTCCCATTTTTATCACCCAGATTTGATGAAGACTTCCCTATTTTCTTGCTATTAGTAACAGTGCTTAAATGGAGACTTTTGTGCATAAGGCTTTTTCTATGATTAGAATTGTTTCCTTAGGAGAGGTTCCCAGAAATGGAATTAATGAATCAAATGCCATGAACTTGTAAATCTCTTCATACCTACTGCCAAATGACTTTCCAAAAGCATTGTACTAAATTACATTTGCAACAGCAGGGCATAAGAATTTTCTTAAAAAGAGCATAGTTAAACAGTAAAGGAGTCTTTTGAACAGAAATTTAATTGGATGTCAAGAAACAAGGAAACTACACAACTGATGTTTATATCATTTACCTGTCAAGTTCAAGTCAGCTTATTAAACATGTACTACACACATAGAATTTAACTAGGTAGGAAAGGTGCGTAGCATATTTCCTGTCCACAATAAGCACAGAATCTGTTGAGCAGCCATAAATAATCCATAACGTGATAAAAAGGTAATGCTGGAAGACAATGACAAAGATATACCCCAAACCTTGTAAGAGCGAACACAGAATCACCCAACCCAGTCTGAGAAAAAAGAAAGTTAATAAAAGGTTCTTGAAAGCTCTAACAATGTAGTTTATCTTGATGATTAAGCAGGAGGTAGACTAGACAATTAAAAAGTAAGGACAAAAAAAGAAGATAGTCATAGCGTAAGGATCAGCATGAGTTTCTAAAGTAATCTCTAACATGGTATAAATAGGGGCAACTGCCCAGCTGTTTTTCCTGTATTCTCTCAACTTTTATGGTACGTATCATTCCTTTAATAGAGTTTCAACAACAGAGTTCTATAGTCACTTCCTCTCCATGTAGAGTATACTTTAGCTCCTCTAACTGTTCTTAGTAGGAAGGGGTATAGTTAACGGCCTCTCTGGAAGACATGTGATAAGTATATGAATGTATTTTTCACTGTCACCATAACTAATGATACCATGGACATTCTCTGGTCAGGGCCCAGGGAAGTTTAACATGCCCACACGAAAAAGAACTGTTCCTCTCAAAATGCCAATAGTGCCCCACCCTCCCTTCTTAAGAGATACTGAGCCAGACTGTTAAAATCCCTGGGGACAAATATGGTATTCTACATGTTACCCTCATTGCACCTAGAACACATGGATGCTAGATATGTCATAAACACACAATGAATACCTCTTGATGGGCTTAAAATGAAAATCAGTATAATTTCAAAAGGAAGTAAAATGTTCAAAACAATTCACCAACTGTCTTATCATTTACTACTTACATGCGTCCTAATGAAGGGCATCACCAAAAAATGAGGAGGGTGTGAACTGCCTGTCTGTGAAATAAATCAATGGCAGCCACCTATCCGTTCACATTAGCAGAGAAAGCAAATCAGCTTTAATTCCCTCGATCACTTGCCACGGGGGGGGGTGGGGGTGGGGGTGGGGGGGGGAACATTCCTAGAGATATTCAAGATATGTGAAGACTTGATTTTTAAGTAATTGTGGCTCTAATCCCCTACCAATGGTCACCCAGATTGAAGCATAATCTTCTGAAGGTTAAGATTTAACACAAGTGCTGAATAAAATGATATATGGGTACAGTTTGTTCTTAATTATTTTATTGGACTTTTTGAAGTCTATAGCATATATTACCTCTAAAAGTTTCTTCTTAAAACAAAATTGCCATAATTTACTTTTTACCGAATCTTTACACACCATTAAAACACAGTCAGTTAGCCTTTAAGACAACCATACTGCTCTTGGGGAGAAAACACCCTAAAAACATAAGGTTCTTAACATTTTTATTTTACAATAAAACAGGCCACAGTCAAATAAACACAGTTCTGAGTTAAAAGTGGCAGGAGCATTAGGTTTCAGAATTATCGTAAAACAGGAAGGTTGTGAGGGTGTAACATAGGATGAAAGCAGCCTCAGCCCTGGAGCCTTCCTGCTGACTTGGGCCATGCCAAAATACACAGTGGTTTACATACAACACAAACACATACAAAGGTGCGCACACACAATACTCAAAAGGAGTATTTGGGGGAACTATGATCTTTCATAAAGTCCAGTTCAAGAGTAGAAGATAATAAAAGGTTCAAAGAGTTAATACAACTACTTCTGAAAATAAAATGCTGCCAGAACATTTAGAATACAAATGGTTTGCGAGTATGTGCATATTAGTAGTTTCTAGTAAGGTAATGCCATCTGGGAGAATAATCTCTCCTTGATAGTTCTGCAGACACACATACATACACCGAAATGCATGGCAAAGGTTATACCTCCAGTCAAAATTCTCCCTAAACAACTGATTTGAGACCACACCTCACAGAAAAACTAAATATCTATATTGGTAAATACGGCTCAAAATATATGTTGTGGCAAAGAAAATATACATTGTGGTAAAGAGTGCTGTACCTACAGTTAGAGCCACATTCCAGGAAAAGGAGTAAGAGAATATGCCAAATGGAGGTAGCAGTTAAATTGCTCACCAGAAAAATAAAGAAAACCGGGTCATTATTTTTCCTTCCCTGAAATAAAGAAGCAGCTTCTGCTTAGTTTGGAACAGTCACTGTAAAAAGGGAGGCTTGTGTTTATTCAGCTCTGTTCTCAGCAGTCCAGTTCATTGGGTTTGTTGTTTTTTGTTTTTTGTTTTAAAATTTTTAACACTGTAACAGTAATTTGTGGGTACTGCAAAGCTTACTTACGAAGTGGCAGATATGAAGATTGTACAGTAGAATATAAGCAAAAGGCAACACAAATACATGCAACTTAATTTCAAAATATTCTGTAGGCTCAAAGACAGAAATTTTCAAAAACCAAAAAACCTAGCCCTTTTCCTAGATAGCAAAACTGCATTACTATTTTTTACCTATAATCCTTCAAGTGCTTGATATCTTGATATCCTTAAGTACAACATACAAACAAATTTCATAAGACAAACTTCCATATATTAGTCACCACTGGAAATGAATTCTTGTATTATTTTAATCACAGTTATGACAAAGGATTGTTTGAAAATTCCAAGACAAATACTTAATCTTTTAACATGCACAGGTACGTGAGGAAATGTAGCACAAAAAATAGTTTTATTTATAAAAGATGCTAATAACACGATTATAATAAAGATAAGCTTAGTTTATTTTTCCTCAAATAATTATATATAAAATACATTTCAGTTTAGCCTCCTGTAACAAGTGTAATGGGCAATTTATTAAGACATCACACCACCATTTACTGTAAATAAGGATCAAATAAATACAGAATCACTATACAAAAACTATTAACACCAAACCTAGTTCTTTTTTTTTTTTTAATTTTTTTTTCAATGTTTATTTATTTTTGGAACAGAGAGAGACAGAGCATGAACGGGGGAGGGGCAGAGAGAGAGGGAGACACAGAATCGGAAACAGGCTCCAGGCTCTGAGCCATCAGCCCAGAGCCCGACGCGGGGCTCAAACTCACGGACCGCGAGATCAAGACCTGGCTGAAGTCGGACGCTTAACCGACTGCGCCACCCAGGCGCCCCTGCACCAAACCTAGTTCTTAAAGCAATTGCTTCTCTGTTTCAAACTTGAATAATAAAAAAATTAAGAATACAGTATGCCAAATTTTCAACAAAACAAAAATTAAGATCTTGTTTCTCAGGATAAAAATAGAATAAAAAAAAAAAAAACAACCAGGGGTACAGCAACATTGAATCAGAACACACCCAGTTGCACTGTTGGTAACAGATTTATTTTAGTAACTGGATCTCTTTTGATACATTTCTTCACTTGGCTTCAAGGACATTACACTCTCAAGTTTCCTCCTACTGAACTTGCTGGTTTTTCTTGGTCCTCTTTTCTTGGTCTTTGCTTTTTGCCTTGTGACCTCTTAATTCTGGAGTTTCCCAGAGCTTAGTCCCTAGTCCTTTTCTCTATCTACAGTGACTCTTCTTTGGTGAACTCATTTAATCTCATCATAAATGTCACTATGTGGTGGCAACTCCAAAACATATATCTCCATTCTGGATTTCTCTCCTGAACTCTAGATTCATATACCCACCTGCCAACAAGCAACCTCTACTTGTATGTCTAAAAGATATCTCAAAGTTGCCATATTTAGAAATGAACTCCTGATTTCCCCCTCAAACCCACTCCATCTGTAGTCTTCTCCATATTGGTTGTTGGCAACTCTATCCTTCCAATTTTTCAGGCCCAAAATGTTTGGAGCCATCTTTTCCTCCTTCTATGCTCTCTCACTCTACATCAAATTCATCAGAAAATCCTACTGAATGTATCTTCAAAAATATATATGTGTGTATGTGTGACCAAATATATTATTTGGTCAATAATATAACCACTTCTGTAACTCCACTGCTAACAAAATAGTATAAGTCAAATGTCTTTCTCAAAGGATTACCAGGGTCCAAAACTAACTCAGATCACATGATCCTCTACTGAAAACCCTATAATGGCTGGCCCTTTTCCTCCATGTAAAAGCAATGACTCTCATAGTCCTATGTGATCAGTCCTTTCTTCTCCCCTCTGAGCTTATCTCCAATCAGTCTCACCTCACTGACTCTCCTCTAGTCACACTGGCCTCCCTGCTGCCCCTTAAACATTCCAGGCATCTCCCATCTTAGTTCCCAAAACACTCTTGCCTCAGATCAATTTATGGCTAAAGCCTTTACTTCCTCACACAGTGTCCTACACATTATTTTGTTTGGAAATTATAACCTTCCTTCCATTCCCCACTCCATAACTCCCATCTCTTAGTTTTTTCTCTGTAACTCCTACTAACTTATAAAATTTATTTATGTGTTAAATCTATTATCTTTCTGACAACCCTTCTTAGGATATAAGCTTCAGGAGAGCAGCAATTTTTCTCTGCTTTGTATCTGCCACATACCAGATACTTAATCAGTATTTACAGGATAGAATGAATGGAATACAATGGATTGGGAAATCATAAAATACAATGGTATGGGATGGAACGGAATGGAATGGAATGGAATGGAATGGAATGGAATGGAATGGAATGGAATTGGGTCAAAAAGAACGGAAAAGGTTACTATAGCAATTGGCTACTCTGGTCTGAAATCTGCTCCACTTAGTATCATTGGCTCTGCTTTTGTTTCTAATCTGTAAAACAAAACAAAACAAAACAAAAACAAACAAAAAAGCAAAAATACCCAGTGGAGCACCAAAAGAGCAATGATATAGCTATGAAATGATCTATATTTTTAATTAATTAAATCACAATAAAATGGATATATAGTGAAAATACCGCCTTTCTAAAAACTAAGGTACTAGTCAGAAGGCCAGAACCAGTGAGGACATATTCCTAAATGAGAAAAATAAGAAATATCAAAACAATATACAGAGACCAGTGATTTGGGCCAGAATAAGTTAATACCTACTCTCCTCATTTACTTCAAAGTAACCCTTTTCCATTAAATAATACTATTGCACAAAGGATGGCTTAAAGAAAACCTTTTTATTCTGAAAAGTTTTTGAAGTCACAGAGAATTGCAAAAATTGAACAGAGAGGACCCCTGTGTGTCCTTCACCCAGTTTTCCTCAATGGTTACATCTTATATAATTACAGAATAATATCAAAATCAGGAAGATAACATTGATATAAATTTATACATGTGTGTGACCTTTTGGGACTGGGTTTCTTCACCCAGCATAATGTCCTTGAGATCCATCCAGGTTGTTGCCTGCATCAATAGTCCTTCCATTTTTATTGTTGTGTAGTATTCCATGGTATAGACATACCACACAGTTTGTTTAAACATTAACCTGGTGAGGGACATTGGGGATGTCTACTGTTTAGACTGATTACAAATAAAGCTGCAATGAATAATTTTGCAGTTTTTTTGTGTAAACATAACTTTTAATTTCTCTAGGATAAAGAAGTGCAATTGCTGGGTGATACAACAAGTGTATTTTTATATGTTTTAGGAAAAAGCCAAACTGTTTATCAGTGTGGCAGCATCAATTTACATTCCCACTAGCAATACATGAATGATCCAAATTCTCTGTATCCTTGTCAACATTTGGTATTGTCATTTTTTTTTATTTTTTTTTCAACGTTTATTTATTTTTGGGACAGAGAGAGACAGAGCATGAACGGGGGAGGGGCAGAGAGAGAGGGAGACACAGAATTGGAAACAGGCTCCAGGCTCTGAGCCATCAGCCCAGAGCCTGACGCGGGGCTCGAACTCACGGAGTGTGAGATCGTGACCTGGCTGAAGTCGGACGCTTAACCGACTGCGCCACCCAGGCGCCCCTGTATTGTCATTTTTAATTCTAGCTGTTCTAACAGGCATATATTGACATGTCTCTGTGGTTTTGGTTTCATTTTCATAATGGCTAATGATATTTAACATCTTTTCATGTGCTTATATGCTGTTTGTGTATCTTCCTTACTGAAATGTTTCTTCATGTCTCTTGCTCATTTTCTAATTGGACTATTTGGGTTTTTTTTTTTTTTTACTGTTGAGTTTGAGAGTCACTCATACATGCTAGCTGTGTCCTTCAGTCATATATGCAGTTGCAAGAATTTTGCTTTTTTATATAGCCACAGTTTAACTCATAAACTCTTTATATATACACTTATTAAAGCAATAAACCCAAGAGCTCATTATACATCAGATATAATTATACTGAAATGACTGCAAAAATTCCTTTTTTTGTTTTTTTTGCCTTTAGTTTGTCAATGTCTATTAATGTTATCTCTTTAACCTTTCTCTGCTTCCTTGAAAAAAATAATACAAAAATAAATTTTTAAATAAAAATATGTGCCAATATGAATGCTACATTCATTCATGTATGCTTATTCTATAGATGCATGTAGCATGTATTAGTATAAATCCATAACACACACACACACACACACACACACACATCTCAGCTTTTATATCCAGTGCACAAAAATTTCAGGGTCAAATATTGTCCTTTTATCACTTGGTAGAACATAGACCAATAGGTTCCCAACTAATGTATTTCTAACATTCAACACTAGTTTCTATTTTATGGAAAAATCAAACTTACTCTCTTATCGTATGTGACAAATATCTCACATTCTTTTTGATAATTTAAGAGTTTTTTTTAACATGAATCCTTTGTTACAAAATTAAAACCTGTCTATTTTAGCAAGTGAAACCTGTGTTTATGTGTGAGGTTCCAGCCCTTCTGTTTTTCCTAAATTTCTTTTATATGTTAGGTCTTCTGATCTTTCAATCACACATCACACTACTCGTTATCAGCTTTTGCAGAAATATCATCATCATCACCATTGTAGTAGCAATTAGTGTCCGTCCACAGAAATAGAACACACGCAAGCTACTCCAATAGAATAAAATCAACATGATGAAATTCATTGAAGAAGCATTGCAAGAGATGAAAGAAATAGAGGAAAGTAAGGTAACTCAGAGATTTAACAAGTGCTGCTGTCTCAAGGATCGGAGGAACAAGAGAAGGTATAGTACATTACAGCCCAGAAGCTGGCAAGAGGGAACCAGAGACCCAGAAGGTCATCAAAGTGCTACCCTCATGGTAAAAAAAAAACGAGGCCACAAGACTTGATCTGGGATCATGGAGATAATGCAGTCATTTGGACCGATTTGGAGCTATGACATACACTGGGACCATGGAGGGAAGGGCTTCCTGAAGAAAGGGGGCACAGAGTGGGACAAGGGGTGGGAGGTATAAAGAGCTTTCCCAACTGTCTTTGAACCTCCACCCAATACTTCCCTTTGGCTAAACCAAGAAGAAAACAGTTACCAAAGGATCAGCGGTTTGCCAGCATCAACTGTATGCAAAGCAGAGCAGAGGAGGGTAAGGGAAGAGGGTGACCAGTGGGATTGACGATCAGGGTTAGTATACAGTAAATCGAGCTGAGGAAGTTAAGTAAGCCAGATGTTACAGTCAGGCTGCATTTTAGCAACCCTATAAAAACAGCTGATAGAATTCAGTACTACTATATATATTGAGTCTTAATGATTACCTTGGAGTATAATTATCCATGGGGTCTATGATCTCCAATTCTCCCAGGCTAGTTATAACTAAGCAAGACTAAGGAACACACAAATGGGCAGAAGATTTACTTTGAACACTCTGAGGTGGGAAAAACTGGACTGTGCCCCTGGTGACATAGTGAATCTCCCAATTCTGCTCTCACTGGGGCCCTTCCTGTGAATATGTTTACATTTTCTAATTCACTGTTTCACACCAATAAGGGGGTAAATACCATCATACAACACAGAACACCAACAAAACTGAAATCTTGTCTATTTTTAAATGGCAATATTTTCTATCAGCTTCATCCTAGGCTGTTTAGGTCAAACAAAAGAATGAGAAAAAGGAAAAGGAAGGTGTCAGGATGGGTCAGGTTGAAAGAAGAGAAGCTACAGTCTACTCATTATCTCCTTTGTGGTTAGGTGCAGTTCTGGCTGCTTGCCATTAGGTAGATTGCCTAATACTCACAACAACTTTGAGAGGTAACAATTCTATTCTAAGTTTACAGATCACAAAATTCAGAGTCAAAGAGGCTGAACACCATGCTCAAGATGTATCTCACTGAGTGTGGGATGCAGAAGGCTATTTACATTCCTTTTGAAACGTCAACTACCTTCTAGTACACCAAGAATGTTTCTGTAAGCTTATACTCTTAAGTCATATTTTACACTGAAAAGATTATTTTTTATTTGAAACAAAATAAAATTCCTAAATGTAAGGAGAACATCTCTTTCCAGCATCTATGTAATCACTAGGCAAGGGCATGTAGTGCTTGGCAAAAGGGACAGGAAGAAAAGCATCCAAAAATTTAGGAGATATTCAAATTGTTCCCTCTTACATATTCCTACAGAATAAGATCACAGTTGTGTCAAAATGCATAATATAAGTGAGAATAGAAATTTGTAGTGGTAAAAAATAAGTCAATGTAATCTGAGGAACTTAACTTGCAAGTACTAAAATCAAGAAATTGCAATCCAGAGACTCACAGGCCAAAGAGTAAGAAAGCCAAGCTTTTTTTTTTTCCCCATGATTTTGACCACATATAAATAAAGGGATATTTAGGGATCTCTTAGCATACAGTGAACTAATAGGTAGAATTTCACTAATTACCGTATCATTACCTTGACATTACAGTGCACAATACCCCCTTTATTCATTTATCCCATACCCAACATTTTATATTTATTAAATTTCCTGTAATCTTCAGATGGATGTTTACTTGGCATCTCACACCTCACACTTGGACCGTGAGTATGCTAAGTGCTGGGGATACAAAGTACTAAGGCACAGTATCTATTCCTGGGGAACTTTAAATCTAGCACAACACTTCCCAACTTTCTCCTCAGTGGTGCCCTTAGCATCTCAGTAATTTTTTTTTCTTTTTTACCAAACATCTGAGCCACAAGAAATACTTATTAATAGAGTTTACTGCCTTGTCAGGTCTAAACTACTTAGTAACTATTAATATCCTAACAACTTAACATCTTTTGGGCACTGAACAACTTTTCAAACCTTGGAATCAGACTGGAAACACTTTCTTTTCATGTTCCAGAATGATTCTTATAAAGTACTTGGTTTTTATCACAGCAATTTCCAAAATCCAAGTTCTGCAAAGGTATGATGTTATGAAAAGCAATGAAGAGATCTAATGTTCAAATTCTGAACTTCTTTGAGCTAGTATTTCATGTATTGTGTGACAGATATCTTTGTGCCCATTCAAAATCTGAAATGTCTCATAGCACTCTTATGGGTCGACCCTGAGGTCCCTAAGCACACAATTTGGAAACTAAGTTTATTGCAGAGTTTCTCAACTTAGGCACTTTTGGCTGGAGACTTTTTTGTTGTAGGGGGTGCTGCTCTGTGCATTGCAAGATGTTTAGCAGAATCCCTGGCTTCCACTCAGTAGATCCCAACAGCACACACTCCTTTCAGTTATAACAATCAAAACTGTCTCCAGACATTGCCAAATGTCCTTTGGAGTATAAAATTATCCCCTTTTGAAATTCACAGCTTTAATGGAAAGCAGAGTTAAGTAAATGCACTTTTGCCAAGGGATAGCATAAACTCTATGATAAAGGTAGCCATTTGGCAATGACCTTCATAATGCCAATCTAGGGATAAATTTTTAATGCATTTGACTCATAATTACCCTCTTAATTACCTTCTTAAAACACTACCTTTCCTTGAGCTTCTAATACTGCACTTTTCTGTTTTTCTCTCTAACTCACTAACCATCACTCCACAAACTTTCTGTTAGACCCTCTTTTCTGCCCTCTTAATGGTGGAGAGACCCAGAACTCAGACCTTATTTCTTCACAGTCTATACTCACAGCTATGTCAGTGGACATGTCAGTACCATCATTTTAAGTATAATATATATGCTGATGATGCCCAAATTCCTATCTTTGACAATCCCTCTCCTAACCACTCCTGTCCAACTATTCCCTCAACATGTCCAAGTTGATGTTTGTTTGGCATTTAACTCCTAACATAGTCAAAACCCAATTCTATGTTTTCATTCCTAAACACACTCTTCAACTAGTGTTCACCATATCAGTAAATACCACAAAAACCCACCCAATTATTCAGGCCCAACAGCTCAAGCGTTGTCCTTGAGGCTTTTGTTTTTCTTCATCCGAGATCAAATCTAATGAATCCTGTCAACCCTATTTCAAAATAGCTTTCAAATGTGATCACTTCTACCTACCTTCACTACTGTCACCTAAATCCAAGCCACCATCAGCCCTGACTTCCACTGTGACTGCCTCTGATTATTCCACTTCGATTTTTACTTCTAACAATCATACAGCAGCAAGGATGGTTTTAAAGCATAAATAAGATAATGTTACTACCATGCTTAAAACCATACAGGGTAAAATCCAAAGATCTTACTATGGCCTTCAGGATTCTCTGGATCTGATGTCTAGATGCCCTTCTGGTCTCATTTCTCATTGATCTTCTCTCGGTCCAAGTCTCCAAACCCATTTTCTGTTCCTGGAATGTACTAAGCAAGCCCAGGGTTTTTATATGTGTTATTCCCATGCCCAGAATGCTTTTCCTTCAGATATTTCTGTTGCTTGTGAATGAAACCAGAATATGTTATCCCCAAGTATGACTCTGTGATATAAAAATTATTTTAAGCTCAAGGCAATTAAGAAGCAACAAATGCAGGAAAAGCTCTCTCAACCCTCCCCCTTTTCTGAATAAAGGCAGCATATAAATTGTCCTTTTGCTGGAAACACTCTTATTAGCCCAGAGAAAGCACAAGAGGAATCTGCAAACAAATCTTTCTCCCTTAGTTTTCTCCCATGTATTTACTTTCCCACAGTTTTCCACCCTTGGGAGCCTAAAACTACTATTGCTACTCCTAACATTTTTCTAAAAAAATTACTGTTCTTTATTGAATAACCGTCCTCATTCATTGTTGAAGATACTATATAATCTGCAGTTCTAGGTCACCACTTTGAATTACTCTTTGTAAATGCTTCTCCCTTATGCCTTATACCGTATGCATTAATAATTTTTTCTCTTGTAAATCTGTCTCTTTGAATCCCAGATGAAAAGTGAAAATGGGTAGAAGTAAAGTTTTGCCTCCCTTATACTTAGTACTTTCTTCTTCTATGTCCTGCTCAAAATCATCTCTTAAGATACATTTATTTTTTATGGTTTATTTGTTTATATTCCATCTTCTCCACTGGAGTATAGATCCCATGAAAGCAGGAAATTTCGATTTTTTTTTTTTTTTTTTTTTTTTTTTTGGTTCACCGAGACTATAGTCAGTACCTACAATAGTATCTGGCATTTAGTAGTGGCTCAAAGTATATTTTGTTGAAGAATACGTGAATAGCAAAATAGATAAAGGCATGAATGAATCGGTCTGAAAGCTATGCCACAAGAATACAGAGAGACAAAACATTTGAGTCTGAATGGGTTGGGTTTAGGACAAGTTTCTTAGAGCAAGTGATGCTTTAGCTTGGTCTTGAGAAGAAGAGAAAAGCCAAAAGGTAAGAAAAGCAATCCAAGTTGAGAAAAGGGGTTGGTGGGTCAATGCTCAGAGAGTGAAGCAACAAGATTTGTTCAGGAAACTGGGCAGGTAAGCAGAGCTGGGGCAGAAGTCCTCAGCCATTGTATGCAAAGTACATCATGCAAAGTCACCATTCACATGCCCAACAGAAAATCTTTCACGTGGTTCTCAAATGGAGATGCATGTCCCTCTACTTATGGTGTATCAGAATCTCATAAAGTAAGAGGGTTGTGAAACTGGGAAGGAAACCTAGGGAGAATAAACGCTTAGATAAGTAGGCAGGATTTGCCAAAAAATAGCTTTAAAAGGAGAGTGTTTATGGGGCACTTGGGTGGTTCAGTTGTTTAAGCATCTGACTTCAGCTCAGGTTATGATCTCACAACTTGTGAATTCAAGACCCACTTCGGGCTCTGTGCTGACAGCTCAGAGCCTGAAGCCTGCTTCAGATTCTGTGTCCCCCTCTCTCTTTACCCCTCCCCTGCTCATGCTCTGTCTCTCTGTCCTTCAAAAATAAATAAACATTAAAAAAAATCTTAAAAGGAGGGTGTTTATGTGTATATGCTCCTACACACCTAAGGATTGTTAATACTATCTTGGATGTGATGGGGGCATTTTGAACCAAGAATTACCATAGTCAGAGGATTTTCTCAGTTTTATAAATATTACTTGAAAATGTGATACCTATGTATTATATGACATAAATACACCATGAGTTCATTTCATCAGCCTTCTATTATTCAGTTTGTAAGTTGCTTCTGGTTTTTGCTGTCACAAATAACAGAGTAATCAACATACTACTTTATTAATTTTTGAGCATATTACTCCCTTAGGATAAATTTCTAGAACCAGATTTACTGTTAAGGGCTATAAATATTTTAAAGCTCTGATATATACTGCCAAAAGATCTTCCAGAAAGAATATAGTTACATGTTTTCCCAACAGTTTATCAGTGCCTTTTTGTCACACAGTTATTAATACCAAGTATTCTTTTAAATTTCAAATTTAATATATTTAAGTAGTACATCATGATGCTATTTTGCATTTTCTTGATTTTTAATAATACTGATCATTGTTCCATGTGTTTACTATCACTGGTACATCTCTCCTTTTAAATCGTCTGCACACATCCTTTGGAAAGACAAATCTTAGGAGTTTCCTGTATTGCACAAATATTGCTAACATTTAACAGTATTCAGCTGTTACTACAAACATTTATTAACCTAAGTGTACTACGGGCCAGAAAATGTTCTAAATATTTTAGATGTATATCAGTTCATTTAATCCTCATAACAGTCATATGAAGGTGGTTTTATTAATGTATTTATTTACAGATGAAGACACTGAGGTATGGAGAAATTAGTAGCTTGATCAAGTTACACAGTTATTAAAAGACAGAGGTAAGGTTTGCCTCAGACAGATTCTTAACTTTTTTTGGAGGAGAATATCTGAAGGGAAAATGAATTTAATTTTGTACATGTTGACTTTCACAAGCCTATGGAATATTAGCTTAGTGGTTCTCAACAGCGGATAATACTGGTCCCCGGGAGAACTTTGCCCATTTTCTGTAGACATTCTTGGATCATCACAACTGGGGAGGGGTGCTACTCGCCTCTAGTGGGTACAGGCTGGAGATGCTGCTAAACATCCTGTAAGGCTGAGGGCAGCCCCCTACAACAGAGCATTGGCCAGCCCAAACTGTCAACAGCACTGACGCTGGGAAACCTCCATCGACGTGGCTATATTTAATATGGAGTTTGGAATTGAGAAAAATGGCCTAGGTCAGAGAGAAAGATTTGATACAAACAATATAGAGGCACACTGTAAAAGGATTACATTTCTATGTGATCATATGCTGCTATATGCTTCTCTGCTCACTAGCAGCTTGTATCAAATTTATTATTAAGCTTTCAGAATTAAATTGACTATAAAGGCTGAACATTTAACTACATATAATTCATTTATAGAGCACCCTGTTTTTCAGTAATTGTACAGAGAAATTAGGATTCCTGTTCTTGTTCCAAAAACAATGATGCAAAACAAAATCCCATATAATTATTATGTTTGTGACCAAAATGCTTGCAAGCAAATGGGGTCATTGCTGAGTAACACAAAGTGGAATATTTTAGACAAATTAGGCAATTCCAGTAATAGGAAACACGAAATTAAAGAAAGAATATATTAGAATTACAAGAACATTGTAAACAGACAGACAATTAAGGCACACTTTGAAACATTAGCTAGTGAGCCATGTGGTAAAAGGACTATTGCCATGTCTATCGACATGTCTATTGACATGGCAAGGCATACTTGATGGTTCAAAGAGTTTCCTCAGGAACTTAAGTGCTACTTTCACTATTTGGAATTTTGGCTGGCATGCCAAGTTGCCAAGGTCACGTTCTGCTGGCAAGCAGCAAAGTAAAAGGTACTGGTCCATGCACATTAGCAAGGGGCACGGTGCCAACTGGAGGGCACGGTAAAGGCCAGTTGCTTCCAGAATTTAAAAAAAAAAAAGTGTTATAACTACTTGTATTTTAAAGCAGTATTTCACAAAAATCAGGGCCCTTGAATGTTTGAAACATTTTACGGTTATTTCCAGCTAGAAAAATGAAACAACCATGACTATAGATACCAGGTATTTTAGTGGGGAGGAGTGTGTGCTCTGGAGTCAGATACCTGGATTCAAACCATGACTCTGCCACTTACTAGCTATATGATCTTAAAAATTTTTTAACATTTATTCATTTTTGAGAGACACAGGGAGACAGAGCATGAATGGGGGCAGGGCAGAGAGAGAGGGAGACACAGAATCCAAAGCAGGCTCCAGGCTCTGAGTTTTCAGCACAGAGCCCGACAAGGGGCTCGAACTCACAAACCGTGAGATCATGACATGAGCCGAAGTCGAACACTTAACCAACTGAGCCACCCAGGTGCCCCAACTAGTTGTATGATCTTAGGCATATTATTTAACTGCTTTATGACTCAGTTTCTTTATCTCTAAAATGGTATCTATCTCCCCAGGTCCTTGCAAGAATCATATTAGTTAATACCTATAAAATCCTTACTAAATGCTCACTAATCCTGAGTATTTTAATATAATTTTTGTCTTAGTCTGCCTGGACAGCAGTAACAAAATACCACAAACTGGGGGACTTAAACAACAAACGTATGTTTCTCATAGTTTTGGAGACTGAGAAGTCCAAGATGAAGGTGCTACCCTGTGGGAAGAGCCCTCTTCCTGATTTGTAGATAGCTGTTTTCTTGTTTGATCCTCCCAGTGTGGAGGGAGAAGGAGAGGGAGTGCTCTCTGGTCTCTTCTTATAAGGGCACTAATCCCTTTATAAGGATCCACCCTTATGATCTCATCTAAACCTAATTACTCTTAATAAAATCACCTTGGAGGTTAGGCCTTCCACATATGAATCCGGGGGCGGGGGGAGGGGAGCAAAATTATGTTATGCAGTCCATAAGAATTTCAAAACAAAACAAGACAAATATCGTGTGGTTAAATGTTCTTTTCCTAAAGATAACAGTCTTAAATCACAAAGAATCTCTCCTAGAGTTATATGTTCATCATTCATGAAAATTCCCTATTCTTCCAAGGATGTTAATGCCTACTCTGAACTTCTGTTATCATAATTCACTTTGCTTAATATAGTACTGACATAATCTTGAAATACTATGTAAAGATTTCATGCCATTTAACTCCTCATATGCATATACCTTGATTCTTTTTTTTTTTTTAAGATTTTGTTTTTTTTTAAATTTATCTATTTATTTTGAGAGGGAAAGAGAGAAAACAGGAGCATGGGAGGGACAGAGAGAAAGGGAAAGACAGATCCCAAGTAGGCTCTGCACTATCATTGTGGAGTCTGACACTGGGCTCAAACTCACAAACTGGGAGATCTTGACCTGAGCCAAAGTCAAGAGTCAGATACTTGACCAACTGAGCCACCCAGGCACCCTGCATATACCCTGATTCCTCACAAGAATTTTTTATAGTATGTTTTGGACTGTTTTGAAATGAGGACTTTTTTCAATATGAGAACATGCCAAGTTCTTGTGTGCCTCCAAGCCTTAGTTAAGCAAGGTGTCCAATACATCATTAGTAGTCAATGAATATTTGTTAAATAAAAGAACAGAAAGATTTAATAAGGTTCTGTTGATTTGATGATGACATTATATATGAGAAACAAGGCTCTACCTTTACAATTTTTTCTTATACCTTGTATTCTTCCCATTCACTTTACTTTCTTCCCTTTTATTTATTTTTTGTTTGTTTGTTTGTGTTTTTATATTGGCCTGTAGTAAATTGGACTCTTTTGGTGTACAGGTCTATTAATTTTAGCAAAGGTATAGATAATATGACTATACTCACAATCAGGATACAAAACAGATCCATCACCCCAAAAAGTCCCTTATGCTACACTTACCCCAACCACTGGCAACCACTAATCTGTTCTCTGTCACTGTAAGTTTTATTTATAATATTAAAAATTTTTTTTCACTGTTTGTTTGGAATAATTTCAAATTTGCAGAAATGTTGTCAAGATAATATATCAAGTTCAGCCTTCACTCCACTTCCTCTAATGTTACCATCATACATAACCTTAGGACATTTGCCAAAACTAAGAAATTAAAACATTGATACAATACTAGGAGCTAAACTACACATTTTGCTTGGATTTCATCAGTTTCCCCTCTGCATCCTATTCACTAATCCAAGATCCAGTCCAGGGCGCCACGTTGCATGGAGTGGCTGCATCTCATTGATCTTCTCTGACATGTGGTGGTTTCCAGTCTTTCCTGGAGTTTCATAACCTTCACACTTTTTAAAGATTACTGCTCAAGTATTCTGCAGAATTTTCCTCAGTTTCAGTTTGTCTGATGTTTTTGCATTATTAGACTGAGGATATGAATTCTGGGGGAACATAAAAAGGTGAAATGCCTTTCGCCTCACATCCACATAAGTACAGTAGATCTCCACACATATCACTGGTGATGTTCACTTTGATCCCTTGGTTAAGGAGGTTTCTGCCAGGTTTCTCCACTGTAACATTACTATTTCCCCTTTCTATACTCCATTCATTGAGTCATTCATGGAGTCACTAATTTAGTATTGTTATTAGGACTGCACTACTGCAAACAACCCTATCTTATGAAAGGAGCTTTTCATTTACTCCTCAGCATAAACATGAGACAAGTATTATCATCCTGATTTTATAAAGGAATTGAGGCTCACAGGAGTTAAATACTGCTTAAATAGTAAGAGGTTAGAAGTAAAATCAAGTCCATGAAGATCTGATTCCCAAACACTTGCTCTCTTCTTACCAGGCTACTCTTTCATCTACCCCCAAACACATATAAATGAAAAGTGAAGCAATAAATTCCTGTCACTGTTTCTAAGTATGCAACTCACATATTTCACTTTTCTACTTTAACATACCAACATATTGGAACTAGTGTGTATATTTCATAAATGTGGCTGAGCTGTGTGAGAATTAGCAAACTGATAGACAGGACCTGTCATTAGTGGGGATACCAGACAACATAGTTAAACATCACCAAGTCTGGGAAGAAGGGGCCCAAATGGAAAGTGATATCCCACAGGAGGATGAAAGCAAATGCATGACCAGAAAAGAAATTCAGAAGGTGAATGCCAGAGAAGTGTACAGAAATTAATGGCAGAGAATTGTCAGGGGAAAAATACTGTAGCTCTCCTCTCCCATACAATCAAGGCTATAGGGAAATGAATGGCCTACAGCAAAATAACTCCATGATAACTTGCAGAGCACAGCACAGAGCAGGGATCATTCCAGTCATTAAGAACAATGTACCGCCTGAGACCTATGGAGGCCTGGAGGTGTCATCCATCAACTGAGGCCTTAAGAAAGATGCTGGTCTACCTCTTTACCCAAAAGTTGAAACTGAGATGCTCAATTTCAGGATTTGGGCGTTTCCAAGAGTTGTAAAGTCTGTGAGCACCTAATGGTTAAAAACTCTATTATTCACATTTCCCTGGTTCTTAACTACCCCCCACCACGTAATTTTTAGGTCAGATTGGATTGGACTTGTTTTCCCTCTATATGCAAAGTCCAGTGGTTTTCCTCATTTAAGGGAATTCCCAGGGCCTTACAGTATTATGGCTACTTCTGGCTTTAACTTCCTGTCTCCACTAAATTACTGTTTTCTGCTCGCATTTTTCACTTTTATCCATGCCCTGGCACTGATCCTGTTGTTAACATAAATAAAAAAATTATCCTTTTGATCCCTATAAAAATAAACCCACTCATTTGTGGCCTTTCTGTGGTAATTTGATTTTATTGTTGAGTTGGGGAGAAGAGTGTAGCATAAACACTGTAAAATACAAATATGTGACACATCTATTTTTTAAGTTCTTTGGTTTCATCCTCTCATTACTTTTCCATACCTTCTCTCCCCTGTTCCACCTCTTTTTATTCAGTTCCACTCCTGTAGGAACAACAACAACAACCAGATTTCTTCCATTTTCCTGGCACAGGGAGTTGGCTCTCTCCTACACTAGTCCAAAAATTCACCCCTCAATTTCTTCCACTTTTTTCAGTTAGAAGATGAGAAAGCAGGAGGGGAAAGCATGGAGACAGGCTTTATTCAGGTTACACTTAAAATGTTAGTTTTACAATTATTCCTGTTGATGACATTTGTGTAGCAGAGTGAAAGTATGTTTTGTCCCATATGACCCAGATAATTCAGTGAGGGTTAGGAGAATGTGGAAATATGGTAGCAATAATGATATTCTATTAAACGAATTTCCAGGAGAAGCTGAAGAAGTGTGTACACAGGTATACTCACAATATTTCATGCCAGCATTTATTTCATAAGTCACGTTTTTTTAACTTTGAAAGCTTCTACAGAGACTAGTAACTATATGATTAACTTCATTGATACCTTCACCAGTACATTCTCATGAACTTATGAAGGCTTATGTAGGATTTTCATTGAGGACTATTAAGTTAATTATCTCCCATTTTCTTAAAATTCAAACATATGTTTTATTAGCACAATAATATCTTGGATATCAGAATGCTAATCGAATGAATCATTCAGGCTGGTTTAAATTTCTGTGTAGGTAAAGGTCAAACACCAACTGTAATATATTAGCTATTTTAAATGAGAAACCTTTCTTAAATATACACATAATTCTCAAGTTCTTAAACAGAATATATTGATATAACCATATGTTTCTTCAGTGACTGTGGGTCATCCTGAAAGTTAAATATTTTATTACCTTTTGTACATATAACACCATCCTTTTGAAGAATATATCATTGTTCCCCAAACCTAAATGGTCCTTTCTTAGTGTGAGTTCTCTTAAACTAGGCAAAATTTTACTGCTAGTGGTTTATTTGAGAAAGGATTCTATAAAACACCAACAGCAGAGCAGGGAATGAGACAGTAAAGGAAGGCAGCCAAGAAAAAGCAAATTACAACGATGGACAACTGGAGCTTCATCCCTCTGGGGAACTCTGGTTGCCAGCGTACAACACATTCTTTAGACTTAACCAAGGGGTAAGGAAGCTGAGATATTTACACATCTACTCCTGTCAGTCATTGGTTGTAGGATACTTCCTGGTCGCATTAATTCTCTGGCACTTCTGACCTGTCATGCACCTGTAGTAGGCATTTGGTATAGGCTTGAGCCACCAAAGAAAGCTCTCAGGCAAAGACAGAACTGTGCTGGCAAGAGCCAGTCCATCAACAAGCCCTGAGAGATATGGGTGGGGGGTCTACACTTTCTGCTACA
Source organism: Leopardus geoffroyi (assembly GCF_018350155.1). Lineage (NCBI taxonomy): Eukaryota > Metazoa > Chordata > Mammalia > Carnivora > Felidae > Leopardus > Leopardus geoffroyi. The sequence continues at coordinate 111,498,385 of NC_059331.1, read as the reverse complement.
AGCTCGGAATACAAATTGGAGTTCCTTTGTTTACCATTTCTAGTTCTGTCTGCCTCATGGTGGTTGATCATCTCATAGATTGTTTCTTGCCTGCTGGTAGGCTTCCCTCATAATTTCTTATGTTTTGTTTTCTAGCTCTGTGTATCTAGAATGTACATTTCAAAGGCTATTATAATTGGTTATGAAAGAGAAGTAAATCTTTTTTGCTTAAGGCCCTTACAAACTATCCCCAGAGAAACATTTTCAGACTGAAAATAAAACTTGGGTTGTTTCAAAGACATTTCTGATACTTCCTTTGTGCTGGAATTTGTTACCAATAAAATGAGATTGCTGAAAAGCTGAGTTCTGGATGGAGAAGCTATTACCAAAGAAATGACTGTACGTAGATATGAATTCATCAGTGAAAGAGATCACAAATGTCCAGCACGAAGTTTAATCTTATGACACCCTCATTAAAATTACAGATGTGGATCAGGTCTATGACCATAATGAGGGGCTTCAGTAGACTGTTTTAGGAAATTTGTTGAGAGTGTTCCAGTATTATCTTAAAATATCTCATGGCACAGACAGTAATAATAAGAACATCAACAGGAATACAGTAATAATTTGGGATGATATAAAAGCCATATATGACTTCTGAATAAAAGTGATGGTCTGACCAAATACATTTATTGCTCATGCTTTCAGAAATACCATAAGATGGCAGTAAAATAATTAAAATTCATAAGCCTACAATTAAAAAGCTAATGGAACAGGAGACAAAACTGAGCAAGAGAGTTCAATGAAATTTTAAAGAGAAAAAGTGAAATGAACAGTGATAAACACCGTGTTGAATGGAGACAGTGCCACGTGAAGTAACTACAGTGAGCAAGTATCCATTTGCCTCAGGCCGCAGAATCCCCCAGAGATTCAGAACTTGCAAGCACAGGCAGTAAGGAAGGTGAGTGGCCAGGTGCAGGATAAAAAGCAAAGGGGCTGCTTTAAGGTCTGATTACAAAGCATTTAAAATGTCATGTCCTCTCCCCAGTAGCCAAGAGATTTCTCTTCCCCTCTAGGTCTCTCTCACCCTCTACACATACTGCACCTGTTATGACTACAAGCGGAGAGATTTATTCCTTGGATAAACTGAACTGATACAGGGCCCCGGTCCTAGCAGAAAACCTGAGATGCATGAAGAGCTGAAAAGTGGCAGGCTGACTGAGTGCACGTCTGCATAGCCTACTCGCCAATCTACTTGCTGAGCTCTGACAGCCAAGTGTATTCCCTTCAAATAGAAGCCTGGAAGATTCCTCTCTGGAGACACTGAACAACTCATGAGAAAAAATCTAAAGACACTGCTGTGCAAGGATTCTCCCTAAACACAAGCACACAAATACACATACACCCAAAGGACTGCTAACTACTCAAACTTCCCACACAGGAAGCCATCCAGTCCACAGTCACCACACAAATAATGAGCTTCCATTGAGTAAATGCTCACTTTTAAACATGAAAGCTTCCAACATTCAGTAGATCAAACAAAGGGAAAAAAATGTGAAAGGGGTAGGGAACAAAGAAAAAGCATTAAGTGCAGGTAGAAGAACAGAAATTTGATTAACTATAATTAATATTCTCTAATAAAGCTACCTAGTACATTAAAATAAGAACAGTTTTCTTTGATAAAGGAATGCTCTCAAAAAGTGAAGAACTTTTGAAGCACTATAAAAAATGAGTCTCCAAATTGAAAGACTCTGCAGAAATACCCAGCAAAATGAATAAAAGAAGACTAACGCATATAAATGTGAAATTTTAGAACAGAGATAAAGAGAAGATTCTAAAAAGCTTCCAAAGGAGATGAGGAAGCCACATATAAAGGAAAGAGCATCAGATTGAGACTGGAATTCACAATGATTTCTAACTGGTGCTCTTGGCTTGGCCACACAAATCTATTAACAACAAGGAGACAAACATGACATTTTCAGACAGGTAAAAACTCAGTAAATATAAGCTACCATAAAATGTTCTTCAGAAAATGAAAGCAAAAGAAAAACCAATGAAGAAGCCATAAGGATCTAAGAGAAAGGAGATCACCCAAGAAAACAGCAAAGGAAAAGATGCAGGATCAGTACCACCAGAGAGCAACCAGTTCATGGTAGAATGGGTTGGAAACTCCAGGAAATGTTGCAGGTTTGGACATATTAAAAAAAAAAATAAATTTATTTACTCTGAGAGAGACAGAGAGGGAGAGAGAGAGGGAGGGAGAGAAAGAGAGAGAGAGAGAGAGAGAGAGAGAAAACGCATGCAAGCATGAGTGAGGGGAGGGGCAGAGAGAGGGAGAGAGAGAGAATCCCAAGCAGGCTTTGCACTATTGGTGCAAAGTCTGATGAGGGCCTTAAACCCATGAACCGTGAGATCATGACCTGAGCTGAAATCAGGAGTCAGAGGTTCAAACGACTGAGCCTGGTGACCCTGGTGTCCCTGGTCAATGTTCTTTATAAACACATGGCAGAAATATTTAAGCATAGAAAATCAGATAAATGGGGGGGGGGGGGTAAACTTATAATTAACTTCAAGAAAATGGCAGCATTGAATAAGAGGCATGGTTGATTCAGGAGTAACATTTGACTAGTCATGTAAATGCTAGTTGATTTTATTTAATATTATGATACAACCATTGGGGTGGGTGGGAAGAAATGTATATGTACATTATATATACATGTGTGTATGTGTGTGTGCATTTGTACATTTGCACGTGGCATGGGTACACCATGGGTGGATATATATATAAATGGATATTAGGAAGAAATTCCTCATCTCCCCACACAAGGCAACAATACATACATGTCGTATATGACTATGTTATTTCAAAGTATTAATGTAAAAGAGCAGAAAAAAGCAACAACTGCTAAAAGTAGTTGCCTCTGTACACTGGAAAAACAAACTGGAGAAAGACACAGCAGGGCACTGCTATTTTCATTATAAAAGTTTTCACTTTTTAAACTGAATGCATGCTTTATTTTTATTTCTAAAAAACTATACAGAATTAATATATATAACATTTTAATAATTTTAGTTGTTAAGTCACAGAGAACCCAAAATTCAAGTCAGTGTTTAAGGCCTAGAGAGTCCTCATTATAGTTAACATCAAAGCTGAGAGAGAGGAGGGATAAAATAGATGTTTATGATATTCCATAAAAATTGTATTTAATAAGGGTACAAATTAATTTTCAAAACTGGTATATTTTAGTAAATAAGTAGGCCACCTTTTCCCCCATCCTTCTATTCTGAAGTAATCAAATATTTTGTTCCAGTTAGAAATATGTTTAAGAGAGTTCTTCATCTATTGTAGACAACAGTTTTCCTGGATATAGTAGCTGAAATGTGATAGCTCAATTTGAGAGTATTTTAATTCGTTAAATATAAAACGTAATAGCAAACAAATGCTGTGAACAACAAAAAGTCCATTTTACAATATTCTCTTTCAGAATCATCATTTTGACGCAACATAAAGAGTCCATTTTTTATCACGCATCAACCTTTTAAACATTTCCTTTATTTGTGTATTGAAATTGAGTTCACTATAACTCAGCACAGTTGTGGTTCTGAGAAGTTAAAGGCATTGAGTTTTGCTTACATAGGCACATATGGACAGAATTACATTTTTATAGTTGATGAATCAAAAAGAATAGTATGAAAATAATGGAGAATTTTTTCCCTCCCTATTTCCTTATTTATAAGAAATTCATCAAATTATCTATTGAAGACTGTCAAAAACTAACATATACATGATGAATTAACTTCAGAGCTGTTTGACTTTTTTTCTTCAATCACAGAAAAAGGTGATTTTCTTTTAAGTTTTTTAAATTCTTTTAAGAGTCTATTTCTTATTTGGTTAATTACATGCACATCAGAGAAAAGAATTTAGAGATATTAAGTTATCAATTAACAATTTCTCCAGTTTATGTCGTGATTTAAACTCTTACTTTCTCAACTAAAATAGCAATATGAGTGCAACAAAAGTCCTTAATAGAGCACATTTATATGTTATTTATAGTTTGCTAGTCTATATACCTCAATAAACTGAAGACCAGTAAAGAACCCTATTATTCCTGGGTTTACTGAACACTAATAAAAATTTAAAATAATAATAATAATGATCAGAAAAAGTAAGAATAGTGGTGTAACTATATTATGAACTGGGGGAAGAAGAGGAAAATTATTCTCATTACCAGGCAATAAGTCAATAGACTGTGTTTAATAAATGAATATACCAAATAACTTTTTTATTTTTTAGAAGGTGATAGTTTTTTAATGTTTTGTTTTGTTTGTTTGTTTGTTTGTTTTAGAGAGAGAGTACCAGGAGGGGAGAGGAGCAGAGGGAGAGAGAGAAAATCCTAAGCAGTCTTCAAGGCTCAGCACGAAGCCTGACATGGGGCTTGATCTCACAACCATGAGATCACAAACTGAGCTGAAATCAAGAGTCAAATGCTCAACTGACTGAGCCACCCAGGCGCCCCTCAAGTATCTATTTAAAGATATAGACCTTTAAGTAACCATCCAACTCTTGATTTCAGCTCAGGTCATGATCTCACAGTTAGTGAGATTCAGTCCCAACTGGTTCTGTGCTGACAAGAGGAAGCCTCCTTGGGATTCTCTCTCTCCCTCTCAATCTGCCCTTCCCCTGCTCTTGTGCTCTCCCCTCCCCCAAGATAAATACATAAACAGTAAAAAAATGAGGACACAGATGTTGTTTCTATAAGCATAAAAGGCAGAAACTATTAAAATTGGTTAATATGGGCAGGACTGGGAATAAGGTGAAATGGGATAAAGAAAGGTCTCTTTTTCATTGTAAGCCTTTCCATACTGATTGATGTAATTTTTTAAAACTATATATCTGTATTTAAACTTCCAACACTTTACAAGAACATGCATTTTTATGCACATGCATTTTATCTTATACACACACATATATATTTTATATACATATATACACATATACAATTAAATACCTGATTTTTTTTTAAACATGAAATACATCGTCACAAGTTTGTAACACTAGGGGAAACCCCTCAGAAAGCTGAGTGGACCCAGATGGTGAGTTTACAATGCATGACCAATACCCTATTTCTGAACTTTTAATAAAATAAAAAGTTAATGAATGTAAAGTAAGAAACCTCATACCCTTTTAGAGACTTCTCGGCAAGAGTTTCTTTTTTTGTTTTGTTTCTAGAATATTTTGCATTAGTTGAAAAAATTCCCTGCCATCTCACTAAACGTATAAATCATTTATTGGAGCCACACAGCAGAAGTGGCTTTCAGCAAGGGTATCATTTTTTGTTCAGCACTAGTATGTAAAACATTGTTTGTGTTCTGAAGCAGTCATGTGGCTACCTTCACATGAGTGAGTCTCCCTCAATTTTGGGAGCAGCTTCCACAGGATGTTACCAATATTATTTTCAGAAAGAATATATATTATTTTTTAATTGTGCCATCCTTAAAGCACTAAATGTCTATTTTATAAAAAGTAATTTGAATATAAATCAGATAAAATTTGAGAAGCTTCCAATGATGCCTTTAACTTGACAGAAAAGGAACTGATAATTGTGTGCATTTTATGTAATTTATGCTTGTGCTCATTATGTAGTTTATTTCAAACGTAGGCTTATTTTTTGTTTTTTTTTTTCTTTTGTTTTTATAGTTAAGAAGAAGTGCATTCATATATTATTGAGAAAAGAGACTTGGGCTAGTTGAATTCACCAGTTTTTAAAATCCTTACCTTGCTTCCATTAGTTTGGTATGGTACATGATTTGCCATGACATCCATCCTTTTAATATGAGTTACAAAGTCCAGTATTTGAATGTGACAATATTTACTTATAGATTTATACTACCTACAACATTTCATCTAATTTATGTGCAAATTACTTTCTGAATCTGTTTTGGCATCTATGTTGGAAATCTACAGGGACATTAACATGTTATTGAGTCAAATAAGGAAAAAGGCTTTACACCCAAACATTTGGGATCCAAGAGACTCACAGAAGGACAAAGACATCAAGCAAGAAATAATATAAGTACCCTAGGAAAACTCTGATGACTGAAATAGCCACTTCACCTCAGGTTTTTTACTTATGTGTTTCCTTTGGCAATATATATCATTCCAAATATACGTGCTCTAGACTGGGCAGGAAATTGTTCAAGGTGAAGGGAAGAGCAGTGAAGAAGAACAATTGCCTTCTCATGCTTCATATTCTGACAGATGATAAACTATATTCCATACCAAATCCCCATTCTCATTGGTTCCTATCTTCTTGTGTATCTACCAGTGCCATAAAAAGTATTGTTATTAATATTATTACTGCAAACTGTTTATAATTTGGAAACATTATACCACTTTTAGAAGTGACTTCCTAGAACAAAACCAAAAAGAATGCTCCAAGTATATAATCAGGAGTTTGTTAAGTCAATTTTAATGCTTATGAGAGACTATGGGACAGTAAGTTAAGGGGCAAAGAAGAATAAACATTAGTCTTATCGATTATATCTCAGAATTATGAGTAAGGGACCAGAAAATCCATTCAGTCTGAAGATCCAAAAAAGAATTTATTCCACTTCCTTTGCTTATAAATATATTGGTTTACATTAATAATCTTCTTATTTGCACTTATGTATAAGATGCTACATTAATATGTTACACTATACTTCTTACACCAGTGTTTATCGTTTCTATTTATCAGCTCTAAAACTAATAAGCATTTATACTGAAAAATAAATTAATTAATTTTGACTGAAAATTATTTTAGAAAACAACTCATAGAAACTATATTCTGTATAGTAGACAGTTTGCATAAAATATTAGAATGTATTATAATAGCCTTTAAAATTAAAATTATTTTTTATCATCTACATAGAGACATATAAGGTAAACATTCCAAAAAGTTCAGAATTCAAAAACTAAAATCATATTAACATTTTTCATCATTTAAATTCCACATGAATATTTTAAACAGGAAACTCATAGATTTCTATTTTAATAAAAGATTTTTATTTTAATTTGATTGAACATTTTCCTTAAAACTTATTTACCAAAACTAACTACTGCTTGGTGTAAAATATATCAGACTTTTTATCCTAATTAAAACTCTCAGAATGACTTTTGTATTTTGAACCCTAATTTAGAGAAAACCAACAGAGATTTTTTTTTTCAATATTATCACAAACGTGACACCTTCCTCATTGAGCCACAAGATTTCTTTCAATAACTTTTAAATCTAATCTTGTGATATTACCCAGAGATCCCCAACAATTTTCTCAATGCTTCAAAATTCTTTTTCAACAACATGAATTTACTTCATTAGACATAAGCCCATAAAGGTGAAGGGGGAGGCAAAATGGAAAGAAAGATGGCAAAATGTAGATCAATTCAGCTTTAAAATTCTGCAAAAGCCCTGCAAGTTCCACTCTTTAACAATTTTTTTTTTCCAAAAATTAGTAAAGGTTATAGTTTCAAAGAGTAAAAGAAAATATCGGAACCACTACCGCTCTCTGATCCTTTCTCCTAATGTTCCTCTCTTTTTTGTAACTATAGTCCTAGAAACGGCCAGACGGAACCACAGGAAAATGATCTTTCACTATCACATCCATGTGAATCTGTACATTTAACCTCAATAATTCTTTAACCCACAATTCTTCTAAAAGTTCACCTTTTTCTCTACTAAATTGGTGACTTTTATTGTTATAATCTCTAGAATGTAGAACATTGCTCTACATTCTGGCTTACCTTTCTTTCAAAGAAATTTTCACCCAATTTCTTATTGACTAGACAGAACATTTTTTAAAGCTCCACCTAAGACCCCATTGCCTTTGAATTAGTTACTATCCTACATGCTCCTGACCTACCCCATGTATCCTTTCCTCTCAGGCTGTACTTCAGGATACTGTTAAGATAGAGTTGAGCGTTTTCTTTTTAAGTTATGTAGGCTATCCTAAGTCACAGATCCTTTGTACTACAAATAGAACTGATGTAGTTAATTGAAGGCTTCCTGCTGCTGTACGTAGTCAGTTACTGAGGTAGCTTGGAATTTCAGTGAGTTCTTATAACATGGAGCCCAAAGGCAACTTTAATTCCTCTGATACCCTTATGAGATTAACTTTGATAATATGTTTGGTGACACATTGACAAGAATTGGCTTTTCCTACCTTTTACAACTATTGTATTACAACTACCAGAGTCTGAGTCTTCAGCTGTAGGTACAGAGTAGTAATAAAGATGTGTCACAGTTGAAATACCTGTTTCAAATTTTCCACTGCTCACAAAATACCACCTTTTAAAACATTTTAGTACCTTTATACGTGATGGCCATTGAGCTCTAGTAGTTTATTTTGCCGTGTTCACAGCATGCTTCTTTTGGTGTGGGAGTGGTCAGTGGGAGGGTTTAGGCATCACTCTAGGGGAAAGATGATTCAGGTACAAGAATTCTCAAACAGTAACTTAAAAACAATGCTATATAATTCCAACAAAATATCATAATCCAAAGTTCATATAATGATGAATTAAAACTTTGTGTACCTTTCCTATGAAGGTGGCAGGTTTCCTGAGGAAACGTTCTTTGTGCACTCCTCAAATAGTAGCTAAAACCATGAGCTTCAACTGGTCTAGAACAACTGCTGGGTGACACACAAAGACACAAAATAGAGTAACTACAGGACATCGCGTCTCAGGTAGCAAGGCACCCTGGACTGCTCGAGAGGCAGCACTGGCAGTTAGTACTTAAAGCCGGGTGAACCAGAAATCATATGCGGCAAGGGAAAGACACCTGTGGGAAAACAGTCCAAGAGATGGAGACAAGGCCAAAGAACCCAAACGCCAGACAATGGGCATCCTACTCTGCTCTCCAAGGCCAGACTTAGCTTAAAGAAATGGCAGTCCTATATTCAAAGAGCAATCCCATACACTACGTAATACCCAGATGGATTATTTTTGTAAAGACTGCAAATGAATGATAGGATTACAGGTGTCGGGAGAGAAGTAGACTTATTTTCTAAACACTTAAACTCAGCAATCTTAAAGATTTCTCTTCTGTGATTACCAAAGTGATTAAGAAATTTCAAGAAGGGAAAGAATAGAAGCATCAAAGCCTTTTGTACTTTGTCACTTTAAAATGTCTATCCAGATGACATTTTTCTATCAGTTATTTGTTTTAAATCACCAGTATTACTTGTTATATACTGTTACATCTGGCCCCTGTCTAAGTCGTTCCATGTGTCAGCACATTTGCTCTGAAATTAAATTTATCAAATAATTAGTTATTTTTGTCCTGTGAGAACAGTTGAGGAAGCACACTATAACATGCAAACCTATGAGGCTTTACTGATTCAGGCTGATTATTTAGTCTTTTCTAGCTTATAATGAATGTCATACTAAAAACTTAAATGTATCACTATTATTAAATCTTGAAATGATTTTGGAGTCTCCTAAGATCTCTTAGTGTATTAAAAGTATTACATTACATTTAGAAAAACAACTTTCCTTCTCTCTATATATACTTTTCTATATTTCATATCATATATATATGAAATGCCAAGTTTTATTACAAACTCCTACCCAAAATCTTTTAGACAAACTCTCCATGTACATTTTGAACCAGGTGTTGAGATAATAACATTTCATTTAGCAATGTTATAATTCATATCTATTCATTACAATTCACTCCCTAAATCTCTCTCTCTCTCAATCTCTGAAGAGACATGGAGAGACAGAGAGAGAGTATACAGACAGGCCTTTCTTAATCTTCCTCCTCCTCCAAGCTTGAGCTTTATTTTCATATGCATTAATACTTTTCATAAAAGAATGTCATGCCATTAGCTTTAGATTTAAATATCTTGAAGTCACAACGTATAATACGCTGCTATCCCGAATCTGACCTTCGTACAAGTTGTGTCCTTGCCTTAACTTAGACTAACTACTAAGAATAACAGAAAGTGAGCTCCTCTCAACTGTAGGTCTGATAGCAGGCTCTATCCAAAGTAGATAAGTGGCTGAGGTAATTTCAGTTCCCTTAAATAAGAAAAGGCAATAGCCTACATCTGAAATTTACAACTGACTAGTAATTCTGAATTTAAAATCCCTGCAAAACTTGGGGTTTTCTTCAAGTATAAGAAATAGTTAACTTTCAGTTCTCAAAGCAATACAGCAGTTAATTACATATGGATCATCCTTCTCATATTCACTATATATGTAAATATATGTATACATGTAGATGTATGTGTGTTGTGTGTGTACGCCAAGGCCCAATTTCCACATATCTCTCATATTTGATTACTCTGAAAATAGCCAGCCCAGCCAGATGCTGGTTTCCATTGGACTCTTTTTGCCTCTATGCTTTCACTGCTTAAGGTTTTTCACTCTCTTCCTTCCTTCCCTCATTCAATAAAAATTGGTCAATGTTACCCACCAGGATCCCCTGTACATCTGTCAGTCCAGATGGGTAGCATGACAAGCAGTGGGAATAATACACACATACACGTGCGTGCGCGCGCGCGCACACACACACACACACACACACATACACAGACTTCAAGTTCTATGAGAGCAAGTGTACAAGACTTTGTTTTGTGCCCTCATCTATCTTAGGCACCTAGACAATGCCTGGTACATAAATGGCACTCAAAAAATACTTGTCAAACAAATGAAGAGTGGCATTGTTATCTACCCAGTCATGAATGCTAGAAACAGAAGAGTCATTCTAGATCCCTCCCCCACCCCTTATTTTTGCATTAATTTCTGATTTCTCCATTTCCGGTCCTTATAGTTCCCTCTCATTATCCTCTCACTATTTCTGCCCAGGTGCTTACAGTTAAGAGTTAACGGACTGTATAATAGTTACACAACCCATTTTAAGTAGTATCCCATCCTTGACACCACAACCAAAGCTACATTTCTAAGAAGTATTTCTGATCATCAGCTCTACTGCTTGAAATCCTTCAGAGGTTCATAACCACCATCTTCTCATGGAACTAAAGGGCCTTAATCATCTGTCTCCTGCTTATTCTACATCTTCATCTCCTACCACAGCCACATTATAGATCAAGCCCTCCAACTATCCTCCAACACACAGAACTTCCCTTCAGTGATCTCCTTTGCAAGGCCTCTCAGGCCTTCCCAATCTCGCATTCCCTGGCTTTGGCACCTATTGAACTCTGTTTACTGTGCCATTTTCCTAAACTCTAGACAGTGTGCTCTGAAGCAAGACATGACAACATCCACTTTGGAATAAATTCAGTGGGCATCCATTGACGCTTCTTGATTTAAGCTGTCGAGCCTCTATAAGCTCAGTTTCCTCACTCTTTTTCCCACCACCTACAAAGAGGGTTCTAAAGAGGAACAAATGAAATATCATTCATTGAAAGTTCATAGCACTTGATACTCACGGGATATTACTTTGTAAGACACAATCTTGACCCCACTTCAATTGCTGCCCCTAGAAAGTCTAAAATGATGGAGCAAGAAATAAGACAGACCCATTTTGTATGTTTGTTTGTTTGTTTGTAACCTGCCTGTTTCTCATTTCACTATTAGCAAATGAGCTCTATGATGTATCTGAATGAAAGCTAAGATACTATGTCCTAACCAGTTTCAGGTCTGGGAAGAATGTGACTAGGAATAAATGATCAATCCTCAGCATCAAGAGAAGAAATGAAAATGTGGCCAGATTGCTGGGAGTGTGCTCTGAGTATACTGTTAGAAGATTCTGGCTCCTCAGAGTCTGACAGCCTGGACCCTCACCCCCAGAGTCCTCCACATTCATATAACTCTAATAAAATTTCTATCCCTATATCTAAAGATGTATTTACTAATCAGACACTTGATGATTTAAAATCTTTCGGTGTGTGGCTCTTACTTCTGAATGGCCCTAAGAGTTTTTTGTGCTTGGAAGAGACGACTTAGCCATTCACAGAGAGGCAATCTCTCTATAAATGAACAGATTTCCACACGTGGGCTGTAATATATGCATAACACATTTCTCTCGGTGTTAATTTTGGTCTAACATCCTCCTGATGGTCTTGATTACCTTGGAGACTTACATCCTGTGTTCATATATACGTAGTTGTTAGTCACTTTTACTAAGCTGTCTCACCACCATTTCTCAAGAATGATAATAGAAGACATAATATTTCAATAACTCATTTTTCCTTTCAACAAATGTTTATTCAACTTCCTCTTTCAAGGCACTTAGCTAAGACTTAGTTAAATTTAAATTCCATGTAAAATAGACAAATTCTGTGAAGGTCCAGCTAACTTTGTAGAAAAAATAACTGGAACCATTTGAGAAAACCTATCAAAAAGTTTTATTAATTAAAGGTCTACCTTTTAATTTATAAGTAAAAAAGTTAAGTATCTTAATAAAGATTCGCTTTAACTGATTTTATTATCCTTTTTCTAAAAATTGTAAATCCTAGACCGTTGTTTACGATCAGTCATATTATTTATATGGCACCGATGCCAACACGATGCCAATACTGTGTGTATCAACGGTATCCAGAGAAAGCAATAACACATGATTAAACATGGTGAGACAGTGTGGCAATAAATGCCTTTCAGAATAGCACATTACCAGGAAAACCAATAGCAATAATTTTTAAAATTGGAGTTATTAGAGGCTTTATCCACTTTGCTTATTTTATTCATGGTGTGCTAATCAAATACATGTATAGCTGGGCACTGATTCCATGTAAACAATCTATGTTGTGACAAATCTCAAGGCATCTGGTTAAGTCAGATATCTCCCTTTGGGAATTAAAATGAAACTAGAAGTGTTTGCTCTTAAAATCTGTACCCTAGTAGATAGCATCCAACACAGAATCAAACATCCCATCTAATTTTTCCAATGCCATGTTTCCAAAAGGAAATTACATTAAATTCCTCCATTCAAAATGCAAAAAGCAAGACATCCAAGAATGAGATTTCCAGCAGAATGTAATTTTGAAGACATGATTTTTTTTTCCATTACTGGAGATATCAAACATTTTAAAAGCCTGTTCTTTCATAATTGGATTCCAGATCATTATTTTTTTGGCCAAAAAGAAAGGTTTTCTGCATTCTTAAAATAATTAGGCAGGATTTCAAATCAAATTATCCAATTTCAAAGCTCTATTTTTCTCTCTAAAATGCCTGTTAGGGAAGGACTGCTGATGACTAAGCTCTGTGTCATTCTCATGGCTTTATTAGGAGAATGTTCTAAGTCCTTCACTTTCTATGTAATCAGAACTATAATTTCTTCAGGTTATTTTAAGACCCAGCTATGGCTAAAGCAGGAAACTCAATTTTATTCTGAGCTCTAGACATGTCGACACAGCAGAGCAGGGCTCCAGCTCTCTGGGCTATCTTCTTTCATAAACCTTCTTGCTTGGTGTCAGACCAAGCCTCTAGGCTAGTTGTACTCCACTCTCTGGGTATCAAGTAACTCTTTCCAAGACACTGAGGGTAGTAGGACTGTTATTTTGGAAAATTTGTGTTGACATATCATCACTCTACAAATGAAGAGCTTACTTGTCCAGAAAGTACTACGGACTCTTCCTAACATCAATTTGAAAACCATATTCAACAGAAGGACAGTTGAGAAAACCAGGTGCCAGAAACATTTGATAAAAAGCAGAACAGAAAGCTCTAACTACACATGTCTACTTAGTTCATCATATTCCCTCAGAATTTTATAACTTAATTAACCAACTCTATTTAAGCAGACTGGTTGCCTCTAATTATGCTAAAAAAATTTCTGTGTTGCAAAGTGATATTAATAGTGAATGACATTTCTGCAAGTAACAGGTAACCCACTTCTATAATTATGAGTGCTATCTAAGGTAAAGAAGGAAGAATAGGACAGTATAATAAACTGTAAATAAAAATTATCTGTAAGAGACAGTCTTCAGAATGAAAATAAAAAATGCATCGTTACTTTAGTATTTTGATCTATGCAAAAAAGCTCTCAGAAATGTATACTCAATCTTATTACTGAAACAAATGTATGAATACTTTCAATTTTAAGTTAACACACTGACATCAAAATGCTTTTTTTTTTAATTTATACTGTAGCCCTAACCATTTCTATTTGTTATTTTTCATTCTAGCTTTTTTATCTTTAGATTAAAATATTCTTATTTACTACTTTTCTATTGCTCCTACAACAACAACATGACAACATCATCATAGATCTATTGAGTTTACCATCCTCATGTATATAATTACATATTGGGGATGTTTTCCCACTCAATATATAATCCATTCTTCCATGTTAATATATTTAGACATTACTTATTAATCGTACTGACTATATAGCATTTCAGAGTATGGATTATGGCAATTGATTTTTATATTGTCCAATACCTACACTACCTTCAACTTTTTATCACTATAAATAATGCTGCAAATAAATAAATAAACAAATAAACAAATAAATAAATATCTTAGTACACAAATGCTTGTACATTTGCTTAAGCATTTTGCTTTGCATTTACAAGGAATTATTGGACTGCAGCATATGTACAGTTTAAATTTTGATAGTACTACAATTTGTGATTTTCCAAAATTTCACCAGCTTGCTTTTCCACTAGTACATGATGGTGCCCCTTCCTTCCAGCCTTAATTAACACTGTGTACTAGAAGTCTTTTTATTTTCACTAATGTAATGGATGAAAAAATAGCACCTCACTGATGTTTTAATGACTGAGAATGATCATGTACTCATTTATTTATTAGCTATTTTTGGTTCTTTCTCTTTGAATGTGTTCTTCATACCTTTGACCATCTTTCTATTGAGTTACTGGTATTGTATTTGCACTTTACAGATATTAACCTTTTGAATGTTTGATACATGGTAACTCTTTTCCATCTGTTTGTCATTTAGTGAAAAATAATGGCATCATTTGTCATGTAACTTGTTTCTGACTTAGAATGCCAAGTCAAACATTACTCTTGTTTAAACTCTCTCTAGATAGGATTACACTGACAGAGATCTTTCCTAGAATGAGTTGTGATGACCTCACTCATAAGCTCATTAATATAAATAGAAATAGTTCTCCCAAGGCATAATATCTAAACTATAGTTTCTGCTAGCATCTTTTTCATTTTGGTCTGTGAAGGAGGGCCTTATAAAACCAAGCTTTAGGTTTATTCTACAAAAAGAATTTCTCAGTCACTTAAGAGAAATGTGTATAAAATTAATAAACAAAGCACTGGGCTTTTGGATGTAAAGATTCATTCTCCATAATAAAATAGCTTTACTGGGCAGGAGATACATCCCATAAACTCATATATCTATTTTAATTCATATGGGAATAAGCATTTCAGATGGCCGAAGCTTCTCTCTTAAAGTATATTTTAAATGTCATTTTACTGTTTTAAGGGACTCTTTTCAAAATTGATTAGATATAGCCCTGCTTTTAAAGATGCCCACAATATGGAGAACACAGGTCCATCACTGGGCCTATCAGCCACTGCTTTGTGACTTGGTGGTTCCCTTAGGGCTTGTTATGCACAATGGTTGGCCCTTATGAAATTAGGCTGCTCTTTTGGTTTTAGTTCTAGCTCTACTTTTCTAATATATGTTTGTGAGTGGGTTCTTTTTGCTTGCTGTTGTGCACTGTGGCTGTGGGTGGGCTTAGCTGTGGTACCCTCCCTGTACCTTTAATGTGTGCCTTCTGATCTCAGGTTTGAGAACCCAAATAGCCAAATTTGGTATCATGCTTAAAAATGATCACTTACATTTCTGGGGTTACACGTTTCTTTGAGAATTAGACAAAGAATGGCCAGTACCCTAAGAAAAATGCACACGTACACAAATACATTAGTGTGTGGACAATTTCATAGGATTCAGGAGTACCTAAAGCCCAGTGATGGATAAATGAGCCTCTCCTGGTACTTTTTGGTTCATTTAAGCTCCTGATTTTGGTTCCTACTGAAAAGGTTTCTGAATAAGTGAATCATTAATAGAAGTCAGTATAGTTAGAAAAGACTAATCCCAAGAAAGTCAACCACAGTGGGAGACAGTAAACCAGTAGATGAGTGATTATGTGAATACAAATAATGCCCTTTAAACATTTTTTAATGTTTATTTATTTATTTTTGAGATACAGAGACAGCACGAGCAGGGGAGGAGCACAGAGAGAGGGAGACACAGAATCTGAAACAGGCTCCAAGCTCTGAGCTGTGAGCCCAGAACCCGACGCGGGGCTCAAACTCACAAACCGTGAGATCATGACCTGAGCCGAACCTGGATGTTCAAACGAATGAGCCACCCAGGCATCCCAAATAATGCCCTTTTAAATGCCCAATTAAAACACATAAAGCGGGTCGCCTGGGTGGCTCAGTCGGTTAAGCGTCCAACTTTGGCTCAGGTCACGATCTCACGGTCCGTGAGTTCGAGCCCCGCGTCGGGCTCTGGGCTGATGGCTCAGAGCCTGGAGCCTGCTTCCGATTCTGTGTCTCCCTCTCTTTCTGACCCTCCCTCGTTCATGCTCTGTCTCTCTCTGTCTCAAAAATAAATAAACTTAAAAAAAATTAAAAAAAAACATATAAAGCATGTGATTATTTGTCAATGGTGAAATTTTCTCATGTTATTTCAAAAGGGAAAACAATGAAAAATATGTGCGCATACTATATAACACTCTAAATGTGAGCATGTGAGTATGAAGACTGAGAAAAGAAAATGAAGAGGATCATTCGTATTTTTAAAACAAAAACTTGTACTTTAGCCAGATGAGCTGTCATCCCAAAGACTACTTCAGAAGTATAGTCAGGAGTTCCTTAGCATGTGAAAGAAGATTCTTGTCCTCAATGCCCTGTTTCTTGTCAAATTTGCATTAGAAGCCCACTTTCCACTTTGCTGTCATAATCCTGGCAGAAAACAGATGGGAGAAATGGAAGAAAAGGGGAATAAAGGCCTCTTCTTTAATGAAGAAAACTTTGGCTTTACTTGTACTCCCCTACCTGCAAGGTTTTGTTCCTAAAGGTGGACAAATGATCAAATCAGCAGTGAGAAAAACCTGGATGAAAACAAGAGAACACCAAAAGCAGTACATAATGTATAACATGTAGTAGCTAATTCTTTAGAACAAATGTACAAAAGAACTATGAAAGTAGCTGTGCTAGACTCTGAGAGTGGCAGAGAGGAGAAATGGAAAGGAGGAAAGGACTCTAAGCAATCTCTGAATCTAAGGAACTTACTTTTAGTTCTTTCATTCCCAAAGTTCTGGGTTCTTGCATAATATCACACAAGCAATCACGCTTCTTATCAACTTACAAGTGGAGAGTAGTGAGGAAATATAACATCCCTGGAACTCATTTTCATAATACATTCTTTGAATTTTTATCACTCATGCAAACCAGCAGGTGATTCATTTTCCAATCTCTAAAATAAGGTATCCATGAAACCTCCAAATTGACAGTGGAAGTTGTTGATATAGGTCTAAAGGCTTAGGAGTGAAGTTGGGGTTTGAGCTAGAGATTTGTGAGTTATCAGCACAGAGCTGGTACCTGAAGCTGATCTGAAGCTGAGTAGGGGATGAGATTATGCCAGAAGGATATACGATAATAAAAACTTTAAAAAAATTACTGTGGAAGGCAGAATTGTAAGATGTTCACATGACATATTCCCCATCCGGTATTCATGATTATGTTAGGTTACCTGGCAATGGTATTTGTAGACATAATTAAGATTAGTAATTATTTGACTTTAAGATAGAGAGATTTTCCAAGTGGGACTAACTTAATTATATGGGACTCTTTAAAAGAAGAGAGTTTTCTCTGGCTGGTAGAATATGAAATCAGAGAAGTCTGAAGCTTAAGAAGGATTCGTTGCTGAGGTGGAGGGGGCAAAATGGAAGCACCTGAGAGTAGACTCTACGAGGTAAAAAAAAATCAATCTATCCCATAGCCAACAAAAAACCAGGGCCCTCAGTACTGCAACCACATGAAACCGAATTCTGCTGACAACATGAATGATCTTGTAAAGGACTCCAATATCCAGATGAGGACACAGTCACAGCCAACACAATGATTTCAGCCTTGTGAGGCCTGAGGACCCAGCTAGCCCACGTCTGGACTCCTGAATCACAGAAACTAAGAGATACTTAAGAGATGCTGGAAAGAAAGAGACAGAGACAGAGAGAGAGACAGAGAGACAGACAGGAAGAGAGAAGCAAAAGAAGGAGAAGTAAAAGGAGGAGGAGGAGGAGGAGGAGGAGGAGGAGGAGGAGGAGGAGGAGGGAGAGGAGATGGAAACGGATCAGGAGAAGAAGAAGAGGAAATGGTCAGGTGGAAAGCAGTGAAATGAGGCAGTCATAAGGTGAAGCCCATCAATTGACATCAAGCCCATAAGTGCCTGGCACTCTATATAACCTTTCCAAATGTGTTTGTCTTTAGACATTAGAAAGTGATTTTTTCAATGTGTGAGATTGCCAGTTTTGAGCCAAGAAATTAGGAATTAGACTATAATTCATGTTTATTTAAAGAAAAATAAAAATTTATAGAGAATGCTGGCTGAGTTTTTTTCAGAGAGTCTAATATCAGATATTGGTCCTTTAAAGTAATCTTTCTATATAAATTTTTTACTATTATGCCAGAAGAGGTTTGATTTTTTAGCTAAGTCATATGAGATGTTCAATTTACCATTATCCTAGAATTTAAATTTGACATACCTAAGAACACTCTTTAGGCCTATTTTCTTTTCTTTTCTTTTAGCTATGTTACCTTTGAAACAGCTTTAGGGCTATTTTCTAAAAGGGGTAGAAGAAGGTTCAGTTGGGTTTTTCCTGTTAGTGTTTTCAGGTAAATACGATATTGAATAGGATTATAAGGTAACATTTTCTTTTGTGAAAGATACTGTAATAACTTCAGCAATCCAGAACATAAGAAAGACTCAAGCATATGGCCTTTTATTGGCCAAACTTTATTTTCTACAGATATGAACTTAAATGAATATATATTAACAGAAGAAACCCTTCCTAAGGGTCTTTTGACGCTTACTTTAAAAACCAAAGTAACAAGCTCAATCATTTGTTTTTTTATTTCCTAACTATAGTAGACATAACGAATTAGGATGCCAGAATGTAGTTCACTAGAAAGAGGCCTACAAGTGGATGAAAAATTTAAAGGAAAATGCCATTTTTGTCTGAAGGAAACAGCTGTTCAAACCTTAGTCATTGAAGGAATTCCCTATTCGAAGTATGACATAGTTAATATTCATAAAAAATATTATACCCTTAATAAAAGTATCATAACAAAGAAAGAGAAGATCTTCCTTACTTTTTTCAAATCAAATACTGCCTTTAAATATATTCTTTATATATCTTTATGCCTAGATAACCCAATGTAATGGGCCTAGAAACATACAAAGTATAAATGTACATATGCAGTTTAAATATCAGCTATTGTAAGTGATTTTCAATTCATTCATTCAGTCATCCCACAAACATTTTCTTAAAATGTTTATTTGTTTTGAGAGAGGGGAGAGAGAGAATCCCAAGCAGGCCCTGCACTACCAGCACAGAGCCCAACATGGGACTCAATCTCAGGAACCATGAAATCATGACCTGAGCCCAAATCAAGAGCTGGACGCATAACCAACTGAGCCACCCAGGCACCCCTAGTCACCCCCAAACATTTATGAGCAATTATTACAGCAATTATTATCAACGTCTTAGGTTTGTTTATATGAATTTCCATGTTTTAATTAATTCAGAAATTTTATTTTTATCTTACAGATATTTTCTTAGATATTAATGAATATTTCTGGGATAGAACCAATTTTGTTCTCCAAAATCATAATGCATTTTTATCTCATCCACAAGACAAAAGACTAATTATCACCAATCTATTAACTGGCTATCACTCTCAGTCTAGAATATTGTAGTTCATAGGTTCCAATGTATACAGAATTCTACCTCATGCACTGTTAATAGTTAAGCCTTAGATTCCACATAATAATGTCTAACACCATGGAGTTAGAAATCTTTGCAAACTGGCTTTCACCAACTACCCAAGAAGCTAAAAAAATTTTCATTCTCAGAGTACTGAATATTTGTGAATGACTGATGTGTTTTTGGCAAAGAAGTGAATACTTCAGTAAGGCACACTATATTCAGCAATGAGATACACTTAACATATGAAAGAAAAATTTCCATGCATTACATTTCAAAAGATTGGAATGAGAAAGAAGGAAAAAATACTGTTGTTATCTTGATTGCAACATGTAGCTTTGGCATCATTTAAATATCACCCAGAGTAGGTGTAAAACCCAATAAAATAAGATTCGAGAACCAATAACCAATACGGTCTCTCTCACTTTCTAAATTCTAAAAATATTAACTATAAAACTGACGTTTAGAAAAACTTATGAATAAAAAAATTCCTAAGAACATTGTAGTGCTTACTCCAACTTACTGTTTTGACAAAGATAAATATTTTGATTTAAATATATTGTTGGAAAAAAAAATAGGTGGAAATGATTTCTTATCAATTTAACCACTAACTTGCAGAAATTACAAATATTAAGTAGTAATATTTAGTAAAGTATGTGAATAAACTTTCTGCTTCTTTATAATAATTTATTACAGGGCTATTTATTTGAATTTCTGCTATATTTATTAGTCCAAAATAACACCTACTTTTTAAAAGTGAAATGCAGTTCCAAAGATCTAGAAAAGTCAAATGTAGTCAACTGGGCAAAGAGATAGGAAGAAAAAAAAATAACACTATTGATAAAGCTTTATATTTCTGATTAACAGTAAAATGATAATCTTCATGACTAAAATGGAAACAAATGATATCTGGTTTTAAGCTACAAGAGGTTAGTACGTAGTAGTATTTTTCCTTCTGTTTTCTACTACTAGTAGAAAAATACCATAACTCTTGCTACGAGGAAACAAAAATAATTCAATTATAATTAATACATGCATTATGTATGTACACACACAATTACGTATGTACACACACATATAGCGCATGCACACAAAAGAAAGAGGAGGGGATTGTACTTATTGCTTCAAAGTATCAAACTAACTAACGAGGTAAGTCAAAACAATTACTGAATAGTTTTTTGTAAACAGGTCTGACCGATGATTTTGTGAATCGGTAAGACATTCAAAACCAGTCAGGCACTAGCACAAACTTCAGAAGAAAGTTATACAAACTAGAGCAGAATGAGCTCCTAAGCCCAAAATGTGTAGTGCTATAAACTAATAGTACTGGACTAACACATTACTGTGGCAATTTTCTTATTCAATCAAAGTTACTTTTGTTATACAACAAAGATAGTGCTGTGACCTGATCTGCTTCAGGTAAGGAAAAAGGTGATTCTCTGATATTTTTAAAGCTGGTAGGGACCTTAATAGTTAATCTAGGCAACCCCTCTCATGGTTAATAGATGCCAAGACAACTAAATTATCTACTTTCACACAATGGCAGACCCTGAGCTAAAACCCCCATAAGATACAGCTCCATGAGACTGGAGGCTATTGTTTCTTAATCAATTTCATTATCCCTGAACTCTTTTACATGCTATTACTAGGTTCAT
Organism: Leopardus geoffroyi; assembly: GCF_018350155.1. NCBI lineage: Eukaryota > Metazoa > Chordata > Mammalia > Carnivora > Felidae > Leopardus > Leopardus geoffroyi. The sequence continues at coordinate 111,476,837 of NC_059331.1, read as the reverse complement.
AAAAATATGAATGAACATATAAACAGATATACTGAGTTTTCCTGCTATCACATCTACAATGCCATGCAATATTTATTTATTTAGTTATTCATTCATTCATTCATTCATTCATTCGCCATGCAATATTTAAATGGTTGTTGCATGCAGTGGGATTAGAATTACATTCAGCATATTTCTGGTACCCATGGAAAAATTAAAAGGTAAAGAACATTCTCTTCCTTTAGCACTGGCATAGTGCTTTCTAGAGACAAACTACCAGAAAAGGCAATTTGGACACAATATTCAAACGGTCCCTGCCTAACCATTAATTTTTTTTACCTCTGTTTTGTTGAAAATTCTGTGTGACCACATTAGCCTTTATTCTGAAAACAGCCCAAATATATCTTGGACTTAGGGGTATTTGCACTGGTGTTCCTCTTACCTGGAATGCCTTTTCTTTACATGGCTGGGCTTTTCTAGTCACTCAGCCATCAGCTTAAAAGTTATTTCCTCATTGGTGGTTTTAGGCACCAACTGGTATTTCGTGAGGCTTTAGGGTAGAGTATCTACCTTTCTTCCTTGACTTAATTATCACCCTCTATTTCACTCAACAGTACCCTTCAATCTGAATCTTTTATTTAAATCAATCTTGGGGTACCTTGTTGGCTCAGTCGGTTAAGTGACCGACTTCGGCTCGGGCCATGAGCTCAAGGTTTGTGAGTTATGGCCTTGCATTGGGCTCTCTCTGTGCTGACAGCTCAGAACCAAGAGCCTGCTTCGGATTCTGTGTCTCCCCCTTTCTCTCCCCCTCCCCTGCTCGTGCTCTGTTTCTGTCTCTCAAAAATAAATAAAAAATTAAATTTTTTTTTAAATCAGTCTCAGACTGTCTTTTGAAAATTGGTGAGCTATATAAATATTGAGGACTTTGGTCACCTAATTTAGTTAAACTAACTAAAATCCTTCCCATACTTCTGAAAAACTCCTCTTCATCCCTCCACAAAATGCAAGACTCTGCATTTACTATACATCAGCCGTGGAGAAGTTTAACTAGTACCCTGTCCAATTGACTAACAATGGTATTATAAAAATAGATATTTGAGTACATCATTTGATTATGAGTTTACAAACTGAATATATTAATTCTTCCCAAAACATTTAATTAATAATAGTATGTCCCTTGACCATTTTATGTAATGCAAATTCTGGCATATAAAAAGGTATTAAAAATAACGCTGTATTCTGGTCCTTTGATCTATTTGTCTGTGTCCCTTGCCCAACCAACCAATCATTGTTAATATATTGGTTGAGCTGGTGTGGAAGTGAGATTTACTATTTACTATATAATACCATTTAGTACATTTGATTTTTGTGTCATGCATGAGTTATCTATCTCTTTTTTTTTTAATTTTTTTTAACGTTTATTTATTTTTGAGACAGAGAGAGACAGAGCATGAACGGGGGAGGAGCAGAGAGAGAGGGAGACATAGAATCTGAAACAGGCTCCAGGCTCTGAGCTCTCAGCACAGAGCCCAATGCGGGGCTCGAACTCACGGACCATGAGATCGTGACCTGAGCCGAAGTCGGACACTTAACCGACCAAGCCACCCAGGCGCCCCTATGAGTTATCTATCTCTTAAAGAAAGTTGGCTGTTTTATTTTTATTTTTTTTTCCTTTTTATTTTTTCATGTTTATTTATTTTTGAGAGAGTGAGAGAGACAGAGACAGAGTGTAAACAAGGGAGGGGCAGAGAGAGAGACACACACACACAGAATCCAAAGCAGGCTGTCAGCACAGAGTCAACGGGGGCTCAAACCCACAAACCGCAAGATCATGACCTGAGCTGAAGTTGGCTGCTTAACTGACTGAGCCATCCAGGCACCTCAGCTGTTTTAATAACAAAGAAATTTATAGACTGATTTGAGAATAAATGATTTTTTAAAGATGCAGTCTTCCTATTTATGAACACAGCAACTCTCAAATTTATTTAAGTTTTCTTATTTGTTCTTCGATAATTTTATCAATTTCTCCACAAAGGCTTCTATTGTAAATAATATCATCTTTTATTACCTTTTGTATAATCTTTTTTTAAAAAATTTTTTAATGTTTATGTATTATTGAGAAACAGAGACAGAGCATGAGCATGGGAGGGGCAGAAAGAAAGGGAGACAGAATCTGAAGCAGGCTCCAGGCTCTGTGTGGAGAGCTCAGAGTCTGACACAGGGCTAGAACTCACAAAGATCATGCAAGATCATGACCTGAGTCAAAGTCAGACGCTTAACCGATTGAGCCACCCAGGCACCCCATTTTGTGTAATCTTTTTAACTCTTTATGTTTTATGCTGACCTTGTAATAAGCAATCTTAACTGAATTCGTATTTTCAATTAAAATTTTTTTTAATTTAAACTCCAGTTAGTTCACATACAACGTAATATTAGTTTCAGGTGTACAATTTAGTAATTCAACACTTCCAAGCAACACCCGGGGCTCATCACAACAAGTGCACTCCTTAACCTGTATCACCTATTTCTCCAAAGAAGACACATAGATGGCCAACAGACACATGAAAAGATGTGCAACATCATTCATCATCAGGAAAATACAAATCAAAACTGTAATGAAATATCACCTCACATCTGTCAGAATGGCTAAAATCAACAACACAAGAAACAACAGGTGTTGGTGAGGCTGTGGAGAAAGGGAAATCCTTCTGTACCATTGGTGGGAATGCCAACTAGTACAGCCACTCTGAAAAACAGTTCGCAGGTTCCTCAAAAAGTTAAAAATAGAACTACCCTACAATACAGCAATTACAGTACTAGGTATTTACCTGAAGTATACAAAAATAATAATTCAAAGCGATACATGCACCCCAATATTTAGAGCAGTATTGTCTACAATAGCCAAGCTATGGAAACAGCCCAAATGTCTACCAACTGATGAATGGATATATATAATATATATAATGTGTGTGTGTGTGTACGTGTGTGTGTGTGTGTGTACATATATATATATATATATATATATGTACACACACACACACGTACACACACACGTACACACACACACACACAAAGAATGAAATCTTGACATTTGCAATGACATGGATGGAGCTAGAGAGTATTATGCTAAGTGAAATAAATCAGGGAAAAATAAATACCATATGATTTCACTCATATGAGGAATTTGAGAAACAAAACAAATGAGTGAAGGAGAAAAAAGAGAGGAAGGCAAACCAAGAAACAGACTATAGAGAACAAACTGATGGTTACCAGAGTGGAAGTGAGGGGGTGGGTGGATTAAATAACTGAACTCTTTATTAGTTGGATTAATTCCTTTTCCTTTCAGGTTTTTACACATCTTATTGAATGCTCATGTCTTGATTAGGATCTCCAAAGATAAACTTCCTGACACTAAAGAAAATGTGTTTTACTTTTACCAGCAAAAATAAAATTTCAGATAAGGCTTTGTTTGATAATGCTTACTATCATAAACTATTCTTAGTTTATGAGGAGTTTCTATCCTGGAAGGGCACTGGATTTTACTCAATGTTTTTCTCTAATGAGATGATCATATTATTTTTTCATTTAATCTGTTAACAGGGTGACATTCACTGATAGACTTTTTTCCTTTAACCATTCTTTCATTCATGGAATTCTCTCTCTATAAAAGAAAACCCAAATAGCTAATACCATATGAAAACATTAAACTCCACTAGTAATCAGAAAAATTACCATAAAAAAGTAATACTGTGCCATTTTTCATCTTTCAGCTTGGCCAAAATATCTAAAGTCTAACAATATCCAATGATGGCAAGTATGTGTGAAAAATGGTTCGCACATACATTATTGGGGAAGCATAAAGAAAACTTCTACTACATATTGGTTCAGTGCCCAAGGAAGGTGACTGGATAGTAGATAATCAAATAGAAATATGTTCTCTCCCATGTCCACAAAGCTTTCTAGTCATCTAAAAACTAATGAAGTTTTCTAGAATGAATTTACAAAATGTTTTCTAGATTTATATTCATATTCAGGTTTAATACTATCTGCTGCAGAAAAAAAAAAAAAAAAGACCACTGATCTTTCCAGGCCAATGATATGGCAGAATTTCCATTTATTTATTGGGATAATAGACACTGAGAGTTGACTCTTGATTAAAATCTGAAAGAAGTGATTTCATATTAGGAGCATTGTTTTTTTTAAGTATATTTATTTTTTGAGACAGAGAGAGAGAGAGAGAGAGAGCGCACACACAAGTGGGTGAGGGGCAGAGAGAGAGGAAGAGAGAATCCCAAGCAGGATCTGCACTGCCAGCACAGAGCCAGATGTGGGGCTTGAACCCATGAACTGTGAGATTACGACCCGAGCCAAAACCAAGAGTCCAAGGTTTAACCAACTAAGCCATGTAGGCGCCCCAAAGCATTGTTTTTATTATGTTTAATTATTTCTTGCCAGAGATTATTTATATTATTTTCCTTCTTACTGTACACAATTTAGGTTAGGTTAATATCCAAATATTTTTTCTAACATTTTTATGTTTACCTTTCAGGAAAGAAAACAGATGATTCCAAGTAACTTAATTTGTATAGCTCCAAAAATTATAACCTTTGGACATTTACTCGAACAAATTCTTAATAATATTTAATATAAGAATGAGAAACTTCTAAATCCAAAGCTGACCAAACTTGATTTGTACCACCTCAATACAATTATTATAGCAGTTAGAAACTTACCATGGACTCACAATGATGAGAAAACACAATTGGCAAAGTCATGGACTTAACACTGGCACATACTCATTCCTGTGCCCTATTAAGCTGACTTCAACAGCTATGTTGCAAAATTTGGTTTCATTATCCAACTCTTTTCTTGGCCCACATTTATAGTAACTAACTCAATTAATTTTTTAGCCTTAACGGCGTTAATGTATCCTTTCTTGTGCTGAGTTTTAAAGCTCAGCAAAGACTACCCTGAAAAAAATTATATCTTTTCCTACTTATATTACACTTACTCTCTTCACCATTCCTCTCCCACTTAGACATAAATATATTTATTGCATTCTTCTTCTTGAAAAACTGGGTACAGAGATTGATTCACTCCTTCCATCTGTCTTTCCTTAATATCTCACTCTGTGAATTCCCTATTCTGACATTTTACTTTAGATAATTTTTTTAAGTTACTGATACCCTTGGCATTCAACATTTGATTATTAAGTTGTTTATCAAAAAATCTTTTCCACTGCTCTGTTCTCAAATAATATAGCCAATTAAGTAATACCTGAAGAAATGTAGATGAGCTCCAAACAGCAATCTGAGGGGCAAAACTATTTCAGATTGGTGCTATTAACCAAAAATTCTATCCATTTTTGTCTTTATCTAAGAAAGCTGTCTATACATAAAAATTTCACACAGGAGAAAAATAGGATATAATGTGAAGTAATGTTTGAATAATATAAAAGTATACCTATAATCATTTTCACAACCAAATTTATTCTCCTGGGACCAAAGAGAATGCATTTATATTCAGACAGTCTTAAATTATCTATTTCACACTTAATATTTTGAATGCAGACACATATCTCATGGCATTATTGATTAAAAATCAAGTCAAAAAATAATACTACAAAATTCCATTCTCAAGAATAACTGAAAGATTTAGGGATCATATACATATTGTCAAAACACTGGATATTATTCTTGACTAATATTCTAAAATGAATGGTTTTAATTTTCAGTTAAGGTTTTAACAGATCAAGAAGTTTACATTTTTCAATTTACAAAAAACTGAGGATTTATTTTATACATAAAAGAGGAAATCATTTTTTTAAAAATCAAAAAAAATTTTAAAAACAGACTGATACCACTGTACTCTTTAATCACTCATTCATTCATCTAAAAATAATCTCAGGAATCAATTATATGCTAGGCACTGTAGGGAATAAAAATAGAAGTAAAACATGATCCTTTTCCTCTTGGAGCTTATAATATAACTAATGGGGGGGGATGGGGACACACATACATAAATAACCACAGTGTAAGACATAAAGTGGAAATTTCTAAGTTAGTAATAAAGAACTATGGGAGAGGGGGGATTTGAGGAGAAGATAATATATATAACGGGAAAGTGCTGCAGGGGATGGGGAGGGGGGGTTAGGGGACATTTGAACTATGCTTTGTAAGGGTTAGGATTCTTCCAGCAAAGAACAGAGCAGCAGAAGGGTATTTCAGAAAAAGGAAACAGCTGATTGTTAGTACACACACACACACACACACACACACACACACAGCAATAACAGATAAACCAGAAATCTAGCCTAAAAATGCACCTGTCAAGTACTCAATAATTGAATTGAATTGATTAAATAAGACAATCCTTGAGGAAAAAATGTAGCTATTAAACATTTCCCTCAAGCTACACTGTGAATCCAAAAAAGCATGTTGTCCAGGAGTTCGGCTCAGTCCCAGTATTCTTGAAGCTAAAGAAAATGGTAGATGATCTCCTTCCCCTGGTTCCCTCACCTTCCCACCAATAAAGGCTTCCCCATCCCTTACAGAAGGCACAACTCAGTGGAGTTTAAAATAGCTCCACAACACTTCCTGCTCTATTCTAACTGTGCTTTCATTCCATTTGACTTAGACCAATTGGAATGTTGAGGGAAAACCCCATGAGGCATCAGGCATGTGAGATCATGTGTCAGTCCCTCAAAAATATTTGTCCATCCTACTATGTGTATCTATCATTGCTCCCTACCCATGAGAAAGCAGAACATGTGGGGAAAACAGTTTTTGGCACATTGTTGTTTCTCCCTTTTTAAAAATAGATTTAAATACTTCCTTACTCAACTTTTATAAAAATTAATCACAAATTTATCCACTTCCTAAAAGGATGAAGACAGTGTATTCTAAACATTTTGTTTAGAAGTTACAGTTCTATAGCCATACAAGAAAGTTGCTATTCATCCCATGATTTCCATGAATTAAATACCTGGCATGTTGTGAAGGGCTCAATAAACACCTGTGTAATGAATACTGTATTATATAACTTCTTTATTTATTTTTTAAAGTTTATTTATTTTTTAATTGTAGAAAGACAAAGTGTGAGCAAGGGAGACAGGCAAAGGGAGAGAGAGAATCATAAGCATGTTCCATGCTCAGTGCAGAGCCGATTCAGGGCTCAATCCCAGGGCCCTGGGATCATGACCTGAGCCGAATTCAAGAGTCAGATGCTCAAGTGACTGAGCCACCCAGGTGCCCCCAATAACTCCTTTTAAAAGTGTGCAATATTGGGGTACTTGGGTAGCTCAGTTGGTTGAGTGACTGACCCTTGATTTTGGCTCAGGTCATGATCCAAGGGTTGTGGGATCAAGCCCCACATTGGGCTCTGAGCTGAGCAAGAAAGCCTGTTTAAGATGTTCTCTCTCCCTCTGCCTCTCCTCTGCTTGTGCTCTCTCAAAAAAAAAAAAAAGAAAAAAAAAAAAGATTCTCTTTCCCTACGCCCTCTCCCCACTGGCAGCTTTTCTCTCTAAAAAAAATTTTTTTAAGTGTGCAATATTGCAAATTTGAGAAAAAATTTTCAGACTCCTAACTTCAGTGGATGAGGATATACTGTCCCCATTCTTTTCGGCTCCCAGGTAAGAGGAATTCATCACTTCATTAAAGTACTAGCACGGCTCATACTGCTTGGGTAAGAAGTTTCTGCATATATGAGGTTAAAGCTGGAATGAGGGTCAAAGAAGAACCTTTGGGGAAGAACCAAGGTAAGTGGTTCAAAAAGGTCCTTATTTCCAGCCCAAAGCATTAATGCTAGGGAGAGATCACCTCATTACAAAATTTCTCTTTGGAAATTAGAACAAGTCTCTAAAACCAGGGAACAGACTTCCCCTGACTTTCTTACGTATCCACTAATAAAAATTTCCCCATTCTCCTGCTCTATTCTGTGATTTTATTCTGTTTGTTCTAGATCAAATGGAATGCTGAGGGAAAACCAACTTTTATTGGGGAAATATTCTTTGTATCTTAGCGTCCTCAAAAGGTTTTATGTGATTCCTCTAATACTGCCTTTGCCACCATCAGTCATTTTCTATCCCAATTTTCTTTTAGTTTTCCTTAATACTTATTACTATCTAAAGTAGCCTTATCTATCCATCATTCAACTGAACAATCATTCAAATACATGTCTCCTTATCTTGTTTCATAGATGTATCCTCTGTGCATAGAATAATACCTGGTATGTGGCTGGCTCTCAAATATTTTTGAGTAAAAAAAAAAAATCAGATGTATGACTATTTCAATTCAGCTTCTAAAACTTCAAGCAATTACATCATCTCCTCAAATCTTCAACCTGCTAATTAAGAATGGTCGCAATGCAGTGGGTTACTACAATTGCTTCTACTTCCAATCCTCTGAATTTGTTTACATCTTGACTTCTTTGAGAATACACATGAATTGCTATGTGTTCCTGTTTTTGTCTGTCATTCTGCAAGTTCCCAATGGGCTGTGGATTTCTTATAATGCACACAAACATAAAAATATTTATCTTTTGAGAAGATAATATGTTTTCAGTAAATAAATAATAAATTTATGAATATTCCTATAGGACTGAATCATCCATTCTAAAGCATTTTAATTGATGTGTAACAGGAAATGTATTACCACAGCATTTTAACATTTCAACATCTAACAATGAGTGAATAATCACGAGTGAATAATCAGGAAATATAGAATGCAAATTTAAGAGAGTAAAATCGCAATTCTAATTTTAAAGTAATATATCAATTACCAAGATCTGAATTAAACTTACAGTGTAAGTAAGCTAAGAGATCAGTTCTCTAATGTGAAATTGTACATTTTATTTTACATAAAATTTGTTGGGTTCAATAAGAGTTCGTTATACCAGAACAACTAGCAAAGTCTTATACCTCCTTTTTATATACTGAAATTTTTATCTCATCTACTTAAATCAGCAACTTAATTAATGAATCATAATTTTTATAATATCTTTTATAGCTATATTTTACATATTATTGCAATAAAGTCAGAAACATAGATGATATTATTTACAGGTATTGTAATTTATTATTAAGTCATTTATAATATACATTCACCTATTTTTCCACACCTATGGCCAATCTATACATTCATTGTACTTATAACATTTGACTGTTTTTCACAAACCATCCTTTAGACCCAATTTTCATGAAATGTTAAAAAGTGCTATATATCTTTTGGAGGAATTTTATAAAATTTAGATTTCTTAGCTTTAAAAAAGTTCTAGTTATCTTCTTAATAATAGAGTCATTCTTGCAAAGTAAAAAAAAAATAGAGTGTATGTATATGTGTGTGTATAAAATGCCATTTTCCTTGGAAGGGTCAACAATGAGGAGCCCTGTTTATGAGCCATATTAACACCAAAGAGAGAGCTTAGCAATGTCTGTTTCTAAAAATAAATCCTGTGTGTCTCTTGTTGTCATCATCAACCAGAGTCTTCTGTGCTCTGTGACAGAAAGCATCAAGACTGCCTCTTTGCCTTTCCACAAGCATTATACATCAATATCCAAAGTTCTCCCTTTTCTGTCAAGGTGGCAGAGATAAAAAGAATTCTGCAATCACCCTAAGCAGACATTTAAACATTATTGCCCCTTAAGCAGACAGTTATCATGTTGTTTTGGCAGCAGGAAGGAATCTGTGGTTTCACTTGAATGTTATTCTTCTTTATTTAAACTACTAGAAATAACCCAAAAATGACAGAATGCTCTTTCTATAAATAATCATTCCAGTGTAGAGTTATATTAGGAGGTAACTCAGATGGCATGATAACGCCTAACAAGCTAATCTTAGACCTGCAATGCCATAAGATAGAAATACCGAGGCTAAGAATAACTGACCCAAAGGAGTCAGCCTGCTAAAGAGAGCCACAGACATGTGGGCATCTGCAGATTTTAATGCATTTAATGATCTTCTGAAAGCTTCTTTCGCCTGGAAGGCAATAAATTATGTTGGTCATTAATATGACAATCAATAATGCCTTCACGATGTATTCCATAAAGATAGCTCAAGATTCTCATAGCCAATAAGATTATAAAAATTAGTTGATGAAAACCAAGGAGCTGACTCCTGAATAATTGCATTAGTATCTAACTGGTGAATTCAATGTACAAATTTAACTCAAGATAAAGTAAAATGTAATACCATGTTGGTACATACAAACATCACCATACAGTTTTCACCTAAAAAGTCCACATTGGGCCCAAATTGGATGAATACAGATTCAAAATAGGCAGAGTAAAATTTTATTAGCTAGATTATTCTTTTGGCTTAAGAATTTGACATAGCATGTTGAGATAAGGATTTGAGTGGAGATACAGACTTTATTGAACCTCCCCCCCGCCCAACTCATTTCTAGGTCAGGAATGAAGTAGATATAATTCAAACATTTTGGTCAAAAAATACTGAAGCCCATGGAGCTAACATTTGAAGGAAAAAAAAAAAAAAAGATCTCCAGCTAAATTACATTAGTTATAATGTGCTATTTTGCAGTGGTGCAAACCTTACATGTATGACTTATAAGATGTACTGTGAGCACTGGCAAACAACATGCCAAATGCACTGGGGATACTGGTTCTGTCCACAGTGTGTACTCATTACTCTGCATATCATCAGTCTCATGGAACTCTAGAGGTTGGCTTGAGTTGTCTCAGCCCTGGACAGTGTTCACTTCCTCCAATATCATTATCATGCCCTGGGAATGTGAAGTAAGGCTCCTCCAACCAAGCCTTTCACCATAGTTGCCCATTTGTGCCTTAAACCTCCCAGGACTAAGAAGTATGCCTAGACATTTATCTATATAGCTGGTTCAATTTTTTTAGCCCCAGATATGAAACATATTATCCTATGCAAAATATTTTTCTCTTTGAGAAAAAGTGGCAGAGAGATGGTAAACAAGAACAGAGACGTGGTAAACAAACCAAGTTCAAACCTGACCCTGCTGGTTCCTACCCATGATCACCATAAGTAAGTTCCTCTGAACCTGTTTCCATATCTGCAAAATACGAATCCTGCTCTAAGTAGTGCATACCTCTCCAAACTGCAAGGAAGATTAAAAGATGAAACAATGCCTGGTACAGAAAAAGCCTCTGAAACAGTAGCTTATTACATTAATAAGAAGAATGACAATGTTAAAAAAATGATGAAAACATATGGCTCCAAACACTGACCTCCTAAGTTGAGACTAAACAATTAGATCAGAGTGGAATGTGGTAGAAAAATCATGAAAATGATAACTGAATGTGATATTTTTAAATCTAAAATGAGTGGTGTGTGATGTAAAAGACACATTCAAAATACACAACTGAATTTCATTTGTAAGCAGATTTGAAAAGCACCCTCAAAGAGAGAGAGAGGCAAACCAAGAAACAGGCTTTACTATAAAGAACTGAAGGTTACCAGAGAGGAGGTGGGTGGCGGATGGGTTAAATAGGTGATGGGGATTAAGTGCACTTGTTGTGAGAGGGTCCTATGTAAGTATTGAATCACCAAATTGCACACCTGCAATGAATACTGCACTGTGTATTAATAAACTAGAATTTAAATAAAAAAAATTTAGAAAGCACCATCAAGAGTAAAATTTGAATCATGTTCTATTCACCAACAGCTTTTCTAATTCACCCTACATGAGGTTCCCTGAGAACTTTCTGGGTAAACACGTTTTCACTAAAATGAGAACTTCCAGGCCACAATGTGCAATTTAATGGAAATTCAGTGAAATTTTCTTGGGTTTTTTGTTTGTTTTTAATTTCAACTTTTAAAATTTAAAAATATTTTAACCTACTTTGGATATGTGTCATGTCTTTGACACCCATCAAAAGTCACCTCAAATAATTGAAAAAAGCATCCACAGGGCTAAAATTGTGTCAATACTGAATATAAATTATATATAAAATGTTTCAATACAAGCAGTAGGCCATGAGGGGAAGAAGTAAAAAAAAATGAAGTTCTGGGGTTTTTCCAACCTTATCAACATGCAAAGAGCTTAATCATAAGTAAATGACTAGTTACAGTCTGTGGTTTGGTAAATTTCCTTCTTCCTTAAATGTAGTTTTCATTGGATTTAATTATTGGGTATTTAAAAAACACCATATATAAAAGGCCCATCCCTTATTTGACTAAGGAAAATTTAACATTAAAATAATGAACGGAACTGATACTCTTCTAAAACACAAGAATTACTCAGTTTTGTTTTCACGAACCAGAGCATCACAGAGTAACCCTAAACATAATGTTCTCTGATAATATGTAAAACGTGGGGCAGTTAGTATTGCAAAAACTCTTGTTTAAGTTAAAGTTGTTTTCTGCAAGTGACTTAGTGGGGGAAGAATAGAACTAGTAGACCCAAGGTATTTTCTCATCCCTTCATCTCCAGATTGTCAGCTCCCAAAATTAGAAAAGGGAGAATTGCCCATAGTAAGGACACCATGCATCCAAGCCAACCACTGGCACTTTATCTTCCTTTCAAGAATGGGACAGACCATAGCACTGCCACTCTGATTTGAAGCACATGCCAAAATATCTTTGAATTTCATCTACTGAAAGCTTATTTTTAAAGTCATTTTCATGGGCTTTTATTCCAATTAAATTGTTTTCAAAGTATTCCAATTCAGAAAAAAATTGTTAAAATGCAGTTACTATTCCAGATTGTTAAAATTGTTCATTACTCTGAAAATGTAATAATTATAACAACATACTGGCAAAGAAATTGCATTTTGAATATTTTAAAAATAATCCTCCTTCAGTGTAAAGAAAAGTTTATACATTAAATAAATTTCTCTTAATATTTTCTGTATCCCTCAAAGCCAGCATTAAAGGAATACTTTACTCAAATTTATAATAAATGTTTGTAATGCACTAGTTTACAATGTTGATTTTCCTCTTCTCTAAAAAGCGATTTACAACCCTACAGAGATCCAGTGTTCTTCCATAACTATTCTTTTTAGGGTTCCTTCTAACAACAGTACTAAGAAAGGTTTCCTATTCAATACTAGTAAAAAAATGTATCAGTGTCAAAATGGATGTAAAAATCTTCATGACAATGAAGTAACACCCACGATTCAATTGAAAAAAATTACATGGTCTGCTTCCTTCATTTAATTGTTTGTATTTTGAGAAATACAACCTGAAGAAAAGTACCAAGAAGAAAATTCCAACCACCAACATACACACTGTAGCAAATACTGCTGGTGCCTAGCTAACATGCATTCCTTACCCTCCCTTCCTTCTTCCTAATACAAACTAAACGTTCAGCTGCAGCACCCACTCTCCTAGGCTCAGTATGACTCTAAGGAGCTATCATGGTGGTCCCGTCCTTCTTTGTTCCTGGGTAGATGCTGCTTTTCTGGCCAATAAATTATGAAAGACAATTTGCTGGAGAAATGTTGGGTAAAACTTCCGTAAAGAAAACATCCAAGGAAGCAAAGTATCTCTTCTATGTCTCCAGACTTTGTCGGGCATAAATAGACACAATGCCTGGATCTGCCACATTCAACTCCTGCTTTGTTGAGGAAACAGACCTGTGAAGAAGATACAACTCTAAGGCCAACAGAGGGAAGAGGTATGAATGACCTGATTATTGTTGACATTATTGACCACCTAGTGCTGTCAACTACCCTGCAATTTTAACTAAGTGATAAATTTCCTTGTTGTCACTTTGAGTAGGATTTTCTGTTACTCGGAGCAGAACACAACCAATTTACCTACTACTTGGATTAAACACCGTTAATATTCTGGTGCAGTAGATTTGTGTGCGGTCTGTAAGAAACACTTGTTAGAAGATATGCGCATATCGTAAAAATCCATACAAAGTGAAAAAGTATGATGATAAAAACAAAAGTCCCCCCATCCCCTGGCCCCAGGGGCAACCAGCCCACCACCACACACACAAAACTGACAATGATTTCTTTCAACCTATGTATGAATCCTTCTGGGAGATGGATGGATAGACAAAATACACTTTCATAAAAGTGAGATCATATCACTGATGTTATTTTTATTTAAAAAACATTAAATGATTTTATCAGGATTAAAAACTGCAACTGAAGGGACTATCAACATACTAAATGCTTCCTTCCTATATGAGGTTCTATTTCCAAGAAGATCTTTCTAAGGTTAAATTATTTTAAAAAATCAGTGTTTGGAGTCCTTTTCTTTTACCCCTGTGTTTCCATTTTAAGCAGCAGGGAGTCTGTCCCTGCCCAGAAAGAAGCTATCAGCAGTTTCACATTTTACTCTATCTCACCTCTCTCTAATGCCTCATATTGGTTATGTTTATGAATGTTGCCCTACTTTATAAAATTTGCTTTCTATCCTGTAACCACAATCTCATATTTGTTTAAATAGATTCATGGTTTGCCCCATTTATCTGCCTATGCTTTTCCTACTTCTGTATTTCATTTCTTATTCATCTCTTCATTGTGTGGGTTTCATTGGAAGCAGCCTTGTTCATGTTTGGGAATTTCTGACTTGCCTACCCATTTTCTCTATATTTTAATAACTCTTGCCTGAATGGACCATTGGGTTACACTTCTTTTTGAACTTCAAAGATTTTTCTTCGTTATTTTTTGTCACTGAATGTTGGATATGCTTGATACTTCTTGAGTCCCATACATTCCCTTCCTCCCCACCTTCCCCCCACCATATACCTTTGCTTTACCTGCATGAACTCCTGAAAAATTTTTATTATTTGAAAATCAATAGCCCAGTTAGAATATGACTCTGTGATGAGCATTTGCAGCAAACTATCCTTAAAAAATGAGAGTTCTTTCAGTCTACAGATTTATTTTTTTTTTCTTTTCCAGTGCAATAATCTTTCTTCTTTTTCACAAAATTATCTTCTGTTTCAATGTTTTAGAATATCAACTTCAGGGATATAAATAATCTTTTTGTTTTATTTCCTTTGTGTTTCTTATTAATTGACTTTCCAATTGCTTGAATCCATCTTCCTTTTTCATTCCCTACGGTTGTCTTAAACCTTTCCCCTTTGTTGGTAAAGAGTTTCACTGGTGTCTGTTCTGCTTCCTGCTATTTCTAATGAATATTTTTGTTCTGTAATTATCATGCTTTTTCATTTTCATTTCTTTCCCAAGATCTAAAATATCCTTTTCTCTTGTGCTATTGTTTTACCATCTCATCTTTGAGTTCCTGTTTTATGGAATTTATGTTCTTATTAAGATGCCTCATTTGTGGGGAAAAATTATTAGATAATTCCATGGATTCAGTAAAAAGATGTTTTCTCCTGGTGGAATATCTAAGGTTAGATGGGGAAGGGTATTTCACGAAAAAGAATTATGGATCATTTTCCTAACTTAGAGTGTTGCCCCGAAGCCTTCATTTCTCCAGAGACAGTGTTCGTTCACCTTCCTCCATTTCACTAGTTTCTTTTCCAGAGTCATTTCTACTATTTCTCATGCACAAGAAATAACAACAACAACAACAACAGCTAAGGATATCCACTCAGTTTGCTTCTCTTCAAATCTGGCAATGTTAGTGAGAATTTTGAGAAAGTAGTCATTTTGTCAGTAAAATTCTAAGGGGGCCTAGGATGCAGGGCCTGTTAGGTTTCTCTGTCTTGATCAAAATCCCCATTTCCCTTTTTTCCTTGTCTATTAGCTTCCAAGATAGCTTAGGTCATATCACTTTCTGTACTCACTTAATGCTGAACACTGTGTCTGTGTGTGCATGCATGTGTGCATGCATACGTGTGTGTGTATTCGTGTGTGTGTGTGTGTGTGTGTGTGTGTAGGGCAAGTGTTGGCCAGGTTATACAATTTTAGAGTCACTTCATTATCTATCAGTGGCAAAAAATTATGTCGTACATCATTTTCAAATTTCTCATCTTCAAAATCAAAATTCTCAGTTTTAAATCTCAATTTGGGGGGCACCTGGGTGGCTCAGTTGGTTGAGCATGTGACTCTTGATTTTGGCTCACGGTCATGGGATCCAACACTGTGTCGGGTTCCATGCTGAGCATGGAGCCTGCTTAAGATTCTCAATCTCTCTCTCTCTCTCTCTCTCTCTCTCTCTCTCTCTCTCTCCCCCCCCTCCCTCCCCCCTGCCCCTCCCCCACTCATATACATGCCACTCTCTAAATAAAAATAATAGATAAGTAAATAAACAAATATTCAGAATTGGGATTTATTTCAGTGTTCTGAGGGGTTTTATTGAATTTTCTTACCTAACAGACATAAGAATTATTCCACTGGTGTAATCCACAGAGATATAAAATATTCATTCTTGTCCCTATTCTCAATGGGCCTATTTATAACTAGCTTTCTGATCACTACCTATCAAATATTCAAATTGATAACAGCCTTGTAAGTGAAGATAACTTGAGTTAGAGAATGGCAAAACAGTAATTATGGGAAATACCAGAAGTGATTCTTGACATGACAGGAGCATTTCACAGACTTACATTTTCATAATTAGATTCTGCTTTCCAAGTAGACATAAATGGCTACTGAATCTAAAATGTTCCTTTCCCCTCGACAATGCACACCAAAGGGAAAAAAAAAAGATTCTGAAAGGGTGAAGATATGTTTTCCATAAAAGAAATTCAGGATTTAGATTTAAATGCTTTTCTTTTATACCCTAAAATAAGAATACATAGTAAAAATATGAGTTTTCCTTATTTTAAATGTATTTTACATTAATGCTGTATAAACTCTAGGAAATTCTTTTATAGTAATTGTTCCAATATTGTCTGGACAGCTCTGCTGTCCAACATGTTAAGCAAGATGCCTGGCAACAGGAGAACACCCCAAATTCTGCCAGCTACTGCTGAGTGACCTGAGTCAATATTTGTACATGCTTCACTTTCTGCCACAGTTATCACTTATATTGGCCCACACAAGCCACAAAAGTAGAGACTGACCTAGCACAATGTGTCACTCATAATGAATTCCAAGATTCAATATTACAGAGCATTTTAACTGAAAACACATTAGCAGATTATACTGTAGAACCTAGTTCTCCCTAAAATGTCTTGCCTAGCTAGATCAATATTAGAAAAAAATGGAACCATATAAAACACTTGCAATTCAACGGTATAAAAAGAACTCTGAAGAAAACTCACCTTTATCAATGCATAGTATGGAGCTTAACTTTTAAAACAGCAAATGGGAACTTCAAAGCAATAGGTAACAATAAAACAAAGCTTTTTAAAACAATCTCAAGAAATACTTTGTTGTGGTTTCACTGTTCAATTATACATTCTGCCAATTCTTTGCCTTTGATTACTATGTAATGAGACACTTTACAGAACACATGTACATGTACACATGCATGCGCGTGCACACACACACACACACACACACACACAAACTACTCTGATTTACAGTCACAATTTACACAAGGAGATGACTAGTTCTTACCAGAACAGGAAAACCAAAAAAAGTAACTGACGTGTAAGATAACTAAAGACAACTTACTCTCAAAACAAAATATCATTGCTCTATGTGACATACAATTGAACTCAGCTGGCTTGTTCAGCAAGATAGAGCATGGTATGGAAGAGCCAGAAGCCCAGGTTCTTTCACTAAAAATAGTTATAATAATAGGGAGTCTGCATTTCAATAACATGTTGTTACATTTGAACCTCATAAAGAATGCCCAGAGGTAAGCATGAGGACATCGTTATTGTTCAGGTTACAGATGAGTAACCAGTTATCCAAATGGCTAAGAGCGGAACACAGAGCTCTTGACTCCTCGAACAGTGTTGTCTCCACCACTTTGCACTACTACCAAATAATCTCTTTCAGATCCAACGACTCCATCCATTCCTATGCCTATCAATCATAGACCCATGCCACTGGTCCGAAAGGGAGTGAAATGAAATTTGCAGATAAATTAAGACAAACACACCTCTAACTTGTCAATTAACTTAAAGGAAAACCCTACTGAAATGGGTCACCAGGATCACCAATGTCTCCTCCTACCCCTTCATCAGTGTTACTTAAAGTTTGCTGCAACCTTAGGATTGCTGGGAAGATAGTAAAAATTCCAATATCCAGGCTAGTTCCCATACCAGTTAAGTCAGAAACTCTGGGGGTGTAACCAAGGCATCCGTGTTTTGTAAAATATTCTTGATGACTCCAAGTTTGAGAGCCAGGGCCTCAGAGGAAGTGCAAAATAAAGACTGGGGCAACTAAAGTTAAGGCCATATTATATTAAAAAAAATCAAATGTTATACAACAGGGTAGAATGGAGGCAAATGATTTTATGTTTCAAATTTGAAAAATTAACAGAACTTGGAGTTTCCTTATTTATATCAGACAGGTTTGAGAGTTGATGTCAATCTACATCACCTTTCACTTAAGAGCTGGTTCTTACAGGATGTTTCCTGTAGAACTGACAACTGCACGGACAGTCTCAAGCACTTCCCTGCTGGAAAATATTATTGCTTTCATGTCAGGAAAATGACAGTCTCAACTGAAAATCGGAGTAAAGTTACATATGATTATCAAAGACACCGAAAACAGTGAGGCTTGCAAACACCTGTAGCCTGTGGCAAGAGATTCAATGTCAGTGGCCAGTCACTGCTTCAAAGGCACAGCTTTGTCTCAACCGTGTGAAAGAAACATGAAACTCCTAACACAGAGGTGAGGACTAAACAGATAAAGTGTAGTACTGAAAAGATACCCGATATAGTGATTGTTTAAAAGTTGATCCATATTTAAAAAATAAAACACTAAATTAAGTGACCAGTTCCATTGGAGACACACCAGCTGACCCCTCCCCAAGCTCTTGTCAACTTTAAAGCCACAAAGATAATAAACCATATTAAAATCCCAGTACGTTTGCTTCAGAGAAGCAGACGCTACTAGTTAAAATAATTCTTGCCACTTAAGTGTCAACACCTCAAATTACACAAGATCGATCTCTTATTCTGAGCCCACCAAAAAACTGGATCAAGAGAAGTATCTGAAAATCATCACAACTAACGGAGGTTTAAAGATAACTTGCTTCAAACATAGGTGCGTAAATGGGAAGGTGTTCAGCACTGAAACAGACATCATGCCAACCTGTGGAATATTTCTTTCACATCTAGCTCTAGCAAGTAAACGCTGTTCTACGTTGCATTCTTTTCATGGAAATCTATGTGGTGATCTATAATTATGATCAAGCCCACATAGGAACTTAGAAGATGTGAGGGAGAACTTTAAGCCAATTTAGACTGAAACATTCGGAGGACGGAAACAACCCCCCCCCCCAAGCTTTAGGAACTGTCTGTAGGATTAAATATGAAGAGCAGCAATTATAAGTAAGTGTTATCATGTGGAGAGTCTGCTCTTTTAACAAACAGAAATTGATAAAGCTGACAAGTTTCGTCTCCTCAGCACACCTTCTTGACGGCACAAGCACATACAGAGAGAAACCAGAAATTAGACTCTGTTACTGTTATTCTTTAAAGGGTTGCACCTGCATGTAACACCTTGATGTGTGCGCTATGCCATCCATCTGCCTGACAATGCTAGACTCTCCAAATGTTTTTAAAGAAAATTAAAATAAGCATCTGCTAATAATAATTTTATTCCATCCTGAATACTTTCGTTTTGGGCTGCTGAGAAAAAGCCACATTAAAACTACCTTTGTAACTCCTAGCAAACACATTTCAGAAGGTAGGTCTATAAATAGATGTGCTTCTGTATGCACACTGTAAGTATAAAATCATCCGGCTAGCGGAGGCTGCAATTTAAACTGAAGCCCCAGGATGAACTTACCTGATTTTTAAAGTCCCATTAGAATAGCTTGCAATCAGTACAGATCTCCGTTTTCTACTTGCAGAGTAAGGCAAAGCACCCCCAACTACATTTTACTTATCTCAGTCCCATCCTTCATCAGAAGCTTTGAGATTTCATTCAGAAGCTGTTGTCCCTAAATGCTGAATATGCACAGAAACGGTAATGGAAGGGATCTAAGTTAAACCCTACAGACGCACCAAGAAAATAGCAACATCAACACCAAAAAGCAGCAAATCCTTGAGAGGTGCTTTTTCTTAGCTGCATTTCCCAAGTCTGCCTCCTTTCACACATAAAATGTCTCAGTTATGGAAGAGGATCTTACCTGAGCTGATCATACTGTGCATTCTCTGCTGAGCCAAGAGCTGCTCTCGTCCAGCCACCCCATCTGAGGAAAAACACGAGTCACTCTCGTAAATTGTCTGCAGCATATTCCAATCACTCTTACTTCAGCTACATGAAAGATTCATCGCTGCTCAGTGCACGGGCCCCAGGAGCTACCCTCCCTGGTCCTCCCTCCTCCCCGAGGAGAGGCAGCAGCCGACCAACTTCCACAATGATTCCCTTTCTGTTAAGGTGGACATACACTTTTCAAAATATCTGGACACTTTTCCTGTGTTACCAACCTGTGTACAAAGCAGAAAGGACCAAGTCGATGCTATGGCTGTCTGGAGTTTAGGTTATCCCGGAAACTAAAAGCAGGTGGGGAATAGGAATGTGCTTCGGGGTTATTGCTTTGTCAGAATAAGTAGAAAAATATTAACTGTACCCACGAGAAAAAGAAACTGATTAAACCTGGCTTATAGTTCTTCAGGCTGCTAGAGTTGCGTTGCAAGAACCCTCAGTCCTGCAAGTGGCTTCAGCCGGTGCCCTTCTATCTGTTTGTGTGCGTCTCTTCCCCCTCTCTGGTCTCTCTCAGCTCAAGTTGGCTAAAGCTAGTGATAATCCATTTGCATATGAATCAACAACGGCAGGGCCCACAGGCACAGAAATAGAACAATGGTCGGCCTGAGCCAAAAATAGGTCAAGCATGGCCGAGTGATTGGAGCCAGCATTAATGCATTTAAAAATACCCCAGCAAACCCAGCTGTCCAGCCTCTATCTTTCAAACCATAATTCTCGATTGCAGGGCCTTAAAAGCAATTAACTCTTTCCTTCCTCCCAGCTTGCTTTACACACTGTATTTCCATACTGGCGATTTGTTTCCAAAGAAAGAAAGGCAAAAAAAAAAAAAAAAAAAAAAAAAAAAAAATTAAGAATCATAATTCTAAGAGGGCAAATGCACATACATTTAATTTCATTTTATTTTTATAGTATGTGTTTTTGGAAGAGAGAGGAGAGAAGTGCAGAGCTCTGTATTGGTTCTAAAATAATACTGGAAGCTTTTGCTCATAATGTGGTTTCTGCCTCACCCACGCACAGCAATCCTGGTGTTCTATTTTTGTTGCCTGTTTCTCTGGCTACACTGCAGTTGGCTGTAGCACTAGAAGCTTTTCTGCCTTCTAGTTTCAAGACTGACAGGAGATTTAGTAGAGGTAGTTTCAGAAAACAAGCACACCCCAGAATAAAATGTTTATGAAGAACTAGGTTGATTTTTTACTTGCCATTTATGCAAGGCAATTGTCCATTTCATAAATCCTAATGTGAGCTTGGTACCACCTATCAATTTTACTGCATCCAGTTTCTATTATATCTAAATTAAAAAGAAAACATAGCTTAGGTCTGAAAATGTTGCCTCTATTTCAGCCCCTCAGGCTAAATTCAATGTGGAAAAGAAAAAGGAAAAGAGTGTTGATGCTGTCTAATGGATGGATGCAGAACGACCAAATATATATGCACCTGTAGTTCAACCAATAAATATGGTCAGTCTTCAACTAGGAATATTCTGCATTCATTGTTACCTGAAACACAGACCTCACTTTTTGGAAGAAATGGCATTTAGAGTAGTTGATAGGCTCCCAGACCAACACGCATTTTGAAATTCACCTGTAGAGTAAATGAATTATAAAATATACTACTAAACATTCTATAGTCTCTGAGGTACACTTATAACATCATTTCTGTATGAGAAATAAATTCTGCATCAC
This sequence comes from Leopardus geoffroyi, assembly GCF_018350155.1. Classification (NCBI taxonomy): domain Eukaryota; kingdom Metazoa; phylum Chordata; class Mammalia; order Carnivora; family Felidae; genus Leopardus; species Leopardus geoffroyi. The sequence goes on along the minus strand of NC_059331.1, from coordinate 111,454,988 downwards.
AAACTGGGTTGTACCATCTAGCCATTCATAAGGGCACACCCAAAAGTGATAATCCACTAGTCCTGGGAACTCTTCTTCCTTTTCTAAACTAGGTCAGTAAGGAAAATGTAATTCTTAAAGCATTAGTAGCAACAGAGAAGGAAAGGGAAAAAGCAGAGTGTTTTAAGGTTCCTAGAACAACTGGTGGAGGAAGGATCTTGGTCAACCACAGAGTGTGGGGCAGGGGAAAGAGAACAAGGAGACATAGGGTTTTGGTGGAAGGGAGGAAGCATGTGAAGTCATTAGGCAGATAACACACTGCTGAAAACAGTGGTACTGAATTTTCCTTCTTTCATAGATTAACTCCTACTTCTTGCAAAATTATGTTTGGACACATAAGTTACAAGATTTTTAAAAAAATTATTCCAAAGCACATTGGACTTAAACTAAAATGAGAAAATCTTATTTTCCTGTCACTGGAAAAAAAAAATATCTAATTCCATTTGATATTACAACTAAACTTTCACTCAGTCAAGAAATCAATATATAAAATTCAAGACATGGAAATATTGTGGAGCTGGCAAATTACCTCAGGGATGATGTAACCAAGCGTAGCATTTTAGACCTGGGAGGAAGTTTATAATTTGCCTACAGTGGTGTTCAAACTCTCTGTGCCTCAGGATGCCAAGGGACCCTGGAACTGACTTACAGTGCTTTCTCCAGAAAATATTCTTCCCCGAACCAGGGCAACCTCACTTTTATTTGTTTATACTGGAATATGTAAGAGTTCTTTTGAACAACAGCTTTGTACATTAAGAAGAAAACAGCTGAGGGGCGTCTGCGTAGCTCAGTCTGTTCCTTAAGCTTCTGACTCAATTTTAGCTCAGATCATGATTTCACAGTTTGTGGGATGGAGCCCCATGTTGGGATCTGCACCTACAGTGTGGAGCCTGCTTGGGACACACACACTGTCTCTCTCTCTCTCCCTCCCTCTCCCTCCCTCCATCTCCCTCTCCCTCCCTCCTTCTCCCTCCTGCTCTCTGCCACTCCTCCTACCCACACTCATGTGCCTGTAAATGCACAGGAGCAAGTGTGCTACTCTGTCTCAAAATAATCTTTTTTAAAAAAGAAGAAAATAGTTGAAATCCAATAGTGTTGAGTACAAACAAGCTTCCTATTTTACAAAGTAAGAATTAAGGTCTGCTGAATGTTACTAAGGCTATAAAAGTACTTGTTAATGATATTATGACTAAAGAGACATGCTTTGTATCTAGCAGGTGGTCTCCCATCATATTTCCCAGTCTGGCATTCTGTCCCTTTGCAAGTGATGCAAATAATTACCTGAGATCTTCAAAATAAATTTTAGAATGATCTAGTGATGAAAAATGGAACCACCAATTGTTTCAGAGTGGTTTTGAACAGAATAGGCAAAACAGTGATAAACATGTAAGAGGGATGACAAAATCCTACTAATGCCATAATACACATCTTTTGTCATTTCAAATTTAAGTGACCCCCTTCAAATTGCAATTGACAAAAACAGTTGCTGAGCTTTTATCATCAAGAAAAGTAAAACTCCAAAAGAGTGAGTTAGTAATTATCCTATTTCTCAGAGGTTCTAGGAAAAGGCATACCACATAAAATAGTGTAATGTGTCTTCTTCATGTTGACCAAGTTATTTCACTTGAGATTTTATCCCCACATGCTTTCAGTATTTTGTTTGTTTGTTTGTTTTGTTTTGTTTTTACCATTAATAGTCTTCCCTTTTACCTCTTGACAATGAAAAGTTAGTTTAGGGTGAAAAGACATCAGACACATCATAAAATAGGTATTGCTTGTTTCTCAGAGGAAAAATAAGCATCATTAAAATCACCAGGAAGTATACTGATTACCATAGTTCCATTAACCAACAACTTAAATATTAAGAATGTTGTATAATTCCTCTCACATCATCTCAACAATGTCAGTAAAGAAATGTCAGTAAGTTTCTTTTTGTGCATTTATAAAATCAATTTTACTGATGAGAAAAAAAACTTTTAAATTTTGTATTATAAAAACCGTAACAAGCTAATACAAATGCTAGGCTAGAATAAATAGGCATTAAAAAAATCTCAATATAATGAATGTTAACTCAATTTAATAAAAACGTTGGAAATTGATCTAAAAATCATTTTACATTCATTTTACACTCATTCAATAAATGTTATTATTATCTACTGATGGAAATGAAACCACTGTCTAATTATTTAAGTGGTTATTTTAAACAGAATATGCAAAACTAGTGATAAATTAATAGGAGGGATACCAAAATGTCATTCAAAAGCAATTATGATAATTCCAATTATTTTTATGCAGGTATATAGACAACACAAAAAGATGTATAAAAATCTATATGGCATCAAAATATTTCCTAAAATATCCTTGGACCCATAGCTCACATTGATCTTTTCTCAAATCAGTCCCACTGGAAAGAAGCAAAGAAGGTAATATAGCCTGATTTATTCTAAAACACTAAGGTAACCTCTGATCATCTGTAATCAAACACAGACTTTTCATGTAGCACCAAATCCTATGATTCTGAAATCTAGACAAAGTATTTCACTTTGCCTGAAATATTAATTCTGTTTTACAGGAAATCTACAAAATTACTCACCAACACCTGGATCTCCTCACTCATTTTCTGACTCGCTCATGTTGCTTTTTCACCCATCCTCACGTTTCTCAAACTATTGTCACAGCAATAAAGTTATACGTACTTGTCTGTAAATAGTAGACTTGGTTCACCTAGACTCCCAACGAACAGGCAATAGAGTACAGGGTACTAATTTTTATTTGGAATTAAGTAGTCTATTTATCTGATTTTTCTATCTCTTAGAGAAACATTGCCAATTGTTATTAAATAGTGGATGTTCAATTTACAAGTGATTCCTTTCCATTGAAACAACCTAATTGGTTACCAAATGGTCTTCAGATAAGGAAATCTTGCCTGGACCCAAGAACAGGTAAAGGGTATGAGAAAACACAACAGCAATGAAATTCCAGGGAGGCTGTTTTATATGAAGACAAAACAACATCAACAAAAGCTCTAGAACTGTTGGCCTTGATTTGATTGATAATAATTTCTTCTCTAACTCTTCCCTTCAAATGGCACATGTTGATCCATGATTTATTCTATTTCTAGGGGATTTCAGAGCATCAAGGTCACCTGGGAACTTGTTAGAAATGCAATTTATGGGGTACTTCCTATCCTAGAAGTACTAAATCACAATCTCTGGGAGGAATCTGTATTTTATAAGACCTTCAACTGATGCACGATAAAGTGTGACAATCAGTAGAGAAGATCAACCTTTCCAAATCAACGATTAGATGGCTAAAATATATAAATGGAATAAGTATCTTTTTTGGGTCCAATTTTAAACAAGCCAGTATTATTAGAGAATAATTTATTTTAAATGAAAATAATTAAACTATGTAAGAGACTGAAGAAGACAATTAATATTCAAAGTAGAAAGAGGATCATCGTCCAAAAAAGTATCTCTTAACTGGCAGATGAGCCCAGCATTGTACATTTAAGATGATAGGGATGCGTGCACTGCTTTTCTTCACTAAGACAGGTTGTTCCAGGTTCTCTTCTTCTGAGTATTTTTCAGTTGCACATCAGTCTTTCTGTGCAGAGCTCAGAGCGGCCAGTCCAGGAGAAGAAAGCAGTATGATATCATATTTAACATGTACTATTTCATCGTTATTCATTTTTACCATAGTGTCTTATTAAAATCTCAATAATTAGCTTCAAATCAATAATAAACCACAATTTTATAAAGCTATATGCATGTATTAAAAATAATCTTTTGTTGAAATCAAATGAAATGTAATTGCACTTTCATTTTTGCACTTATTTCCTTGTCTTGTGGACAGAATAACCAGTGAAAAGGGTCAGACAACAGACTGAAACAGAAATGATCTCACGTGGATTCCTTAATGTAATGATCATCATCGAGTAGTTTGAGTAAACAAAGTTTTCAAATATCTTCCTTTTCGAGTATTTTAACGATATTGGCACTAGGAAATTAACATAAAAATGCATTTGTAGTTACACTTTATAGTACTGGATCTAATAACTGTAGTGATGGCAAAGTTTCTAGAAAAGTCTGGTTATCAATTGCATTGGCTCACGTCTACATGTTCTATTTTTAATTGGTAAATTCCATTGATTATACCATTCTGACTCAATGTTCTCAAAGAAATATAGGTTTAGATTCAAACTTCCCTCCCTGCAAGTCACTTAAGAAACAGCACAGTAGTTTTTACACTTTGTATTATGGTACTGTAAACTTATTTCACATAGAAAAACTATTTAATATGTACAAATAGGCTCAATGTAAATATAAGTACGCATCAACCATTAATCTTTTCTTTTGCTTTAAGTGGCACGTAATGGCTCATGCTGATAATCAAACATCATTTTCTTAACAGCATCAGCTTTGAAATACAAACCAACCTGGACTAACCTATCCCATGTTTACTAAAGTAAGTATGTATAAGATATTTACAAGACAAACTTTTAATAGAAATCTTAGTTTCAAGACAAAATATTATTTCTGGCTACAAGGCTATGAAAATAAAAATTCTGGAAGAATTCCAGTTAATTAAAATTAGCTTTCTGATCTTCACTATTTGGTATGATTCAAAAATTTAATTTTATATTATTCTACAAAGTAGGTGTTCATATGTAGCCACACGTTTAATAGTTATCATCTTATAAATAAATGGGATTCTGATCATCAAAAATCAATAGTGATATGTAGCACCTGGATGAATACTATATTTGAGAGCTGTGATAAGACTGATTTCCACATGCTAATATAAGTTCACCAGACATCAAAAAAATCAACCCAGAAATGTCATTTCTTGCCACAAAGGTCAAGCTGATATTTACCATAGCAAACCACTACCTATCACCATGTTAAATCAAGAGAATGCCAGAATGCTTGCCACTGAAAATAGCAGCAACATTTTTTATATTGCAATTATATTCTGACTTCATAAATGATCTAATTGGATGTCAACTACCATATTTAAGAAACAGCAAATGCCCAAGCACTTATTTTTTTGCCTTATGAAAAATATTTATAGCAGTGGTGTATAACTAAAGTATACACATTTGCAATTAGCCGTATCACTAAGTTTATTAGATGTCCATGGGTAAGGAATCTTTCCTGTTTCAGGATGGTTTACTTTAACAGAATTCTTTCAGTTACCATTTGTCTGATAGATATTTTTCCACTCCTTTGTTTTCACCCTTTGCATCCTTTAAGAATAATTTTATAGACAATATATACCTGGATGGTTTTTTTCCTTTCATCCCATAGAAAAGTCTCACATTTGGTAACTTCAAGGAAGGAGATAGTGGCCCTTGCTGGTTCATCATCTTCTCAAGAGAAAAAAAAGTAGTAAATCCACCTCATCTTTCAAAAGCCTGCACATATACATTACTTCCTTGGCAAAGCCTTCCCTGATCTGAGCAGTCATGAATGACAAGACCTAACTCTGTCCTTACGTATATCATAACAAGAGTCTTTGGGTATTTCAACAATTTGGTTACATATCTGTTTCCCATGCTAGGCGTCAACAAGTCAAGAACAGATCTGTCATTCATCTATGTGCCTATTTCACACTGCCTAGCAAATAGTAAGCACTCTATATGATATGTGAATCTATGTAAATATACATATGTTTGATTTTTATACACTTTCATTCATGCTTGTTTTCACAGATAAATGTCAGGCAAACAATTTCCATCGTCTGCATCAGCCATTCGCATTCCACCCTTCCCCAAATGTATCTCCAGAGTTAGTTTTCCTCTCTCAAAAGGGTTATCTCACACCCCCAATTCCAACATCATCCTGGTCAGATAAGTATGATGATTATGTTACATACAATACTTTTCAGGACAATACTGTAACCATTCATAAGCTTTGTATCATCAATATAAAACACAAGAGATGGTAAATTCTATCATGCTTTATTTTCCTAGGATTAAGCACAGGAAATTAAAAAATTCAAGATTCTAGAGAATTTACTTAAAACCTTCCCATTTCTACACTGAAACTATTTTTACTAAAAAGGAGTTTTGAACATTTTAACAATTGTTCCTGTGCTCTTGAGGCTCTCCTGGACTCTTATAACGGCCAGCCTGGCTCCAGGAAACAGTGACATGACTCTTCTGAAAACATCAAAGCTCTAATCAAAAAAGTTCCACTTTATATTCTCACTGACATAGAGAATTCCCTTTCAGTTTTAAAGAGCTCCTACATTGTCTAAGTCTTTAGAAGGAGGGGCCTTATGTTCACATGTTTTTTAAATCAAAAAGAGATATATTCTGGAAAACGTGCAAACTTCAGTGTCAGATATGAATTTACACTTGATTCATGAAAACCAGCGAATATCTTTCATATGAAGGGCAACTACATTACATTCTAAATAATGTGGCTTATTCGATGGAGACAGGCCTCTGGATTCAGACAGAATTTGACTTGAATCCCCCCTCTCATTTAGTAGCCAGTTATAAGTTGGATAGCTTGTATAAGTTACTTAACCATTCTTAGTCATAATTCCCTCATTTTAAAAATATTAACCTCAGCTTCACAGTCACTTATGGAGCTTCAAAGCATTGAGATAAAGACCTTGAGAGGAAATGGGGTAAGAAAAAGGCTCAAAGAGAACAAGTCGTCTACCATTACCATCTGGACAAGACAGTGACTATATTTGCAGGGGCTTTTATATATAAACCTTTAACCAAGATGTGATCTTTATTTTATCTGTATTTAGTGTTGCAGATGAGTTGTAAATCCAGCTGAAAAAGGAATGCCCTTTAAGAACTTCCTCTGATACGAAGCTCCAAGTATAAAATTAAGTGTTAGTTAAAAGGAGGACCTTCACATAGCAGCTAGTAGTGTTTTCTGCCAAGCAAGATTGGTTTATATGATCAAATTAATATTTGCTGAATAATGTATTAAAAATGTTTTGTGGGGGCACTTGGGTGGCTCAGTCAGGCAAGCCTCTGACTCTTGACTTGGGCTCAGATCATGATTTCATGATTTGTGAGACTGAGCCCCATGTCAGAGCCTGCTTTTCTCTCTCTCCCTCTCTCTCTTAAAATAAATAAACTTTAAAAAAATCCTCCTGTTTTAAAAAAAAGTACTTTATGAATGTCATCTATGGAGCTTAAAAAGTAAGAAAAAATATACACACATCATGTCTGACAAGAAACATATACCACAATGCTATATAATTAATATATGCTGAATGTGGTCCCATACTATGTCATACTTTTCGAAGCCCATGGGAGAAGAAAATACTCATGTTGTCAACTTTGTATTTCTCTGGTTGATATTCTTCCCAAAGCATTCATAGAAACATTCACCGTGTCTTTCTTCAACTTCACCCGTCTCATCCCTGCACCCTTTGCCTATTATTTCATATTCTGTTCCTGCTACCCTGCCCAATACATATGGAACCAAAAAGGGAAGGGAGTATTTATTTCCCCAAATTGTATCAACTTAATAAGGACTAAGAAATCATGGTTATAAAATAAACATGGTAAAAAAATGAAAAAAATTGACATGTGCTTTGCAGGGTTGCTTTAATATTTAGAAAGATGAATATAAAATTTCCACCATTATGGCAAGAACATAATAGGTATTCAGTACTCTTAAGTTATTATTATAGCACACTATTAATACACACATCAAGAAGTGAATAATCGAGGGCCTACTTAGATTTCTGTATTCTGAACTAAGATAATAGCTATTTCTCAAAATCAGCTATAATATTAGAAAACAGAATATAAAAGAAAAATTCAAAGGGAAACTTTTTATCACTCTCCAGGCGGATAAACACACCATGTGTATTCAGCAAGTCACTGATTCCTAATTGAATAATAAGAAATGGAAATAACGAGCAAGAGGGGAGTAGTATGTCCCAGCCTATTTGCAAAGCTTACTTTGTGAGGTCTATTCAGATATTTTAATAGGAGACACAAAGATTCATAGCAACACTCACATGTGTGCCATTTAATCACAACCTAGGAGTATCACCAATCCACAACGCATTCCCCCCCAGCTAATGACTTCATTCCAGATGGCAGGGACTCTATTTAAAATCAATAAGCTAACATTAGTTATTTCACCTGAAGCTATAACAACCTGTTTTTGTTTTCTTTTTTGTAATGAAGTGAAGACTGCTGTCTTCTTATTTTGGCTCTATCTGAAGGAAATTCTCAGCAGTACTTCCTGTAAGTAGCAGAGACCCCTCGGAAGCCAAATTCACTTATTTTAAATTCAAGACTTCACCTGGATTAAAATTTAGTAATTTTTGATTATTTAAATCATGAATAATTATGTATTGACTTGATGGAACACAATGCTAGTTGAGGGAAACTAAAGTCTAGGAGTAATTAACATTCCGAAGGCTAAATGGTAAGAAATTCTCAAGCACAGGCTAATGTTGTTCCCTTTATAAGCTAGGGAGAAGGCATTAGTAAAAAATGACAGTTAAAACTCTCAAGCATTTCATTTTATTTAAAATATGTAGTTGAACTTGAACAACATAGGTTTGGACTTAATGTGTCCACTCATACATTGATTTTTTTCAGATAAATATAGTACTGTGAATTTATTTTCTCGTTATGATTTTTAAATAATATTTTCTTTCTGTAGCTTACTTTATTCTAAGAATATATGGTATAATATATATGACATACAATATGTTACATAAAATATGTGTTTTTAAAAATTTTTTAAATGTTTATTTTTGACAGAGACAGCATGAATGGGGGAGGAGCAGAGAGAGAGGGAGACAAAGGATCTGAAGCAGGCTCTGTACTGACAGCAGAGAGTCTGATGAAGGGTTTGAACTCAGGAACCCTGAGATCAAGACTTGAGCAGAAGTCAGATGCTCAACTGACTGAGCCACCCAGGCACCCCTTACATAAAATATGCTTTAATCGACTGTTTATGTTTTCAGGAAGTCAGTAGTAAGGCTATTAGTAGTTAAGTCTGGGGGGGAGTAAAAAGTTATATATGGATTTTTGACTGTACAGGTGATTGGCATCCTAACTCCCAAGTTGCTCAACGGTCAAGAGTACTTCACTCGAGACAGGATCAACAACACGTAGAGCATATCATGAAAAAAAAAATTTTTAAGCCAATATGAGGGATGAGAAATGAGAACCAATAATTATTGTCAAGGTCTATGCTAACATGGCCACCTTCGTATATCACAATATAACATGACTCATATTGTTAATATCCAGTCATTAGGGTAAACCTAAAGTAGTATTTTCACTATTTCCAAATGAATTATGTATGGATTATCATAACATTTCAAGAATGTTAGAATCATTAAATATAGAGTATACTGGTTGTCAGACATCCAAACGTATATGATTCAAAACAGTTGACAAGAAAATGCAAGATTAAAATGGCACTAAAAAATTTGAATCTGTGCCATTGGGTATAATGTACAGACAGTCACGATATCTGATCAGTTTTTCAAATAATAAAATCTATTAACTTGGAACATAATAACCAATGTAGCATCGTTCTTAGGAAATCAGACAGAAAAGACAGAAAGAATTTGATTTGTAAAAAAATTAAATGATTTTATTAAAAAAAATTTCTCCAGAAATTGCTATGTACATCCAGGAACAATTTTAATTTTCCAGAATAAAGTTTCTTAATGTGGTGGTGAACTGAATGAGAAGACACAGTCCATACCCTGCCCATTCTTCATTCCAAAAACACTCTTCCCAGGATTTTCCTATGGTCACAACAATGATGTCTACCAACACAACCCATAAATCAAAACTCATCCACTATCAAACAGTCTTTTTTGGGTTCACTCTTCTTGTTTTGTTTTTTGTTGTCTTTGTTTCTGCCTTGCCTCATTTTTCATTAGGCTCTTTAGAACCACTGTATCCCTACTGTATTTCACTGCTTTTTAAAATGTCTAGTTGCTTAAAATGATGTCTCCCTCATTCCAGCAATTACTGCCTAGTCTTAGGGACAGGTATTCACACACCAGCCTCTGGCGCCTTTGTTTTCTCACATACAAATCAGAAGTTAATTTTCTTCCTGCCCCAAACCTAAGTATATATTACTTAACCATTAATATCCATGCTTTCCCTGCCTCTTTTATCTTTCTTTGTAGTATATATCAAATACATGATTCAGTGTTGTTTTCTTTGACTAATGTTCTTATTGCAAATGTAAGCAGTAGCAAAAGTAATCCATTTGACTGACCAATTCCTTAAAAGATACATTAGCCTTGTTCTGTTTTTAGTTATAAGAGTTTCCTACATTTATACAACAATTATTGTTTCCTTTGACAACACTGTCCTTTCAAAGGGTTCTGGGAAGAAGGACCTCAGATGTTCAGGAAAAATGAGGAGGCCTGGTAAGGGCAATGTGTAATGGAAAGTTCTAGAACAGTAGAAACAAGCACACCTGGCTATTAATGTTCACTCTGTAACACTGTGATCTTGTGGCCCAGGGAATGCACATGTCCTTTGAATCCTAGCACTCTGTTCTTAAAAACATACCACTGCTCCAGAAAAAAATAAAATAAAATAAATAAGGGCTCAACATGAATTAGGAAGGAATATTATTTCTTCAAAATTATGAAGAAGTATTATGAAAGGCATTCCTTAATAATTCTTGTTTTTAATCCTCTAATTCTATTTTTTTAGCCTTTTGTCACATCAATTTCTAATATTTGAGTAGCAGAATAATATCTCAAGTGCTGGAAGACAGTGGAAATCAAGACAACAATACAAAACAGTATCCACGTGGGGGGAAATAGTTAAAAAGATAACCCTGGAGAGGCACTTGCGTGGCTCAGTTGGTTAAGCATCCAACTCTTGATTTCAGCTCAGGTCACAATCTCAGGGGCAGAAGCCAGAGCATTGTAGGGCTTGCTGGGCTCTGCAATGAGTATGGAGCCTGCTTAGGATTCTCTTGCTCTCTGTCTCTGCCCCAATCCCCCACTCTCTAAATAAAGAAATAAAGAAATAAATAGTTAAAAAAAAAAAAAAAAAAAAGATTGTCTCTCTCCCTCTCCCTCCCCTTCAAAAAAAAAAAAAAAAAAAAAAAAAAGATATCCCTGGAATGTGGCAACAGTGTGACAGTGCATGCTGGCATCCATTATTAAAGATCAGGGTCCAGGGTTCTGCTCCTGTTTTCAGTTCAGACTCCTCTCCTTGCCAGAAAGAACAGAATCTGATCTTTTTTGTTGCTCCAACTTTTCAGAGAAAATGCAGAGCACGGTCAGAACTAAAGAGGCTCTTGGCTACCTGATCATGCCTCAGGAATACACAACTTGCAACAGGCATTTGATAAACATACTGGAGGAAAACTAACTCCTGTTAAAAATGCTAGTGGTGAAGACTTGGCACTTAAAGTGACCCACAAGCAATTACAGACACACAGACTAATCATTTTTCTGCAAACTGCAGCAAGGTCTTGACATGAGTAAGGAACAACCAGACAAAAATCATCATGCCATAATGTGGCTCCCCCTCCCCAGAAAAGAAACTCCAGTGTTCAGACCATGTAAGACAAGAAATGCAGACTGGACATAGCTCCATATGATAAAGATAGGAATTGAAGATTCATGTCAGGAGTCATCATTTGTCAAACAGAATTTGCTTATTTAATAGTATGATAAATCATTGTATGGTTTATTAACACACGTTAAATCATTTTGATATTCCTAAAGCCTTGAGTTAAAAAGAAATTTTCTAGGTTATATAACAGATGCTGGGGTAAAACCTGACTACTGGAGACAAAACTCTGGTACTCAAAGTAAACAGAACCCGTTATAACCCTATAAAACTGTCACAGCATTCAGTAGTTCACAGCAGCCCTTGGTTAAGAATACGCATTTGAGGGGCGCCTGGGTGGCGCAGTCAGTTAAGTGTCCGACTTCAGCCAGGTCACGATCTCGCGGTCCGTGAGTTCGAGCCCCGCGTCAGGCTCTGGGCTGATGGCTCAGAGCCTGGAGCCTGTTTCCGATTCTGTGTCTCCCTCTCTCTCTGCCCCTCCCCCGTTCATGCTCTGTCTCTCTCTGTCCCAAAAATAAATAAACGTTGGAAAAAAAAATTTTAAAAAGAATACGCATTTGAGAAACCAACCCCAAAGTAAGATGCAAGTAAGTTAAGTCCTTTATCTATACTTTTTGAATAATTTGAGTAACCAACCCCAAAGTAAGATGCAAGTAAGTTAAGTCCTTTATCTATACTTTTTGAATACCATGAAGAGAATGACAGACCATTAAAATGCACCCTGTAGCATGTCAGCTGTAACACGATAATTACATTCCAGAGAAAATTCATATTCTGTTAATATGCTGCCTAGATAACAAGTGTAATGGGTGACAGGGTCATCAGTAAAATGGTCAAAACCTATGTTATTTTTAAAGTTAACATCATCAACATCATTATCATCATCTAATATCATGATTAAAATTTTTAATTGTTGGGGCGCCTGGGTGGCTCAGTCAGTTGAGTCACTGACTTCGGCTCAGGTCATGATCTCGCAGTTCGTGAATTCGAGCCCCGTGTCAAGCTCTGTGCTGACAGCTCAGAGCCTGGAGCCTGCTTCAGATTCTGTGTCCCCCTTTTTCTCCACCCCACCCCTTCTTGCGCTCTGTCTCTCTCTGTCTTTCAAAAATGAATAAACATAAAAAAATTTCCAATAAAAAAATTTTTAATTGTTAATTAGGGAAATAAGTCGGGCCCCTCCCACCCTTACACTCCTGCCCCCAAGCCCCCCTCCCCCCCCAGCAAAACCAAGAACTACATCTCGGCCAGAGGCTGTCACAGTGGATGGGTAAATGCAGGAAACAACAGACAGGACTTGTGTGGAGGAGAGGTGGGTGGGTCCTGAGCCAAAGCTGAGAGAGGCAGGGTCCTGGGGCAAGGGCTCCATTTCAAGGGGGCCTTGGAGGAAGAGCTTGTTGCCTCTAGCCAGCAGCTGAACAAGGACAGGGGCGTGCATCAGTGGTGAGAGACTGACTGGGTGGAGGCGCTGGTGTTTAGTTTCTCAAATAAGGTCACCATGGCTCCCGTGGCCAAACTAGCAGCCAATCTATAGCTTTTTCTTTTCCCTTTCTTACTGAAAGTTACTATGTTTCTACACCTATGGTTTCCTACGCTTGGAAAAAAAAAATCACATAGGAACCAACATCCACTTTATATTCTTATTACCCCCCCATTTACCAATCACGTTTGATTTAATTTTTCTAACAGGAACATGAGTCGTAGCAAGACGGATTGGCCACCTTAAAGGTCCCTTCATTTTCTCTCACTCAATTCACCACCCTGATACACAGAAAGCGCCTTCCTCAGCACACTACAACTGTGTTATACAGATTCCTCCAGATCCAGCACCTGGGGCCCTCTTTTTGTCCTATTCACTCACCCTTCCTAGAAACTGACTAGCAAATCAGGAACCCCATGGCCCACAGGGTGGAGGAAGGCACTTACCACCCCACCTCCAACAGGATCAGCTTGTCTGGCTTTAGAATATTCCACCACAAGATCTCTGACTGCACTTCAGTTTTAACATCTTGTTATCTTAGAGGCAGAATGGTAGAGGGAGAAAAGCAAAGATGCAGACTTACCCCTGACTACATGGCATTTCGGCTTTAGGGTCTGGGGCAAGTTATCCTCAATTTTACCTACATATTGGCTATTATCATATATCCCTAATAGAGGTGTTGCTTTGGTGACATATTAAATGCCTAACACAAACATTGGTAAATAGTTGCTGATCAATAAAATAGTAGCTAATTAGTATGTCTTTTTTTTTTTTATTTAAAAAAAATTTTTTTTTCAACGTTTATTTATTTTTGGGACGGAGAGAGACAGAGCATGAACGGGGGAGGGGCAGAGAGAGAGGGAGACACAGAATCGGAAACAGGCTCCAGGCTCCGAGCCATCAGCCCAGAGCCTGACGCGGGGTTTGAACTCACGGACCGCGAGATCGTGACCTGGCTGAAGTCGGACGCTTAACCAACTGCGCCACCCAGGCACCCCGCTAATTAGTATGTCTTAAACCCACACTCAATCAGTTTACTTTTATCTTAAACAAAATACAAACAAGTTGGTTGGCAACAGATCGAAAGAAAAAAATAAGAAAGAAGGAAAGGGTGCTTCTGGAAACAGGCAATTTCTCTTTTTTCAAAAGTCAGAGGTCGACTCATAAGATAAAGAATGAGGAAAATCTTCATAAATATCTCTGAGCCTTGTGATCTAGTATAAGCGAGCACTGGCACACAGGTCTTCTTACACACCATTAGCATATGGCATAATATTAAAATAATGTTAATAATAAGGTTAATGATTGCCCTGAGTGATGGTTAAACTAGATAAAGTACTCTTCATTTAAGAAATCATAGGGGCGCCTGGGTGGCTCAGTCGGTTGAGTGTCCGACTTCAGCTCAGGTCATGATCTCGCAGTTCGTGGGTTTGAGCCCCGCATCCGGCTCTGGACTGATGGCTCAGAGCCTGGAGCCTGCTTCGGATTCTGTGTCTCCCTCTCTCTCTGACCCTCCCCCGTTCATGCTCTGTTTCTCTCTGTCTCAAAAATAAAATAAACGTTAAAAAAAAATCATAGAAGAGGGGCGACTGGGTGGCTCAGTTGGTTGAGCATCTGACTCTTCATTTCGGCTCAGGGCATGATCCCAGTGTTGTGGGATCGAGCCAGCATCTGGCTCTGAGCTGAGCTTAGAGTCTGCTTGGGATTCTCTCTCTCTCTCTCTCTCTCTCTCTCTCTCTGTCTCAACCCCTCTCTTCCTGTCCCCCTCCCCCATTCTCTCTGTTTGTTTAAAATAAAAAAAAAAATCATAGATGCGAGACTACAAAGAAAAAAATTAATATTGAGATAAATTGTGCCCAAGGATAGAAAAAAAATCAATATTTAATATTAATATCATTCTTCACTTGATAAGCAAATTCTAAAATTAGTATGGAATAGCAAAGCTCCAAGGAAGGTAATCACAATTTTGAAGGAGATCAAAATGAGAGCATGCGCCTTATCATCTTAAAGACTTATCTGGCAAGTTATTATAAAGAGAATGCCTTATTGGTTCAAATAAAAAATAAAAGTAAAGTAACAGAATAGAGCAACAAAAAGTAGGCCCACTTATGTATGAAAACTTTACATAGGTCAGTTCTGGAACCACAGATAAGTGGAGATCTTCAACAAATGGTTCCAGGATAGCTAGTTCTCTCGGTTAAACTATTACAACCCTAGAAATTAGATGTTTTTTTTGTTTTTTTGTTTTTTTTATATAAAATTTTTTTTTTAATGTTTGTTTATTTTTGAGACAGAGAGAGACAGAGCATGAACGGGGGAGGGTCAGAGAGAGGGAGACACAGAATCTGAAACAGGCTCCAGGCTCTGAGCTGTCAGCACAGAGCCTGACGCGGGGCTCGAACTCACGGACCGCGAGATCGTGACCTGAGCCGAAGTCGGCCGCTCAACCGACTGAGCCACCCAGGCGCCCCGAAATTAGATGTTTATATTAAGCTATACACAGGTACACACACTCACAGAATTAACTCCAAGTAGTTTAATGATCTATATACAAAGAGTAAACTTAAAAAAAAAAAAATAGAAAAAAATGTAAAAGAGTATGCTCAAATCCTCAGATTAGGGGTGGAATCGTTCAACAAGACACAGAAAAACACAAATCATTCAAAAAAAGACTGATAAATATGACATAAGAATATAAGTTTTGTACAAACTATTAAAGAGAAATTAATGGCACATTAGTTAATGTGTCATTAATTAATTAATGACAAATTAATGACACATTGAGAAAAAACATTTACAGCACATTTAATCAACCAATGATTAGTATTCAGAATATAATAACATTTACAAAGCAGTTTGAAAAGATACAACCCAATAATAAAGTAGGCAAAAGATAAAAATAGGCATTCACTAAAAAGGAATGTCCAATCCATGTATAAAATATGGTAAAGGATACTAATAATCAGGAAACAAAAAATTAATCCATAACAAGATACAGTTATAAATCCAGTGTATAGGTAAAAACTGAATTAGTAATACCAAATATTAATAAGAATGTTGCAATAATAAGAACTCTTACACTTTGACAGTGTAAGTTTATTTCGTTACAAACATTTCATTTAATGAAGGCTAGATTTTCTGAAGAAATTACTATTTAAAGTGGCAACACTTTGTGTCTTCTAAGGCAACTCAATATTCATAAAATCCTAAACTGAATCTTGCCTAAGCTTACCCTTCTCTCTCTCTCTTTTTGCTTAATTAAACTAAATGTATTCTTTTAAGATTTTCTTTGTAATTCTGCTATTAACAATGAGAAATTACTATGGCACGTGAAATAAAAGTTGATTTCCAAATTAAGTAATGAAACAGAAAAGGAAAGAGCTAATGTGCAGCCCATCATCTTGAGAATAAGTGTAGCATAGAATCAGTAAATGCATAAATTGCACTTAAAAGCACAGTCTCTTTTTCAAAGATGTTTACTACTTTAAGGAAGGCTTAGTGTCTGTTGATAGCCCTCAGGAAATTAAAGTATTGACTGATCTTTGTCTCTAGTATCAAAAGCAAGAACTGTTAAACACAGAAATAGTCATGATAGGTAAACATATTTTAACTTGACAAAATGAAAACTACTGATATTGTTATTTAAAATATCTGAATAAAAATATACCGCTGGCAGAAAGGGCAGAAGGTAATTATGCTCTGTTAAAGGGTATTAATAGACCAAAAAAAATTATGATTGTCCTAAAGTTCTTTTGATTTTCATGAATTTTTGAGATCAACATAATTTAAGAATAATGGCAAATATTAAAAACCAACATAACATTACATTCTGAAAATCACTCTTTTGTAATCTGTCAAGTGATAAGCCCTCATCAGTTTTAAGTTTTGAAGATTCGTGAATACTAGGAAGTGTGACCAGAAATGAATTTTGAGACCACCGTAAAGCTCTTCAATTACAAAACTGTATTTAACTAGTAAGGAAATATTTTCTCCATACGGACACAATTTGACCTTTTAAATGACCCATCTCAGTTATGTTTCATAAATATAGTCTTCTGATTCCTGAAATAAACATATGTATGAGTGTGGTTTTGTTTGCCTGTTTATATATAAAACTAATTAACTCCTCTGCCAGCCTTGGTTCAGAAATTTTGACACATTGGCTATTTGGGCTTCCCTGCACAGCTTTTAGCCACCTATTGTCAACTGTTAAACTATCAGTTCATGGGGGCCAACTGAGCTCCCAGAGGCTATTGTTATTTCCCTTACTTTCAAGGGCTTGCGGGGCTCCAACAAGATATTCGTCAGAGCTGACTGCCATATAATTAATTACTTTAAGCTTCTGAATGAAAGATTTGTCAGAAGGGATGTTATTGCTATCTTTGGAGTCAGAGAAAGCATGGAGCACAGAGGTGAATGTTGCCGGCACCCACCTAAGCTCTTCTCTGGGGAGAGGGTATTCGGGCCCAGACACTGATGAATTCCTATAATTAGAAATAGGAAGTCCTCTTTTTCTTAGCAGAAGAATGTTTTCCAAGGAATTATTAGGTGACTACTTGAAAACCGATTTTGGCATGGAAGATGAGATCTCCGGGTGGCAAACTTAAATAGCAAAACTTTGAAAACAAAAGAAGGGTTTAGCTCACTGCAGGATTTGCTTTTCTTGGTGGAAATACAAAACTGCAGCCAGAGTTTAACCGTTCAGAACAATACAACATATTCCAGGGGCTGTGTGGACAAAGAATGAAAAAACAAAATGAGAACATAAAAATAGAGATAAGGTTATTGGCTGCTAGCAAGGAATATTAGGGGAAGAAACAAGATATTTAAAGGGGATTTTTAAATGAAGTTTCACTGTGTGGTATTCTTTAGGCTCTCCTCTCATACTGTGTAGCAGTCTAAAATACTAATGCTTTAAACCTGAAAGTGTAAGGAGTTAAATTTGCCTTTCTGGGGAATGCAACAAACTCCAGATCCTGTCATATTGGGTTTGGGGACAGCTCTGAGGTTCTCTGAGGTGGTCTTGCCACAGCTGGGCTCCATGGGGTCAGATCCATCCAGTCATGTTATTAAACACTCAAACCATATAACTAACAAGCATGGTTTCAGTCAACATTCTGCCATCATCCTTATAATTATAATCTGGTTTCCCAGAATTTGCTGGTCAGAGGTCATGAGGGTATTGTTCCCTGGAGTAATACTTTTCATTGAGACTATTCATTTGAAATGCTGGTTGAATCCATTTCTCTTTGTGAGCATTGCTGATGTGAATTTGCCAAGGTAAGACCATCCTATGGGATGGACATGTTAACATACACTTGCATTTGATATGGCTACCTATTCTAAATCAGGGTTTTCTGTAAACATCACCCCTGCAGAGTGACATAATTTAAATATTATAGCTCCTTCTATTTAAATACAATAGCATCCAAAATCAGAATTAAAAAGTTCAAGTTTGGGCTATAATAGAGAGAATTCTTGATTGCAAAGAATTGGCCTATTACCTATAATGGAGACCAAACATGCAATGGGAGGTCTGCCTTATAAATACATAGTTAAGTTTCAAGAGACAAGACTTAAAGTGTGCTGGAGAAAAAACACACGTAAAGGGGCTCTAGTGCATATCATTATATCAAAGATCGTTCCTACATAGGATATTTTAATTTTAAGATCACATAGAACTACATGCAGAGGAAACGATGCTGAAATCACAATGGGATGCTCTGGAATACTAGTGATCTTGGTGAATTTTGCTGATATTTTATTGTTTATGACTGACATTACAGAAGCAAGAGCCTAACACAGTCATTCCAGAAGAAAACTTCCCTGCAGTGAACAAAGCCCTTTTGTGCTTCTGGTAAAACATGACTCCACTAAGGCAATTAGCTGTTTTAAAAATAAACTAATTCATTTTGGAGATCTGATGTATAATTATGCAGCTGCATGGACTGAGGAGGCATGGTGACTGGCTACAGTGTTAGTAAAATTAGAGGAAAAAAAAAGCACCTCTTTGCTGACAGCGAAAGCATTGATTTAAGGTCCAATTGCCACCTTTGCATTATGAGGAGCGCAAAATGAATCTCTTTCTAAAATAATACAAAAAATTTCTGATAATGATAGTAGGGTATCTCCAGAGACTGAGGG
This sequence comes from Leopardus geoffroyi, assembly GCF_018350155.1. Taxonomy (NCBI): domain Eukaryota; kingdom Metazoa; phylum Chordata; class Mammalia; order Carnivora; family Felidae; genus Leopardus; species Leopardus geoffroyi. Next base: position 111,435,768 of record NC_059331.1, on the reverse strand, counting down.
GATGGTAATTAAAAATATTTATCCAGAACCTTGCTTCTAAGAAGCTTGGCAGTCTCTGTAGCATCCACTCTTATATCTCTACAAAAATATGACTCAGAGAATTTAACTCACTCATTCCATAGACAGAACTGTTCTGTACTACTTCTAGAAGCAGAACATTTGGTGACATGGTACTTGTATGGATTCAGGGGTACTGACAAGAAAAGGAAATGGCTCTTGGTCCATTTTCAAAAATTTGTTATTAAGGCAGCAGTTTCTATAGATGGGAAGATTGAGTCCTGGCCATTAACCACAGCAGGATCCAAGCTTTTTGGGGCAAAGGGCTCTACCTGATCCTGACACAGCACCTGACCTTGCTTGCAGCCTGAGTTTCCACAAAACCCGCAGGGTAAATTCACAACACACAAAGCACATTTTTAAAAATTCTATTCACACTTATTTGACTGCCTTTCAATTACATTATATACTTTCCACCAGGTGAAGACAGCAAGATTTGCACAAGGTGTCTTTACAGATTTCTTTCTTTTGATCATTGCTTCTTTATTACCTTTCCTTCTCCCTCGCATAATTTATCCCTCCCTCTTCCCCACTTTCTCGCTTCTCTTTTTCCTTCCTTTCCTTCTTTCCCTATTTCCCCTCACCCTCCTCTCTCCATCCTTCCAGTAGCATTTTCACTCAATTTTCTTCCACTGAGTATTCCAGATTCTTGCCATGAATCATGTTAAATATCTTTGTTTTTATGTTTCTGACTTTCAGGTTTCTAGTGTTGCTTTTATTAAGGAGCAGTTCTCTAATATCCTGAAGCTAGAGAATATGAATTTCAGTTTAAGGTAAACATATGATCATTATCTGTTTCAAACTTGCTTTTAAAGTATTTGAGAAGATAAAGGTTTATTGAAGTTTGGGGTGAATCTGCCTCACTGCCCCAAAAGGAAAAAAATGTAGTTCCAAGGCAATAAAGAGTCTACAAATAGAGAAATATATTAAAATTCTACTCTTACAAAATGTTACTTCCTCGGTATCATTTAATACATTCTAAAAATTAGATGCAAACTTTATTTCTCCAAATTTTGTTTCCCTGGGTCTCTGATTTCGAGAAACGTCTCCTGGAGATTACTGTAGCCAAAGTCTCCCAGAGAAAAAACAGATACTTTAGGGGCATCTATGGGGGATACCTGCAATGGGAAAGCACAACTCTGCCTTAAGTGTTACTGACATTTTGTTCAACATTTTATTTAGACCATTTAAAACTTACAGAAAAAGTTTAAGAATAATGTAAAGAACTTCATACACCTTACATGCATATTCAGTTTTTATCACTGTACCACAATACATTGCTATTTTAAAATTTAATTTGGTTTGCAAAGAACGTTTCCATACATGCATACACAAGAAAGTTGTGAGATATTACCAAGGCTCAATATCAGCATCAGGCAGAAAGACAGAAATAGCCCTCCCCAGGCAGACACTGGGATGCCATCCTCTTCCTCAATGTCCTCTTAGAAGGCCTAAAATAACACCGGATAAGAAGCTGAGACATACTAGGGCCTGGCGAGTTAAGAACTAGTTATTTTATTTCTGCATTTTAAGGGATGTATATGAAACACCATAAATTCATACAGGAAGCTTATCATTTACTAACGTTGTTTACCGTGCAGCTAATACAGCATAAAGTCCCTCTTAGACTCCACCCAAGGAGGCCAAAGAGTTTGATTTTTGAAGTTTTTAAAGACCATTTAAAACTATTTAAAATAATTTCACCAACAGGTTGGTCCATCAGCATGAAGCTCTAAGGAAAACATTATAACAAAGGTCTAATCAGTGAGAAGCAAACCAATTATTTACTTAAATATGTAAGAATGATTACATGTGTCGCCCAAGAAGAAATACTAGGGGAAGGAAATCAAGGTTGCCAGAGAAAACTGGACATATCTTGTTGTCTTAACATTCACCTCAAAATTTTCCAAATCAATCCTTCCTTATAAGGTCAGAAGTCATTTTAGTGGCTTATGCTAAGGCTTGGCTTGTGCAACACTTTTCAGAACTGGGACTGCTGGTCTACCTGTATATGCACATGTGCATACGGGGTATGAGTGTACATATGAGTGGAGAAGAAATACTGTCCTGTAGAGATAGGTGAGGCTGATGTGTATGTAGGTAGTGTCAACTGAGCAGAAAATGGAAATGGTTGGGTCTTATATGAGGATGAGACAACAATTAATAGTCTGAGTTAACATTAGAGGTATGTATGCCTTGTGCTAAGGCTCCATCATAATCACCACATGTTGCTTCTTCTCATCCTCATAAAATAATCTGCTGGGCTCTGCAAACACAGAGCTGGCAGAGATAATGAGAAGGCTGACCCAAGAGCATAAGTATAAAAGCTGCAGCAAATCCTCAGCACCTTTCTTTGAATGGGTATTAGTTTCTGGGATCAGACATTCAGACAGACAATCCAGAAAGCTCAGCCTCCCACAATCCAAAAGATGCCGATTGCTTAACTTTGTTCTCTCTGGCTTTAATATATCTCAGATAAGTGAGTCTGTTTAGATTTGACTAGACAGTTTGAAAATTGCAAATTGGCCTTAATTCATTAACCTGTTCAGTGAGCACCTCGTATACCAGATACTGTGCTAAACATCCAGGGAAGACTGGAGACAAAATCCATGCTTTCTCATGGAGCTTATATTCTAGTGAGGAGCAGAGAGCAATCAACAGGTACACAAAGAAGTGGGATTCCGGATGGTGATCGTTGCAACATTGAAATAAAATAGGGTAATGGGATATAGAGTAACTTAGGAGACACAAACCATCTAGAAAGTGTGATAGAGAAAGCATCTCTCATTAAGGAGGTCACTCTTGAGCTGAGATCCAAAAAGCATGAAGAAGCCAGCCTTGTAAATATGTGGAAAAGGCACATTCCAGGTGGAGGGAACAGATCTGTGTGTGTCTGCAGCAGAAAGTCAGCCAGTGGAACTGCAGCACAGAACGGAGTGGTGAGGGGCACCTGGGCAACTCAGTCAGCTGAGCGTCGGTCTCTTGATTTCAGCTCAGGTCATGATCTTGTAGTTCGTGAGTTCAAGCCCCAAGTCAGGCTCTGCTCTGACATTGCGGAGCCTGCTTGGGATTCTCTCTCGTGCCTTCACTCTCATCCCCTCCCCAGTAATCAATCAATCTCTCTCTCCGTCTCTCTCTCTCTCTCTCTCTCTCTCTCTCTCTCTCTCTCAAAATAAATAAATAAACTTAAAAAAAAAGAAGGGAGTGGCTAGAGGGAAAGAAGATGCTCTTGGAGGGAAGAGCAATCAGAACCTGTCGATCCTGGCAGAGTACAACAACAGAACAAAGAGAGACTTTAAACGGTTGGGTATGGGGGAGATGGGGCCATTAAGTGGGGAAGGACTTCATTCTAAGGACCATCATGATGTACAGCAGATCCAGGACCGTGCTGGGGCAGTGTCTGTCTGGGTGGCAGCTAATCAGGGACAAAACCAGAGGTGAATGGATTAGAGGAAGCTGTCTGAATATTATCTGTGCCATTTCTTACTGTGGAATTTGATTTGAAAACTGCCAGTAACAATCTTTTCTTGGAAATGGACAGGGATAGATAGTATAAATAAATATAATCTAAAAGGGAAAACAGGACTGAAAATCAAATCTCTCAGGAAAACGCAGCTAAGGCAGGGCTTCAAATCAAATCTTCAGGTCGGGAGGAAGTCCGTAGCAATTACAGAACATCATCCACAGCAGAGCGGCAGTACAGAGAGAAGTACTGGCCTGGACCTGTTAGAGGTCTCAGCCTGGTTTGTGTTAGTAGCAAAATTTAAAACACAGGAATGGGCTTTAGAAAACCAGAATCCAGTCATTTACAGATTATTTTTAAAAGGCATCCAAATTAACAAGTCTAAACTACTTGGGTCTTCCTAGCATCTCTTTATCCCACTCCCACATCCTACTGGTAATAGTCTTTGATTTTCTCTCCATGGGGTGATTAATGGTACCCCCCAACCCAGTGACCAAGTAATTAAACTAAATAACAGGTCCCTGACCTTGGCTCAACAAATCTCTCTCTCTCTCCAGGAATTTGAAACCAGCAAAGAGCACAGCATGTGCAAAGGCCCAGAGGTGGAAAAAGGCTGGGAGCTGAGTTATATTTCGATGGCACTCCTGAGAGAAAGTCCATCGACACTTGCTGCTGAGTTGTCACCTAATTTTCCTAATACTTTTTTTGTTGTTGTTGAAGTTGGCATATTGATTTCTTCTGCTTACAGAAGAAAAATCTTCAGTTAATATCATTATCAATGCTTATAAATGTCATCCTGCCTTAGAACCAGGTATGTCAGGGCATCACAAGTCTTGAGGGCAGGATATATAACCCCCAAATTACTCAAAAGAGATGAAACAACGGATTAAAACCCCAAAGAGACAGTATAAAAAGCAGGAAAGCTGTAGCTAAGACTCAATTACCTCTTTATCACATAAAGGGAGGGTCAGGCAACCTGAAAGTAGGGAGAGGGCCAAGCAATGAAAGTCCATTCAGTTCATCTGCAAATATTTATCGAAATACCTGCCCTGTGCCAAGCACCTACCCTATTTTCTGTAGCTGGAAATACAACAGTAAACAGGGGAGAAAAGGCCCTTGTTCTCTTCAAGTTAAAATTTTTAGACTTTGGGGCGCCTGGGTGGCTCAGTCAGATGAGTGGCCGACTTCGGCTCAGGTCATGATCTCACGGTCCGTGAGTTCGAGCCCCGCGTCGGGCTCTGTGCTGACAGCTCAGAGCCTGGAGCCTGTTTCAGATTCTGTGTCTCCCTTTCTCTCTGCCCCTCCCCCATTCACGCTCTCTCTCTGCCTTTCAAAGATGAATAAATGTTAAAAAAAAATAAAAAAAAAATTTTAGACTTTAACTCAATAGGAATTTTGCCTTCATATTTTCTCTGTCAATTATTTGAAATAGAAGTTCCGCCTGATAAGGTATGCTCCACAAACTTCAAAGCCATCAAGCTAAATGGAAATCCCTCAAGGATACTGTAGAGACAAATTCGTGCTTCAGGTATTCTGGTAGGTAAAGAAAATGAAAGTTCTCAAACTTAAGGGTAAATAGTAAATAGTAATAATAATGGCGACTGTGTAAATTTGCAGGTTCTAAGGGCTTATCTCTCCCGAATCTGATCCTGGGAGGTATGAGAACCAGGCCTTTGCATTTTTTAAAAATGCTGTAAATTAGGGGTTAAGCAAACTAAGGCAAATCTAACCCTCTGCCTGTTTTTCTAAGTATTATTATTGGAATACGGACATGCTCGTTCATTTACCTATTGTTTATGGTTGTTTTCCTGTTAAAGAGCATTGAATAGTGACAAAGGCTGTTTGGGCCTGCAAAGCGTGATATATTTACTAATGAAACTTTATAGGCAAAGTTTGTCAATCCATGCCTTGAGACATTCTCAAAGAGACTATCTAATATCTCTAGTGAGCGCAAACAGAAAATTGCATAACCGGTCAGGCACAGAAACTCAAGGAAACATAATAGCTTAAAATCAGTGATGTTTTGTTTTCTTGTTTCTTGAAGTTAAAGAAATAACATACTTGTTTTAGAAACCATGGAGCATTTATAAAACCACTACTAATTAGCAATACACAGAGATCACCTCTATTAAATTTCTGACATATTTCCTCACAGTCCTCCTTGTAATTGGTTTATTAAATGCAAAAGACATATATCTAGGCGACAAGATTTTATTCTCAAAGTTGATGTTGCCTATAATCCATTAGTCCTAAAATAAATATGAGTGACACACCTGTAAGTGCTGAGTTCTCTCTCCCCGCACCTCCCCCAATTAAACTGAGCTACAGACTGGAAGGAGTTGTAACTTACTCATTTTCATTTTCATAGCAACTAAGATCCTGTCTGGTACTTAGTCGGGACTTGTAAAACGTTGATAGAATGAATGATAAAGAAAGCTACTAGACAGTTATGTTCTTACATTGGTCCTATTTGTGGGAACTTTGTGAATCGCCCTCATTCATGAAACACAATGTGATACCATTAGGTTGTTACTATGGAACACCTACACACTTTCTCTTATTCTTTAAAGTTCCTTGTTAAATGTGTCACCATTTAAAACGTGCTTTTTCTCCTTGTTAATGTAAGTTTTTCAAGGTCAACCCACAGTTGCCCAAAATAACACGCTATCTGGTGTTTCCCAGAAATAGAATATACATATATGACATTTAAAACTGGTCTTTGATTTATGAGATCTGTACATGATGGTGAATAATAGTGAGAAGTTCCCAAATTTGAACATGAAAATGTACTGCTCTTCCCCAGAATGAAAGTGGTAGAATATTATAATAAGCCAACAGCACTCTCTGTCAACACTATAACTCTGTCTATATATATATATATATATATATATATATATATATATATATCACATATACGTAAGTAGTCCTGCAAACAAATTCTTCTCAGCTCCTTCTCATAGGTTTTGATTTATTCACACTGGCCAATGAAGTAAAACTAGAAGTTACAAAAACCTAGTGGTCATCAATGGAAAAACTCCAAGGCCACCGCAATTAAGCTTGGGTCTGAATCAATATAGAATAGGTTACTATAAAACTTGAAGGAATGGCAGGGTGACAAAAAAGCACAAATAAAATCTGGGATGAGACAAATACCCAAGGTAACAACGATCTTATCTTTCTAAACATGTATAGTCTGACAATACAAAGATTTGCTTTAAATTTACTTTTGTATCATCGGTTTTCTACCTATATAGCAGCCTGGAGGTTCAGAGGAAAAGAAAAATAACCAAACACTTCGAAAAGGAAGCTGACTCAGGAATCACTGAGTACTAAAAAAGGTTAATGGTATTTTCTCATCTTTACAGATTCTATTCACTTGTCGTTCATGAGTTGATTTTTGTGAGAAATAAATATCGATTTCTACCATATGCCAGGCTCTTTACTAACCTTTTGGGATAAAACAGATATATCCATCCTCATGGAGTTTATATTCTAACCAGAAAAAGAGATTATTTAAAAATTTACACGTCCTACTGGCTAAAGCTATAACAATTCGAACAACAATATAAGTAAAATTGTATTGGATTGTTACACAAAGAATAAAATAGGAATACAAAAGAAGACACAGCTGGGGCACCTGGGTGGCTCCATTGATTGAGCGTCTAATTCTTGGTTTCGGCTCAGATCATGATCTCATGGTTTGTGAATCCGAGCCCCGCATCCGGCTCTGTGCTGACCACCCCTGCTTGGAGTTTCTCTCTCCTTCTCTCTCTACCCCTTGCCCGCTTGTGCTCTGTCTCTCTCAAAAATAAATAAATAAACTTAAGAAAAAGAAAACATAGCTAAACAACATATTATAAAAAGGTCTTCTGTTAAGAAAAGAAAAGGAAAAATTCAAATAAAATGGACAAATTCCTAGAAAGGCAAAACATATGAAACTGATACATGAATAACTAAGCAAATCTGAATAGTTATAAAACCATTAAAAATTGATTCCATAATTAAAATTTTTCCACAGAGAAAAGTCCAGCCTTCAACAGTAAACTGTACCAAAAAATTAAAGAAGAAATAACACTAAATTCTTCCAGAAATAGAAAATTGAGTGAACACTGACCAACTCATTATGTAGATATATCTCTGACCCCAAATCTAACTAGAGGATTCCAAGACAGAATAACTATAGACTAGCTTTATTCATGACAGAGAAACAAAAATCCTAGAAAATAGAAGAAGTGAAATCCAGACATAAATAAAAAGGATAGCTTCGATTTCTTTCTTTAATCTAAGTTACAAGAGTCTTCAGGGAAATCCTAATTAAAACCAAAACGAAATACCCACTGGCATAGCTAAAATTACAAAGAGTGATGACAACAAATATGGACAAGGAAGTGGAGGCCCCAGGACTGTGCTAATGAGCCTGGAAATTGATACAACCACTTTGGAAAACTGTTTGGCCTTGGGTATTAAATTTGAATGGACTCATATGCTATGCCACAGCAATTCCTAGAGTAAAAAAAGGTATTCCTCAAGGTACATGTATAAGAACATTCTAGGTCAGTGTTTTCATAATTGGTCAAAACTGAAGACAACCAATATACCTATCAATATGCCTATACCAACCAATATACCTATATACCAATATACAGTAGAATGGGCACATTAATTCTGATATGGTGATGGGGTGGATACTATAGAGCAATGAAAATTTAAAAATTAAATTTAAAAACATCACTGTGGATGAATCTCATAGACTTAACTTGGAGTGAAACTTCCAGTCACAAAACAACGTATACCCTATAATTACATGTGTATGTAGGATACACAGGCAAAATGAAATGGCAGCGATGGAAATCAAAGCAGAGGTTACGTATGGAGAAGAGGGTAGAGTTGGCATTAGGAGGGCACCTGATTACTACATCACAAAGTGCTGGCATCACTCTTTCTTCATCTGCGGGTTAGTACTAGAGTATGTCCACTGAGTACTTCCCTGCATGTGGCTTTTATCCTATTAAAAAAAAGTGAAAAACAAACAAAAAAGGTCCTGACTTCTACCAACATTTTTTAATAACAGAATAATAAGGTGAACCTGGTTATCACAGTAATATTATTATGCAGGTATATATAAAGAATGGAGGAGAACAGGAAGCCTAGATATCAGAAAAAGGTTAAGAGGCTGTAATAAATATTATATGTTGGGGGGTGACTGTGGAAATGGGGTTGCTATGACATCATTACTTATAAGCTTAAGATGTATCTTTGTATGACAAATTTATACATTTCAGTCCTTTCGTTTTTAAATGCTAAGATTAGATCCTTTAAATTCTGAGGTTTCTGATTCAATAACAGAACATAGGTAGTATTAAATGATTATGCTAAGTACTTAGTCAAACAAAACCACCTACCAATATAGTGACTGTGAACATATGACTCCACTTCTCCAGGCCCCAGCTTTCTTTTCCCAATACAACACTTGGGAGGAATAAATGAGATAATCTGTATGAGATGTTTAGCACAATACCTGGCACAGGATAGACATCCCTTATTATGGGTTATCATCATCACCATCATTACCATCATCATCATCATCATCATCATCACCTAAAACTGACTGAAGTTTTATTAGTTTAAATATATGTTTAGTATCATAAATAATCTTTTTAATCAAATAATGCAATTTATTCAAAATTTATTGCTTTTTCTTAAACAAAGCCAAAAAGTCACAAGCATTCAAACCACAGTTGTATAAATCCCTCACCCAGCCTTCATCTGTACTTTGTAAGCAAGAAATGGGGAAGGAGAGCCATTTTTTTCCCTTAAAAGACTGCTTTTGCTAAAATTACTTCAATTCCACTAAATCCTATGGTTACACAATAACGATAAGTCCCCCAGACAAAGCAAATCACAGATGATTTGGTTTTAGCCGATTGGGGAACAAAATTCAAACAAGAAAATATGTTTTTTCTCAAGGATTATGAGAAAAAAATCTATCAGGAATGCAAGGAAAATGATATTAAAATAACTGGGGGAAATATCTCTTTAGATGCTGCCCTGGAGATTTAAGTAGGCAATGGGACTCCTAACAAAGTGACAGTTTCAGTTCAAATTTGCCAGTAAAAAATACGATGAAAGAAAAAGCAGTTGCTTTGTCTAGTACCAATTGAAGTGTTACTTTTATTTAATAAGAAATAGGAACCCTATAATCTGATAGCAGATAGCATAATAGTGCTGTGCAAATGTCACATTACTAAGTTACAGTTCTGTAAACATTTTAGGAAATATTGGATTTAACTAAAACTTTTTGAGCTTTTTTGGTCTTTTGTGGTAATTGTAAACAAAATATTTAAAAATCCTTCAATTACATAAGAAGCTCTTTCATTAAAAGTCCTCTTTTTTATCATTTTAATTTACACTTATCTAAAATTACCAGCATCTACTTCAGCACTGCATAACACATTTTTATTTTTAAATTTCATGAATTTTATAGAATCAATCCATGTCAAAAAAAGTTAATTTGCATTCTAAAAATCAGTTAGGTTTTAGTTTCCAGCATTTAACAAAATACTTAGGACTCCAAATTTTTTCTGACTGCAAAGTCTATGTATGTCTGAGAGAAGTATATGTGGGTAAGGATGTATACACACACGATACTTTTTGTTAGACTTTGTCTGACTTTGTTATTCTTTTCCACAGTTAATAGAGTTTCCCACAGAAAGAGTGCCACTAATTTAATTTTTTCTTTTTGGCTTTTTCACTCTTCTCTAGATACCATTGTTTATTTTCCAGAGTGCATTAAACAGGTTGAGCTGAAATGTTAGTCACAGTAGAACATTCGGTTGTTTTTATAATTTTTCTCCTCAATCTATTTTACAAGAAAACATAGTAGCCCTTCTCTCTTTTTTCTATTAGCTTGGGAAAATCCACTCTTGACACCACAGAATGAAACTGAAAACCATAAAATATAGAAACCTAGGAACTTTGCCCCCCAAATGCAGCTCTCATATACAATAATTCCATACAATTCCATATAATTGAACAAATAATTGTTTATTCTGCCCTGCAACCAAGACTGGCCATTGTCAAAAGCTTTGTTGCCTTTCTAATTCTATGAAAAGTAAACTACAAACATAAGTGCAAATAGTATTATGACATATTGTCTATACGGTAATAGGCTAGAATTATACCTTGTGCTCATGAGTCACTCTGATCATGAAAAACACAGTTGACTTAATCATTTCAAGTTAACTTCATCATAAGAAGTATGCAAACTGAAGATCTGAAATATTTTGATACAGGGAAATCTATAACATTGGAAAATTCTGTAGGTTTAGATGAATGCCTGTCTTAAGTGTGAGGACTGGAAGATATGCTGTAAGAAAACTAACAGGCAATTTCCTTTCATTTTAATAAGGAAGTTATACAATGTAGCCCAAGGGGGGCACATCATCCTCGGAGAACTCGAACTCTTTCAGCACAATCCCCCAAATCTACACTTGCAAATGTTAATTTGTAATTTGAACACCATGAAAATTAAATCATCACCCAGGGCAGGCTGATTCACTGGCAAGGGAACAAATATTGGAGGCCAAGGGCCATTTTCTATGGTTACCATTAGTCAATTATAGTCAATAAAATTAAGTTTATCTTACCTGTTTTTAAGAAAAAAAAAATGCCTCTCCAGAAAACAGCCCCCACACAAAAAAACTTGAAAAATAAACTATTTACGCATGTATACTACCAAAAGGCGATTTTATTTATTTGTTCAGCATTTTTGTAGAAAGTTTCTTTTCACTCTTACTACTTTAATGTAAGTTTATGCTCCCTTACCCAATTTCTACCCCACTAGAGTATCTTTTAAAAATCATCTCAGAGCAAAAGAGTTAATTCTTGGCATTTTAATGTCTAACTTATCTGTTAAAACTTAGTAGGAAGTAACAGACTTCAGGCGCTTGGAGCTAAGGAGAAAAAGGAATCGAGGGTCGTATTATAAAAGGTAAAATAAATAAATAAATAAAAAGAGTAAGGAGACGTACAAAGGCCCAAAGATACACCTAACCAACGTGAGGGTTTTGCCCACCTGGTTACCATACTTCTCTGACTCAGGCCGGCTCCCAGCAGCAACCCATTGCCCCATGGCATAACTGGGTCAGGCATGCCTTGGCCAAAGTTGGTGCTGGCCACAGCTTTGACTGATAGCCTGGGAAAGGAAGTTACTCACTCATGCTCAGTTTAAGTCCAAAGAAACCAAAGAAACAAAATGAGGTCTGGCTCTACCTGGGAAGAAACTATAGTAGCCAGAGAATTGTGCCTGTAGTGGAGTTTTAAAAATGGTAAGTTTAGGGGCAACTGGGTGGCTCAGTGGGTTGAGCATCTGACTTTGCCTCAGGTCATGATCTCAGGGCTCATGAGTTCCAGCCCACGTCAAGCTCTGTGCTGACAGCTCCAAGCCTGGAGCCAGCTTTGGATTCTGTCTGTCTGTCTGTCTCTCTCTCTGCCCCTCTCCTACTCATTTTGTCTTTCCCTCAAAAATAAATAAAAACATTCAGAAAAACTTTTAAAATGGTAAGTTTACATGGAATTCCATTTTTTTTATCGATCAAAAGTATTGTTAAACTGGCTTCACTGTGTTCGAACTCAACCATCTTACTCTGCCAGGTAGAAGCTAGATCTCTATTTCCTAGAATAATTTAATGTTATTTCTTCCTTAAGTTTTTATTAGGTTACTAGTGAACTCTGGGATTTTCTTTGTGGAAAAATTTTTAATGATAGTTTCAATTTTTTGAAAAAAAAATTAATGTTTATTTTTGAGAGAGAGAGGGAGAGAGAGAGAGCGTGTGTGGACGAGGGGTGGAGAGAGAGGGAGACACAGAGTCTGAAGCAGGTTCCAGTCTTGGAGCTGTCAGCACAGAGCCCGACGCGGAGCTTGAACTCACAAACTGTGAAGTCGTGACCTGACCCGAAGTCAGACACTCAACTGACTGAGCCACCCAGGGATCCCAGATAAGTTCAGTTTTTTAAACCAGTAAGTTCTGGTGGGGTAAAGTCAGGTTCATTAATGGCAGATCCTACATGGGAGTGGCAAACAACAGTCAACATTTAGTTCTCTCTCTGTTACTGCTTTGGATATAGGTTAAGCCTTTAATATATATAAATTCAAAGTCTTGGCCAACTAAAAACAAGTATCTTTTTATTTCAAGACATTCTTTCACCACCCTCAGCCATGATGTAGAAGACTGCAGTAAGAAACCAAACCAGTCAAAAAGGATTGGCTACGAATTTTTAAGTAAATCCAATCTTTGCAACTTTGTATCCAATCCTTAAAAAGACAGTAAGTCTTACTTGCTCTGGAAACAAACCAAAAGGATATTAATAATAGCAGGTTAGTTCATACTAGTTTTACCACCGAGTGATCCAAATTCTGTATTTATTGGTATAGCTTGGGGGCTTTTCCTAGTTTCCTAGTAACGATTTTCTTCCAGAAACATCAGCCATATTTCAGGTATTGCTCATCTAAGTTATCAAGCCTGAAAGAGCTCTTCTCTTGCTCAGTAGAGATGACTCTGTCTAGTTGAGTTTTTCATTTCAATATATTCTTTTGAACATTTTCTCCAGCGACTCATGGTCAAACGTCCACATTTTAATTACCAGCATTCTACCACTGACAGGGTGGCTGTTCCTTGTGATAATGTACACTTCCCTGGGCCAGAATGCCAAGGAACTGGGTGCACAAGTACCCCTACTCTTTGACGGCAAAGCAGCAAATGTCAAAACAAACATGATTCAAAACAACAAACATGATTCAGCCCTAACGTTTTTATAATACCCAACCCCATTCGAAGCACGATGCCCATACACACCTCCAAGTGACCAAAAAAAGCACCATACTCTTTAATGTCAGTCTGGACACCTGTGTAGACACATGTGTCCTGTTAAGCTACACGTGTTGGATCTCTTCTAATTGCAGAGGTCTAGCTCCTACCTGACAGAATAGGACCTATCCCATGGCAAAGAAGAATCAATTTGAAAATTCTTATCACCTGGGGGTGCCTGGGTGGCTCAGTCAGTTAAGCCTTGACTTTGGCTCAGGTCATGATCTCACAGTTTGTGAGATGGAGCTCCACATCAGGCTCTGTGCCGACAGTGTGGAGCTTGCTTGGGATTCTCTCTCTCCCCCTCCCCTGCTCTCTCTCTCTCTCTCTCTCTCTCGAAATAAATAAACATAAAAAAATCTTATCACCTGAAAATCTATGAGTTCAAATATACTGAAGCCATTTTAAACATAGTTTTGACCAATCAATAAACTTGATGTTTTTTTTTAAAGCTTATTAATGCCTTAACAAGAATCTCAAATTCAGTTAGTAGGAAAGGAAAATTAATTAATTAGAGCCGATTTTTTGATGTCTAGTTGAGACTATTAAAGCCCATACGCAAAAACCAACCAATTTGTAAATACGATCAGTCACTTGCACAGAGGCAGGCAGTAACTAATCAGAAAAAACAATAACACACACAAAAAATTAGGGGTGCCTAAATGGCTCAGTCGGTTAAGCATCAGACTTCGGCTCAGGTTATGATTTCATGGTTCATGAGTTCGAGCCTGTGTTGGGCTCTGTGCTGACAGCTCAGAGCCTACAGCCTGCTTCAGATTCTGTGTCTCCCTCTCTCCCTGTCCCTCCTGCACTAGCACTCTCTCTCCCTCTCTCTCTCTCAAAAATAAACATTTAAAATAAAACCTATAAAAACCCAAGAAAAATTAGAATATTCTTTTTATTTTATTTTTTTTTCAACGTTTATTTATTTTTGGGACAGAGAGAGACAGAGCATGAACGGGGGAGGGCAGAGAGAGAGGGAGACACAGAATCGGAAACAGGCCCCAGGCTCTGAGCCATCAGCCCAGAGCCTGACGCGGGGCTCGAACTCACGGACCGCGAGATCGTGACCTGGCTGAAGTCGGACGCTTAACCGACTGCGCCACCCAGGCGCCCCTAGAATATTCTTTTTAAAACCACATTTGGCAATTAATTTAAAAAGTTAAATTAAAAATTTAAAAGCAAATACCTTCTTACTCTCTCATAAATTTTATTCCTTAACTCATTCCTTAAAAAGCCTTTTTTTCCCTTTCATTTATGGCAATTCTATTTTATCCTAAATTAAAACGTGCGGCAGTAGAAATTGATGGGATGAACATTAAGTAGTTCACCCAAAATACTATAGGAAAAGTGGTAGCAGAACTACATACGTATCTTCTGGGATCTGAAAACACACACGTGCACACACACACACACACCTATATTCTCTTCTTGCTCATTAGAAAAGGGTTAAGATTAGAATAGGGTTGGACACGTGAGCTAATGAGAACCTTTGAGACTCCATGCTCATCTTCAAGGAGTCCTGAGAAAGGAAGTCTTATTTTTCCTACTAGTTTAAGATCTCAAAAAGTATGGGCACTTGAGCTGTACTGCCACCTTGCCATAACATCAAACTTGAGTACGATGCCAACGAGGTAGGTAGCAAAACTAAGGATGAAGAAAACCATTTTGTGATTCTGGAATATGGCTCTATCTGAAGCTGGTTCTACATCCAGGGCTTTTAGTTATGTGAGCCAGTATCCTTTCAACTTCAGTCAGTTTGAGTAGGACACTTACATTTGCAATCACAGAGATGTTATTGTTCCTTATTCCATTTAAAATTTGAAAAACACAGCTCCTGGGTGGCCCAGTCGGTTAAGCTTCTGGCTCTTGATTTCAGCTTAGGCCATGGGATCGAGCCTCGAATAGGACTCAGGGCTAAGCCTGGAGTCTGCTTAGGATTTCCTCTCTCCCTCTCCCTCTACCCTTACCCTTCCTTCTCACTCCCCTCCCCTCTCTTTGCCTCTCAAAAAGAAAAAAAAAAAAAAAAAGTAAAATCTGAAAAACCAATTGACCAATGAAGGTAAGGTAGTTTAACAACATTTTGACCAACAAAATGGAGCTCTTTGTAAACTTAATATATTTTAAAAAAAAAACTCATTAATGCCTTAACAAGAAGAAAAGGGGGTCATATTCCCATTTTATAAACACAGAATGAGAGAAAATCACAAGCTAAGCTGAGTGGCCAAATAGTTTTAAACCTAGTACAGTGCCACTCATAACCGTATTTTCTACTATCTTTCACCAACTCCTTTTCAGGTTTGTGAAACTTATGAATAAAAGTGGTGAATATATATAGATGAGCTCAAAAGCTAAATACAATGATTGTAGTAACAATAAAGCAATTGGGTTAATTACATTATAGGATGAAATTATCTTCATAACACTTATTCTAATTCACCTATGCTTATTTCACAACAGATATCAATGTACAAATGAAATGTGCGGGCTATGTTTATGTAACATGTTACAACATTTCTATCCCAAGGAAATTTGGGATATAGAACCCACAAATATTTATGAATAAGTTACATCTACCTAGCAGGTAAAAATACTGCTTTTGTTTCTTTTAAGAATAATTTCCTTGCTGTTTAATTTTATCCTTTGGTTTCAGGTTTTCTGGTTATAGCTGATGTTTTCAAAGTTGACGCTAATTGATGATAAAGGAAAATTTCAAAACAGCCAGGAAAACACTTTCTAAAGATGCTTTATAGCTCTCGGTAATCTAATTTGTGGAAAATGCAGAACGGAGCACCACAGAGTGCTTTTCAATAATTTATGGTGGAGATTCATCTCCTAAGTTTAGAAACATGATTTGTGACCCAACTGTGCTGTGAACCTATTTGTGTAATTAGGCGGCTGGCTACAATCCCCAACCTGGCCCATTCTTCCTGCACACTCTTCTGGGTCTGCAGGAGATCCAGATTCTAAAGGTTGGATTCAACCTTTAGAAAATGAGTAAATGAAAACCGTTATTTATAATGTATTTTTAAAAATTCTAATTATTGCTAAAGCATAGAGAATTATGAGAATTTTTTGCTTCTGAGTTTAGAGGAGAAGAGATAAACACCAGTACAAAATTATTTTGTTTTCGTTTCATATACAAGCTTGAAAAGTGCAGGATTCTTTAATTGTGTAATGAAATCAATGTCCTAACTAAAAATTCACCTTAAATGAGAAAAGGGACCAAGAATATCAGAGCTATAAGTATTTTTAGTTCAAGTTTTACAGGATTCATTGAGTTAGACTTAGCATTAAAAAAAACTTATTTATTTTTTAATGTTTATTTTTGAGAGAGAGAGAGCAGGGGAGAGGCAGAGAGAGAGAGGGAGACAGAGAATCCAAACTGGGCTCCACTGACAACAGCCAGCCAGCCCCATGTTGCTTGAACCTGTGAACTATGAGATCATGACCTGAGGAGAAATCTAAAGCTTAACTGACTGAGCTACCCAGGTACCCCACAAAAAGTATTTCAAATATCATCTTGAACTTAAAATTATTTTATCTTTATTTTATTTACATGACTACTCTTAAGTTGTAGAAAGTTAGGTTTCTTACAACAAACAGGAAGAGATTTGGTCTTTTCCCGCATTCACTTTCATGTCCCTGAACTGTTTTATTATCCAAATTTTCATCTTTAAATGAAGCAAATAGGCACTCAGCTTTGAAAGAAATAAAAGAAAAGGAAGAATCCAGACAATAGATCGTTATGAATTATGTATGACCTGTGTGCTCAGGGACAACTAATTAGAAATCAGTTAAGATGAAAGTAAATTTTGATGCCATCCCTCTTCATTTTTAGGTAAAAGACAATTTTTAGTTTGAATATTTGTTGTTGGCAAGAACCAATAGCCACAATGAAAATGTATTTACAATTTTTCATTTTATAGTTACAGAAAAAAAGATTATATTCAACCCAGTAATGAGATCAATGGAATTGTTAAATAAAACTTGTGTAATTAGTTAATTATCAAATGCCAGTTTTTTTTTTAAGGATACATGCTGAAAATAACAGCTACATAAAAGGTAGAAGACAATTTTGCTTAATTAGGAAATTAATAAAGCAAGTTTCCCTCTATCCACACATTGTCAAATGAATAGTAAGTAAAAGGATTTTATTTTGCCTTCTAGTGATTTATATTTTAAGCTGTTTTCAAGAATATATTATGTTAGACTTAGTGTAGCATTAAAAAAGCATTTGGGAGTAAAAGCTCAAATACTTGGGTTGGACTTCCAACTCTACTGGTTTTGTGAACTTGAGAAACTAATTTAAACTTTCTGAGCCACAGATGCCTAAAATGGAAAGTGGAGGCAATTTCTTGACCTATTTATATTACCAAGTAGAGTATCTGAAAACATAACACTTTGCAAATTCTAAAGCATTATTAAAATATAAAATACTGCTATTACAAAATTTTCTAAAGCTTTAATCTCAAAATTGTAGTGACCCATCTAAAATTAGAAGGTTAATTACATTGCCCAAGAAGAGTGGCAATTCATCAAATTATGAATTCAAAGGTGTTTTTGAGCCTAGAATTTTTGTAAAAAGTCTCTAATTTTGTAAATCTCCAGCATCTTCATAACATCAATAAATAGACAAGTCCTAGATATTTTTTGCGATATCTAAACTGGATTTTAATTATTCTATAATTAATATTTTAGACATTTCAGTAATTCTATAATTATGATTTAGGCAATTACAGTTTCTGAATAATATGACTGTTTTCATAGATTTTTAGGCTCTTAGTGCATAATCTAATATCTCTGTACTTGTTAAATATTTCTGCAATTGAATCGAAAAGGAAAAATTTCCCCATGTATTCAAGCTTAGGAAACCCTTCACTTTTGTTTGTAGGCAATCTAAATGGGACTCTGGTTTTCATCTTTAGGTTGCTTGGGCAAGTATATTGTTTAAACTAGATATTATTCATACATGTTTGTAATTTAGTCTCTGATAGCTACACACAGTAACTGATATTTACTTAAAGCACCTGCAGAATAATTATGCAAAGTATAACAAAAAATAGGTAGTTATTCTATATGGTGACAGTGAACCTGTTAAACTAATTAGTTAAGGAAAGCTTTTAGACCAGAACTGGTAAATATGAGGCTAAGTATGTGGGAGTTCCACAACCTCCAGCCACTAGGTTAGCACTCCCAGATAAGCATTACCAATGCCTTTCCACAAAGTCTCAGCCTCTTTCTTAACATAGGATTCCAAGGAGCTGCTACCAATTCTATAGATTTGACATTCAAGGAGAAAAATATTTACCTATTTATGTATTAGACCATCATGTGCCTGAAATAGCCTATAAGGTGCACTTTTGATCTGTTAAACCAAAAGAATATCATCTCCAGAATTAGTACCCTTTGTGTCAATGCTGATGCTGGCCTTTAGTGTTTTTCTCATCATTATACCTAGAAATAGGTGAATATTATTAGAAATAATCCAACATGAGAAATGCTTAAGAAATAAGATGCAGAGGACTATCTTAAATAAATAAAAAGATAAACTGCAAATTTCAGTCTTATGACACAGCAGACATATAAAAAGCAATTTTTTTTACTCAGAACTCCTGAATAGACATATTCCGAAGGAAAATTCTGATAAAAAGATATAAATTTTATTCAGTAAGTACCTTATAATTTATCTCGTAAAAAGTATCACAGTAATGAGAAAAAAAGTAAAATCATGTTTAACTTGCATTGGGAAACAAGAGTAACTATTGGTTTTCCCTGAGTGTTATAACATGCACGTCCAAATTTATATCACATATTGATGGGGCTTATAAGCTACCTGGCTACTCACATGTCCCCTCTGTATGTGTAAATGGTAGGGCTACCTACCTGTGGTTTCATACAAAGTTCCCTTAACAAATCAGGCTCAAACGCTAGATTGTTAGTCTTAGCTGTATCACATGGGCCTCAGCTACAGGTTCTGAGATTCACTTTCGATATTTCTGATTGTTTTTTAATAGTATCACTTTTACAGATTTATTTTGGTCAATGTTCCTACTGATACTTCTACTTTATACGTTGGCCATATATATTGGCCCATTTTGGCCTGTTCCTGCTCTTGAAAGATTGCTGCACAAAACTCTGTACTTGTGTTGCTACCATGGCTCAGCCCAGGACTCAGGTCACTGCTTGATGCTCTGGCCACACCACCCCTCAGTCTGCTGCTGGCCTCTGTCCTGTACCTTGATCACCTGCTCCACAGCCCTCACACCACCCTCACTAACATCTCAAGGCTACCTGACTGATAAAGCAGATGCTGGCTCCATAGTTCAGATGGATCCTACAGCAAAGTTACTTCAGACACAATACTTCTGTACCACATCTCTTTCAGGCCCCACACAAAACCAAACACCCGGGGATATGAATTGACCATAAGCATTGCCAGATTGAGGCAGAGTCAGTGACACCACCATGCTCTTCTCAAACCAACAGTCTCCCCAGATCCCCACTTTCCCCTGAGCCCATGTCATTGAGCCAGACTTCTTCCTTCAGATGAATTCTCTCCCAAAGGTTGCTGGAGTCCCTCCTAAAATTTGCCTTCTGTTCTCTAAGCCACGCTATGTGACACAGTTTACCAAATATGCCAATAGGGCTGACTGGAAAGCATGTTTTTTTTTTCAAGAGGTCCCTTCATCTCCAGAAAAAATCAGTTGCTACAAATAATGTGGAAAGAGGGGTATGTTGTGCCTGGGGATTCCACATGTGGGATTTGTGCCATCTGTAGTCCTGGTCAGCTGGGATTCCCTATTATTTATGCATATCTATATATGTATACGCATAAATATTCACACACACACACACACATAGATCCCATATATTAATATGTATCCACAGGGAAACACAATTACATGTAGTTTCTATTGCTTTGTTTCCCCTTCTTGATACTTTGCCTTCATTTTGTATGTCTTATTGCATTATACTCAAAGGGTAAATGTAAGAGATGTATAATCAAAACCCTCTTTTCCTTATGATAAATAAACTGACCCATCACAATATAATCTCTGGAGCTTTGCCTCCTCTCAAAAACATAAAGAAAAGAAGCAGAGGATAAAAATTTTGTATTAGTTATGGTATAAATATGAAGAAGCAATGGAAGTACAATTCAATTTTGGACCTCTGTGTTCAGTAAGAGATAGAGAACTCTGAAAATAATAAAGCACGTCTTAAAGACTTAAATTTATTTACATATGGCTCAGTGAAGAATGGTAATGATGGAATCATAGTTTACTCTCACAAAATACTTTGATCATTCAAGGATGGTTACCAAAAATGTCTACCCTGTAACTAGCACTGTGTAAGAGTAATGAAGAATAAAAATAAAGTGTACAAGCTCTGTTAAACATTCTTCCATCACTTAAACAAAGCCAATTTTGGAGACATCTTATCTACTATTTGCCAAAAGCAAAGGATCCCAGCAGTATTAATGGTGCTGACCTTCTATCTTTAAAATAATGGAAAGTTGGTGAATAAATATCAAATCACTGGAACTGAATCAAGAATCATACATGTGAATGTAATCATTAGAATCAGGAACCATCACACACAAAAGCCTCAGATAGTGAACATTTCATAATATTTTTGTTGACTTTGCTTGCTCACATATCCTAGGCAGAGATGGAAAGGCTTCCAAACACAGTAACTCATTCCACAGGTACCTTTGAGAAGCCTAATATTTGTCAGGCACCGGAGCAGCAGTCTGATCCCCCTTACTTCTCCACTAGCCTCAGCTTGAATGTTTCCTATAAGGAAGCATACTCTTTTGAGATAGTTGTTTCATGTGTTAACATCTTTGTTAAAAAAGTATTTCCACAATCGGAAACAATTTAAATTCCCCCAAATGGCATATGGGAATGGTATATACATTTTAGTACTTCTAGTCAATGAAATATTTCCAATTGAAAATATTGAATGTCATGGAAAATGGCCACAACAGAATGATAGGTGAAACCTTTATAAAAAGTATGGTGATAGTGAACTTAAATTTCACAAGAAACTGGGGGAGGGGGCTGTGAAGAGGGGAGGACCTTTTCCCAAATTCTCAAAAAAAAAAAAAAAATGAAGAGAAGTTTATTTTAACAGATGGTTAATAAAATTTAGTTATACTTATAACCTTAAGCTCTTTCTTATAATGGACAAAGAGTGCATTAAGTGTTGTGTTGGGGGTGGTGGTGAAAAGGGTAGTGAAGCTTTTCTTTTTTTAATATAAACTCTTATTCTAATGCTCCACATATACAAAAAGTGAGCAAACCATAGGTGTGGATCACATAGGTGTAGATTTACATAGGTGTAAATCTTGGTGAATTAACACAAACTAAACACACCCAAGAAACCAGCCAGATAAATAAAACATTTTGGAAACCACAGCACTCCTCCTCATGTCTCTCTCTGTTGCTAACCCCCTCTAAGTAACTGAAAGCTGGACTTTCAACATCACAGATTGTGTTTGCCTGTTTTTTACTCTACAAAAGTTAAATCATACACGAGGCATTTTTGTGTCTCACTTCTTTCTTTCAACATTGTATTTGTGAAGTTCATCAATACTATTGTATGTAATAATACAATCACTTGCATTGCTGTGTGATGTTCCATTATACGAATATATCATGATTTATCCATTCTAATTTTGAGGAACATTGTTTTGTTTCCACTTCTGGGCTATTATTAATAGGACTGTTATAAACACTCTGTACATGTATTTTTGGTAAACACATCTGGTGTACACATTTCTATTGGGTGTTATCTAAAGGTCTAATGCTGGGTCGTAGGGTATGAATACTTTCAGATTAAGTATAAACTGTTTTGAGCTTAACTGTATTGGCAAAAATGGTGAGTTTCATAACACAGTCTTCAGTTTTGCCAAAATATTCGGGGGCTTTATCAATTTTCCCAAGAGTTTTCTTACTCCTCTGACATGCAAATTATTCTCCCTGTCCCTCAATCTTTTTAAGCACCTACCATGCCACAAATCTTACAAGTCCCCTCTTATTGGTCTATCGACAAGTTAAATTCTACCAAAACTGCAGGACCTTTGCTGTTCAAATTTTTGTTCAACATCACTCTCAGCAAGTTAATCAAATCCTACATCTTTTCCAAAAAACATAATTTGACTTTGCACAATATTTGCATTATATTTTTGAAAAGAATCCTTTCTAAATTTATGCAAAATTAGCAGAACGCTGACCAAGAAAAAAAAATTGACCAAAAGGGTGAATTAAAAACAAAAGAAGTGGTAAGAATATTTGAATGGAAATGAGTTTTATAAATACTCAACTTGCCACGAAATAATATATTCCTTTTCTTTCCTATGCAGCCTAATAGCTGGTAGAAATCTAATAATGAACATTCAAATAATTTGAATACAATAGTACATATATAAAATCTTGTAAGAAAATATACCGAACTATCTCTTGGCGGTAGTATCAAAAGTGACAGTGTTTTATTTTAGTCCTATCTTTCATTTGTACAATAAATATTTGTTATTTGTATAAGCAGAAAATATCCATAAAGACTAGGCAAAAAGTGAAATTTTCTTCCTTTTCAACATCTGCTCATTGGTCTTAGTTCTGCTTAATGTAACTACATTGAATAAACATAGCTTCTTTTCCATATGAGTGCTCTTGAAATAGTTTATCATAGTTATGTTTCTTTTTCACGGGGCAAATACCTCCAGATCCTCCTATAGTTCTTTTATGACACGAATACAGGACTCTCTACAGTTTCACTATTCTCCTTTGGACATGCTCTAGTTGTGTTCATCCAAATATATATTGTACGAGAAATTCGTACACAATAGGAGCCAATGAAGCCTTTTAAGAAATCAAACTTGTGAATTTCATAAAATCTATGGTAGTCTTCTTAGATGTATATGGTGATACAAAGTTCTTGCTACAATATTCAGTCTGGATAGTAAAATACAATTTATAGGCTCTGCAAATGAAAACATTTCTCTTGCTCATGAAAATAATCTCAACTTTATAATTTAAATTTGCATAGCTAAGATCATTACTCTGATGTAATCCAAGTTCTGGGCTACAAGTGAGTAAATGGAGTGGCGGACATAACTGCATTTGTTTTTCCCCTAAACCGACTGACACACAAATGGTTCTACAATGATTAAGTTCAACACATCTTAATCTCTTTTGTTTTATAAATGGCATAACATTATTAGTATTTATTTTTACTTCTAAAAACAAAAATCCAGTAAAAAATAGGGTTATATTACAGACCATAATTTTGGCAAAGGCTATATAAATGTTTCTGTGAAATATAGGAATATTAAAATAAACACCCGGAAGTCTATTTTCACATAGAGGTTATTTTAGGTGTCAATATATTTCATTGTAAATCATTTTAGGCTCTCTCCTATTTTTATTTTCATACCACTGACTCATATCTAGATTTGGATATTTTGAAAGGTCAATGATACCATAGATACACTACAGTCAATAAACATTCTCATTATTTTAAATACATCAATAATCCTATATTATTTTTAGGGTTGCAAGAAAGAATCTATCAACATGGAATTCAACATTTATTTACACATTCAGAACTTTTAAAGAAAAATGTAAAGCTCACGTGTTCACAAACATTCACTGGTTAATATGTATGCAAATATTCATTGAGGCAATTTTTTTGAAATAGAGAAAAACTGAAGCAGACTTAATAATATTAGGAAAAAGGTTAATCATATGGATAAAATGCAACTGTTAAAATAAGTTGAGAGCATTATAGCTTTTTATATAAAAGGCTGCCTTTAACATTTCACAGTTAAAAAAAAAAGCATCCTGCAGGAAAATATGCATACATCATACACACACAAAGAAGCACATTTGTAAATGCAGAGTAAAACATATGAAAAAAAACATATTATTAAGTACTTTCCCCACAAAGTGGAAGTAGAGGCAAAGAGGGAGCTTTAGTTGTTTTTTTTTTTAATTTACTCTTAATATATTAAAAAACAGTGTATATGGAGACCAGATTAAAAGAGAAGATTTGCCTCCAAAATGTACCTCTAACCTATTTCTTTTTTTAAGGCTTGTCAAATTTATACTAAACACATTCTTTTTTACTTCTTTATTAAACGTACCCCCCACCTTAGCATGTGAAAGAATAGTGACCCAGGCTGATGAATGGTTGGCTTCAGAGCAGTGATGTCATATACAACAACCTAGAAAACCATGAATAAAATCTGAATATAACAATAAACTATTTATTTTTGGCAATCTTCTGAATTCCAAATTAGATACAGTTCTCTAACTTTAGTGGAAGCTCTGTGTATGTGTCTGAGAGTGTGGGAGCCAACAAAGGGTAGTGTTTGTCCCACTGAATTTAAATGTCTCTGCATATTATCCTCTTGGCTGGCCAGATGACAGAGGCCCTTGCCAGTCCTACTCTTTAAATAGAGACCTACACTTTTTAAATAGAGCTTACTTGTTCCAGAGAAAGGTTTTCTTTCCTTGTGCTCAAATTTTACTCTTTAAGGAGCAAATGAGCCTCTATGCCATCAGTAGCTCATGCACATACCCAAGACGTGTCTGACTTGTGAGCAGGTTTTTGTTTAAAAGGTTAAATTAAAATCTTCTTTGTATTCTCTGCTTTTATTTCTAGCACCTAATGAAAAGGTCAAACCATTTTCAGGATATTTCCAAATACTGCTGTCAACTATCTTTTTACCCATTTAACTATCCATGCATAAAAGGAGTACTTGATTCAGAAAAGTTGAAGTTTCAAAATGCCTTCCTTTCTAACCATCTGTAAACAGCTCGCCTCCAGGCATTTGAGAACAGATAGGCCTGGTTACAACACACAGAAAAACAACTGCTGGCACCAACGAACAGTACAAGGCTTAAATTTCCATTAAAAAGGCTCAGTAAGCTCTGTGAACATCAACTCATATTATCATAGGTACTTCCTTTTTCAATAATGACCTGTGCCATCTAAAGTACAATTAATTATAGGAGCCATCCAGTCCTGTATATTTTAGCATTATGAATACCATAACAACATAGTCATGGAAAGTATGTAGTCAGCAGAAAATGGGCAACTTCTCAATACGTAAACTCAATTAAGACCATCAGATAGAACATAATATAGATATATAAACAAATTACACAACTCATTCAAAACATATTCCAGGGGAAAACAAGGAAGTATTCACCAAAAAAGTTAAAGTAACTCAATGTAAGTTGGTTTACATTAGTACTTGAAATTGTGACTTGAGATAATAGAACTAATTTTACCTCCTATGATTAGTGAAAGCTGATTACAGTTGATTAAGTACATAATCTGTTGCCACAATATGATTATTGTCTTAAGAAAATGCATAATTTCTTTTTCTACAGCTGTGAATTCTTGTATCATTGATATGGTGAATACAACCTCTTGCCTTCCTATAATACATATATTAGCAACTAGGCATGACCCTTTCAGGTCATAAAATGATTAAGCTCTTGAATAATTTCAGAAACTCACATAGAAGTAACTTTTCCAGCCCTAAATCTTACAGTGGTTATATCTTCTAAGGAAAATTTAGTGATTAAATGAGAGAGATGAAAAAGACAATATTTTTTCCATTCTTAGTACATATGAATTAAATGGAAGAAAGTCATGTTATGACAAAGATTATAAATGACTTGATGATAATGAACAAGAAGAGGGGTTAGCTAATCCCCAGTTTTGAAAAATAACAATAGAATAGCGTTATCATTCATAGCTTATATTTTGGTACTAAACATTTACCTTAACATTATGGCTGGAACTATTTTATTTATTCAGAGGCTAAAATACAGGGATCTACTTTTCCCCTATTAGTTACAAGATATGTCACTCAGTATTTAGAAAATATATACTGAGATGACTACTCAGAGACTTATTTCATTATTGCTGTTGATAATAAATCACCATCCTCAGCAGTAGCGTGAACGAAGCTTTTCTTTTCCCCTCTTGCTGGATAGATAGATACATATATACATACATACACACAAATCATGGTATTTGCATGTATGTGTTTATACGTGTGTGTATGAAAGCAAAATGGGTTCTATTGCTATCCAAAGCATTTTTAGCTTCTGAATTCTATTTTATATATGAGGGGTGGTGCTCTGCTAGTTAACACAAAAGTTAAACATTTGGTTTTAAACACACACACACACACACACACACACACACACACACACACATACACACACACACACACACAACCTTGACAGCCCAGGACAAATATTGAAAAATAACATATTTTCGGGGTGCCTGGTTGGCTCAGTCAGTTGAGTGACCAACTCTTAATTTCAGCTCAGGTCATGATCCCAGGTTCACGGGATCGAGCCCCACATCAGGCTCTGTACTGAGTGTGGAGCCTGCTTAAGATTCTCTCTTTCTCTCCTTCTACCCCTCTACCCTGCTCGTGCTCTTTCCCTCTCTAATATATATCTATATCTATATATCTATATCCACACATATGGATATATATGTATATACATATATATTTACACATACATATGTATATGTAGATACATATGTATATATATAAAATAATATATATATTAAATAATGTGTTTTTAAAAATGAACCATAACTAGCATCTGAAAAGCCAAGACTCTAGAAAAGTATCCTCAATGGTAATACTAGTGCTTATTTCCTATTTAACTCTATTCCCTTCTTTGAGGTACATGTGTATGTTCCTTGGACCATCCGGTTTCCAATTTGTTTTCCGCATTGGTCTTCAGTTTAATTTTCTGTCAGAGAAAATATAGTTACATTAAATGATTGAATAATTTTCCTTAATAAAAACCTTTCTTGGGACAAAATAGAAACATATCAGAACTTGTGAGATGCAGCAAAAATAGTTCTAAAATGGAAGTTCATAGGAATAAATACCTATATGAAAAAGCAACAAAGATCCCAATTAACCAAATTCACACCTTAAGAAACTAGAAAAAGAACTGAGCCAAAACTTACTAAAAGGAAAGAAAGTATGAAATGTTACAAAATATATAAATATAGAAAAAAATAGAAAAGATTACCAAACTAAGTTGGTTCTTTTTTTAAAAATATTTTTTAACATTTATTTATTATTGAGAGACAGAGACAGAGCATGAGCATGGGAGGGGCGGAGAGAGGGGGAAACACAGAATCTGAAGCAGGTTCCAGGCTCCAAGCTGTCAGCACAGAGCCCAACGCAGGACTTGAACTCACAAACCACGAGATCATGATCTGAACCGAAGTCGGACATTTTACCAACTGAACCACCCAGGCGCCCCATTAAGTTGGTTCTTTAAAGAGATAAACAAAATTGACAAACCATTACCTAGACTAACCAAAAGAAAAAAAAAATGCAAAGGACCCACATCAACAAAATTATAAATGAAACAGGAGACATTACAAGTGATACCACAAAAGTACAATGGATCATTAGAAGCTAATAAAAACAACTATACGTCAACAAACTGGAAAACCTAGGAGAAATGGAACAATTCTTAGAAACACACAACCTACCAACAATGAATCAGGAAGAAAAAAAAAATCTGAATAGACCGATTGCTAATAAGGAGACTGAATCAGTAACCAAATATCTTCCAATAAAGAAAGGTTCAGGACCAGAGGGCTTCACTGGTAAATTTTACCAAGCATTTAAAGAAGAATTAACACAAATCCTTCTTAAACTACTCCAAAAAATTGAAGAGGAAGGAATTCTCCCAAATCCATTTTATGAGTCTAGCATTATACTGATATCAAAGTCAGATAAAGACACAGTGAGAAAAGAAAACTACAAGATCATTAACCATCATCAAATGAGATTTATCCCTAGGATGTGAAGATGATTCAAACATATGTAAATTAATAAATGTTATATGTCAGACTAATAGAGTGAAAGAAGAATCATGTAATCGTCTCAATAGACACAGAAAAAGCATTTGACAAAATTCAACATTCTTTCACGAAAAACACACTTAATAAACTAGGCATAGAAGTAACATATCTCAACATAATAAAGGTCATACATAAAATGCCCATAGCTAATATCATACTCAATGGTGAAAGGTTGAAAGTTTTTCCTTTAAGATCAGGAACAAGATGTATACTTATCTTGATACGCACTAAGCAATGTACGGAACTGTAGAATCATTATATTGCACCCTGAAACTAATATAACACTGTATGTTAATTATACTTCAATTAAAAAAAAGACAGATGTATTTGTTAAAAAAATAAAAAATGTTAAAAAAACAAAAAAATTTGTTAAAAAAATAAAAAGTAAAAAATAAAAAAATAAAAAAAAAATAATAAAAATAAAAAAAAATAAAAAAATAAAAAATAAAAAATCTTACCACTGCTATTCAACATAAAACTGGAAGTCCTAGCTGGAGCAATTAGGCAAGAAAAAATTAAAAGTATCAATTAGAAAAAGTAAAATTGCCTCGCTGCAGATGACATGATTTCATATACAGAAAATCCTAAGGATTCAACAACAACAACAAAATGTTAGAACTGATCAATGAATTCAGTAAAGTTGCAGGATACAAAACTAGCATAAAAAATCAGAAGCATTTCTACACAGCAGCAACTAAATTTCTGATTATGAAGAAATTGACCTCATTTACAATAACATCAAAAACAATAAAATACTTAGGAATAAATTTAACCAAGGAGCTGAAAGATTTAATAACAAGACATTGGTAAAAGAATTTTTTAAAAGAAACAAATAAATAGATATCTGGTGTTCATGGATTGGAAGAATTAATATTGTTAAAATGTCAATACTGCCAAAAGCCATCTAAAGATTCAATGCAATCTCTATCAAGATTCCAGGGGCATTTTTTACAGAAAAAGAAAAAAAAAAACAGTTCTAAAATTTATATGAAACCACAAAAAACCCCAAATAGCCAGAGAAATTCTGAAAGATAAGAATAAAGAAGAGAGCATCACAGTTGCTAATTTCAAGTTATACCAAAAACAAAACAAAACAAAAAAAAACTACAGTGATTAAAACAGTATGGTATAAAAACAGAAAAAAAAGAGAAAATTATTAAGAGTCCAAAAATAAATTACATATATACTTTCAACTAATATTTGATAAAGGAGTCAATAATTGCCAATGGGGAAAAAGATAATCTCTTCAATTAATGGTGCTGGGAAAATTAGATATTCACATGCAAAAACATGAAACTGAACCCCTACCTTATACCAGTCACAAAAATTAACTCAAAATGGATTTAAGACTTAAATTTAAGACCTGAAACCGGGTACCTGGGTGCCTCAGTCAGTTAAGCATCTGACTTCAGCTCAGGTCATGATCTTGTGATCTGTGGGTTCAAGCCCCACATCAGGCTCTGTGCTGACAGCTCAGAGCCTGGGACCTGCTTTGGATTCTGTGTCTCCCTCTCTCAGCCTCTACCCCGTTCACTCTCTCTCTCTCACTCTCTCTCAAAAATAAACATTAAAAAAAAAGACCTGAAACCATAAAATTTCTAGATGAAAGCATAGGAAAAAAATCTCTTTGACATGGATCTTGGTAATGAACTCTTAGGAATCACACTAAAGCACAAGCAACAATATAAAAAATAAACAAGTAGGACTATATCAATCCAAAAAGTTTCTGCACAGCAAAAAAATAAATATTGACAAAGTGAAAAGACAACCTATGGAATGAGAAAAAAAAGTCTGCAAACCATATATCTGATAAAGGATTAATATCCAAAATATATAGAAAATTCACACAGGTCAATATCAAAAACAAAACAAAAAATCTAATTAAAAAATGAGCAAAGGACCTAAATAGACTTTTTTTCAAAGAAGATACATGAATGACCAACAGGTACACAAAAAGATGTTCAACATCACAAATCATTAGGGAAATGCAATTTAAAACTGCAGTGAGATATCATGTCACATGTATTAGGACTGCCATCATCAAAAAGACCAGAGTGGCACATTCGGTTCAGTTTAGGGTCTGACTGACTCTTGAATTCGACTCAGGTCATGATCTCACGGTGGTCGGATTGAGCCCCTTCTGGGGCTCTGCACTATGCTGTGGAGCCTGCTTGGGATTCTTTCTCTCCCTCTCTCTCTGCCCCTCTCCCACTAGCACATGCTCTATCTTTTTCTCTCTCTCTCAATATAAATAAATAAACTTTTTAAAAAGACAAAAGATAACAAATGCTGGTGTGATGTGAAGAACAGGGAACCCTCATTCACTGTTGGTGGGATTATAAACTGGTACAGCCACTACAAAAAACCGTATGGAGGTTCCTCAAAAAATTAAAAATAGAACTACTTATGATCCAGCACTTCCACTTCTGAAAATATATCCAAAGGACACAAAAACACTAACTTGAAAGATATCTGTACCACCATGCTCACAGTAGCATTATTTACAGTAGCCAAGATATGGAAAGTGAAGTGTCCATCAATAGATAAATGGAAAAATAAGTTGTGTTACACATATATACAATGGAGTATTATTCAGCCATAAAAATGAAGAAATCCTACCATTTGCAACAACATGGATGGACCTTGAAGGCATTATGCTAAACGAAATGTCAGACACAGGATGACAAATGCTGTATGATGTCACTTAATTTGGAAACTTAACAAACAAACCAAATGCCAAACTCACAGAAAAAGATATCAGATTTGTGGTTATCAGAGGCAGAGGGATGGGGGAGGGAGGGGGAATTAGATGAAGGTGGTCAACAGATACAATCTTCAAGTTATAAGATAAGTAAGTACTAGGGATATAATGTAAAACATGATGACTAAAGTTAAAACTGCTGCACGATATATAGGAAAGTTGTTAAGAATAAATCCTAAGAGTCCTCATTACAAGGAGTTTTTTTCCTTTTTATTGTATCTATATAATCTATATAATGTGATGGACATTAATTAAGCCTATTGTGGGTGATGATTTCACAGTATATGTAAATCAAATTATCATGCTGTACATCTTAAACTTATATAGTGATGTATGTCAATTATTTCTCAATAAAACTAGAAAAAAAATTTCCCTCTAGTTCTAGCATACAAAATTAATGCTACAATGTAACTTATCTCTTGTGAAAATTTATAATCAAATGCAGTGAGAGGAGTTTCTTACAGAAAAAATCTCAAGTTGATAAACCACTTTAGGTGAAGTAGGTCCTTACCATCCCTGGCTAGTCAGTGATTACTGAGATACTATCTCATTTCTATGAAAGTGAGTTTGTATCAGGGCAAGGAATGATGGGAATTCTGTTTCTATCTATGGTACCCTAGCAAATCAGGGGCTCCCATTGAGTTGTGTTGGTTTAGGAAAATAAGTTAGACATAAGGAGTCAATCAGCCATCAGCCTGGGTTCCTGGGGCATACACTATAGCTGATTCCCCAAGTGTGCCCCCTTGTGAATCATATCAGCCCCATATCAAAGTCATCTTCTTTAGTTTGAAGCTGTACTTTTGTGGCTGGGGTAGAACCGAAGGAGCCTCTGGGGATGTGGACAAATCAGTTGCTAATTAACCAGGCACTGCCTTGACTATACGAGCACTGAAAACTCTGGAGAGAAGGAAAAAAAATACAGGTTTCCCATGGCACTACAGGATAGAGAATTATAAACAGAAATTGCAAAGTGACAATATAATGTCAACTACTTCCACTGAAAAAGATAAAACCTATTACAGACATAGTTTAGCTTAGATTACCCTGAGAATTATATGATTTCAGATAATGCAAGCTCTTATGTTTCCCGTGAAAATCCATGGTATCCAACTGATCGAGGGCCCCTAATGGAGATAAAGGTGAACACAGGAATACATTAGGTAGAGCATGGGTGGGAGGGCCGGAGGGTAATGTACCAAGATGACGTGAAGTACAAGCCTCAGCTCTGGAACATAGGCTAGCAATTGGAGGAAAATGTGTATCTGGCTTTTCCTACTGTCTAAAAATTTTTAAGTTTTTATTTTATTTATTTATTTTTAGAGAAAGAGAGAAAGTGCAAGTGGGGGAGGAGCAGACAGAGAGGGAGAAAGAGAGAATCCCATTCAGGCTTCTGCACTAATAGCTTGGAGCCAGACATGGGGTTCAAACCAACAAACCCAAAAGTTCATGACCTGAGCTGAAATCAAGAGCCAGATGCTTAACTACTTCAACCACCCATGTGCCCTCAAATTTCTTATTTACGAGCATCAATGTGAAACTTAAGGCTGCATGAAGTAATTGTATCTTCCAGGGAGAAGTGGGACAGAGAAAGAAAATTACAGTTCTTCTCTTCCAATCCCCATAGGTAATACAGGGGTAGAAAATGCTAAATGCTGATGGGAAAGGAATCTTGTGTATAATATCAGTGTGCATTAACATAATTATTGGTGGTCATCTATCACCTTTAGTTTGCTCTCACTTTGCAGAATCCCTGAATTGAAAAAGTGTGAAAATTAATTTCCCATCTGGGTCTCTCTAGCTTTTCTAACCGTTTAAGTCCCTCTCTGGGTAGAAGATGGATGGAAGAAGACTAGAACCTTTACATGATTTGCCTTCTTTTGTTTCCGATTTATAAAATGAAGTGTCCTGAGATCTTTACCTCAAAACAAATGATATTGAAAAATGTTTTTGGAATATAAGATAATTTGCAACTCATATTATGCAGCTGTGAAAATAAAAGCCAAAACATATCATAGCATATTATTTCCAAGCAATTGTCATACCACTATATAGAAAAAATACAAATTTTATATGTGCGTACATGTATGCATTTGAATAGTTTTAAACCCTTCTAAATATATATACTTAAAAGCTTAACATTTTGCGTTGCCAAATAAGTGCTAAAATATTAAAAACTCATAAAATATAAAGATAAATCTAAAATGGAAAGACAAATGACAAATGTCCAAGTAAAATATTATAGTCAGAAGTGACAGAAAATATGGCTGTATGTGATGTAATGCATTAAAAAAAAAAAAAAAAACAAAAACGGCTGGATATCTACATAGCACTGGACATGGAAGAGCCTAGGATGTTCCTATGAGCAACAGAATGACAAGGTCTTAGATATGTAAATGTTAGATCTTGAAATGACTCTGAGTCATGATCTGGGTTATTCCTCCAGCTTTTGTGAAAATTTGATATCACTATATCATTCTATAGATGGAGGAACAAAGTCCAGAGAAGTTCAGTGACCTGCTCCCAACATCCCCAAGAGCAAGCAAGGAGTAGTAAAGTTGTAAACAGAAGCAAGATCTCCTTTTCCCCAACACACTGAATTGACTTAAAAAACAAACAAACAAACAAACAAACATCCATTAATCACGAAGACTGAAGGTCACGGAGCTTTCAAAATAGATAGTATTTAAATATAAGATTATCAAGGGTTCATAAAAGATACAGAGGAGGCTGCAGTAAGGAAAAAGGTCACATAGATTACAGAGTTTTACCCATTTTGTCATGTCTATTTATTATGGTAAACATAATAGTTATGGCTTAGGGAATCACGAGCATCTGAGAGAGAAAGGGACAGAATGAATATAAATTTTATAAGTGATATTTTTCTTACTGTTATGTGCACTCTGATACTTTCAATTCTGTGTTTAAAAGCTGAGTCTCAACCCACTAAGTTGATTTCTCAATTGGTCTCCTGGTCAGTGAGGAAACAGTAGTAATGAGGGGTGGGACCTCTCAAGTCGCTGGACCAAGAAATCCCCAGGGTTTCACAGAAGACAGAAGAGAAAGGTGGTAATGGGTATGTCATCATTTTTGGTGCAGAGGCTGTTGGGAGCCCCATAAAGTAGAAATGAGATGGGCAAAAGATTTTTACGTCTTTAAGTGAGTGAGAGATCATAGTAAGATTGACAGCTAGTCAGGGTTTAATTTGTTGCCTTGATTTAACCAATTTTAAACATTTCAAATTTAACATTACTATGAGGAAGTCAAACTATAATTTTCTTCCAGAATTTATATAAAACTATTTTTAGTATTATGAAAATGAGAGATGAGAGGAAGAATGAGGCAGGATGGAAGACACAGAATTACAAGAGAAAGAGAAAATGAGACATGGAGAGAGTGAAAACTCCTGTTTATGGCATCCTTCCCATTTTAATTATCTGGGAGTACAAGAAGAGAAAGATTCAGCTTTATTCGAAACCAATAGATCCAATAAGTAATGAGCTGTGCAGGTTAAATCAACTGCTTATCAAATGGGGCTATTCAAACTCATCCAAAATCACATATGATGTACATTCTACAGAAGTCCAGATACTAACGATGAAGTCATACCATGCATGCACACACTTTATGTGTGGTACTTGCAGTATTCAAAAGTAATTTTTGCACTCACTGATTCCATTAGAGTTTAACATCACTGTGATGTAGGCAGGGATAATTTAGAACCTCAGTTGGTTTAAAAATACTATTAAAAGTTTATCCCCATAAAGTTAAAGCAATTTAGAAGCTTAGGGAATAAAAAGTATAAGTAACTCAGTATCCCAGGACTAACAACTGTTAAGAGTTTGCTGTGTATTCTTCCAGACACTCATATGTATGTATGTATGTATGTATGTATGTATGTATGTATGTGTGTATACACACACACACACACACATCACATATATATAGCATATATTTTCTTTTCATTTCTGCAACCTGTCTTAGACCTTTCCATGTCTAGATATATGTCTTTATCCCAGTCCAATGTATGGATATATCATAATTTAACCATTCTCCAGTTGTTTTGTGAATATAAATAAAAAGCCTACATGCATGAGTTTGAACAAAAGTATAAATATTTCCATATAATAATTAATTCTGAAAAGCTAAATTGCTTGCACAGTATTATATTTAAAATTTTGAAATGACAAATTGGTGCCCAAAATGTTTCCAATAATATATCTGAATGCCCATTTTCCCATACCACTACCAACACGGTGACACCAATCTTTCAAAAATTTTTACCAATGCTCAGGGTGAACAAAGGTAACATATTAATTTTTCTTATTAAGCATATGTTGTATATTTATTAGTTTTTTTTTTAAATTTTTTTTTCAACGTTTATTTATTTTTGGGACAGAGACAGAGCATGAACGGGGGAGGGGCAGAGAGAGAGGGAGACACAGAATCAGAAACAGGCTCCAGGTTCTGAGCCATCAGCCCAGAGCCTGACGCGGGGCTCGAACTCACGGACCGCGAGATCGTGACCTGGCTGAAGTCGGACGCTTAACCGACTGCGCCACCCAGGCGCCCCTATTTATTAGTTCTTATTAAGCATATGTTGTATATTTATTAGTCATAGAACAACATTTGTTCTATGTTGTTAATACTGAGTTTGGTAATCTATAGGAACACTTCATATATAATTTATATTTTTATGATATATATTTACATACTTACCCAGCATCTAATATATATGTTACATATATTATCTGTCAGTCTACAACATGCAACATTTGCCATCTTTTTCTTTTTGCAATCTTTTCCTTTACGCCTTCTGAAGTGTATATTTTGGTGGTAGGGATTAAAAAAACAACAACAGATTAGCACATAGAGACTCAAAGGGTTTAAATGACTTGTCCATGGTCACATAGGTACACAGTGGTGATTCTGAGAGTCTGACTTTAGCTGGCTGAAGTTTCTCTGGCTAGAGCTCAAACAAACTACAGTAACAAAAAAGCCGTATGATATTTTTGGCAGGCTTTATTTCAAGGTTCTTGAATATATTATACATATATAAACATGCACACATACCACACACATAACCATACACTCTTTTAAAATTCTTCTTTTACTCTCACACATAAAAGGCTACTTTCCACAGATCATTTTAGCTTCAGAAGAAGTGAAATTGAGTCTAAAATCAATTTTAATTAAAATCAGCTCAAAAAACGTGATACTGGATTGCCAGTGCTAGGAGGAGAGTTACAGAGTTTTAGCTAATCAATAAAACCTCCAGTTCCACTGAAAGAGAGCCTTAGAAACCCCTCTTGCCTCACATTAGCATCATCCTAAAGAGAATCATTAGCTAATAATATGCATGTAAGTGGAATTAGTATAGTTAGATTTGTCATCAATAAGTGATATGAACTAGAGTATGGACTTCAGGACCGGCATGTTTATTATTTCTGTCATATCAAATCTGTTCCTTACTCATTTGTCTCGCCTCAATAAGTAAACAATGATATGCCACTATCTCCATCTCATTATCTGGCTACTGCTAACACAAGGATAATCTGGAGCTATAGACTATATATTAAAACAAAGCTTCATTTGGCAAATGCAAAATTTGTACCAAAATATAATCTTGAGAATTTATAACTTAACAGGTATAGCCACTGTTAGCAGATGTTAAATGTTTTACATTCTTTTCCTGGTGAAGAAGTTAAATTAAGTCTTTGTTGTGTATGTGAGACATCAAATAGACCCACATGACAATCCTGCAACTTAAAATCATGAAGACAGATGGATTCCCAAAGATTTGCCAATCTTGAAATTAGTGAGAAAACAAAACAACCCAAAATGAATTTTTTTAATGAAAAATGAATGGAATGAGGAATTTTTTTCCCATTTACCATACCATTATTCACAAGAGTTCCTAGCAGGATTATACCAACTTCCAACAACTGCAGAATTTTCCCATTAAGATTCCTTATCTAATCATTTGAAATAGGTGACCAAAAAATAATCTTTGCACAATTTTATTTGAAGTAGAAATCACC
This sequence comes from Leopardus geoffroyi, assembly GCF_018350155.1. Lineage (NCBI taxonomy): Eukaryota > Metazoa > Chordata > Mammalia > Carnivora > Felidae > Leopardus > Leopardus geoffroyi. The sequence continues at coordinate 111,398,655 of NC_059331.1, read as the reverse complement.
TCAAAAATATAATTTCAATCAAATTTCAATTGAACAAGAACACTTAAGACATTAGCAATAAGAGATCTTATAAAACTTGTATTTTTTCATATATCACGTCAATATTGTCCAAAAAGTAAGAGCCATCAACAGAAGTATTGTGCATTTATTACTATTAGTACTATTACATATATAGTACTAAAACATTATACTAGTGTAATGTATTAGTATTCATGTATATACTAATACATTGTGTAATGTGGACATTAATACTAATAATGTATATAGTAATACATTAAATTAGTACTAGTTAGCATAATACAAATATTATTTATTTAACCCTAGTTTATATAGTCTATAAAACCACTGACTTTAACCCTGTGTATAACATAACCCTTCTTTCCAGACATTTCAAGCACACAAATTGAACATTCAAGTTTCAGACTCAGTACTCAGTAGGTGAAAAAGTAACATTATTCCTAATTCCAGGTGGAGATGTAAACAGAAACACATAAAAATGCTTTAACAAAGGGTCCAAATCTGAGAGACTGGGAATAGCTTGCACTACCAGGCTTGTGATGAAAACCCTATGTTTCTCCATTCATTAATTCAGCATTTATTGAGTATCAGCCATGTGCAAAGCTTCATACTAGGCCCCAGAAATCCGAAGATAAGTAAGTTAAAATATATGTCCTCATGAGAGTTCACAATCTATCAGAAAAACAGATAGGTATAATGTTTACACAACAACATGGTTCTACTCAACAGAGAAATTGGCAAGGGAGCTGGCAGTAGGTACAAATAGCAAGAAGGAATTCCTTCCCTGGGTGCCTGGGTGGCTCTGTTGGTAAGCGTCCAGACTTCTGCTCAGGTTATGATCTCACAGTTCGTGGGTTTGAGTCCTGCATCAGGCTCTGTGTTGACAGCTCAGAGCCTGGAGCCTGCTTTGGTTTCTGCCTCTCTCTCTCTCTCTCTCTTTCTCTTTGCTCCTCCCCCATTCATGCTCTGTCTCTCTCTGTCTCTCAAAAATAAATAAACATTAAAAAAAGAAAAAACTAAAAAAAAGAAAACTCTTCCCAAGGGCAGAGAATCTGCCATATTCACTGGATAACACCCTTGCCTCGCTTAGTGCCTAATATGTGCTCCATAGGCATGTGTTGAATGAATAGAGGGATAGATGGATGTAAGCTTGACTCTCTCTTGGAGAAAGGAGGCAACAACTGAAAGGGATTTTGAAAGACACGATAAGATTTGGCAGACAAATGGGGCTAAACAGCTAAGCTAACACATGAAGGCATGGATACATGTTTTATTCAGGACCCTTCAAATAGCACAAGTCCACAGAGAATGTGAGGAGGACTATGTAGGAGGTGAGGATGAGGAGGTAAAAAGGACACACTAAGGAATTCTGACTTTATGATGTAGGCAATGGTGCTCTTCTAGCATACTGTTATTCCTATATATACCAAATTCTCAATAAATGCTTGTTGAAAAGCTGAATATTTTTCTCATAATAAAGAAATTAATGCTGAAGTATAAAGAGATATGTAATTCACAGTCATATTCACTATTGCAATATTACACAGTATTGAAAGCAGTAATTCCCTCACTCTTTAATATAGCAATTTTTTAATGGTTACTTTTTAAGTCATGATAGGGGTATAAAAGAAGAAGAATATTAGCAGCAATGATACATACATCATCAAAGACTTATTACATGAATTTAAGCCCTCTGTTTTCAAAGCCAATTTATATCTACTATCTTATTTGGTCCTTCCTTGATTTGGAGTTGACAGTGTTAATGGGGATATAACACAGATGTATTAAAAATATCCACAAAATTAAAGCATTGCAGATTTTTTTAAAATGTTTATTTACCTTTGAGAGACAGAGAGAGACAGAGCACAAGAGGGAGACACAGAATCTGAAACAGGCTCTAGGATCTGAGCTGTCAGCATACAGCCCAACGTGGGGCTTGAACTCACAAACCATGAGATCATGACCTGAGCTGAATTTGGACGCTTAACTGACTGAGTCACCCAGGTCCCCAAAGCATGGCAGCTTTTGATTAGGTATCCAAATAGGTGTCATAGATTAGGAAGAAATAAATGGAAAGACTCCATAGACATGGTATGACCATATCATGGGGGCCATTTTCCTAGTCTTCATGGCTTCATCAGGGTGGGGCTCTTGAAAACATGAGTAAGTATCCAAGGAATCTCTCCCACTTTTGTGACCTCAAAGAAGTACAAAGTCAGACTTTGACATTTAATACAGCATTTTGTGTGAGGTTCCTTAAGGTCTGATTTTGTTATAATTTGTGTCCACAGTGCTTTATGTGTAATAGAAACAGTTTCTAAAATAGTATGTGTGTCATAAAGCCAAATAGTGGATTGTGGGACAGGATGGGATGAGATGAGAGGGGAAAAGAGGGGCAGGGAATAGGGGAGAGGAGAGGAGTAGAGCAGAGGAGAAACAGAGAGGAGATGGAAGAGGAGAGGAGAGAAAAGAAGATTGGCATGGCATGGTGAGGCAAGGTTAGTCTAGACTAGAATAGAACATATCAGAATGCTCTACGTATGGTGAGGGTATTATATCATGAAACTGAAGTTTCAATTATACATATGTGGGCAAGCAATCATAATTTGAAATTATTGTCTTAGTGTAGGTTGTGGTCCACAAGTTTGAGAAACACTAGTTTAGGAGGATAAGTATAAACTCTAAATCCAGATTCGGTCAACATCTAGCTTTGGCATTCCTGGCCCTGGGCCTGTGGTCTTTGACAAACTAATCACTTGGAAGCCTCAGTTTCCTAAAATTGAAAAAAAAAAAAAAAAGGATGTGAAATAAGGATGATAGTGTTTAGATTACAGGACTGTTACAAATTTAATATTAAAATTAACTAATGAATGAAAAGCCTATAGCAATTCCTAACACCCCAGTAGTTTTCATAAATTATCAATATTATTTTGTGGTAGTCCCTCAGGAAATTTTACTTGCATGCAGTTGAAATAGTTCTTTCAACATTTCCATTAATAGTGAAAACATAATCAAGAGGTAAATCTAGTCTATTGAGAAGAGTTTATATTTGATGTTAGTTCTCAGACTCAATTGCAAATGCATCTGAATAGCATAGGAATTCCATGATTTGCTTCAGAGAAGTTTTGAATTTCTGTCTCTACAAGTTTGTATTTGCATTAATTCTTGAATTACCTGCACCAAGATGGGAAAGTTGTATCAAAGACATAATCTGTAACTCCCTTTGTTTTCATTGCAAATATTACATTGGAAAGACAAGTTTAAACACACACACACACACACACACACACACACACACACACACACTCACAAAATCAAACTTTCATGGGCTATCTGCATCTGAGAACATGAAAAGAAGCACCAGCATCCAACGGAAAGTAAGTTTTCTATAAACATGAAAAGATGGGTAACATATTTATAATTAATGAGAAACAATATGTATTCTTGAGACATAGGCACTCCCCTGAATTAAAGAAGGTGGTAGTGGGAGACATAAGACAAAGGAAAGATGAAAAGGAGAAAACAAATTCTTATTATTATTCCTTTTTTCCATTCAACAAATAGGAAGTATTTATTGAGTCCCTACTTCATGGCAGGCATTGTTCTAGGCACAGGAGATACAGCAGTTCCAAAACAAAGTATCTGTCTCCATGAAATGTATACCCTAATGAGGGGCAAGAGACTACAAACAGCTAAATAAAGACACACCCTGCTGGTTGGTGATAAGAGCTGTGAAGAAAGCAGGGTAAGGGGAAAGGCAATTCGGGGTGGGGCAGGATAGGGGGCAGGTAGGTGGGATTGCTATTTTAGACAGAGTGGTCAGGAAAGACCTCTCTGAGAAGGCGACAATTGAGCCTAGATCTGAAGACTGACGCAGGTATCTGGGAGACATGATCTATGTGTCTAATGAGGGGAGCAGCAAGTAAAAACACCAAATTCAGGGTATGCTGGGCATGTTGACAGTACAGCACAGACATCAGAGTGTGAGGAGCTGGTGGCAGGAGATGAATGAGAGTGAGGGAAGCATATCTGCTTTTACTCTGAGAGTGATGAGAAACTACTAGAAGGTTCTGAGCAAAGGTGAGACATAGTATAACTTCTAACAGCTCACTGGGGCTGCTGGTTTTAGAATAAACCGGGGCGGGTTGGAGGTCACGGAATTTGGAGCAGAAGCAAGATCAATGAGGAGACTACTACAATAATCCAAGAGCCACAGTGGAGGCCAAGATCAGCGGGATTTCAGTAGAGGTGGAGTGAATAGGATTCACTACTGACAGGTAGACTGGTTGTGGAACAGGAGGGAAAAAGAGTCAAGGCAGATTGCCCAAGTTAAGATGGGTATAGAAGGGGCACCTGGGTGGTTCAGTTGGTTAAGACTCTTGGTTTCCGCTCAGGTCATGATCTCACAGTTGTGAGAGAGAGCTCGGTTTCCGGCTCCACGCTAACAGTGCCACGCTTGCTTGGGATTCTCTCTCTCCCTCTCTCTGCCCCTCCCCTGCACATTCAAATAATAAATACATTTTTTCTCACTCAATTAAGAAATACATTTTTTAAAAATTAAAAAAAAAGATATAGGAAAGTGAAATTCTCAAATGAAAGAATGAATGAATGAGTAATTTAAAAGATAAGGAAGGAAAGAAAAAAGAAATGAGAAAAGGAGATTTAACATGCAAATATTTACACTTAGAGGATGTAGAATAAGTTTTACCCCTGCTTAACGACTAAGTATTCACTGGCCGCTGCAACTGGGTGGTAAGTCGAGGTACTTCCCTGGAAAAGATGAGGCTCTAGGCGTGAGCGAGCACCTATGTTCCTTTAAGGGCTTAATTTACTACAAGAGGAATTCAGGAATAGAACAGAGCCTTCAATTTGAAATAGTTATTACAGGCAAAGCGTCTTAGGATGTTGCCGTGCCTGCAACAATTGGTTGTTACTCTCCCAGCCGGTTAATACCAGCCAGGCAACAGAGGTAATTGTAAGGATCAAAGCGTTGAGCTCCTACAGAGAAGCAAGTGCATACGTTGCCAATATTTCATCATTCGGAGCTACATTCCTTCTTTTCCTAATATGAAAGCTATAAAAGGGAAAGGGGGGAAAAAAAGCCCCTGAAAGTGCTATTGTTAAGACCAAAAACTAATTAGTCATTGCTTCCCAAAGTGTTATGTGAAATGTCTCCAGAAATAATGGTCTGCTTTCTCAGATTTTATAGGTTTGCTGAGTCTAGTGTTCTCTGGAATTTCCTGTTTCCCTTGCTAGGGAAGATTGAGTAAACTTTATAAGTCATCTTGAATAACAGAAACCTTTCAATAAAGGCAATCATTTGTGGATTCATAAAGTATACAACCAGCCTTGAAATAAGGATGAGAGCGGTAAATAAAAGCAATTCTGAGATTGTGTATATGAGTGTGACTATACTTTTTGGTTATTATAAGCCTGAGGTAGTCATTTTATACTCTTTGAAGATGCTGAATGAAAAATTCCCATTTCCTTTCAGGGTGTTCATATGTCAAATAAATTATGGTCTAAAAATGGTAATCCAATGCCCCTAATGTTTGTAAATAATTTGCAATAATTCAATTGTTAATTATATAGCTAAACCTGGATTTAAAAATTGCTGTTTGATATTAAGTACCACTGTCACTGTGCATTAGTAAAATATTGAGATTCTATGCCTCTCACTAAGATTTAAAAGCTGTATTAGCATTTGTGTAAATGCTGCCACTGATACGGAAACTCACTTGGAGAGTGACAAATGACTTTTGCAGAGCAGCTGCCTTCAGAGTTTCCCACGAACAAAAAATAATAAAGTACTGACATTTCTAAAGCTCTTCATGTATACCAATCACTTCCCTGAAATTACCTGATTTAGTCACATGTGGCTCATAATTATGCCTGGCTTATTCAAAAGAAATATTACACATGTGTTAATACCAAAAATCAAGTGCAAATAGTGAGTTTTCAGGTCTGCAATTGTGTGTCCACGTATCACTGAGCTAATACAAATGGGGTCTATTCCCCACTGAGAGCTAGCAAAATGAAAAAGAATTTCTCTTATCAAAGTTGAAAAATATATGCTGGCTTGGTAGAAGGCAAGTTGACTTGAATTCATTACAAGGGGATATAATTACTTAAGTACAAAATGGACCTGTTATAAGGCATGATGATTCCATCTATTTACCTATGATCACAAGGATAGTGTTAGAGACACTTAAGAGTTTATTCTAGAAAGAGTCCAACTTGCCAGGGAAAAACTTTCTCTCACTATTTTCTATAGATGCAATATAGAATGAGTATTAAAATGTTAACCCTTCAGAGTCACAACCTACCTGGTGCTTTCTGCTTCCTGCAAAAGCACCAATAATTTAGTACTGACTGGAAAAGGAAGATCTCCTATGGGGAGCCATGAGTAAAACTTAATCAAATGTTAAAATAGGCCACAGAAGTCATCCGGTCTGATACTTTGAAAACACAAAATTCAATTTAGTTGACAAGCTTTATCTGAGGAACATCAGAAAGCAGCTCTCTCCCCAACACGTGTCACCTTCCCACTCAGCTGTGAATGGGGATCTGTCACACCACCTTTGGCTGTGTATTTCTCTCTCGTGGTGACTCAAATCCCTGCTGAATAATCTTAGCTCTGATCCAACTTTCACAACACAGTTGTGATACATCTCAGTTGCAAACTGTCATTTTACAACTATTTCTACATTTGCTTGAACAAAAATTTTCTGAAACAATTTTGTTAATAATTTTGTATTTTTAAACATTTTTAACATTTACTTGAACACAATTCTTCAAGCTGTCTACAAACTCATGACCAAATAATTTTACTAAAAGCAAAGGTTTAACTTTCTGAAGGGTATTTTATGACCAAAAAAAAAAAAAAAAAGATGAGTAATAAAATTATTTTCACAAGACTTTCCTAAGTAATTTGAATACACAATAAAACCTTGATTAAATTATCATAAAATAGATCATTATCATTGCTATTGCTTCATTTAACTACTAAAGGCTAATGAATACCCCTTAGATTTTTTTTTTGAAGACCTTGTGGTAAAAGCCATATAATCATGCAATATCTATAAAGGCAGAATAGAAATAATGCCAAACACCTTCCTCTTCTGAGGAATGTTGTCATTATACAGGATAAGAAAAACAAGTTTCACAAATGAAATTTCCACATAAACACTATTTATCAATAAATATAAAAGGATAAAACCTCTAAATTTTATATCAAACTTTTAATTTTTCTACTTATTTTGTCCCTCAAATATTTAAAGAAAATATTATTACTCTTACTATTATAAAATGTGACTAAAATAATCAAATTCAAAGTGAAGGAAGGTGCTATTTCCTCAAAATATTAAAAAACAATTTTTATACAGGAAAGTTAATTACTATATTGAAGGAAAGTAGGGAGAGGGGAAATCTCCTACATCCCCATGACTGTTATGTAATTTATATAATTACTTAATCTTCATACCAACCTGATGAGGTAGATATAATTATTCTCATTACCCAAATGAGGAAAATAAGACCCAAAGAATTCAAATAACATGCTGAAGTGTACACAATCAATATGAGGTGGGATTGGTATTTGAGCCCAAATCCATCTACTTCCACATTCTTTTCACTTATACCATGGTGAAAGGGATGTTTTAAAAAAGAACTCAGTAGATTGTCGAGTTAATAAGAGCAAACATTTGGAAACTGTCTGACTTAGGTGAGAAGTTCAACTTTTTATTGTTACATTAAAGACAATAATGTGGAATGCCATAATTCCAAATCAAGGAATTACAAGCTCATATTGTGAGATTAAGAGTGAAGACAAAATTACAGTGTACTATTTATAAGTAGTATGTATCAGAAAGACCTTCGGAGGTCCTGGGTGGCTCAGTCAGTTAAGCATCTGACTTCTGCTCATGTCGTGATCTTGCAGTTTGTGAGTACAAGCCCTGTGTCAGGGTCTGTGCTGACAGCTCAGAGCCTGGAGCCTGCTTTGGATTCTGTCTCCCTTTCTCTCTGCCCCTCCCCTGCTCATGTTCTGTCTCTCTCTCTCTCTCTCTCTCTCTCTCTCTCTCTCTCAAAAATAAATAAAACATCAAAAAGGCCTTCAAAATTAGGGAGTTTTCTTTTTTAAAAAATCAATTAATTTTTAAAAATACGCTGTATGCCCATCATGGGGCTCGAACTCACAAATCTGAGGTTAAGAGTCACATGCTCTACTGACTGAACCTGCCAGGTGCCCCAATTAAGGAGTTTTCTCATTCTATTCAAGGATATATTTATACCTTCTTTGCACTAGATAGTCTCCAAATGTGTTGCCCAATTCCTTCCCTCCTTGTAAATGTACTCAGTTCCTCCCAACAAGAGATAGAGTCCCTTCCCCCTTCCCTTGAATCTGGGTTGGCCTTGTGACTTGCTTTGGCTCATAAAATGTGGTGTGAGTAGTACTATGTTAGTTCTCAGCAAGGCTGTTAAACACTTCCAGGCTTTAAGACGTGTAGTACCTTTGGCTTTCAGTCCCTTGAGATCCAGCCTCCATGTAAAAAGCTGGGGACTATGAAGGAAAGGAGGCCATGTGGAAAAGAGCTTCTGGAGAATGAGAGGCCCTTTTAGATTTGACATCCTCAGCCCCAGCTGAATGCCACGAGAGCAGAGATAAGCCATCCTGCCAAGTACTGTCTAAAATGCAGAACCATGGGGCTCATGGGTGGCTCAGTTGGTTAAGGGTCAGACTTCTGCTCAGGACATGATCCCATGGTTTGTGAGTTCCAGCCCCACATCAGGCTCTGTGCTGACAGGTCACAGCTTGGAGCCTGCTTCAGATTCTGTGTCTCCCTCTTTCTCTGTCCCTCCCCTGCTCACACTGTCTCTCTCTCTCAAAAATAAATACATATTTAAAAAAATTAAAAAAATAAAATGCAGAACCATGAGCAAATAATTGGTGGTACTTTAAGTCACTATAGTTTAGAGTAATTTGCTATACACAAAGGGAAAATAAAAATAGTGGTCAATTAAATTAAGTTACCTCTTAAGCATCTCGTAATATCTTATAAATAAAGCTTTCTTTTAAAGGGACATCCAGGCCCTAGAAACAAAACTCTCTCAATATTGTAAGAAAAGTAATAAATTAGGATTACTGTTTTAGAAACTCTTTTAGTTTCTAAAAGAGTTAAACTTTAAACTACATAGATACAGAGATATAGATACAGATATAGATATATACATATATCCAAAAAAGAAAAAAAATCAGAAATTATCTGTTGAAGTTTTCACTCAGCAAAGGCATATAAAGCTAAGTTCTAAACATTCATAAAAATAATCAATTTATTTTTTTAATAAAAACAAAAGATACCTGTTCTGAATAAACTGTAGTGCTCTAGGTAATAGGATTGTAAAATAACAAGTATTAATAAAATCCACTAGTTTAAACCTGTTATAATTTTAGTAAAGTGTATCTCAATTACCCATTAGCAGTCTGCTATAAAGTGACTTTTGATAGAAAACTGATGTCTTTGCAGCTATTAGCTCAGTAGAAACCTTTCCACATTACTCTTTGGGGGCATACGCAGGACTATTAGATTGGAAGTTTTAAGACCTAACCCCTCCCTCCTCAAACTCAGGGCTGGGAAGAAGCAGTGGAATTATTAACATAAATTCAGATAGGAAATGAGTCTAGAGAGGAAAAAACAACCTTCAACCCAACCCATTTTGAGGTTAGTAGCAGTTTTTTTTTTCTTTTTCTCTTTCTTTTCTTTCTTTCTTTCCTTTTTTTCTTTCTTTTTTTTTTTCTTTCTTTCTTTTTTTTTTTTTTTTTCCTAAACACTAATGACAGGTTGGTCTGTAGCCTGCTGCTACTTCTTTCTTTCTCCAAGTCCAAACCCCACAGTGATTCCTTCCTTTCCCATGACCTATTGCCAGACTTCTGCTTTCTTTCCCCACAGGCTTGGTTTCTCCCTCCTTTGAAGATTCTGTTTTATAAAATCAATGCCTCATTCTTGCCTATTAGAGTGCTCTTTGGAGACCACTGCTAGTAGTCAATTGACAGAAACTGGGCAGAGCGGAGTTGATTCAGATTTTCCTCATGTGTATAAGTCTTCGTTTATAATCTATTTATAATTTGCATATATATTCTCCAACCAGGTTATCTCACCTGCCCATATTAAATCTGTTAGTTGCCAATGGCTACTCCTTTCTAACCTTTCTCCCCAGAGATCAATGCCCCATATTTTTTTAGAAATGAAATGATATAGGATTACAAAAAATGATTAGATGGGGGAAACTGAAGAGAATAAGAAGAGTTTACAGACTGTTTCTCACCATTTTACTATCTGCTAGATTAACCTTAGGAAAATAAAAAATCTTTAGTGTACTTGGAGAGAGAAAATACTAGATTTAAAGCATCTTCTTCCAGATGTGAGATTGTGTCCTCTTTCCATCATCTGGGAAAGTAAGCAGAGTAAAAGTAGAATGAAAAGATCTACATTTAGACACAGTGAGAAAATGCACGAATATGCAGTGGCTCCTAAAAATAGATTACAACAGATAATGACATTATGCCAGTCACAGAAAAACAGGGTCAAGGCATTAAAGATATACCCAGACCAGGAGAGACCATCACCAGATCCCTTCTGGGGTTGGTCCAAGGCTCAGCCTCCACAAACAATAACAACCAGACTTTCAAGATTTAGTGCTGTCCTTACAAGAGACTGTTTTCACTCAGGGCCCTCATTAATCTTGTGCATTCACCCTGAGCCTAATCACGTGGTGAGCTAAGGTTAAGAGTCTGTTCTTGGGGAGCTAACTGCTTACTTGTGAGGTAAGCTCACTCATCCATGACACTGAGCTACCAAGAGGGCAGTGAAAGAAATAATTTAGGAAATTATGCCCTGGAAGTTTCATGTTATGAACATGTGAATCTGTCTCCCAGCTTCAAAGTTACCTCATTTGGAAAAAAAGTTCCCTTCATCTTTTCAGACATAAAAAGAACTATGCTTTTCTTTCTTTGTGTTTTTAAGAGATGTTATATTTACTAATTTTAAAGTAAGCTTTGAGATGAAAATTTGGGGAGAATTGTTTTGAAATGTACCTGTTTATTAAGTAACCACTCTTAAGCTAATTCATTTTATAAAATTATAATAACAATTATTATTATTATTTTAGAGAGAGAGCACAAGCAGGGGAGAGGGGCAGAAGGAGGGAGAGAGAATCTTAAGAAGGCTCCACACTCAGGACAGAGCCCAATGCAGGGCTCAATCCCACAACTCTGGAATCACAACATGAGCTGAAATCAAGAGTCAGCAGTTCAACCAACAGAGCCACCCAGGCGCCATTTTGTAAAAATATTTTAAGTGTGGAGTAATTTCCTGAAAACACTAAAGAATCAATTAGCTAAAACAATAATATTCCTACACTCTGCTAACAAGATAGTTTTAATTAAGAATACACAAACTTGGGACCCCTGGGTGACTCAGTCAGTTAAGCATTGACTCTTGATTTCAGCTCAGGTCATGATCTCACAGTTTGTGAGTTTTGAGCCCCACATCGGGCTCTGCGCTGACAGTGCAGAACCTGCGTGAGATTCTCTGTCTCCCTTTCTCTGTGTCTCTCAAAAATAAATAAACATTAAAAAAAAAAAAGAAAAAGAATACACATACTTGGGGCACTTGGGTGGCTCAGTCAGTTAAGCGCCAACATTGATTTGGGCTCAGGTCATGACCTCATGGTTCGCTGAATAGAGCCCCACACCAGGCACTGGCCTAATAGCACAGAGCCTGCTTGGGATTCTCTCTCTGTCTCTCTCTGACCCTCCCTCCCCTACTCATACTCTCTCTCTCTTTCTCAAAATAAATGAACATTTTTAAAAAGAGAAAAAGAAAGAATACACAAACTTGAAGGGTAAAGCAGAATGGGACAGAGTACAGAAGAAATTTTGAATAGTAAAAGTAAGTGCAAATCAGGTTAGCAAGTTAAGGTGACATAATGGGTGTCCAGCCATGTCCAGGTTATAATGATATCTTTGCATTAGTTGTCATCTCTGCCTGGAATGCTCTTCTATCAGATCTTTGTATAGCAGGCTGTTTCTCATTCAGATATCAGTTTAAGTGATACCTCCTTGGAAGGCTTATCCTTGCCCTATTTATAAAGCAGGCTTCCAGGCACTCCTGATTACTTAATTTGCTTTAATTTCTCCAAAGAAGTATTACTATCTGATATTTTCTTGCTCATTTTATTCACTTCCACTCCAGCCCTCAGCTAAAACATGAGTTCTATAAGAAAAGAAATCTTTTTTTTCCAGTTTATTTATTTTGAGAAAGCACATGTGCAAACAAGTGCACCAGAGGGGGAGGGGCAGAGGGAGCGAGAGAGGATTGCAAACAGGCTCTGCACTGCCAGCACGAGCCCCACCCAGGGCTGGGTCTCCCAAAAGGAAAGATCATGACCTGAGGTGAAATCAAGAGTCTGAGGCTCAACTGACTGAGTCACCCAGGTGCCATTATAAGAGGAGAAATCTTATGTTTTTCACCACTGAAGTCCTTAAGATCCATGAGAATATCTGTCAGAGTCTAGCTATTTTACAAAATCTGGGAGGTCAATGCCTAAACAAATGAATGGATGCTTTCAAAAAAGCTTATTTACTTGGCAGAATAAATTTCATGAGTTTTTAGTACTAAAAATCTCTATCAAGAAGAAACTTTGGGGGCACCTGGGTGGCTCAGTTGGTTAAGAGTCCAACTTTGGCTCAGGTCATGATCTCTCAATTTGTGGGTTGGAGTCCCGCATCAGGATATGTGCTGACAGCTCAGAGCCTGGAGCCTGCTTCACATTCTGAATCTCCTCTCTCTCTGCCCCTCCCCCGCTCATGCTCTGTCTTTCTCAAAAATAAATAAACATTAAAAAAAAATTTTTTAAGGAAGAAACTTTGATGTCACTAATACAAGGTTGTAGCTAAAACCATAAAAAGAGCAAGAACTCTGTATGTTGTAGATTATTATACCAGCACCTATACTTCAAACGCAGAGTGATTTACAAAGACTTTACCACTACAGATGACATGAGCATACTAAATGGATATAGTTAGCTCCAGCAATCACAGAAAGTAACACGACAGAAATCATTGATTTCTGCAAACAAAATAACTACAGGAAGTACACCTATTCCTGGGCCTGAAATTCAGACTTCATGTCAACAGTCTAAAAGATAAATAAATCATCCTGGGTAATCAGATAGTGTGCTTGTCTCAAGTGCAGGGAAAACTACATTTAGGAAGAGAATGTTTGTTCCTGCCTGGCCTCCCAAACAACTCTGGCAATTTACCTAATCTCAGTGGTTTATAGGTTTTGTTTATTTCATTGAGGTCCACTTCTCTGCCCCAAATATTTCTGTAGAACAGCAGATCTTTTCGCTTTTACAAAATGGGGGCTGTTCTCACTGTGCCTGTGCCTGAGGCTGGAATCTGCAGGTGCAGGCTTCCAGGATTCATGGGCAGCCATCCCTGGAAAGCTAGACCCTTTCCCAAGCGCAGGAAACAGGCTGCAGAAACTTTTCACAGTAATGGTGTATGCTTGTAATTTTTAATGAACCTACCCAGTGACATATCCTTACAGCTATTTTCATAAAGAAACCAGAACATTTTTATAAAAATGGAAATATTTTTAGGAGATCTTAGCAGAAGAAAAGATTTATTTAAAAACAAAACACAGGTTTCCAACCCTCTTCAAAGGTTTAAAAGGCTTATTTCAACAACAGAGTATAATTTATCATTAGCTGCATTCTCCTCTGTATAATAATGGGAGAAACAAATAGTGCATAGAACAGAGTCGTTTGCCCCTCTGGAGATTCTGAGTAGTGTCTGCAGAGGAACATGTTGCCACAATTTTGAAAACACTAAGAATCATCTCCTCACTTGGAGTCAGGGGTGCATGGTCTTTGCCCGACACAGACCTGAGTCTTGTGTATAGCTTTCCCTTAGTAGTGACATTGTGAGCAATTACTTACCTTCTTTAAGAATTACTTTCTTTACTTGTAAAATAAGAATAGTGATAACCAACATACAGAGTTGTAAATTTTGAATGATATAATGTATTTCTTAGTACATCAATAATTGACATTGTGTTTATTAGTAGTATTCTGATTGAAATATTATCATTATCAATATCATCATTGAAAAGGCATTTTTCTCATTGGCTATGAGGATTAGTTTTATGTGTCTACTTGACTGGGCTAAGAGATGTCTAGACTGTTGGTAAAACATTACTTCTGGGTATGTCTATGAGGGTATTTCTGGAATAGGTTAGTATTTGAATCAGTAGACTCAATAAAGGATGCTCCCTCATTGACACATGGGCAGTATTCAATCCTTTGAGAGCCTGAACAGAACAAAAATGTAGAGGAAGGCTGAATTTGTTCTTTTTAGCTTCAGCTGGGGCACCCATTTTTTCCCGCCCTTAGGCATCCTGGTTCTCAGGCGTTATGATTCAGATCAGAACTTACACCAATGGCCTGCCCATTCTTAATTTTTCAGACTCAGACTGAATTACACCACCGGTTTTCCTGGTTCTCCAGCTTTCAGACAGTAGTTCATGGGCCTTTCCAGCCTCCATAACCATGTATGCCAATTCCTAGAATAAATCAATCTCTTTCTATGTACATATACAATACTATACATATATACATATATATATATATATATATATGGTATTCAGTTTTATTTGAAATATAATTTTACTTTTTATTTTTATAATTCAGTGTGCAGTATTACATCTCAAATAACAGATTGCAGATTCAGGACAAGAAAGTCCAAATATATATATATCAATTGATATATATATTAATTGATATATATATCAATTGATATGTCAATCGATCAATTGATCTCCTGTTGGTTCTGTTTTTCTGGAGAACCCTGACTAATACACTGGCCATATGTTCATGACAAAAAGGGAAGGGACCAAGTCAATTCCTGTTTTCTGGTAATACAATAAAGAGAAACAATATTGGGAAACAATCAAAATCAATCATCAGTTTTCAAATAACATTTGTAACTACCGAGGAAAAAATTGAGTTGCATAGCTGCTGTGGGGTAAAGAAAAGAAGGAAATATAAAGATGACCCAAATAGGCTATTCAGATTATGTTCCACTGTCCACAAAGATTCTACGAGTTGTACAGGACAAAACACGTTATCCTCAAAAAAAAAAAAAAAAAAAAAAGAATGCTCAAGAGAAACTATACTTGCTTTTTGGCATAAAGTCTTATGGTAATCAATATTTGTAAAAAAGATAAATCAATAAATAGGTAGGGCTAAAAATTATTTGGGCATACCAAACAGTTGTTTCCAAACTGTTGGAGTACCCAGAGAAGTAGAACAAAAATTTTATAGGGAATCAACAAAGGATGGACCACTTGCATGTACTTTAAAAAAAAATTTTTTTTAACATTTATTTATTTTTGAGACACAGAGACAGAGTGCAAGCAGAGTGCGAGCAGAGTGCGAGGGAGACACAGAATCAGAAGCAGGCTCCAGGCTCCCAGCTCCAAGCTGTCAGCACAGAACCCGACGCGGGGCTCAAACCCACAAACTGTGGGATCGTGACCTGAGCCGAAGCCAGACGCTCAACTGACTGAGCCACCCAGGTGCCCCAACTTGCATGTACTTTTAACAGATAATGACTTAAAAAAATCCTTACCATCCATCTGCTATCACAATAAATTCAATAAAGCATGGAATTTCATCACTGAAAATGTAGGAAGGACATGGTCAAAAATAAAGTCTTTTAAATGGAATAAATTTAGTTTTATGAAAAACTCCCTATATTTTTCTTATTCTTCTATGGCCTGGTGAAATCATCTTTAAACATAACTACTCATCCATGGATATGACTTCGGGAACCACCTACATAATCCTTTAGATTGCCCACAAAAATTTTATCTCATGAATTTATTGAAGAGAACTTTAGATGTTTGTGTGGCTGTAGATTTTTGGTTTGTATGTTTTTATAATTTTATATGAGCAGGTTTTTATTTTCTGAAAAGAACAAAATAATATAAAGCTTTATCCAACAACCAAAATACTAAGATTTATTCTCCAGAGTTTTACTCTCTGAGGCTGCAATTTGAATATCCTATTTCAAAGCCTTCCCACTTCAGTGCTGTACCAACTTAGACTGAGTAACAAGAACTGAATTTACCCTTCTGCCCGAAAAAGCTAAAACCCTGAAACAAAGGAAACCCAAAACTAAAACAATGGTTTTTATGATCCTGAACTCAAGGTAACAAAGGATACCAATCCTAAGGGATGGAAAGCAAAAAAGGTGAGACCTACCATGGTCTGCATTTGTTGCTTTGAGAAAGTTTCTAGGTGATGGCACAGGGAGAGGAAGCCCAGGAGGAGTCTGATGGTCTACCAGACATGAGGAGACAGATCTGAGATTCCAAGGAGAACACAGCAGCTACAGTTTTCAGGACAGAGTGCTACAAGGAATAGTGCCTGCTCCCATCACCCAAGCCATAAAACCTCATAATAGAAAGAGAAGTGGGCAGAGTATCCAGAATGGTATTTTTCAGCACTGGGAAATAATTAGCCCCAAACGAAACACTAATCCAATCTTGCCAAACAAATCTTAAAAGCAATACCTGAAACGATAAAAGTATTTACATGTAACTGTGGAAACAAGTTACAACTGTGTGAAAACAAGTGTTTTCCAGAACAAAGCAACACTTAAAGGAAGATAAAAATATCCAGCACCCAACAAGTTAAAAATCACAATGACTGGTTTCCAGTAAAAAATTAGCAGGCATTCAAGAAACCCAGAAAAATATGACCCACAGTAAGAAAACCAACTAATTGAATCTGACATAGCACTGAAACAGATGTTAAAATGAGCAGACAAGAGATTAAGACAGTCATTAAAACTGTAACCCATATGTTTAAAAAAAGTTAAGAGGAAATATGGAAGATATAAAAGAGACAGAAACTGAACTTCTGTAGGTGAAAATTACAATGTGTGAGATTAAAAATATACTGGATGGGATAAATGGCAGAGTAGACAATGCAGAAGAAAAGACTAGTAAACTCAAAGTCATAGCAATCGAAATTATCCAAACAGAAACACAGAGAGAAAAATAATAATCAAATTACTCAAAACCAATGATAAAGAGAATATAATTTACCAACCGCGAGTAGAAAGATACTTTAATGTACAGAGTAATTGAGAATGAAAGCAGATATCTCACTGGAAACAATAGGAACAAGACGATAGTTGTTCAACTTGTTTCAACAACTTGTTTCAAATCTGGGAAAAAATGGGCACCTGGGTGGCCCAGTCAGTTAAGCATCTGACTTTGATTCAGGTCAGAATCTCATGGTGCATGAGTTTGAGCCCTGTGTCCGGCTCTGTGCTGATAGCTCAGAGCCTGGAGCCTGCTTCAGTTTCTGTGTCTCCCTCTCTCTGCCCATCCCTTGCTTACTCTCTCCCTCGAAAATAAACATTAAAAAATTTTTAAAATAAATAACTAATATAAAATAAAATTTGGGAGAAAAAGAAGATACAAAGGTGACATCACTACAGATTCTGTAGATATTACAAAATAATAAGGCAATATTATGAACAACCTTCTTCAAATAAGTTGGATGACTTAAAGAAAATGGACATATCCCTTAAAACACTTACAGCCAAACTTCACTTAGGAAGAAATAAGTAATATAAATAATCCTTTATCTATTACACAAATGAACTATTTAGTTTAAAATATTCCTACAAAGAAAACTCCAGGCTTAGATGGCTTGACTTATGAATTCTATCAAAATTAATTTTTTTGTTTCTAATGTTTATTCATTTTTGAGAGACACAGAGAGACAGAACATGAGTGGGGAAGGGGCAGAGGGAGGGAGACACAGAATCTGAAACAGGCTCCAGGCTCTGAGCTGTCAGCACAGAGCCTGACGTGGGGCTCGAACTCAAGGACCACGAGATCATGACCTGAGCCGAAGTTGGACACTCAACCGACTGAGCCACTCAGGCTCACAAGATCATGACTGAGCTGAAGTCGGACACTCAACCGACTGAGCCACTCAGGTGCCCCTGAATACTATCAAAACTTAAAAGAAAACTTAATATCAATTCTATACAACTCCTCCAAAACTTGAAGGGGAGGCAATGCTATCCAACTCATTCTATGTAAGGACAGCATTACCTTCACACTAAAACTTGAGAAGGATGTTACAAGAAAATATATACATCAATATCCTTCCTTGAACATAAAGGCAAAAATTCTAAATAATATTTTAGCAAACTTAATTTAACAATATATAAAAGGAATAATAATACCTCATGATTAGATATGGTTTACCCCAATAATGCTTGAATGGTTTAACATCTGAAAATCAATGAATATAATTTCCCATATTAACCAGAAAAAGTCTAATAATACATTAAAGATATAATAGTATTTCCATGCTGAACATTCCACAAAATATGTATAGATGCTTTCATTTACCTCAGGATCAAAACTTTTAAATGATCTCTGAAGGGAATACATTTGCAAAAGTTGAGTAGATATAACCAGGAAAAAATTGAAACTGCATAATTTTGTTCAGTACTGATTTCAGGCATTTCCCAGCATGGAAGGAAGGAAGGAAGGAAGGAAGGAAGGAAGGAAGGAAGGACGGAATCAAAACAAGAAAAATTTTGGATCAGCTTTCTTTTAGGAGATTAAATTTTCCCTCTAATTATTATGAGTGAAACAAACCTAAAAGATAAATAATGTTAGAGAGTGTGCCTTTGTATAAAAACCCAAAGTACCTCACTAATCATTTGATCGGTCAGCAGCTGAATTCCTCACTGTGATTGCTACTGGGCCACGGTGTAGGGCAGCATGGACTGAGCAGTGGTTCCTTAGGGTGCACAGGAACTGGTGAAGCAGGAGGAGGTAAAATGGAGAGGTCCTAGCAGTGGTTAATTATTAGCCAGTGTGGAAATAGTTCAGTATTTCTACAAAGGGTTCAACTATACCAGTGTGCACTGCCTGAATATTCTAGTTTAGACTGAAGAACACATGCACATTAAGTAGTTGAGAACTACCCCACAGTCCATCAGCATCACCTTCTGACATAAGATGTAACTTCCTTAGAAAGTCAGGAAAAGCAGTGTGCCAGGAGACAGGACATCAGAGCTCTTGCCCAGCTTGGACCAATTAGCAGCTGTGTAAACTTTGTCAAGCTACTTAATGCCTCTGAGCATCCGTTTGCTCATCTGTAAAATGAGGAGAAAGAGACAGAAAAACAAAGAGAAGGGCAGGGAACTACAAAGTAAGGAGAAAAGAAAGTGGTGGACAGATTACAGAATGAAGAGGCAAGGGAGAAAGGCTTGGAAAATCTGAAATTGGGACAAAATATAAAGGGATTCAAAAAAGACTATTCTCTAAAATAAAGATGGAGAAAGCAGGAAGTTGAGATAAAAAATATCAACATCAACCATCCTCTATTTCCCCATTAATGATAAATTCAAGCAGGGTAAATCCCCAAAAATAACAAATAGCCTTTCTCCTACTCCTCCTTTTTTTTTTTAGTCTAGTTTATTTCACTCAGCATGTGTTTTCAAGATTCACCCATGTTGTACCATGTATTATAATGAACTTCATTCATTTTTGTGGGTGAATAAGATCTGATTGTATGTATGCACCACATTTTGTTCATCCATTTATTTCTCTTAATATTTAAAAAAAATCAAGTTTATTTATTTTGAGGTAGAGACAGAAAGAGCAAGAGGGGGAAGGACAGAGAGAGAGGGAGAGAGAGAATCCCAAGCAGGCTCTGTGCTGTCAGCGCAGAGCCCAATGTGGGGCTCGAACCCATGGACCGTTAGATCATTACCTGAGCCAAAACCAAGAGTCAGACGCTTAACTGACTGAGCCACCTAGGCACTCTTCTTAAAAATTTTTAACCAGATAGGATTAACATTTACCATTATATTAGTTTCAAGGGTACAACATAATGATTTGCTATTTTTGTACATATTGTGAAATGATCACTACAGTCTAGTTAACATCATCACTTCACACGGTTTACAAATGTTTTTTCTTATGATGTAGCCTTCCTCCTTCATTTAAGTTATATTTTTTCTTAATATTTTCTAAAAAATATTTGTATTCACTATAACAATGTTTTTTCTATATATAAGAGTCAATGTTGGTATTTTTTTATTTTTTTAAAAATTAATGTCAATATTTTTCTCACAATGTCTACTCACTGAAGACTAGACCATCTAACTTAGAAAATCAAGATGCAAAAGTGTGTGGTTCCTTGGAGGTCATTTCTTTACTTATATTTTATTTTTTACATATATCTAAAGATATTTTAGGTAGTTTATACAATGCATTTTTGGCCAAGGCAAAAAAAAAAAAAAAAAAAACCAAAAAACTGAAGAGTGATGATAGAGAAGACATACTTATCTCCTATTATTTCATAAGAATAAGTACAAAGTTACTTTGTTATTGTTGTTATTGTTCCTTTAATGGACATTCTCTCCAAACCTCAATTTAAGAATTTATCCTGTGAATCTTACAAAAGTGACATTATGTAATGTATTGGTCAAGATCTTTCCTACATCTTTACAAAAGCACAATGAAAGTAAATTTTTTTCTTTCACAAATAAAGGAAGTAATAAAAGTTCCATTTACCTCAAATATTTTTGAGTTTTCACTTCAATACATTTAAAAAGTAAATGTTAAATAACCACATTTTTGAAATGCGTATTTTAATATCTTAGCAGCATTCTAGTTATGGTACCTTGGTCTTAAAACATCATTTATTTACTTCTAATTTCTTCCCTCTGGCCTTCTAATTTCCTTTGAAATGAAGTTTCCCATGTGTGGTCTCAGTCTGAAGAGAGTTTACTAGCAGTTTCATTTAAATCTTATCACAACTGGCTTATACAATATTTAAGGCAAAATACAGAATACTAAACAATGCTTATCACTAAGATACAGCATCTTCCACATAGTTAATCATTATCTAACAACACAAATACTAAATATCTTGAGTTTTAGCCCCATAAACATCAGCCACAGTCTACACTGAGATATGAGATGTTATTTTACTCAGGTGTCTAAGTAGACAGAATACTGACTCTCCAGCCTATTCATCATACCCTTTATTATTATCTATTCCTCTAAATATCCATTTATTTCAAAGATTTGGCCAGCAAGTAAATTTTGTAACATAAGAATTAACATGGTTTCATATGTTTTATAAACAAAGACATTTGTAACAGTCAATGGAGCTTCTACTATATTTGAAAGAGGTTATAATACTCTGTTAATGTAGCAATAAACAGCGAAAAGTTCCAGTTCAAGTCCTGTGTACCCCTAACTGGAGTCAGGTACTAATGTTAGGACCTTTAAATATTAATAAGAATACAAAATTTTAAGTTGGTGCCCCCTGGAGATGGACTCCAGGCAGGAATCATTACTTCCAAGTATTCTGCTTTTTTTTTCCCCATAGTTTTTAATTGACCCTAGAAAACCAGTAAAATACTGTAGTTACCACAACTTTTTCCTCAAATTAAATTTTCTATGTCTGCAGTTCCTCTTTCTCTGCCTTCCTTTTGTGATCTCACTGCATGAAATATCAATTCATAGAGGGAATATTTATAGGAAATGATACACTATTATTTTGCATGTTCTTCAAATTATGGTGATACCTTCCGTGTTTAGTTAATGGTTAAAACTAACGAATGCTTTCAAATACTATAGCAGTAAATATATTATTGACTCAGGAGTTTTGCAATTTGCTTAAGCTAAATCATATTTTAATTGGTTAATCTGAAGATGGCCATATTTTAAAACCTTAGAGTGATGTTGTAATGTGGTTTAAAGCATTTCATATTATGCTAGTTTCTAAAGGTTTTCAAATCAATACTCTCTTAAGTATAAAGAAAAATGATCCATTTCATTATACTATTGTTTTAAACTCAAGTTGCCACTAGAGTCTTCATTTTTTTAGACTGCCATTTCTTCTAATATGTATATAATTTTTATCTCACTGCTGAACCTTGAAAACATGGGGCTAGATGTCCCTATTGGATATATCATACACTTTTTATTGTGAATAACATTTGCTTTGTCTTCTGATATATAGTAAACAGCTCAAGTTTCAGAGCAAGTCAGACCTAAGTATGAGTCTCTTAGTGATGCAATGCCTAGCAAGTGACTTCACTCATCTGAACTTTAGGGTCCTCATCCAACAGGAGGATAATTTCTCCATCATGGTGTTCCTATAAAACTAAGTGATCAAACCAAACCATTATGAGGCACATAGCACAAAGCACACCAACGAAGCTGCAAGCAGTCATTACCCTTATCTATGATAGTCCTGAGGAAGACTTCCTCTGCTGAAACCCTTGCCTCAACTGGTATACTCCAGTATACCTCCGAGTATTTTATTCTCCACCTGTATTTTATTTATTGTTATTAAAGCTTTCTCAGTGAGCTATTTTTGTTTGTTTGTTTGTTGTTTGTTTTTCTGACGAGGAAATAAAGAAAATATATAAGACATTTCCTAATTTCTTATTTTTAAATAAATGTTTCTCCCAGACAGGCATCTGGTAAGAGGCCAAATACTGGAAGTAGGTCCCGATAACTCTTGTAGAATGACTTGGGTCTTTCCTAAAGGTGCGGTGTCCACCAGCACTCTGTGGATAGACCAAATACCCTAAGTTGGAACTCCTGGCTTATTAGCTTATTAGCACTTCCCAAACATTGACAGACAAGCCTATGCCGCAAACTGCTTCTTGCTGAGCAGCTTAGCGCCTTTTCTCTTGGCAAGAAACAGATTTCCAAAACTAGGTTTTGATTCTCAAATACTTCCTTGACTGAATTATAATTCTCTAGAGCTGCCTTTTTTTCCTTTCTTAACATCTTTCCTACAAAATGGAGTTTGCTTCCCTCACTAAAACAGAGCACTTTTGGTAAGGCTTATATTTACCACATTTTTAAAAAGACTATTTGCTTGATAAGAATATCATTTGGAGCACTTCTTAATTTAAAAAAAAATGAGATAGAAGTCTTGCTATGCATTCCTATTCCCATACTTCTGCATTTCACCAGGTTAAAAGAAACTAAAATGTTTCCTTCCTGAAGAAAAATATCCTTCAAGAAATATAAAAGTAGGTAAAGTGAAGGGAACAAATATTTAAGAGTTAAAGTCCTTTAGGGATGCCTGTGTGGCTCAGTAGATTAAGTGTCTGACTCCTGGTTTTGGTTCAGGTCACGATCTCACGGTGTGTGGGTTTGAGCTCCACATTGGGCTCTGTGCTGATAGCATGGCACCTGCTTGGGATTCCCTCTCTGCCCCTCCCCAGCTCGCACTAAACTAATTTTTAAAGAAGGAATAAGATCGAGTCTTTAGTCCTTATAAAAATATAGGACCATGGGGCGCCTGGGTGGTGCAGTCGGTTAAGCGTCCGACTTCAGCCAGGTCACGATCTCGCGGTCCGTGAGTTCGAGCCCCGCGTCGGGCTCTGGGCTGATGGCTCAGAGCCTGGAGCCTGTTTCCGATTCTGTGTCTCCCTCTCTCTCTGCCCCTCCCCCGTTCATGCTCTGTCTCTCTCTGTTCCAAAAATAAATAAACTTTGAAAAAAAAAAAATTTAAAAAAAAAAAAAAAAAATAAAAATATAGGACCTTAACAGTTGTGTGTGTGTGTGTGTGTGTGTGTGTGTGTGTGTGTGTAACTGTCCCACTCAGAAAGCATTCTCTTTGAAAACAAAGTGCTATGGGTTCTTGACGCAAAGAGTTTTGGACACAAGATTCTTATGATTGATGCCAGAACTAAAAGCTCCAATAGGATTGTCCAGCCAGTACAATTTTCTTTCTTCATTGTTAACATTGGCCAATGACCTATCATTTTTTAAAGGAATACATTTGAAGAAAGTTTCTGTTTTTCTCTCTCAGCAACAAATGGATGCAGTACCTTCAAACTGAAACATTACATATTCACCAATAGAGTGAAAAAACTGAATCATAATCCAGTATTCAAAAAGAGCTATTTTTAGATTATGATTTAACACTAAGAGAAGCGTACAGAAATTACCCCAAAAAATATGTAAAGAAAAATGTTGAATTAATAAAATAGGATGGAAATAAAACAAATATTTTCTATAGTTCATTCTTCCACCTTTTCTTAATTAAAACTAATTCACTTCATTACTTCTCTATGTTAAAATAAGCTCTAATCCTAATTACAAAAAGTCACATAAGATTTTGGGGGAAATTGTTAATTTAGCCATTATTTGAGAGTCTCTCTTGCCCCCCAAACCACATGGAAAATGAAGAAAGTATGGCTTTCTGAAAAACTACAAACTTATCACTTTTTCTACAATTTAGTTTCTTGTGTGGAATCTTATGCCTAACCACAGTGTATGTCTTTATATTTCCTGATAAAGAAGTGGTCTCAAGAAAGGAAAGATACTAACATTTAAATACATTGCAAGTATAGTTAAGCAAACTCTGTCTTCGGAAGGGAAAGATTAAAACATCAGATTTGCAACATTTCATGTGGTAGAAGCGACTTCTGAAACAAGAGCAGTTTCTGAGGGTTGAGAGGTGAATACAGAGGGTGTCACTAAGCTCTCAGTTAGTCTCAAAGAGGTACCACTGTGCCTAATTATTTTCTCCTATGCTTCTGTCTATAAGCATTACACTTTTCACTTTTCTATGAAAAAGACCCATAGTTAATGAGAACCATAAAGATTCCTTAATCAGCTTATATTGTGAAAGAGTATTAAAGTCTCCACTTTCACAACAGGCACATGAAATACACACTTTTATAATATATTACTAGCACAGGAACTTACATCTCTCTCCCCTTGAACCACCTGCAAATTTTAATAGTCATGTATCGCCAGGGTACCAGAAACTCATAAAAGTTTAACCTGCTAATTAACAAGTAGGTAAAGTTCCAGCCCTGTACCATAATTCGTTTGCTTCCAAGGCATAGTCAGCAAAACCTAGAAAATATTCCCTTGATTTTTTTTTTTTCCAAGGCAGCTATACTCCAGGCATGATTCCTTACCAAGGTCACCAGGAAGTGAAAGCACACAAATACATATCAAAAACCATGTCTTTATGGAGGGCATAAAGTTAGTGAAAATGTGGAGGTCTACAAATTGGATTTGAGTATCTCCAAAAAAACTGTTCTCTGAAAGATTTTATTTGGACTAGGTCACTCTTGTTCCAAATTCAATCTGTTCCTTTCCTAGTGTGGCTGCACCATAGGTCTGTGCCATTTATTTCATTCCCATTACCTAGAGGCTATATTAAAAAATATTATATGCTTACTACAACTGTTTATTCTTATGTAAACATCCAATCTATGATCCCAAATGTGGGGCTCACAAAATACAGAAATCTAAAGAAAGCACTACAAGAAAGAAAAAGCCTCCCAATTCTTTCCTGTAACAATGGTGATGGCTACTAATGACATTCCGATAAGATGACTTCAGGCTATGTAAGTTTCATAAACGGCCCATTAGTGTCAAGCCCTTGGTCTTGGTCCCAGCACAGCTAGCCATACTAGGAATTACTACCATATTAAGAAATTGGTTATTTTTCTGAACTTACAATACCAGGCAGAGCTATTTTCTTTTTCTAGTGTTTTATTTATGTGAACTAGCCTCCTAAGGGGGTAATTAAAAGATTTATGTCAGAAAGCTAGTGGAGGTATTATATGATGTCTGACTTTTCTGTAACTAGAGAATATCTGCATACATAAAGGCCAACAGACAGACACAAGTTAGGAAGTGGTTCATTCATTCATTCTTGTTTTACTGTGTGCCTTCTATAACACAAGAACAAGGTACTGTTAGTAGAGTGATATATATATATATATACATATATATATATATACATATATATATGTATATATATATATGGCTGATCTCATATATCTGATCATCTAATGAGCATAAACCATTAGGCTGGTTCTTCAACATTTGCTAATTTTAACAGATTTCACTCCTTTCTAACATTAAATTCACAGACTATGAATAATAATAATAATAATAATAATAATGATAATACTGATAACTAGCATGTACTGAATACAACTTTGTGCCAAGTATAATGGTAAGCATTCTCCATATATATCATTTCATTTAACCACCCCGATAATTCTATAATGCAAGTACTATGTAAGTACAATGCTAAGTAACTTAATGATTAACACACAATTGAATATGGCCAGAATGCAAGCCTACTTCTGTCAGATGCCAAGGTATTTGTGCTTATGATGTAATTATCTCTCTGAAAAATAATTTAGGATCCAATCTTAGAGGATCTCAATCTACCCAATAAACAAATTTTATGCAGAATTTGTATATCTAGACAAAAGGAAACACAATCATATTTCCTTTACAACTGAGGACAGCAGCATCATTTTCCTAAACCATCTCTGTGACATAATCCTAACTGACATCCAAAAAACCATTTTTCTGGTTTTTTCTAGCTTTATTGCTATTCTATGAAACCAATGCATCCCTGGTGCTCTAACATTTAATTCATAAACCTTCACAGACTTTTGAGAATTTGAATCCCATACTAAGTGCCCTGACACAGGGACTGTGAGCAATGGGACAGTTTTTTGTTTGGAGATTTTACTCTATGAACTGACCAGTCATGAAAGGATGGGCACTGACTTTGAATCTCCTGTTCCTATTATCTGTTCTTACATTTTTAGATTCTTTGTTTGCCTAAGTATTTGCCACTGCACTTTTAGATTGTTACAGCAGCTTGAGACCTAAGAATGGACTTAATAGAGAAGCAAAATTTTAATGTACAACATAATCTGTCCCCAGGAAACAAGGGGTACCTACTTTTAAACAGGGGATGTTCAAGGAACACTTTCCTTTGGCAGAGAACAAGTCATTCTTGGGTCGCAAAGAGATAATCAAATAGAGCTCAGACGTTATTCTAGACACAGAGCAAAGAACTCAATATATAGATCCATTAAACCTGCAGATTAGGAAAGCTGAGTTTAGTATAATTATTTCATTGACAGAGGTCTTGCCCTTGAAAGCAAGAACTTTAAAACATTTTTTTAATGTTTATTTATTTTTGAGAGAGAGGGAGGGAGAGAGGGAGGGAGGGAGGGAGGGGGAGAGAGAGAGAGACAGAGAGAGAGAGAGAGAGAGAGAGAGACAGAGAGAGAAGGAGACCCAGAATCTGAAGCAGGCTCCAGGCTCTGAGCTGTCAGCACAGAGCCCAAAGCAGGGCTCAAACTCACCAAGTGGGAGGTCATGACCTGAGACGAAGTCGGACGCTCAACCGACTGAGTCACCCAGGCGCCCCTGAAAGCAAGAACTTTAAAGTTAAGAACCATTTCTATCTTGTTTACCATTGGTACAGCAGTTCAGAGCCTGGGACATAATAGGTACACAATAAATGTTTATAATGCAGGCCAACTCACCTACAAGTTCCTTTACTTATTTATTCGTTAATTTATTTACATTTATTTACTCATTAATTTTGCCATTCAATTCTTTTAAAAAAATTGTATTATGTTTATTTATTTATTTTGAAAGAGAGAGAGAGAGCTTGAGCAGGGGAGGGGAAGAGAGAGAGGGATGCAAAGAATCCCAAACATGTCAGTACAGAACTGATGTGGGGCTTGATCTCAGGAACCATGAGATCATGACCTGAGCTGTAACTAAGAATTGGATGCTTAACTGACTGGGCCACTCAGGTGCCCTTGCCATTCAATTGTAGTACATATATGTGGGGTAATACTGAAATTAGGCACTGTGTTAGACTAGGGTTACAGGGGCTACAACCAAATATACAGCAGGCCATGGCTTCAAAGTACACATGACCTAAACGAAAAACATAGGAAAATAATGAGAGCAACAAGGTGCTTAAGCTTTATGACAGAAAGCAATATGGGAACATATGGAAAGACATAGTTTAAAAACAGTTAAAACTGTTTTTCCTCACATCTATAAATTATTAGTGATCAAATCATGAGACTTATATGCCATTCTATAGTAGTGATGATTTAACCATAAGAGTGAATTTCTTTATTGTATCTTCCATATGTTTCTATTTGAAATAAAATGACAAATTAGTAATACCTTACTAAGTAAGTATATACCTAACTGTACTTATACACTTAACTGGGAAACTTAAATCTGCATGCACAGTCAATATAATTCCCTGCTCCAAATCTGTAAATAAAGAAATTTTGTATCCAACTCTCAAAACATGCAATCAGATGTACAATAAGAAATGAAATGTAAACATATTTCCCTAGCCACTAATTTGCTATCAAGCAAGGGACTTGAAGGACCAAGCCGGCTCTGACTCACAGCTATGCAATTCTATGATTGTGTTTGCTTAAGCCACAAGCCAGTGTTTTATATAATCACTCTGTTTAGAACATCAGATTTCCCGTGGATTTTTTTTAGACTTGCTATGCCACCCAAAATTTTCTCTCTGAAGGTTAATGTAACATATATGGTGTGTTACTGAGTTTGTTCTTGAAAGAGGTGCCTAGCCAATGAAGAAGGGCATGAAAGCAGTCATTCACTCAGCTATCTTAAGTGCTGTTACACATACAAAATTCATTCCAACCATAAGCAATCCTAAATATTAACTAGTCCCCCACCTCCAGCTTCATTATCCATATTGCCACAAGAATGAGTAGTCTAAACCAAAAATCTTATCATGCTTCTCACATATCTGAAGCTTCCTGATGCTACTCCAACACATACAGGATAAAATCTGAGCTCCTCAGCTTAACAAACAGGAGCCTCCATAAACTGGCCTCTGTCTTCTCCTCAGGTCCACCCCACACCTCACAATCTTGCATTAAGATACTTAAGGCATTTACAAAAGAGATTAGCAGGAGAGAAATGAGGCAAGGGAATAAATACATGCCACAAAGGATTCTATGAATAAAGTCTATGGAAGTTGAAAGAGGAAATGGCAGATTGAGAAAATCAAGGAAGACTTCTTAAACATAAACGTTATTTTATTTTAAAGTTTTTTTTTGTTTATTTATTTAGAGAGCATGAGCCAGTGGATGGAGGAGGGGCAGAAAGAGAGGGAGACAGAGAGAACCCCAAGCAGGCTCCCAGCTGTCAGCGCAGAGCCCAATGAGGGACTCAAAACTCAGGAACCTGTGAAATCATGACCTAAGCCAAAATCAAGAGTTGGATTTAACTGACTGAACCACTCAGGCATCCCCAAAAGTTTTATTTTAATTGGGTTTCTCAGAATGGCTAAAATCTGGATAGGAGAAAATGGAAAGAGGATCAGAGGAACACCTGTATAAATAAATCCCAGAAGTAGGTAAGGACAGATTGTGAACGAGGAGCAGTAACCCCAGCCAAGAGAACAATAAATAACTGAAGTGTGTGGAATAAAAAAGAAAGATAGGATAGGGCTTAGTGCATGGGGTTCTTTGAAGGCTCCTGAATTTAATGAGTTTAGTCTAGAAATGCATGTGAGGCAGGTTTTTGACCACAGTTTTGACAAGAGGAAAGAGTATTGTTCGCTACTGACCTAACACTGCTGAGACATTAGTTACTTCCCGGCACCATCGTCCCCACTCCAGCTCAATCACTTTCAACATGGCTAAACTGGAGATACTAAGTATTACTATGCAAAGCACAAAGATCTCATATTAGGATAAGTCAGGAAGGGCTGGGTCTTCTGCAGGAGAACAGGGCCACCCCAACCCCCAGAACTTCCACTGCCACCTCGTCTTCCCAACTACTGAATGAGGTAAATGTCTGTAGAATATCGCAAAACAATCACATCCAGTAGATGTTTAAGGATTAAGGAGGTGTCAAAGAAAGGAGGTAACTTTCTTTGAGTACAAATCTCTTAGAGCACACTGAAGGAGACTATCAGATCATTTTATTTAGGTCTGTTAGCCTACACATTCATTAGCCTGTAAATTCATATCTGTACCATACTTTAAATAAATGTACAATATTTCATAAAAATTCCGACTCCTAGTAGTTTTCAAATAGCAAATATTTGACATGCCACAAGCAAAAGGGACTAAAAGTAGCAAAATCTGGGCAAAGTACAAGAAGATTTATTTCCTCCAAAACAGCCACAAAATGATTAAGTTTAGATTTAAGAGTTTCCCATCATTTTCAGACCACAACTAAGGTTTCTCAGCGTCGCGTACACAAATTGGACTGCTGTGTTTATTTAACATCTGATAGCTTAACCTAAACACTCAGGCCCTGCTCCATTAGGAAAAGAAAACCTAAGAGGAAAGTTATTTTTGCAAAATGCAGACTTGATTTACAGGACACAGTCTCCAGTTCTTCAAGGTAATGATCAATGGAGGCTCCTCTTCCTATTCCAGGACTCGGGGCTAATCACTTTCATCCTACATCTGAATTCTTCCTCTGCCTCACCCTTCCAGCAGAGCTCTGATTCAGCTCCATCCACCTCTACTTGAGTCACCTAATTCCATGTATAAATCAAAGCAGGGCTCTCAATTTTTCTATCTCATTGGTCAGCATCCTCTCCCATTCTATCCTCCCATAGAGTCCTCTAACCTCTTATCTGCCCTCTTGGATCCCATCCACATCTCTTGGATACCTTCTCAGTGAATGTCCACATGTCCACGGTCATATGATGTAAGGGACCACGGCCAACCTCTGGGCCTCCAGAATAATACACTTGTCTGACTCCACACTCATCCTTCACATCTGTTTCCCAGATCAGTAGTAGGATGTGTCCTCCTTCCAGTCAATCAGTTCTATAGCAGTGTATTGGCAATACAGTGTACCAGCAACTTCACAGGTTTCTAACCTGATGATCCACAGTATCCCCCAACTATACACCACATGACTTTACTTTTTGTTGTTGTTGTTGTCGTCGCTGTTGTTAAATTAAGTCTAAATGGGGAAAACTGGTTCCTTTGGCTACTTCTGCCAAAAGGCTTGTCATTGTTTTCGTCTTTTTACCTTCATCTAAGGTAATGAATGATGCCACCTGAACGTTGTGATCTCTAAGCATCCATGCTAGGCATTGAAATAAAAACAATTCAAGAAAGATTCACCCACCACCTCTCCAAATCCCTGTCATTTCTGATTCTTCTTTTGGACTCTGAGGGGAATAGACCAGTGTAAGGATGCCATGAGGGCCTCCAAACAAGGGTGGTAAAAAGGGGTTCTGTGATGCCCTAAGTAACATCGCTGCTGTGCATCCTTGATATTCCCCAGCTGAAAGAAGCAGAGAAAGGAACATGACTTAAAGACTCCAGGAGTCAGAGCTGTCCACCACACTAGTGCCTGGCCATGTCATACAGCCCTGCTCCCAGCTTCTTCCCTGGAAGATGGCCCATGAGTATCCTGGAGAGACAGAAGAGGTGTGATGCTCCTTGCTGTCATACTTCGCAAGATGCACAGCAAACACTCTCCTGAACCTCAAGGGGAGAAGCCCAATTTTTCTTGGTTAGAATGTTCTAACGCTCCTCTGAGATAATGTGATGCTTGGGGAAAAGGAACTTGAGGAGGAGAGCATTATTTGAATGACAACCATTCTCCGGGTTGCTATGATATGTGTTGCTTCACTCACATTTACTACTATGAGGTTCCCTTGTCCACAAAACAACAAATAAAAGTTGAGTTTTACTGTGTTTTAAACAATGAATGTCATTTGTATCTCATTTTTAAATCTATACTTAATTGAAATTTTCCATACACTTTGGTTTTTTTCCTTCTGTACCTTTTATATGTCCAATTTTTTTGTTGTAGTAGTAGAGATCCGAAAGAAAAAAGTGTCATTTTTTCCCTTGTAGTGACACTGGGGATAACTCTCACCCTTGTAAATTTGGTACAGAAAGGTGGATTTTTCAGTTTTCCCATATTGTTTTACTCAGTACCACCTGATAAAAAGCTTATAGAAATTAGCTTTGCCACACACCACTGACCTGCAGAGTCATTTTTCAGCTTCATGAACAAGTCCAAAGGAGAGGAAATTATTTTTTATTAACCAGGTACTAAAAACGAAAGCCTTTTATAAGAGTTGCTTGCTTCTTTCCATTGAGACCAGTAGGCAAAGGAAAAGAAATCCAACTGCAATAACTTTGCCCATAGGCGGCTTTATTAAAATCTATAAGGTGAAATTTGTAATAGAATCAAATCATCATAAAATATGTTAGGTATTTATGGTAAATACAACTATTATTATACACCTTCCTCCTGTGACACCACCCTTGGGAGAAAAGGATTTTGTGTGTTTCAAAAATGTGCTATTGTAAGGTGCACTTGGGCTCCTCTAGTTAAGGTCAAGTTGCATTTTCCATTATAAACCCGTTTCCAGGGGTTCATTACTTTGTCATAAAAACCTGCTTGGGGCTGAAATATGGCATAGAGAGTCTTAGCTCGGCAGCACATTATTTTTAAAAATGGATCAAAATTGGCTACATTCAGTTTAGTCACACTTAAATGATAAAATTATGATGAAAATAGATCTTAAAGAATTCAGTGGGCTAACACAGCTCAACCATTGAGTTGAGCAACAGATCACACCCATAATCTTATGTCTTTCCACTTGTCAAATCTAAAGAACTATAAAATCCACCACAACGCTTGTAAGCAAGGAAGGTGGAAAATAGCGTAAGCTGTTAAAAGACAAAAGAAAGAAGAAAAATAAACAAACTCAATTCAAAGGCAGCGTTTTATTTTCTGAGGTTTAAAGCAAGAGTTTTCCCAGGACAAAAATCTTACTGTGTTTTATCAGAAATTATATTAACATACCACATAACAATCCCCTCTGCCTCTATTCTGTTTCACACACCTTCCCCCATTTGTACCTGTGCTTGTCTATTCTATTTCAATTCACTTCTATTATCTCCCTTAATCATCTACTTCTATGAATCAAAAATCTGTACCCGCTGTTCCTTTTTTGTTTTGCCCAAAGAGAGGAAACAAAAATATTTTTTTCTCAGTACAGCACCAATTTCTCTCCTTAGAAGAGTTGAGTTGGGGCAGGGGGAGCAATGAGGGAGGGAAGGCACAACATCATAAGTCAAAAAAAAAAAAAAAAGAAAAAAAGAAACCAAAGGAATGTGGTTGAGGACAAGATGACAACCATCAGCCTAAGTTAATTGTACCATCAAAATAAGCAAAAATGAATCAGGAAAGGTTCTGTTTCCAAGAAGAACATGCTAACTGAAGTACTTTTCCCAGGTAAAATTCCAGTATTTAGCAGTCTTTAATGTATTAGCTAAACACAATTAACACCACTAATCAGACACTTGGAATTTTTAAGCCTGGTCTCCATAATGGGGTGTGAAACTTAAGGGCAACTTAAACTTAAGGGCATCATCTCTTAAGGTGTAAAAATTAACACCTTGACCTCTATCCTTTAAAACAATTTACAGGGATAGACTTGGGTTCAAATAAAAAGGCAAGAGAAGCCTCAAAGGGTAAATAAAAGTACAGTGGAGAATGTATGGGGAGGTAATGGGAGTAGGGAATATCAACTCCTCTTTGTTCCTAACTGTTGGCGACATGAATAACCTACCTTCACCTCCCGTGTCTCATGCAATGAGATGAGCCCATATGCACTACTTCTTGATCTGTCTGCGACAGTACCTTGCTAATGCCTGCATAGTTCTTACCAAGTCTGCAATCATCTTACATGTGTTTTTAACCTATTGATAGTTTGTCTCCCTTATTCGGATGTAAGTTCTACAAAAGCAGTGACTTCCTGTTTTTTATTTGTATCTTCTCCCAGTGCCCCATGCCTGGCACACAGTGTCCCTCAGTGAACATTTGTGGAAGGAAAGGAGGAAGGGAGTGGGGAATTAGAGGGAGTTTGGGAGAAATAACAAACAATCTGGTAGTCACTGTCAGGACAGTCTACATAACTAAGTAATAGTCTCAAAAGATTGCCTTTTTCCTACATCCCTCCTAATAGAATAAAAAGTATAATTCAAAATATTAGAATTCCTCATGTGAGAAAACATAACCAAAGGTAGAATCAACTACTAGAACAATATACAAATTTTCAAAAGAAGGTATCTTCCAGTTTTTCTCACCTAAAAATATTTCATTAAATCTTATGGTGTCAATGTGAAATTCTAAAGCTCCAGAATTTTTGAGGTAAAATTAAAAGCTTCAGGCTTCTTCTTTGAAATAATATAATGGCCTTGGGAAGCAATAGTTGAAAGTTTCATGCTAAAAAGTCCTATATGTGTTGGCAATGTTAAGTTTCCCACACATTAATGTATTTTTTATGTCATCATAAGTAATATCAAAGAAATCCAGTTTCTGACAAGAATGATCACACCTGAGAACACTCTAACAAAGAATGCACTCCTTCCCAAAAAAGTGCAGAGATATTTATAGTAATTCCCTTTTGGAAGGCTTAGGTGGCTACAAATATAAATGTGAAAATGTTTGGTGTAAGTCATTTCTTCTGTAATTCCACCATCCACATACGCAAAATTACCACGTGAAATAGCCACACACATATGCACCTCATTTTCCAATAGAAAAAAAGATACAAAGTAAGTCTCAATCTAAATAATTAATAATACTGATTTGTATTTATGTAGCATTTCACACATTGTCTCACTTAATCCTTAAAATGACCTTGTAAAGTTGATAAAAGTAGCCCTATTTTAAAAGTTAAACTACTTGCGGGGCTCCTGGGTGGCTCAGTTGGTTAAGCATCCAACTTCAGTTCAGGTCACGATCTCACAGCTCATGAGTTTGAGCCCCACGCTGGGCTCTGTACTGACAGCTCAGAGCCCGGAGCTTGCTTCAGATTCTGTGTTTCCCTCTCTCTGCTCCTCCCCTCCTCACACACTGTGTCTCTCTCAAATATAAATAAACATTAAGAACATTTTTTAAAAAAAGTTAAATTACCTGCCAGGTCACACAGCTAGTGGCAGGATCATGACTCAAACCCTGAATTTACTTCAACTACCATGTTCTGTCCATTTTATCATAACTGCCTCTGTATACCACAGCATTTTCTACAAAAATAATTCTCTCTTGGTAGGATGTCAAACATAGTGTAATCATCCATTTAAATCCATGTTGTACAATTGTAAAATTACTGTTGTAAAATTACTATTTTGATGGAAACTTTTCTATAAATCATGTCAACTATCATGTTAACCAGATTACTGTTAAATTTCCCAACATTTGCATGTTCAACTCAGTGAAGCTTTTGTTTTATTTTGTTAAAGTATGGTATATGAAAATTTAAAAACTAGGGGCGCCTGGGTGGCTCAGTCGGTTAAGCGTCCGACTTCGGCTCAGGTCCTGATCTCGCGGTCCATGAATTCAAGCCCCGCGTCGGGTTCTGTGCTGACAGCTCAGAGCCTGGAGCCTGCTTTGGATTCTGTGTCTCCCTCTCTCTCTCTGACCCTCCCCCATTCATGCTCTCTCTCTGTCTCAAAAATGAATAAACATTAAAAAAAAAGAAAAAAAAGAAAATTTAAAAACTAAAATACAAAACTAACTAATAAACACATAAATGTTATTGATTGATTTGTAAAGTGTTCTTCAATAACAAAAATGACAACACGCATACATTCAGCAGTTCTATTAAATCTTCACCTTACATTCTCCTAAGTGGTAGCCCTGTTACAACCTGATCTTCCTGCAATCTGTGGAGTGTAGCTCCTAATCAATGAATTTCCAGTGAAGAAATTTAGTATAGTTTAATCCACAATTCTGGAATTTGCTTCAAAATAATTTGTGGAACTTTACACACACAAACACACACACACACACACACACACACACACACACACACACACACACGCCCGCCCCATCTCCTTGAAATACTGAGTCAGAATTTCCAAAACAGGGCCCCAATATACCTATTTTTAAAAGAACTCCACAGGGAATTTCTGATTAAGAATCAAGATTCTGAACCATTGCTAAAAAGTATAACATTCGTTTCCTCTGACAATTTTTTAGAAAAATATTTTATGGCATTATGGCATGAAGACGCAGAGCAGTATCTCCAAAGATTTCTGCCTTCCCTTTCTCCCAGCATTTCACAATCACTCCCTCTCAATATGTGCAACTTTCCCAGCCGCCATTTTAATTTGTTAAAATCAACAAGGCACTTACAGAATTTTAGGAACAAAATTAAGAGGGCCCCTTTCTCTAAGCTCCCTTTAACAAATAAGGTATGATTGTAAAGGACAGCCTCTTCCTAAATATTGAAGGCCCCCTGTAGAAATGTTAAGTGGAGATTATTTAAAGACAAGTACACAGAAACCTGACACACTCATTTTTAAAAGGGAGGTAGACTGTTGTTTATTTAGCTTTTGAAATCTATCCTAAATTTGGCTTTATGGAACCAAAAAAGTGTAGCTTTAAATTAACAGACTGCTTTCTACTGTCCAAGGGATAATTTGAACTTCACTGAGACATGTCTATGAATGGAAATAAAAATAACTCACATTAAACTCTAAGTACTTCCCCACACGCATTTTACTTGCCACAAGGCCCATTGTTCCAGGCGTTGCTTTTAAGCAGCCTGTAGGAAATTTTCACTGAAACAATTTCCCATAACCAAGAAAAGGAAGGCCACAGTGATTTCAGTTAAAAAATACATACACTTCTCAAGCTTTCGGCATGTAGGGTATTAAAAGCAGCTCTATCAGATCAACAGTAATGGGGAATGTGAGACTCACATAATGCTCAAAATTCGTAGCTAGCTTTAATTTTAGCTCACTTTTCCATACTTCTAAACAAAAATCTACTCCAGATAAAGTGTTCTGCTCCTCATTCCCACCTCATCTCATCCATTCTCTTAAAAATTTAGTTCTTTCTAGTTTTATTGAGAAATAATTGACCAACATCATGGTAGACGTTTAAGGCATGCAACATAGCAGTTTGATTTACCACAAATTGTGAAACGATTACCACAATAGTTTCAGCTAACATCCATCTTCTTACGTAGCTACGATAAAAACAAAGGGAAAAAAATCGCCTTGTGATGAGAAGTCATAGGATTTACTCTCTTAACACTTACCTATATAGTACACAGCAGTGTTAGCTACAGTCATCGTGTTGTACATTCCATCCTGTACTTATTTATCTTATAAGTGGAAGTCTGTACCTTTTGACGACCTTCCTCCAATTCCCTCTCCCCACCCTTCACCTCTGGTAACCATAAGTTTGATATTTTTCTGTCAGTTAGTTTGTTTACTTGTTTGTATGTTTACATTCCACACGTAAGTGACATCTCACAATATTTGTCTTTCTAGGACTCATTTCACTTAGCATAGTGTTTTCGAGGCCCATTCATGTTGTTGCCAATGGTAGGATTTTCTTGTAAAAGCTGAATTTTAAACCTAGAAATATTTCAAATATCCAGAAAACAAAAATAATATGAGAAGCCTCTCTGTTCTAAAACACATTAATATTTTGCCATATTTGCTTCCAATCTCTTTGTTGTCCCTTCTCTTCACTCTCCAAGCATAGTCCATCTTATGGAAATAGCCCTGATGATATCAGGCCAAAGAATCTCTCCTCTAAAACTCTTTTCCTCTTAATTCTTACTTTGACCAATTTAATGTTTTACTTCTTGTACATGATAGGTCTTACAAACTTTACTTGTTTAATTCATTATGCATGTTGGCCTAAATTAATTTCTTTACTGCTTGCTGACCCTCAGGTTTTCTCTTTCATCTTGAGTCAATGTATGTGTTTTTTTAACCACTCATTTTATCTAAGTTTTAAAAGTTACAGTACACAGTTTTTCCTATTTCCTTATTACTTTAAAAAGCATTGTTAGGCCCATTCCCATTTCTAATAAACTTTACATATATCTCCATTCTCTTTAATATAAATCTTGGCATAATTTTAGATATTTTATTAAAATATTTTCAGTTATTTTTTGTCAATCATGTCTAAACCTACATTCAACACCTCCCATCTGTCATAGCTTTTGAGCTTTCTAGCAGACTGTCGACTCTGAATGTCACAGTCCAGCAAATAAACAGGGTCAGCAGGAAAATATGTCCAATTGTTTCCTTTAGCTCTCCTCTGGTTCTTTTTTAGGCTAAATTGACTCAGTTAAGACCCTCCTGGGTGAAAAGTAAAATGCCATGTCTGCTAAAAAAATAAAAAGCATGAAATGTAGATCCCTAACTTGAATGACTTCATTATTGGCTGATGATAAGAGAGAAGATAAAAAAAAAAAATGTCAACAATAAAATGACACAGATAGGTGATACACCCAAGTCAAGCTCTTCTGGGGAAAATTACAGTTCTTGGAGTACAGTGGTCAGGGAAAATGACACCATGAGAATAGGATTTAAGCTAATAATACAATAATTATAATAATAGCAACAGTCTTCATTTACCAAACACCTATGCATGTCGATTAATGAGATTAGCACCTACACACAAATATGTAACTATGTGTGTGTATGCATACTAGAGCATTCACAGCAGATTTGTGGGTCATGGATAATGCCAATTTGCCAGGGAATCTGCAAATAGATCCCCAAAACATCCTCATGAGGTAACAAGTACTATCACCCTCATTTGACAAATGAAAAATTGGGGAACAAAAAGATTAAGTAACTCATCCAGGGTTGCCCATATAGTGAGCAAACGTGGATTTATTTATATCCAGGTGTCTTACTCTACAGCTGCCATTCTCAATAGGTGATAATAAAGATGAAAAAGTAGAGAAAGTTTTGGAAGGTCCTAAGTGCCATCAAATGTAGTTCACTACTGGCAAGTGTGTCTCGTGGGGAACACGATTTTCTTGCAGTGCCAATAAGTGATGCGTGAGGAACAGGGTTTGATGGTCAGTAAGTGAGAGGTATTCAGGGTTACACCGCGGCAAACAGGTCACTGTGTGACAGGACTTCTCAGAGCCTTTAAAACATGCCACCGTGCAATTTTAGATTATTAAGAAAAGGATATAGTGCACAATGTTTTTGAATCTTCTTTGAGCAGGGAACAGTTACTGTTCTGCAGAGAAGCTGGAGAAACTGAGACTTCTCCATGGCCATGCAGCTGGGTTTCGGTGAACCCGAAAGCCAGAACTGAAGACCTCTGGCTGCCAGGCCAGGCTTTGTCTAGGGAAAAATAGTGAAAGATCTTAAAATGTACCCTATGGAAAAGGTACAGCAATTTTCATTTTTAGAAGTAGGAAAAATCAGGGTACAAAATATACTGAAGTGGAGAGACATTAGCAGCCATTATAGAACTACTGCAGGAACTCAGAAATGACATGCAAAATGGCTGAGTCAAGGAGGTGGCAGAAAGAAAAAGGAAGATGCAAGCATTAAATCAAACATTCAGGAAGAGAAGTAAACCTTGAGAGTTGCTATGAACCAGTCACTTCTGGGAGATACAGGACTTGCTGACCTACTAGGCTCTTCTCTAAAATTCTGAAGAAGCCCGCAGGCTAGCATAGAAACCTCCTCTCTAGTTCTATCAGCAGATTCCAGGGAGCAGGCAGCTACCAAGAGCCACAAGAACATCATTTCATTATTATCGGAGAATTACTTCTAAATGTGGCTTTATTTTTTCCCAACAAAGCCAAGAAAATCATGGTCAAATCTTTGAACAAATTTTTGGTTCTCATGCTCGTCTCATTCTCCACTGCCTCTTTTCTCAATCGTGCACGTGTGTGTGTGTGTGTGTGTGTGTGTGCGCGTGCGTATGCCTGTGTCACTGTCTGTGTCTATGCCTGTGTCTCTGTGTTGTCCTTCTGTCTCCAGGGGCAAACACAATTAAAATCCAAAAATATCTCATTTTTTTCAAAACAACTACACTAATTGATGTGTGTAGAGAACATGTTAGTCATGTTCACAAAATGCCAAAATAAATTTAAAAATTATATCCTTAGGAAGTCACACAGTCTTTAAAGCATGCAACCATGGAGACCAACTTTTGCTAAACCCCCTTTTTTCTTTTGCTACCTTCAAAAAAAGCAAAATAGTTATATCTTCAGAAAAGCACAAGATATTAATCATTAGTTCATAGTTCCTTCATCACCCTAAAGGTCCTTTATCATCAAGTCAGTAAGTCCAACTGTCTCTCAGGTACTCCGTTTCCTTTCTCTTATGCATACTGTTGAAACACATAGATTGCCTCCCGCCATCTTGTGGCAGAAACCACTAGCTAATGACTAAAAGCGCCTCTCTTGCTACACATCCCAGCCTTACCTGCAGTTAGGTGAAAGAACAGCATTCTGTCCAATGACATGTGAGCAGAAGCGACCTGTGCCACTCCAGATCCAACCTGTACAGAATCACCATCGACACCCCTCCACATGCTGTCTCCCTTTAAGTGCCTGGGCAACACTAGAAGCCATGTGCAGAAAATCTCAAAACTGCCATCCAAATGGATCTGTAAGGTGCTCAGGAGAGGAGAACTGTTGTGCTGATTTAAACTCCTATAAAGAGAACTCTTATGGACTAAGGACTGTAAACTCTTATGGACTAAGTCCTTATGTAAAGGACTGTAAAGTATGGACTAAGGACTACATCAATGAAAAATAATTTTTTACTGTGATAATCCACTGACATTTTGTGGTCTCTCTGTTACCACACCTAGAGACAGTGAAATGAAATCACAACTTGAAACAGAATGAGACCATAAGGAAGGCCCCACATTTTAATATTGGCTTAGTTGTCAGAGTCAGGTAGCAAGAAACAGATATACCACAACTGGAAAATTGGAGATTTATGCCACCAAAAAACAAAACAAAACAAAACAAAACAAAACAAAACAAAATAAAACAAAACAAAACCATACCATTTAGTGGAAAAGAAGCCTATAATTACTCAAAAAGTAACCTAAGTGCCCAGTGAACTTGAAGTTCTAAGGGAAACGGTTGCAAAAGGCCATGATATCAGAGTGTATTATTTGTTCCTTGCTGCTTAGTACAAGGTATAACAAGAAAGAAATGAGCTAACGCAAAAATTAACCAGTTTGGAGACAGAAATGAAAAGGAATACAGAGTCTAGAAATTTCAGACTTTGCAAGACTGAAGAGCGAGACTGCTTCTGATCCCCAAATAGCAAAAATAAATTTATATTTTAACAACCTTGAACAACATCCATTAAAAATTCCCAATTAATAGGGGCGCCTGGGTGGCGCAGTCGGTTAAGCGTCCGACTTCAGCCAGGTCACGATCTCGCGGTCCGTGAGTTCGAGCCCCGCGTCGGGCTCTGGGCTGATGGCTCAGAGCCTGGAGCCTGTTTCCGATTCTGTGTCTCCCTCTCTCTCTGCCCCTCCCCCGTTCATGCTCTGTCTCTCTCTGTCCCAAAAATAAATAAACGTTGAAAAAAAAATTCCCAATTAAACAAAAATACTTAACCCTGTGAGAAAAATAAAACTGCAGCTACTCCACCCCTACGACTTGCCCCAGACTTTGTTCCAGGTGGATTCAAGATGGCAACCACCGAACTGAGAAGGCAGCACAGGAGACCAAAGGAAAGAAAAAGAGCAGAGTTAGGAACCGAGTTTAGAAAATCATTGCGTGTGGCCATGGAACTGACTGGAAGCAATATATCAGAAGCCCACTAAATTTCTGAACGAACTATTGTAGGGGGCCTAAAACTAACTGATTAGACACACACACACACACACACACACACACACACACACACACACACACGAAGCTAGTCATCAAAGACCTTTCTTTCTTCATTTCTCTTCTATCCTCCGAAGCTGTAGAAAACAATACTGGGGCTCTAAGCTCAGGCTTGTGGTAATTGGGCTGTGAAAGCCCTGTGACCCCCACAAAGGGCCCCTTCCTCACTGCTCACTTTAGAGGTGTTCTTAGAGGATCACCAACAAGGGAGAGCTTTCCAGAGGTCTGTGGCAGAGTCACTAAGAACATGAATAAAATACTCTGGGGACAATTTTGGGAACAGCATCATTTCATCTTGTTAGTCTCATGTACAAATACACCAGGGTGATTCTGGTCAGAATATTTATCTTGTTTCCATAAAGCAAGCCCATATAGTTCAGTGAAATAGATTCTTCTCTCCTGGACAAGATGAACCCGCCCCCCCCCAACATCTCCCAGGCATAACTTAAAATAATATTGCTAGAATTTAAAAATACCATTTCAAAAATCTTTTAAAGTGTAAGAAATCACTCAGTTACTGCAATTGAATGTGAATGAGAGGGTTTTTTCCCTTTCTCCCCCCACATAGAAAAATTTTCCCCTACAACCTAAATGAAAACATACAAAAAAAAAAAATTAAGGTGTTTTTCAAATAATGAGTTGATATAATCTGTTGTTTTACTCTCGCACACAGTCCTGAACAAAGCATATGACCACATCATACTATTGGAATTACCATTTAAAGTATCAAAAAAGGAGATACTTTGTTCAATCGTTTATCCCTATTCCGTCTACCATTATTGTCTTATCATTTATTTTTGCCACTGATGGGAAAGATTTTTTAAAATTCACACTTGCCTTACTTATTTCTAAAAGTCTAAAGATAAGCAATGTTCCTACACCATTGGCTTGGCTAGGAGTACTATTTCAGTTGGAATTTCTCTCTGTTCAGCC
Organism: Leopardus geoffroyi; assembly: GCF_018350155.1. NCBI lineage: Eukaryota > Metazoa > Chordata > Mammalia > Carnivora > Felidae > Leopardus > Leopardus geoffroyi. The sequence goes on along the minus strand of NC_059331.1, from coordinate 111,356,085 downwards.
TACCTCCTTCCTCATTTTCTACAAGTAGTCAAAATAGCAGAGTATCACTTTTGGAGTGACATGGCATTTCAGGAAAAGCCCACACGACAACTGTTTAAAATATTCTTTGCAAGCTTCTGACTGAGAAATACAACACAGGCAATTTAGAAAAAGGCTTTAATTGTGCTAAGATTCTGTAACAGCAGAAAAGATTAAGAAGTGGGATTTTTTTTTTCTTAAAAAACGGACAGGATTATGAATTCAGCATTTAACTGAGCACCTTCTACGTGCAAGCCTTCTCACTGGGTACTGGATGGAAATATAAACATGAGTAGCACAAGAACAGTTATGAACAGAAAAGATGTCAGGACAGGTTCCCACCCGCACGCCCCCCACCCCCGGCCAGCCCACCCCATGCCAAAACATGGAAAAGGTTAAGGTTATAAAAAGGGATCTTTTTAAACAAAGAGAGAGACAGACACTCTTGTGAGCTGGAGATACACTCTTCCTCTTCAGGTCTTCTATCGTCAGAAGCTGAAGGTCACCATTCCTTATCTATCAGCACAAATACACAGATCTGAGACTCACAATCTCCATAAAAGGCCAGACACAAGAGGGTGCAAAGACATACAAAGACTGGCAACTGCTGGATTGGGGGGAGGGGAAAACATGGTGAGACTGCTAAATGGAGAGGACCCATGAAGGACGTTACTGCCAAAAGTGAAGAATGGATTTGACCACATGGTGTGTCCCAAGACTAAGAGTAAATTCCATGAGTAGAACTCAGTAAAAGAGCTGAAGAGGCTAAAGAAGGCAGTTAGAATCTTCTTCACCCTGGGGACTGAATAGGAGTGAGAGAAAATTTCTTGAAGCTGAAGAGATTGAACATTCTCCTTTCCATTTCAATTTCAGTTATCCTACTAGGTTCCACAAAAGGGATGGAGGGACCACCTTAGACACTGCAATGTCAAATGGGATATTCTTGTAGGTGTTTAATTTCTCTCCTCTAGTAGGGAAGGCCAAATGCAGGGCAGGGGTGAGAATGACCTGGGTCTCATGTTATGGCTTTGTGTCAAAATTCTTCTGGCCTCAAAAGATATGTGTGACATGCACAGGGCCAAATACTTAGAGGCCATTTAAAAATAAAAATTACAGTCGGTTAAACATTCGACTTTGGTTCAGGTCATAATCTCATGGTTTGTGAGTTCAAGCTTCACATTGGGCTCTGCACTAATAGTGCAGAGCCTGACTGGGATTCTCTCCTCTCTCCCTCTTTGCCCCTCCCCCACTCTCCCTCAAAACAAAATCAACTTTAAACACACTTTAAAAAAATTAAAAAATAATAATTACCAAATGAGATTCCCTGTGTGAGGGGTTCACTGACAATAAGATCCCATTTAAAGATGGGATTAAACTGCAGTCAGTAGAAAACTGAAACCAAATGAGGTGAGGAATGAGGAATTCTCCCAGAGAATGAGAAAGAGAAAGAAATGGGGAACTGCAGATACACACTGCAGGTGCTCAGAGTCCATATTACAAGGCTCTCACAGGCTTACCTGGGCTGACAAGAGAACTCATAGTCTAACAAGTGCATGGTGTCCGAAGTGCAAACAAGCAATCTAAAGGAGTTCAGAGTTGGGAATAAGGGGAAAGCTTAATGATGAGTTAAACTGGGCCATTAATGCAAGTTGGATCTTGCCAAAGAGAGATGGATGAAGAAAATATACCAGGAGATCAAAATCATGATGACCAAAGGAAACAGAAAACGAGTAAGCATCATCAGCTGACTATTTAATGGTACAGTTTTGCTGGAACAAAGGGTACACTAAATAACCAAAGTGGCTTGAAATGTAGCTTTGGGCTATATGGGCTGTCATATACTTTTTTTTTATTTTATTTTTTTGAACATTTTTTTTTCAACCTTTATTTATTTTTGGGACAGAGAGAGACAGAGCATGAACGGGGGAGGGGCAGAGAGAGAGGGAGACACAGAATCGGAAACAGGCTCCAGGCTCTGAGCCATCAGCCCAGAGCCTGACGCGGGGCTCGAACTCACGGACCGCGAGATCGTGACCTGGCTGAAGTCGGACGCTTAACCGACTGCACCACCCAGGCGCCCCTGTGACTTTTTTTTAATGTTTACTTATTTTTGAGAGAGAGAGAGCATGAGCGGGGAGGGGCAGAGAGGGAGGGACACACAGAATCCCAAGCAGGCTCCAGGCTGTCAGCACAGAGCCCAACACGGGGCTCGAACTCGGGAACTGCGAGATTATGAGATTACGACCCGAGCCGAAGTCGGACACTCAACTCATGGAGCCACCCAGGTGCCCCTGGACTGTGACTTTCTTGATAAGCAATGGGGAGGCTACTAAAAGTTTGGAAAGAGGAAAAGAGTTACAGGCCCTGTGCTGGGAATTCTTTCCTCTAGCTCTTCCGAAAATGTCAATGATGGCTGCCACGTTACACAATGTGTTTAATAATAAAAGAGGCTTCAGTTCATTGGTTTGTGCAGGATGGGAGGCTGTGAAACAAAGTGGTCACAATCATGCTGCTTAGAAGTATTTTCTAAAGCCAACTTAGATGAAAACTGCCATCAGCAAATAGTTCCAGAGGAACAATATCATAAGTGTAACTATAGTCCTTACTTTAGTCAATTTGCAATTTGTCATAGCTAGTTAGATGTTTTCAAATAATACTCCTCTGTGAACAGAAGCAGAGAAAAGATCCCAAACCCAGGTCAGAGAGCACTAAAACACATCAATTGTGATATACACAAAATATATTTCCAAATTAGAGGCAGGTTTACTTTAGTAGACTAACATACACTAGACCCAAACTGTAAACTGGCTACATTCACTAGCATACTAACATAAATGTATTCATTTCTTTTGGTGCTGTTATCCAAAAGGGAAATGATTGGATTTGAGAAGCATGCATGCAGAGAGAAGAAAGCTTTATTGAACATACACCTATCTAGTATAATTAAGAGCCTCAAAATACTTCTGCATCTGAGAGAGCTTATTTCTTCCCTGGAGCTGTAATGCATATATATTTGATTCCATCACTTTGCCTCTTTTTGCAGGAGCATGCCTATAATACATACAACTAAAGCCTCCAGAATGTCTGTAATGAGGAAATAAACCTTTTCTTTTTCAGCATTCACACTCTTCACAATGAGAAGAACTCAAACACAAAATTTACAAGCTGGTGGGTCAAAAAAAAAGAAGGATCAAAGAACTGCCTTCAAGCAGTTCACATTTGCAAGTGGCAAATAAGAACAAAAACAGCTCACTTTTTACCCAACCTTGATGTTTTGTCTTTTTGTCTCCAAAAGCCTAACATCACTTATAGGAGAAACGCATTTATCACATTATCCCTGTGAAGGGCTGACTGGGAGATACATGGAAGGAATCGGGGGCAGGCACAGAAACTGGGATACAATAAGCCTCCTTCTGCTATTGAAAGATTAGGCCTAATTTTAAGCATAACCTTTTTTCTTCCCCCCGCCCCCAAGTTCTGACATCAAGCAGGACAGAAATCCATAACTGATGCTGATTACCCTACAGGATCACCCAAACACCCACTTGGGATCCTAACTTTCCTACTCCTACCTGAGTTATTGTGGGGCATTTTTTTAATCTCACTGAGCCTCAGGTCCCTGATGTTTAAAAGTGCAATATTATTACATATTTCAAGAGGCTGTTAAGGGAATTCAGAAATAATGTATGTAAAATGTATTTAATATGAGATTTAAAAACTTGTTTCCTACATTTCCCTTCTTAAACGATACATACTCCTGGGGCACCTGGGTGGCTCAATTGGTTAAGCGTCTGGCCCTGGATTTTGGCTCAGAGAATAATCTCATGGTTTGAGAATTCAAGCCCCCTCATAGGGCTCTGTGCTAACAGCATGGAGCCTGCTTGGAATGCTCATCCTCTCTCTCTCTCTTTCTCTGCCTCCCCTGTGTTCATGCTCTCTCTCTCTCTCAAAATAAACTTAAAAAAATTATATATATTCCTTTTAAAATACAGATTTACTGTAGAAAAAAATGAAAAATTATCCATAATCTCCCTATTTTAAATTAAAGGCTACAAATACTTTTCTATGTTTCAATTTTTAGTATGTATGTGTGTGTATGTATACATATTTTCAAACAATATTTTATAAAAATATTGTGAAACATGCCCGGTATGTTTTGTAACTAGCACTTTTAAGATTTAGAGAAAGGCAAAAGTTTTCATTACTTTCATCCATCCCTCCTTTATTGATTTCTTCCTTTCATGCTAAAAAGACCTTCTTTGCTTTGATGTAAGATAAATATCTATATTATCTTCAAGCTCTTTCCTGCTTTCTTTTTTTACATTCAATCTTTTGATCCATCTGGAATTTATTTTAGTATATAATGTGAAGTAAAAAACTAACTCTATTTTTTTCCAAAGAGTTCGCCAGTTTTTTCCAGAATCATTTCCGAAATAATCTTTCCTTTCTTTACTAATTTAAATGCCTCTTTTATCCTATACCTGAACAGGGTGCCAAAATGTTTTAACCCATGTAGCAACTTTGATAGCCTAATAGTGCCTGTCTGGGGTATTCTGAGCTCATGTCCGGGCCCAGCAGGGAAGGCTGCCCAGGTCACGTAGCAATGAGTCTGCTACGTCTGTCACAGAGGAAGATGGGAAGAGACCGTAGCTGTGCCACAAATGTGCCAGCCCTGCTCTAGTTAAATAACTTCTGTGTTTTTCAGATCAATTCCATTGCAGCTTTATGATACATTTAGACATCTTGTAGCCCAGGTGCCCTTTTATTTCTCTTCTTAATCAAATTATTTATGGCTGTTCTTTAAAGTTTATTATTCCAGATGAATGTTATATTCTCTTTACAAGTGTCCCAGAGAATTTTGTTAGGATCATAGTAACAGTAAATTTATAAAAAAACATGAAGATAAATGGCATCTGTACAACAAACAGTCTTTCTAGCCAGAAACATAAGTTGTTCCATTTATTTTGTCATGTATTCTCTCAATTAGAAAAATATATGTGTATACACTCATACATGATATACATATACATATGTATGCATACTCATATCCAGATTGTGCATTATATGCCCAGCACTTTCTTGTTAAGTTTTCTCTATACATTTTATTTGTTGCTATTGTGAATGGAGATATTTGTTCACTACATTATCTATATGATTATTTTAAAACCATTATATGTATTTGACATCCTCCTTACTAATCATGTTATTTCTAATAGTTTTTCTGCTGACGCATGGACTTTACATGTACTTTATATGTATTTCATATGTATTTATACTTTATATGTATTTTACATCCTCCTTACTAATCATGTTATTTCTAATAGTTTTTCTGCTGACACATGGACTTTCTACATAGGCAATGATATAATTGAAATCATAAGATCGCTATCTGAAATCTCATTTCCTTTTTTGTTATCATTACCTATTTACCACTCTAAGTGATACACTCCAAACCCACAATTTGATCTCCAGTGCCTAGAGCAGTGCTTGCCACATGGTAGAAGTTCAATAAGCATTTGTTGAATGACTGCTGCTTGAAAAGAAATAATCGTCCAAATATAACAGGACTGCCCTCCTCACATTTTGAAGAGTTATATTTGAACATTTTGGCTCCTAACTTAGTACATTGGCTAGAACTTCAAGAATACCATTGGGAGGGTAGAGATTTTTTTCTTGTTATTTACTCAGAATGTCAATGGCAGTTCAGTAATACATATGACTGATGCTTAAAAATTGGCTTGGGAATGGGGCACTTGGGTGGCTCAGTTGGTAAGCATGACCTGATTCTGCTCAGGTCATGATCTCATGGTTAGTGAGTTCAAGGCCCACACTGGGTTCCATGCTGACAATGCAGAGCCTGCTTTGGATCCCCTTTCTACCTCTCTCTGCCGCTCCCCTGCTCATGCTCTCTCTCTCTCAAAATAACTAAATCAACTTAAAAAAATATTGGATTGGGAATAACTTGTTACTGTTAAGAAAGCATTTTACTATAAATGGTTTCTTCTTTCTTTTCTTTCTTTCTTTCTTTCTTTCTTTCTTTCTTTCTTCCTTCCTTCCTTCCTTCCTTCCTTCCTTCCTTCCTTCCTTCCTTCCTTCTTTGAAATAGAGAATTGATATGGACTACATTTGGGAGATTTCTTAAAAGAAGATTACCATGGAGATTTTCTCTTTTGATCTACCAAAGCGATTTACTGTTTCAGTGAAAATAATAATTTGGGAGGATAGGAGGTTTTAAAACCACCTTGAGATGCTAATATTGACACTACCTAGAAAAACATCACTCAGACACAACTTTGTATTTAACTTTGAGATCCACAAGTTTGTATATAACACTTGAATAAAAACAAGTTTATATTTACTGTCTTTTAATAAAAAGGCATTAAATTTTTTCATCAACTATCCAAGAGTACACATACCTCAGGCAAAAAACATGAAACAACCCAAAACATGTAAAAAATTAAAATATTTTCTAATACTAAATATACTGCCAAATCCTGAAATAAAACCCATAATATCAGGGGGTATTTTCCCTAAAATATACAACTTATTTGTCTACTCTATTAAATTGGTCCTTACTCAACATTTCATTTTGAAAATTACTTCCTTCATAATCTTTTCATAGCATTATTCACTCACATTTTAAGATTGAGTCATTTATTTTTACTCTTTCTTAATACCAAAACAAAGGTCTGAAATTTGCCTATTAATTTTCATTTTATCCTATCCCATACACTTTGACAAATGGTCTCATCATTGCATCATTTTCTTTTGATTTCCTTTTTGAGTCAAAAATTTTTAGAGAAGTGGTTTTCTTTTGCTGTCTCTAGTCTTTTTTTTAGATTCATTATTAATTTCTACTTCATTACTTTGTGTTAAGACAATGTACACTGTGCTCTTTCTAGTTTGAAATATTTATTCAACCATATTAATTCCTCCAAGACTTTTCCCAAACCATTTGTCAAAGACCCAGAATAATTGTTTCCAACAATGTCAATCTTTTTCAAAAGTTTTACTTTATAAATATGAAGAAATAGCTTCCTCGAAGTCCACAGAGCTAGAATTAAAGATATTTGGGGGCCCCAGGATACTAAGTGCTCTTTCCCTCCAGATGAGGATGCAGTTTTCAAATAGTGCACTTGTTTAAAGAACCAAAAAAAAAAAAAAAAAAAAGCCCCTCTTAGAGAAGCCTGTAGATGGTTAGTGTGAGTTCTCCTTGGAAGTTCTCCTTGGAATGGTGATGAAAACCCATGTGTAAACAGATTCCAACAGAGCAAGACTTGAGCCTTCCTTTCCCCTATGTGAGGACCAGATCTATGCCAGCAGTCAGAAGCAAAGGAAAAGCCATGTAGTAATAGGCTACATTTCCTCTCTGTTCAGACAATTCTCTTCTGTTTAATCATGGGCCCTTAGCAAAGTTTATGGAAAACTTACAACAACTAAGGTCTTCATCTTTACCTTGCTAATATGAATTTCCATACTGCAACAATGCAATTTAATTTGCCACTCTTTATGTTTTCACAATATAAAATGTCACAATTGTGGTGTCACTGTGGAGGTATACATCAAATAAGTTGATTTTTCTCATTTAATGCTTTTCTGACTTATATTCTATGAGTTGTTATAGTAATTTCCCTATTTGCACTTAGCTGAAGTATTTTAACCTATTATTTGATTTTAAAAGCACTGTGTCATTTTTGTTTAAGGCCTTTTGAAAACAGGTTATTTTTAAGCCTAATTTGAGAGAGCCTCTTTGTCTCGAAAAGTGGAAATGTGATGCATTTGTATTAACTGGCTTTACTTATTTATTTATTTATTCACTTATTTATTTATTTTTAAGTTTGTTTATTTAAATAATCTCTACACCCAAAGTGGAGCTCGAACTCATGACCCTGAGATGAAAAGTCCCACATTTCTCTGACTGAGCCAGCCAGGAACTCGTAACTGGCATAATTTAATGTTTCATTTTACTTAGGGATTAGAGACTTTGTTTTAGGAACTCAAGTGGTTTTAGAGTAAGACTTAAATAAGGTATTTTACTCATTCCACTCCAGGTGGGGAAAAGCATGAGGAATATCATCCCAGTGTTCGGTGACTTTCTCAGAGAAGAGTCCCACAAGATGCAAATCCTAGGGTGTTTCAAGTAGTGCGAATCAATCCATTAGGAATTCTGCAGAATCTGTATGGAATGGAAATCCCTTAGGTCTCTACAAACCACAGGTGAGAATCAGTAAAGAGAAATACCACCATTATTATTTCCAAGAATGTACTGTGAGTCCCAAACAACCATATGATAAAGACAACAAAATCCCAGTAAAATAGAAACAAATACTGAAAAAAAATTCGGTAACCTTCTGACAGATTTTGGAACTAAGAAAAGAGTTGCATACTTAAGGTTAACCTTAAATTTCACAAACTGATGTGAAGTTAGATTTCTCGTGTGTGTGTGAGTTCAACAGAATATAATTGGTGTGCTACCCAATACCTTACCTAACTCAGTTCAATTGCTGATATAGAACAGATGGCCACTTAGAGACGAATACTGCAACATGTTCAAAGATGCGTGAAAACCTAGTATTAATTTCCCTAAGAAGATGCTCACAAAATAAGCAGGTTTCTTTTTACAAGACAAAACAAATTTGGTTTATCAACTATACACAAATTTGGGGTCTATTTGCTACATAGGCAAACTTAATTGTTCTACACAAAGACTACTAGAAACCAAATGGCAACCACTAATGTAAGATAATAGTTATAATTTCAATCTGTATTTATCTAAGAATCAATATAAACTTATACTAAAAATAAGGTAGCTGTTATATTCATTCTCTTAAGTGCATCTTCTATTATTCAGAGACCCAAATTTTGAGTGGTTATTTAAAAAAAAAAAATAGAAGGAACCTATTAAACCATTACTACAGAGAGAATTCATTTATGAGTTATGAAGTTATAAATTTCAATTGCACCTCAACTAAAGACATAGATCCCTATGTGTAGTAAGAATAATGATTTTTAGATATAAATCTTTCAAAAACTAAGCTTTTGTTTTATTTTGGTGTTTGAATAAAACTGATGTGCCCATAGATCAAATAACCAATTACAGTTTTAGATAAAATTGAATTAAGAGAAGGCTTTCCATATTTAGTTCCACTAAAAACAATACAGATGTCATTTAATAAAAACAAGCTCCCTTTCCTATCTGCTTTATCGCTTCAATTGCTCAGACATACTGAAGTGAAGCCATTTTGTTGTGTTTTGGTATGAGCTCTGCTTTTATAAAATTCATATGTTTACTCCAAAATAAAGCTTATGCATAGACATAAACATATTTATATATATATAAACACATATGCATAAATAAATATATATCTATGTTAGATACGGGTATATATAAAATCCACTTTACTCAGGTAAACATCCACAGGAAAAAAGATTAGATTACTAAAATTTGACTATCTGTGGTTAGGCGCTTTTTTCCCCTAGTTATTCTTAATGTGAATTTAACCCACTCCTAGGTATTATTATCTGACATTATTATGAAAACACGATACTGTAATATGATCAGCAATGAATAAAAATAAATATATTGTCTAAACACATATAAAAATAAATACATAGTTTGGTAAATGTAATACACACATGTATGTATAATACACACACATCAGCATATAAATATGTATCCGTATACACACTAAATGATTTATTCTCTCAGAAAAATTAACTATGGCATTTGTATTTATACTAAAAAGAACATTTATACTTGCTCTGACATTTGTACGGCTGAAACCCCTTTGACTTTTCACCTCCTAGTAACTTTAATAATATCTTTTATATTTTCCTGAATCTGCACTAAATCATCCAGTCATATCTTCTAGTCCCTGAGTATGAGCGGTATGAGCTCACTGGACAAAGAGTGGCACCTAATTTAGCTATTAAGTCCCTATGTTTTTTCAAGTCTCTAGGTTTACTAGTTTTGTTCCATCTACTGAGATATCTGAGACTCCTTTATGTTTTCTGGAATGAAAGTTAAGTATTTTTCAACATGTAAAATCAAACCACTTTCATGTTCCCTTGTCTATTGAAAGGACCAAGTTTCTTCTTTAAATCTGAAGAACAAAAGGAGAAATAATAAAAAGTAAAATCCTTATCTTTATATGAATAACTGTAGATTAAAAATGCTTAAATGTAATGACATCCTTAACAATGAATCATTATTACATTATTATCCTTGGAGGATGAAGCACAAAAGATTGATCAGAATTGCTGCTCAATATATATTTGGAGTCTACCTGATTTACTCAAAGAATGAAATATGATGAACTCTGGAGGCTGGTATTTAAATTTCAAATCATAGGAAACATCTTTGCCACATTCACTCAGATAAGAAGATCTAAGACTTACATTGAAATTATTCTTTATGATACTTAAACTCCAATCAAAACAAGTATCATACATGTATGTGGACATTGAGTATATTTTCCATTCTTAAAGGAAAAAGAGGTGAAAGAAATTTTCCTAAATAAGGAGTTAATATAACTAATAAATACTACTGACTAGCACAACACCTACAACATGAACTAATGTTCATTTTTAAAGGAAATCTTTACAAAATCCAGATAGCAATTTTTTAAAGAGGGAAAGCATTATTTTATTAAACTTTTTAAAAATTTTATTTATTATTCAAAGACAGAGAGAGTCAGAGCGTGAGCAGGGGATGGGCAGAGGGAGAGGGAGGCACAGAATCTGAAGCAGGCTCCAGGCTCTGAGCTGTCAGCACAGAGCCTGACGCAGGGCTCGAACTCACAAACCACGAGATCATGACCTGAGCAGAAGTCGGATGCTTAACTGACTGAGCCACCTAGGCGCCCCTAGAGGGAAAGCATTATTAATGAATAAGAGTGACTATAAAATAAAAATTCTAGGCTAGAGATGAACAAAGTGTTGGCCGCTAATAATTTTCCAGGCAATTGACTGGATCTTTGCCTTAGCTTCTCTGATTGCTCTTTCTTAAATCAAGCAAAGGAAGGGAACGTTACATAAGCATTATGGTTAACAGCCAGAAGCTAGTGTCAATATGATGCCAGAATTATTTCATGATTTCCAGGATCCCACAGCAAAAGAAATATATAATATTGCATTCAATAACTCAACAGTAAAAATGGATATATGTATCAATTTAGGGTGCCAGAGTATGCAGTATGTGATGAATCAAAGCATTCTGCAATGTGAAGCACACATTCACTCAATGGATCAAAGTTATGGCATGAGAGCAAGTTTAGTATTACTTTTTGTAATATTTATGTCTCAGAAGCAGAATTATTACAACTGTACACATTTCAAGTCGTATTTAGGGGAGAACTTGTAATTCTACTCCTACACCGAATTTATTTTTATATAATTTGTTATTGAACAGAGCACCTCTTCCTGCACAGTGTCTTCTGGCCCAAACAATATCAATCTCATGCTCTAATCACTGCCTTTCACATTGACCTCTACCTCCAGGGCCTCGCTTCTCAGAACACCTCTTTCTTAGGTTCATTCCCAATCTTTGCTTGTTTTTCACACACAGCAGCTATGGGAAGGAAGAGTCACAAAGACCTTTTGGCCTTTTTTTAAAGAAACCACCAACCTAACTAAATAATAACTCTCAATGTCAATAATCAAAATATTTTTGATACCGCCCATTCTTTAAAAAAATTTTTTTTAAATGTTTGTTTATTTTTGAGAGAGAGAGTCAGAGTGCAAGCAGGAGAGGGGCAGAGAGAGAGGGAGACACAGAACCCGAAGCAGGCTCCACTCTTTGAGCTGTCAGCACAGGGCCCAACGTGGGCTTGAACTCACGAACTGTGAGATCGTGACCTGAGCTGAAGTCAGATGCTTAACTGACTAAGCCACCTAGGCGCCCCTGATCCTGCCCATTCTGCATAAAAAACAATTGGGGCACCTGGCTGGCTTAGTCAGTTAAGATTCTGTCTCCTGATTTTAGCTCAGGTCATGATCTCATGGTTCCTGAGTTCGAGCCCCACATCAGGCTCTGCGCTGATGGTGCAGAGCCTGCTTGGGATTCTCTGTCTCCCTTTCTCTATGCCATGTTCTCTCTCTCAAAAATAAATAAACTTTAAAAAATAATAATCTGTTACCCAGACATGTGCATGATACATTCCTTTTATAATTATTTTTCATAGCATTATTTTATTTCATCTTCAAAAAAAAAATGACACCAAGAGAGCTCTGGAGGACAGATAATTAATACCCTTTCTATATATGAAGTAATGGATACACAGGCAAGTGACACGACTAGGATCATGTAGCTGGGTAGGGCCAGGAAGGATTCAGTCACAGACTTTAGATTCTCATTTCCAGGGCTCTAAAGGGCCCAGCCTTCACTGGCCCAGGCAGCGTGAATGCAGTTCCACACCAGGGTTTGAGGCCGATGAAAAGGAGGCAAGCTAGATTTAAGTATCCACTTGCCCCTCAGTAGGTGCCAGTACAGGGTCCCATCTGCACCACCTGTGCGGTGGCCTAGCTAAATACAGAGGGAAGGGACAACCTATTGATAGCCTGCTATGTGTCAAGCCCACTATATAAGCAATCGACTTTATTCTTGCAAACAACCTTACACAATAGATGTTATCATACTCATTTTATGGAAGAAAAGAATACACCTCATCTTATTTTATAGGTTAAGGGATCCTATTCAAGGCTGCACAGCTACTAAGTGGAAAATGAAAACTCAACACCAGGTAAGCCTGACTGTCTAACTTCGATGCTCATTGTCTTTTCTTGCAATACTGCTGCTTCCTACTACATATGCTTTAGGGGCAAGAAATATATATAAAGAGATTCAGGGTATCATATATATAACTTATATTAAATATATATTTTATATTTTATATATGCTTTTATAAATATACATATAGAGATGTTATATTATAGATTGTACATTATTACATTATTATATATTATTATACATATAATACAAAGAATAGTTTAGTGAATGAGCATTCAAATTAGAAGAAACACATCTATAGAGAGCTAGTCACATTTTAATTCCACTTTAATTTCATAATTTTTGTATTCTAAAAATTTTATAGCAGTAACCAACTAATATCTGCCATTATTTTTAGAAGTACTCAGGTTAAGTATCCAATTATGGAGTGCTTTTCATATTTCTAAAAATATCAAGTATCAGCCACAAAAAATCCAAAGGATCATAAGTAGAAGTCTACTATTTCTCTTTAAAAGTTAGCATGTCTTAAAAGCCAGAGAAAATACATTATAAACTTTTTTCCCAAATAAATGAAATTTCAAGGCAAAGCTTAAAAATGTCAATGATTAGTAAAGAAGGGTTACCTTGAGAGTTCAGGTTTTGGTGTGTTCCTTTCAAAGCTCCTTCAGTTTCACCTGGACTTCAAGAGAAGAAGCGTTGCAAATGTGGCACTTACACCTCATTTCCTGGCAAGGAATTCTAACCTACTATGAAATCCTATTAAAGTAGGAAAATGTCTTCAATATTCAAATAAATGAAAGTCCATCAGGATTTCTGGATTACTTGGACATAAAACTAAACAGAATAGCTGTTAATATCATCGTGAAGACCCTCCAAATATGCATATTTATGTATTATAATAACCACATAAGGTGATTATTCCCATTTTAGAGATGAGTAAACTGAGACATAGGGACATATTTAAATGATCCTTTTATCTTTCTCATGTTAGAAAAAATACACTGTAGGCTCCCATGAAAATTTTTCTGCAACAAGATAAACTTTGCATAAATGATAACTTTAAATAAATACACTCACCTTTCTTACTACACTACAAAAGCAATATATTCAGGAGAGCTCAGCTAGAAAGGACTACAGCTACAGATAAAAAAAAAAAAAAACTCGTCTTTTGGCTCCAATTCATTTACGTTTTGAACCAAAATTAAGCAAATGATATAGACATGAAAATACCTAGTTTATTAAAATCCACTGTTTGGGATACAGAAATCCATTATATGGTTCATAACCCTGCTGCGTATACAAAATGACCTGTCCTTCTTTTAATCTATAATACATAGCTACTCTCGCAGCATCGCCGACAGGATCACCAACACCATCTAACACAACCAAGTCTGCCCGAAGCTATTCAGCTGGTCAAGGAAACTTTTTCTACTAGCCCTGGGAGATCATGGACTAGGGTAGGTCTGGTCTGAGCCCAGGTTGGTCTCATGATTAAAATCGTGCAGGAGATAATTACAGCTCTGTCACTCTTACCTTCTATAACAATGTTTTCAACCATTCCAGAATGATCCCAAGAGTGGGAAAGGGTGCCTATACCAAGCAAGTCGAAACCTGTAAAGGATCAAAACTTCTAACTTCTGAAGTGATCTTGAGCTACGGGGAAATCCAGACCAGGCAGTTGGGTTACTCTTGCCTCACAGGCTCTCTGTTGCACGTGCAGCCACTGCTCTGACACACCTGTCCTCATTCTCAGGATTAAAAAGCCCTCTGAAGACTAGCAGAGCAGGCTAGTCCTCTCTACTCACTTGTGTCCACGTAATTCATTATGTCTGGACACTGATATTCCCTCAGGTGCAACCACTATGTTCCATCTCCCTAGCCCAGTGTTTTTCAAATCTGCCTGCTTATTGGAATCACCAGGAAAGATTTCAGAAATACGACTGGGCCTCATTGAAGATCAAATAAGGATTTGTTAGGTTATGAGCTAACTTATTGGGTTGGCGGAGCACATTCAGATTCCATCAATGCCTCATTTATAAGGAGAAAATAACTGATACAAGATTATCAGTGTCATTGGAGGGTACACCTCAATTCCAATTCAAAAGTGTCCCAGAGATGACCTAACACCTGTCCCTACTTCAAGACTTTCAGACCAGCAAATAGAGAGGTACCAATGTTTCAGTATATAGATTAAGGAAAGACATATGACTAATGTCAAAATATCTCTGAATTCTGTTTTTGGTCACTGCAAGGTAAGTTAGTCTGGGAAACAGAAGCAGTACATATTTTTTTGCCCTTACGATCATATCAGAGGAAACTGATTCAGAGTCCTTCAATAATTTGAGGTACTTGGAAAAAATGCCTTCATTCCATAATTATTAAAAAGATATGAAAAAGGAGAGGAATCTTAGCTGTGACAGAATACAACAATTAATAATTCACTCATTTCTTTCTGCATTTGTGCCTGTATAGTACTTTCAGTGTAATTAGTTCTTAATTTTGTTTGTTTAGCTTTGTTGTAGAATTCCTAGTACATTTTAATACATATATTATAATACACATGAAAGATACTAAAACAGAGTATCTTATACTAAAATAATAATATACATATATATTATGTACACACACACACACACACACAAAGAGAAGATACTTCATACTTCATACCAAGCTTTCATTTAACTCCTCTAATCAGCACTTTAGGAGAAAAATTTAACTGAAATATTTATCTTTCTTCTTAACATTAATTTTAACAGTTATAATAAAGGTGCTAGGTGCATTCTATAGAATAAATAAATAAAATGTGCACCGAAACACCCACGTTAAGTTGTTTCTGAAGGGGAAAAATGTATACCTACATACTGTTAAACTGAAACCCATACCTCGATTATTGCTGCAGAGCAACTGGCAAGGTTTGTTTAGCAAATTTCATGCCAAGCTTCTGAAGTATGCACCCTATCCCTTTCCACACATAATTCAATATAAACACTTTTCTTCTGACAGGCATTTTGAAAGATCAAAGTGCAGAACAAAGGCAAAGAGTGACATGAAGCGCAAGTTCTGGACCATTGAGATGAATGGATGGATTAGCCAGAAAATTCATGATGACACCTTGGAGCTGCAGAAGTGGTTCTGTTTATGTGATTACAGTTTCAATGCTTAGGAGACCCAAAGCTCTAAACAGCAATTTTCCTCTTTGCCCCTACAGGAAACCCGGCAATATTTCAACAAGCTCATCCATCAGTGTCAATCAATGCAATTCACCTGACATCTCATTATAAGTTTTAAGCAACTGGATGTCATCTAGAAGAGGACAAATAGTTCATTACACAAACCATTATGGACCAAATAGAACCCTTATGCAAAATGCATCAAACAAAACCCATTAGATTGCCAGCAAGGGCTAGATAAAAGTCAAATAAAATAAACTATTGTAAAATATGCTTCTTATAGAGCACAATGATCCAATTCCCTCACACTTATGATTTACAGACTTACATTATAAGAAGCAGTGTTGAACTTGCTAAACAAAAAAAATATGGTTTTATGCATATAGACTTGAAATAGAGAATTCGATTAGGAGTGAAGTTTTAACTACATGGACTTCTCTGATCTAGGAGCAGAAAAAAAGGAGAATGTTTGGGTTCACTAGCTGGGCTTCAATATTTTCAGCAATTTCCAGCCACCCTCTAAATTAATGTTTTCAGCAGTGTCGTATACCATCACGTTGATTCCAGAATATGGCAAAACATCAAAATCCTGGCCAGTGTTACTCCTTTCACTGCTAGCTTGAAAGGATATGCAATTAATTATATTGCAGATTTATGGGATTCTAACTAGAACCACACCGACTGGCTTGCTAGTGAGTACAGGAAGAAGGTAACCCACTTGGGGCTTCAAGAACCTGGAGGACTACAAGCACAATGGTTTGCAAGAATAAATTACTTTCTTAATAGTTTATGCTCAAGTCTACTAAAATTCATACTTATTTTTCTTTTCAGTATCATTATCTCTATGGACAAGTTATACTGTAGTTATTTAAAAAAAAGGGGGGGATTACTGAAAAAGCAAGTCTTAAAGAAAGATCTTAAAAAAGAAACAACTCTTCTTAAATATGCTTTGAACCTCAAAAAAATTATTGCATTGGCAGGTGGTGGGAAAGTTGACCTTATAATTCCTTTCTACCCTGGAATGATTTAAAGATTCTCTATAAACCTTTTTTCCCCGCTCACAGCAGCAGTTATACTGATGCAAACAATCCCATTTCAGGATGATGGCAGGGACAGACTCAGGGAGCAGCACACTTTCTCAGTCATCTGTCTGAATCTCTCCTTGATCAACCATGAGACACTTTCATGACTTGCTCTGCACCATTCTAAAAAGATTTTTTTTAATAACAGTGCTAGCTATCTGGTATTGATCATTCTGGTATACAGCCTCCTTCAGTGCTAAGCCCACAGCATTTAGGGGCAATTTATTCCACACGTAATTAGAAATCCCACTGAAGGAGTCATTACATAAATAAAGAGTAGATATGGAGCTCAAGATAAAATATTCTCAAGATTTCAGTGTAAGAATATTAATTTTCAAATATTTAAGAAAGAAAACAAAAAGGAAATGAAAGAGAAAAGGGAAGAAGAAAAGACTAGATTTGTAATTTAACCCTCTTGTTTCATTTTCAGATACCATGATAAACATAATATTACAATATTCTAAATATTGCTATAGAAAATGATAACATAAGTTGTTAATCACTTTTTTCTTGCATTTCAGTTGACTAAAAGGGAATTTTTTAAGTATAAAAATGGTTTACATAAGTATCCCAGTATTATGCTGTTTTGTTTTTATATTTTTAATGTTTATTTCTTTTTGAGAGAGACAGAGAGAGAGCGCACAAGCAGGGGAGGGGCAGAGATAGAAAGAGACACAGAATCCGAAGCAGGCTCCAGGCTCCGAGCTGTCAGCACGGAGCCCAATGCTCGAACTTACGAGCCATGAGATCATGACCTGAGCCCAAGTTGGACATTTTTTTCTTAATTTTTTAAAATGTTTAATTTATTTATTTTGAGAGAGAGAAGAGTGCACACAAGCTGGGAAGGGGCACAGAAAGAAGGAGAGAGAGTATCTCAAGCAGGCTCTGTGCTGTCGGTGTAGAGCCTGACAGGGGGCTCGAACTCATGAACCATGAGATCATGACCTGAGCCCAAATCGAGAGTCAGACACTTAACTGAGTGAGCCACGCAGGCACCCTGAAAGTATTTTTCATTTTAAACACATAAATTATACTGTGAACAAAGAAATATACCATAACAAAGGAAAAAAATTAAGAATACTCTAAATGTCCCATATATAAATAGTGTGAAAGCATTTAGCCAGGGAGTAGATTTTAAGGGGCTTAAAAGTGGGTTTAGTAGATTTTTAAACTAGTAGCAGATGAACAAAAAGATAAGTTATAATCACTGCATCTAGATAGTTATAAAGACTATATAATCCTTTATTAATAATACTTTATTACTATATAAAGTAATATAATCCAGCATAAGGTTGCGGTGTGCATGGTGAGTTCAACAATTACAACCCCTGTTCCAGATAAAAGGCACCACAAAGAGGCATGTCCCTTTTTTACTTGGCCATTTGTTATGTGAGGACTTCCATATTTAGTTTTCCTGTCTTGAATCGATATCTGAAACCTGGATGTCTTTTCTTCTTCAACATAACTCAAGTGAATCATCACAAAGCTCAGACAGTGGAAAGAGTGAATCCTTATAACCAACACAAAAGTGACAAAAGAGAAAAGGCATGAAATTAAACTGATGGCCTTTTTTCCCATAAAATTAACCTAAACTTTTTTTTCAGAAAATAAAGCACATCTTAACAAAATAATAGGTTTTGCTTCATAAAAAAGAGTTTATGTGAGAGGCAAAGTTCTCATCAATGGTACCAAATGGAGTCCTGATACAGAACCATGTGTTTGATACATAACAGATTTGATATATGGCAATGGTAGCTATGGAGATCACTAATTGGTCTGGGACACCTGGTTACCCATGTGGAAAACAAAAATGAAGACAGATCCCTACCTCATACACACACACACACACACACACACACACACACACACACACGCACACACACAGATCCCAGGTGGATTTAAAGGATTTAAAATGTGATAGGTAACTTCAATTTTGGAATAAAACACAAAAATACATCTTTGTGATCTTTCCATGGAAAGAATTTCAAACAAGACATAGAAGAGTATTAATTGTTAAATAAAAAAATAATAGATTTGAATCCATTAAAATTAAAAACTTCTATGTACTGAAAGACAGTATAAATAAAGTGAAAAGACAACCACAATTTGGGAAAAGACGCTGGTAACATAAAATTGATATGGGATTAGTATCAGATTATTCCAACAACTTCTAGAAGGCAATAAGGGAGAGAAGCAACCCAAAAGAAAAAAAAAAAAGAAAAAACAGAAAAAAGAGGCATTTCCCATGAAAAGGAGCCGTATGATGAATAAGCACATCCAAAGATGCTCAACTCATGCCTACCAGGGAAGTGCAAACCCAGACCACGTCAATAACCTCCATATGACAAAAATGAAGAAATCTTAACATACAAGTGTTGGGAAAAATGTGGAGCACCAGGAACTCTCAGACACTGATGATGAGTGTATAAATTTGTTCCAGATATTTTTGAAAGTAACTTAGAATTATAAATTTTATGTACCCATTTTATGACTCAGCAATTCCACTTCCAGGTTTACCCTGAAAAGAGTTACAAGCGCAGCAGTAAACATGTATGAGCAGCATGTTCAGAGAAGTATCGACTATCATAGCAAAAACTTAGGGGCGCCTGGGTGGCTCAGTTGGTTGGACGTCCGACTTTGGCTCAGGTCATGATCTCGCAGTCTCTGAGTCCCAGCCCCATGTTGGGCTCTGCGCTGACAGCTCAGAGCCTGAAGCCCGCTTCAGATTCTGTCTTGTTCTCTCTCTGCCCCTCCCCCACTCTCACTCTGTGTGTCTCTCAAAAACAAAATTAAAAAAAAAAAACATAAAAAACCAGCAAAAACCTAAAACAATGTCAATACCTATGAAGTAAAGAGATAAGCAAATGTGATTTATTCAAATAATGAAATAGTGAAGTATAATAAAAAATGAATAAATTCCAGCTATACATTATAACCTACCGATGAATTTTAAAATATAATAATCAGTGTAAAAAAAAGTTGTAGAAGATTGCATACATTATCATGCTATGTTTACAAAACTCCAAAAAACAAACCTAAAGATTGTTTTGGAGTATATACAGATATGGTCTCTTTTTATAAAAATAAACAAACAAAAATGTGAAATGCATACTTGGTGGTGGGAGTGGTTATCATAGAATTGGATCAGTGTAAAACATAGAGTATTACATGCACTGATACTGTCCTTAGGCAAGATGGTGGGTTCAGAAGTATTTATTTTATTATAAATTACATGTTGTATATTTTCCTGTATGAATAAAACCTTACACTGAAAAATTACAAACACAATTGCAATAGCTAACGTTAGCTCTTATACATATAAAAGAAAGAAAAATGTCTGCATACCTGTTCTGTTTGGCTTGTATATTGTCTTTACTATTTTTTATATCACTCAAACTTCAAAATTAACTATATTATATAAAAAAAATCTGACACTCTTCTTCTCTTAATCATAGGAAGAACTGGCGACCCGAGGCCCATCTTCTTGCATGGTGCAAAAATCAGTGGAACTAAATAAAAACTGTCCCCTCTCTAGTCCCATGGCCTCTATCCAGCTTGATTTGTTGTCCCCCTATCCCCCGTCCCCCTAAGTATCTGAGTGTGCAATCCCTTACAACACCCTGGAATAAACAATGGCTGTCTCAGAATGGTGGAATTAAATACGATTTTATTTCTTCTTCTCTTATCTGTGCTTCTTACTCTTCTGCAGTAAATATTACTTACGAAAAAGAAACATGAGCTTTATTTTGATGGGTATTGCAAGAGAAAAATGAATAAATTTCACACAGATGGGAAGAGAATGAAAAACAAGGTTTCTAGAAAGGTAGTGAATGCTACCTACATGTTAAGAATTCCATGTTAATAAAATTAGCCAAATTTATGACATTTTAATAAACATGCTTAATTTAAACATTTCCTATAGTTTTTTTTTTTTCTTTTTTAAAAAAGTTTATTTATTTTTGAGAGAGAGAGAGGCAGAGAGACAGGGAGAGAGAGAATTCCAAGTAGGCTCTGCACTGTCACCATGGAGTATGGTGCATGGGTGGAACTCATGAACCATGAGATCATGACCTGAGCTGAAGTCAAGAGTCAGATGCTTAACCGACTGAGCCACCCAGGTACCCCCATCAATTTTTTTCTTTTTAAGCTAAATGAAGTAAACAAGACATAGAAAACATGATTAACTAAAAGCATCACTTTTACATAAAAAAGGAGAGTCAATTCATTGGAATTTCAAACTGAGAATGGAATATGAGCTAGCACAATAGCTATGAGCTTTTCTTTTAGAAACCGAGTTTATAACTTTGTAACTGCAAAAATGGAAAGCTGCCTTGTAGCAAGGACCTCATAGCCCTGCCAAAAAATGTCATCATCTGTCAGCATCCTATGTTCTTAAATTTTCTTGAAGAATAAAAAGGAAAAGGTGGTTATGGAATTTATGCATCCCACCCTTTGGCTCTCAGCCCTGCTCCTTTGGAGTATATTCATGTAAAAGTTCACTGGCCAAGGAGATTCTTGGCCAAGTGTGACTGAAAGGCCAGAGCCCATGGAAGAGTAAGTAAGAGTCTTCATTGGCATTGTAGCAAGTTATTTTGGGGCAGAGATCTTCCACTGGAGCAAATTCTAGGTCTTACATCCAAGCCAGTTGTCATGATCTAGAAACTTTTATTCCCAAGGTCCTAGGCCATTATTTTCTCCTTAGCACTTAGAGGATACTGACAGCTAGTAACTTACCCTGCATTCTGTTATGGAACCTGAACTTCCCTGAGTCACTTGGTAAAAAATATGTTGGTGTCTAAGAAGGCTTGCTTAAAACTATTCTGCAAAGCACCATCATCCATGATCCATTTTCCTTCAGTTTATCGCCATCACAGGACAGGAAGTGAAGGAAATTACAGTACTGGGGAATGAACATGGGAATACCACTCTATCATTTTATTTTTAAATTTTAATTCTTAATTCTTGACTGCTTTGGGTGCTCACAAAAAATAAGAAGAGAAGAGGGAGTAATTGACAGAAAAAAACCCTTAAAGGCAACATGGGTGCCTGGTTGGCTTAGTCAGTAGAACATGCAACTGTTGATCTCGGGGTTGTGAGTTTGAGCCCCATGTTGGGCACAGAGATAACTTTAAAAAATAAAAATAATATTAATAAAATATTTAAAAGCATCACAAAAGGGGAAAAGAAGTAATATGAGATATGCATTTGTCATTATGTTCCATTCATTCAATTTCTCTTGAACTCTATTTGGAAATTACTACAATTATTCCTACCTTGAAGATCAGGAAACAGAGTTTTCCATTCTAGGAATAGGTTTACTATAATTTACCTAATGACACAACTAATGAGTAGTAGATCTGGTGTTTGAATTCCACAGTATGTGTTTTTCCCATTAGACCACACTTTCTAGAACATGAAATTGTGCAAATTCAGGCTTTATTTGCCTCTGCATGAAATATGGACTTCAGAGTCAGGCATTTAAAGAATAAACTCACTGCTTTATTCCTCTGATTGCATTTCCTATTCTTAGGCTAAGTATTACTGGAGAAATATCAAATAATACTGCAAGAAGAATTTACCATAAATTCATATTAGAGTTATTTATTCATACTCAATAATTTTCATACAATTCCAGGAGATCTTCTATACCAGAGATGGCAAATGTGTGGAGTGAACACCACTACCTCTCCCTGATTACCAGGGTCAGGGACTGTTCATCAGGTGTACCTCTTACCTCTGTATATTATTTTGGCCTCAGAATCCCACTCAGCACATTATTCTATGCAGGCACTACCAATTTAATCATAGTTAGCATTGAATTTAAAATTTATATACCACCCTAGTCCTAGTTCATTCACCACAGTGGTTCCAAACCTATCAGAACACCAGTTACTAATCCTATCCCTGCCTTATTTGCTCCCAGCAAGTTGCCTTGCAGCTTAGAAGACATCTCAGTAGAACACATTTATCTTTCTTCTTGATCTCAAATTCTTTCCATCTTTGCATTTGTCTAAGAAGAGGTGTTTTTCTTAAATGAAGCAGCCATCTATGCTTTTCCTCTCTAACCAATCTTTTAATCATCCATGCCTTCATTATTCTTAAGTCTGTCACCCACTATGTGGTACCTACCTCCATGTGTCAATACATGCCCCACTGTTTCTTGCTCATAAAAATAAACAATTTCCCCCTCAACTCTGCTGCATTTCAAGTGAACTCCCCAGGGATCTGGTTATGCTAAAGATTTAGATTCCTTGAACCTGGGGTGGGGCGGGGGTAGGGAGAGCTGAGATTCAGAATCTCTAGCAAGCTTCCAGGTGAAGAGAATGCTGCTGTGACCCACACTCTGAGTGGTAAGGCTGTATCTCTCTCATTTTTCAGTCACTCTCTCTTCTTTTTCTAAGACACACTCCAGACTGGTTCTCTCCATTTTTGCCCATAATTGCCCTTTTTCTTCCTCCTTACTGACTTATTTTCTTCTTCCTTGTGCCTAAACTTTCTTTTTCCTTTCCTTTTCTTTTCTTCCTTCCTTCCTTCCTTCCTTCCTTCCTTCCTTCCTTCCTTCCTTCCTTCCTTCCTTCCTTCCTTCCTTCCTTCCTTCCTTCCTTCCTTCCTCCCTCCCTCCCTCCCTCCCTCTCTCTCTTTCTCTCTTCCTTCCTTTCTTTCTTTCTTTTTCTTTCTTTCTTTCTTTCAGAGAGAGAGAGTGAGAGAGCGTGTGCATGACCAGGGGAGAGGCAGAGGGAAAGAGAGAGAAACCCAATCAGGCTTCACATCCAGAGCTGAGCCTGACATGGGGCTTCATCTCACGACTATGAGTTCATGACCTGAGCCAAATTCAATAACCGAGTGAGTCACCCAGGTGCCCCATATTTCTAATGTTAATAAAAATAATACTATTATTTTGAGCATGTCTTATGTGCCAGTCACTACACTACAAACCTTATATTGATTACCTTAATTAATCCTCAGAAGAATCCATGAGAAGTTTTTCATTTTAAAGATGGTAAATTGAGGTACCATCACCAAAATGACACAGGCAGCTTAGAGCAAGGATTTAGCCCCAGGCAATTTAGCTCAGAAGCCTGGTAACTTTACCTCAGCTATCCAGCCTTTTGCCAGTGTTGTTCAAGAAACCATGGGCAAGCCAGCAATTCCAAGTTTGTACCTTGAAAGTAAGTGGCTGAAAGGTGTGATAAAGAAGGAGAAAAGGCTGCTGAAAGAAAGGCTGTGAACCATTGCAGGAAATCTGATAGAGCAACATTTGAAGGTGAATGGATTGCTACTACAAAGTAATCAGATCGGCCCATCCATTCAGAATTAAAGTTCTGAACCTGAAGAATCTTTAGGAAAAGTTGGACTCGAAAAAAATATTCATGGTAAGGCATTTCACTAGAAAAATCACACTCTGGGGCAGTTGATAACCTCACAATTCAAGTCACTGGATCTAGTGGCAAATGTGATGTCCTTTGTAGAAAATGCAGACACAGGACTCTCAGAATTGAGATCGACCACACAAAATGAGGAGACACCTGGTAACGTTGCCTTATGTCTATATTTATGCCTTCCTCAATGCTCAGGCTATTGGCCTTTTCTAATTAATCCTTCTAACACTGCACTTCTGAGAGACTAATTAGAGGCAGAAAACATCTCCATTTTAAAAATAGGAAGCAGATGCAGTGACTTAGTGGTACTTAGTGAATCAGTAACAGAACTTCAAATCAAGCCTAACTCAGATTCCACTGATTTATCTACATGTCACAGTACCAAATATAAGCTTTAAAAGACAAAAACAAAAATTTAAAAAAAAAACTGAATTAACAAATTCTTATTTGTTAATCTAGGCCAAATTCTGCAAAACAGGCAAAACTGTGCCACTTCTTTCTCTAGGATTATTATGTTTCTTTTAAAACACAAAATTACTAGACAGAAGTCTTGTCCACTAATCCTCACAATTAACTTGAAAAGCATCTGAGATCAGATACCAGGAAGTTACAAAATATATATACCTCATTTGACATTAAGAAAAAGTAAAGAAGGAAATTATATGAAAATCCACTGTAGCTAAAATAAGTCACAGATTAACGGCTTTATGGAATACCACCTTATTAAATTCTACCTTTCCTTAAAAAATATAAATAGAATTAGTATAATTAATGGTTGTAATTACTTTCATAATGTACTTTTCTTGACATAAACATTCTTTAATCAATCCAAAATGCAAAAATGTTCATTAGTGAGTTTACTATTTTAATAACCTTTATCAACGCAAGTCTAAAACTCACACTTTCCAGTACTTGAATCAAACTGGAATAAATATTTTTCCTCATAAATTCTACACTTCTGGTAATTGTTCAGGCATAGATTTTTTACTAGAAGATACAAACCAAACATAACAGCACATATTTTATGACCTTTAAAAACATATCCGAATTTTCACTATTCAGGATTGCTCTACCTTCAAATATGAAACTCAGAAGTAATTCTTCCTAAGACATAAATGCAGTATGAGAACAGTTACATGAAATTGAAAATCAACAGCATGATAAACTGATGTATTAGGTGAATAAGAGAAAAAAAAAATTCACCATATCTAGGTCACTTTTTGTTCATTTCTTAAAGAGAAATCACTGCTTTTACACTTAACACTTGTACTCAATAATTCCATGCTATTTATTTGTGTACACCATTGTGTATGTATATTCCTTTTTCATGCCTTTATAAATCATGAAATCACAAATCTCCAAATTCCTCAGTGTTCAGAAATTATCATGATTTTGATGACTGGAACACATTGTGTTTCTAGTTACTAAGATTCATATTTTTATTAAAAACCAAGTTTCTTCTAATATATAATATGAACACATATCATTTCCCTCCAACACAGACATAGAGGGGAACCACGGATGCAGCACACAGACATCACCGATTTCTATCCTGTGATAACAGAATCCTTTAATTTCTTCAATTCTGTAGTGAAATTTAGAAATGAGGACCAGAACATCATAAATGCTCAAAGTCCACATGGTCAAGTATGAAAGGTTAGATCATTTTCAGCCTAACAGTTCATTTCTATTCTCCCAGAAACAAGTCCTACTCAGTGAGGAGAGCTCGGACTCCTAAGAGAACTGGGTGGGGAATCACCACTGCTCCATTTGCCCCTCCCAAAGCACCTAACTCCTCCGGAGCAGCAAAAGCTAGCTCAAGACAGTAGCCCATGCTGAATCAGCACTTGTCGTTGAACCAGAAATTCCAGAAGGGTGGGAGGCTGGCAAGGAGAGACGGGAAGAAATAAGGAGGCCTTGGAGGAAAAGAACATTTCATATACTGACAATAGGTCTTCTGAGTGTATCAGTAATAAATTGGCTTCCTTCCAAAAAGTTTTTCTCTTTTACTCTCTGCTATAAAGGAAACAGTACATTAAAGTGTTTTGTGGACTATGGACAATTTGGAAAATCACATATTTTCAACGGTATTCCTCTATGAATTAAAGTTAAGGTCTATCCTTAAACAGAAGCAGTATTAGCCACATATTCAACAGAAATCTAACCCTCAGTTAAATTTTATGCCCATTGAAGCAGTTAAAGTGTTTCCAAAATAAGAGAAATGAAAGTTTCTTTTGGCTTCCCTGGTGTAATATACCTGAATGTAATTATTTACCAAATATACAGAATGAGAATGTTTACACTAAACTGTAATTGAAAAATTTAAGTTCTTCCTAGGGGGAAAAAATGCTACCCAAACAAGAAATCAACATGCAATAGACAAGCTGTTTTGAAGGGATAGACAGCACTGGTTTGGATAACTTCAGGAAAGAGGTATGGGTAGGATAAATGAGGTCAGTCAGCATCTAGTTTCACTTACCCGTGTGTTGTTTGAGATTTTCAATGAGCACCTATAATTTTAGTACGTTAATATTTTAAGAGAAAAAAAAAAAAAAAACAGTTTCTCTCCTTGTGGTGCCTGACCAGAAAAAAAAATCTCTCCAGCTTTTGGAAACTTTAGTATATTCTATAAAATGCAGTATGGTTATTAGTTATGAGGTTAAGAGACAATCAGGTAGAAAAAAAAATTGCTAAACTAAAACACTTTCTTATAATTCTCAGAAGAGGAGAAACACAATTTTGCTCCTAGGAACAGGCTATTTTTGAATGACCCTAATGAACTGAAAAGTTGCTTGTAACTCTAAGTCACACAACTGATGCCAAACAAGGATACTTCTTCTGCCATGTTTCAGGTAAAGTCAGTCTATCAATCAAGAATTATATACAAAGAAATGCTCTAGACACCATAAGAGTAAATAAGTAAGTAGAAAGAACTCATCCCAGCCCTTGGAAAATATAGGCTTTTACTGGTAAAGCAAGACAAATAAACAAAAATTGTCAGCAATGTAGTGTGTAATAATTTTGCAATAAATGGGACCAAGAGCCCTGTACTATATAAAGGAAGAAATTATTTTCTGAGGTAAGGACATGGAAATCTTCAAGAAGGACATCTTGAGCAAACCTTGAGCAAGGTTTGCATTCCAAAGCAAACCTTGGAAGAAATAGAGCATTTATTAGAGTAAAGTGATGGTAAGAAGAAGGGCATTGGAGAGAGAGGCATGGATGGGGAAATGGTGATTCTGAAGTTTTCCTTTTTTTCCACAGCAAATGGGGAGCCTCTGGAAATGTTTGGCTAAAGAGATGTTTTAGGAAGTGTAGAGGAAAAGATCAAAGTCAGGATAACAATCATGAGGATAATATGTAATAGTCTAGTCATGAGGTTCATAAATATTTCTAGATCAGGGAAACAAAGTAAGGAGAAGATGCTAAAACTATTAGCCATGAAGACAGTGACTGAATGGCCAACAAAATATGAAAGTAGAGAGAAATATCTTCAAAACTTCACTTATGCAAAATGAGAAAAATGATGACACAAAATGAAACCCACTTGGTGAGAGATGTGATGAATCTATTCAGAAATGTTTAAAAGTAATTGAAAATGTAGGAATATATTCAGAGAAAAAGATCAGGACTGAAGATTAGAGTAGTCCCCATCTAAACTGGAATTGTAAGTGACTCCAAGAAAGTAGAAGAATTTTCTTTAAACAATCTAGATAAGAGAAGAGCCAAGGACTACAAAGTAAGAAGTTGATGAGGATCTGGAGGTCGAAGGAAAGGGACAGTAGAGTGTGGTGACAGACACTATTGGCAGGAGGAGGTAATACCAGTAGGCAGCCTGTGTTGGAGAGGAAAATGAGACAGAGAAAATGCTCTTGGGTTATTCAGGAAATCACCACTGACTTTGGTAGATCACTAGAGACAGAAAGCAGGTACTGAGGTTATAGGTAGAAGGAGGGTCACTGTACTACAGTCTCCTATGTGATTCTGAAAAATTCCTTCTTAAGTTTTAGAAAATGTGAATTAGAGCTGAGGAAATGATAGTCAAAGAATGAAGAGAAGCTAGCTTAGGGACAAGAGCAAAGATCTCTCCTCCCCTCTCCTGAACCCCACCACCAATTTAAAGACGTAGTTCAGCACAGTCACTGAAGTGCAGGCTTTGGTGCCAGACCGTATGGGTTCAAATATTAGCCCTGCCATTTATTACTAGTGTCTTGGGGCAAATCACTTGATCCTGAGTACTGACTGTGAGACAGGCACTTTATTTCTTGACTACTGACGATGTGACAGGTTCTTTGCCGACATTATTTCATTTAATCCTCACATTCTTGTAACATGGTCTCATAGGTCAGTTTTCTGCTTCAGGATGATCAGTGAGAGCACATGTGCCTAAAGTTGCCGCTAAAGTCAGGACCCAAACCTAGCTCTATTGATTCGAGAGCCTGTGTTCTTAACTACTAAATGATAGAGAGAGGGATTAACTGAAGGTGGGATGTACTACATGGTACCCTATGTTGGATTTCTGAGCATAAGCACCAAAACCAAGACATGAGTGCCTAGATCTTTGCATCTAATAGCTCTTATTTAATGTACAATGAATCTACAACTGTCTCATAATTGAAATCAAATTCTAGCAAGAGTCAATTAGGTAACACACAAGTTGAGGGGGCTGGAGAGTTCACCCCAACAGGGGGGTAGTGTTCGAGAATTAGTCACCATTCAGTATTAGTCAATGGTTGCCACGGTGAAAAGTAGGTCCATGTTAATGTATCTTCATTTTTTTTTTTAAAAAGCATGGAAGTGAGGATATAGACAACTAATTCAAAGTGCTCTAAAATTACTATGTAAGGCAAACAAAATATTAAAGTCCTTTGGACTGGGCCACAACCTCAGCATGACCAGACAAAGTTTCACTTCTACTCTAGTGGTCCACTAAGAGAGCAATGCTATTCACATCTCTTGCAGTTTCTGGCAAAGGAAAAAGGTGCCCAGAAAATGGTATGTCTAGGGATGGTGCATAAACAGTAAATCCTATGTTCCCTAAGAAATATCTTGTAGCACCAGATAACACATTTTGCATTATATTCAGCTTAACAAATAGCCTTGAGGGACTAACAGGTCTTTTTGAGAGTATTACCAACACTGGTACAGTTCTCCATGTGTGCCACATAGTGTTCTAAGTGCTTTCTATACAACAAGTCTTTCAGTCATCCAGGGAACGATAGAAGATAGGTGAATTTATTGTTCCCATTCTACAGAGGAGACAGTTGAGACACCGATTAAATAACTTGTTCAAGGTCACAAAGCTAGCAAGTTCAGTGGTAGGATTTGAATGGAAGAAGGCTACCTCCAGAGTCTGAGCCCTTCGCCCCTTGGGCACCACCTTCCTAAATCTAAATGAGGGTAGTAAGGGGTTGATGATGCTATGTAGTTAAGCTGTCCTCTGGTCTCTCAGACATGCTGCAATGGAGATACATGATACTTTTATTTTTAGCATTAATGTCACATGAACCACCTCAGCAGGAAGGAATCTTGTGTGGTAGGTATAAAATGTCTCAAATGTTTTCCATATCACTTCTTCTCACATCAAGACCACCAATATATACTTATACAACTGCTAAGCAGTATGCACAAATGTATCCATTCATATTATTTTAATGTGCTACTGAAATACTTCAGGCATTCACGAATGTATGCTCTACCGACCGAGCCAGTGAAGTGCCCCCTGCCATTCATGAAAGTAAGTATATATGTATTTGTAGACACACATTTATAAAGTCTTCCTGGATGTGAATGAATAATATTATTCAGATGTGTTCTTTCTCATGTTTTCAACCTCAGGAGTCCATTATTGTATTTGATCAAAAGAGAAGTTCCTTAAAAAATAATATTAAAGAATACACATACCTATCAAGTTCTTAGTGTTCTCATCTACTCTCATATTTCTTTTTTTTTTTAAAGTTCCAATCCTCAAAAAAAGAAACACTCATTTGAAGATGTTTGGATTGCCTTGGCTTTTTACAATCAATGTCAGTTTGTATAAAACTAGAAATATGAGTTATTATTTCCAAAAGTACTTTTAAATATCCCATGAATCATTAACTGCTCTCTCAATGTAGCCACATTTAACAAGCTGAAAACTATACCTTTAAAGAAAAAAACAAGCTTTTTCCTCTACTCCCAACACACAGGTAAAAGTCAATTGCAAAACCATCTTAGTCTAGATTACTGCAACTGTCTCCTCAGTTGTCTCCTGTACTCACTTGAGCCCCTGTCCATCTCCTCAGTTGTCTTCTATATTCACTTGAGCTTCTGTCCAATACAGAGGACAGAATTATACTTGCAAAATCCAAACGAGATGGTGATGTCACTGGTTTTCTTTTGTCCTCTAAAGTCATCACTGAACCTAGAAACAAATCCAAGCTCCTCACAAAAACCTTTTTTACCTGCCCTACCACCCCTCGAGCCACATATTAACCCACTTCTTCACTTACAGTGAGATACTTAGACACACATTCAGTTCTGAGAACAAGCCGAGCTCTTTCCTGACTCAGCGTCTTCTCATACTCTGTTCCCCTGTCTAGAAAGCTATTCTTCCAATCCTCTGTGTGGCTGGGGCTCTGCAAAGTCACCTCCATAGAAATATTCTTCCTGACTTCCTGGCTTTAATTTCATCCCTAGAGTTATTCTCACTATCCTCTTCCCTCCAGGGACTGATTTTAGTCCATAATGATGCCTTTCCTTTTTGTTTATATGTTTTGTCTGTCTCTTCCACTGGCTAGAACTACACAAAGGCAGAAACTATGCTTGCATTTTCACTATGGTATAGGTGGAACCTAGCAGAATGCCTAGAACACAATTAGCATGCAATCAAAGTTCAGTGATAGAAATGAAGAAAGAAGGAGGGAGAGAAGAGAATGACAGAAAAAACGAGGGATGGGAGAAGAAAAATTAACTGCTGGGTTCATGCAAATGGAATTTTTTTTTATCACTGGACTGTGAGTCTACTCAGACGATGTGAATGTCTGTTTAAACAATTCTCAAGTGTTTTCTTACTCTGCCTGTCTACTCTTTTCACATACAAACTAGGTTAGATATGTAGGAAGGATTTCAAAGTAAAGATAAGATGCAGTGAGGGGGGCCTAAAGTTGTTTCAGATCCTTACACCAAAATCAAAGCTTATAAATCTTACGTGTTGATAGCCCAGAATGGTACAATTTCATAGGTATTTTTTTAACTCAACGACCATCAGGAAAATGCCTTGTGTAAGAGGAAGCTAGTCATTTCTTAAATTGACCTGAAGATATAGACCTTATTGCTAATTAACTTAATCTTTCAATCATATTTTTTTATTTCTACTGTACACAAGACTAATAGTAGTTAAATGAAAAGAACAGGGGGAAAAAACCCAGAATGTTTACATATCACAATTCAAAAAAATTCTTATGGATTTTTAGGTCCTGCATTGCTTATCATCCATACATTGAAGAGAACACTGGCATTGCATTTGTCTCTTGTCAGCCTAATTCTTCCAGTATAACTTTATAAACTTATGAGGTTTAAAGATTTGTATCACAGTTTCCTGGATCTTCCCCCTCCTCTTATTTTTTTTTAAACTTTTTTTTTTTTTTCAACGTTTATTTATTTTTGGGACAGAGAGAGACAGAGCATGAACGGGGGAGGGGCAGAGAGAGAGGGAGACACAGAATCAGAAACAGGCTCCAGGCTCTGAGCCATCAGCCCAGAGCCTGACGGGGCTCGAACTCACGGACCGCGAGATCGTGACCCGGCTGAAGTCGGACGCTTAACCGACTGCGCCACCCAGGCGCCCCATCCCCCTCCTCTTATGTGCAAATACTGATTTTCTTCTTTGACTCTTGTCTTTGTCTTAAAACCAATCTTTCTAAAGGAAAAATGTTGTGAAAGTCTTAAGTGAAATTACTCCTACAGACCACTGTGGGTTAGATCAAAAGATGTTTCTAAGGTATAGACATCCAAAGGTGGGACAGCTGACAGGGAGGAAGGGGTGACTCATCCTGAAGAGTCACTGAAGGAAGGACTCTCAATTATCAATGTCCTTAGCACAAATCCCTGAAATCGGAAGGTTCATCTAAGGCAATGTGGCATTCTCAATTCTTGCAAGTCACTGCAGTTTGAAGATTTCTAAGAAGACACTGGTCTTTCTAATAAAAACACATGTGCTGCCCTCTAGAGTTACAAGGGGAAAAAACGAATCAACCTGGAAATTCTGAAAACGGAAGAGAAAGAGGACAGGAGGCGCATATGTCCATCTATACTGTTTTTCTGACCTAACGAACAATTAGTGTCAGGCTTTGAATATGAGAAGTAAATTAATATCAGCTGGAGGAAATTCCGAATCTGAGGTAAATAATAGTTCTCTCTGAAAAACACAATTGGGGATTTTTAAAAACTTTTAAAAATGCATTTTAAAACAACTTTATTGAGTAAAGCTACCCATTTCAGGGGTACAATTTAATGATTTTCTGAAATAAATTTAAACCTAGCTGTATAACCATCACCATAATCTTGTTTCACAATTTTGCCATCACACCCGTTAAGGTCCGCCAAAGTAAAGCTAATACCCATTCCTGCCCCAGACCCAGGAAACCACTAGTCTACTGTATATCTCTACAGATTTGCCTCTCATTTCATTTTTGAAATATGGAAGTCTGGAATTAAATATTCCCTAACACAGTAATCAAGGCAAGTCTTCCTTTTTGTAATGCTTCTCCTTCAAACTGTCCTGCTTTGATCAATGTCATTAAAGAAGGGTTGAATCCCTTACCAAACCAACTTCGGGGAGAATATCTGTAAATAGCTACTACTTTTCAATGTCTCAACACATCATATATTTAGTCTTCCACAGTTTGAAGGTGATATTAAATCTGTTTCTAGTCTATGTAAAAACTGACCATGAGTATACTTTTCACATGCAGGTCAACAGTCCATTTCAAAATAAGATTTCACACCCCAAGGTTTTATAAAGGATTAATGGTTATTATATTTCTCTTTACTAGGTATGAGCAATCCATTTTTAAGTGAGCAATCCATTTTTCAGTTGAAAAAAACCCTAAATTATTCCTTTCTTTGCTGATAAGCTTTTAAAAATCTCCATTTTAGGGGGCGCCTGGGTGGCTCAGTCAGCTAAGCTTCCGACTTCAGCTCAGGTCATGATCTCGCAGTGTGTGAGTTCGAGCCCCACACTGGGCTCTGTGCAGGCAGCTCAGAGCCTGGAGCCTGCTTTGGATTCTGTGTCTTCCTCTTTCTCTGCCCCTCTCCCATGCATGCTCTGTCTCTCTCTCTCTCAAAAATAAATAAACATTAAAAAAATTAAAAATCTCCATTTTTAATCTGTCAAAAGCACTTTTTTAATGGGCAATTAATTTTATTTTCTTTTATGTGTTATAGTTGAGGCACAATGTTACATTAGTTTCAGGTGTACAACACAGTAATTCAACAAGTTTATATGTTCTGTTATGCTCCCCCTAAGAGTAGCAGCCATCTGTCACCATATGTTATTACTTTATTCATTCCATAATTAGAAGCCTATATCTTCCACTCCCCTTCACCCATTTGCCCATCCTCTACCCACCCTCCCCTCTGGCAACCATCAGTTTGTTCTCTGTATTTATAGGTCTGATTCTGCTTTTTGTTTGTTTAGTCATTTGTTTTGTTTTTTAGACTTCACATATAAATGAAATCATATGGTATTTGTCTTTCTCCGTCTGACTCATTTCACTTAGCCTAATGTCTTCCAGGTTGAACTTATTTTAATCCTAGTGGTGTGACAGTCTTCACACAGAAACAAAGATTCCCTCAGGAGAGCCCAGGTTCTCAGGAGGTGAGACCTGAAACTCTAGCCCATCCTCTGGAGCAGAAATACCATCTGAAATTTAC
Source organism: Leopardus geoffroyi (assembly GCF_018350155.1). Classification (NCBI taxonomy): domain Eukaryota; kingdom Metazoa; phylum Chordata; class Mammalia; order Carnivora; family Felidae; genus Leopardus; species Leopardus geoffroyi. Next base: position 111,321,794 of record NC_059331.1, on the reverse strand, counting down.
CATGTTACCTAGGCAGGACAGTTCATTTTCTGTACCTCAGTTTTCTCATTCATGCAATGGAGATAAGGGTTTATCTGGGATTTAAAAGTACTGAGACATGTGCCTTGAACATAGCCCACAGTGACAGTGACTGTTTATAATCAATATTATTTGAAAGTTATTTTACCAAGGATAATTATAATCATTTAAGAGTAAAGAATGGCGGGGTGCTTGGGTGGCTCAGTCGGTTAAGTGTCTGACTTCGGCTCAGGTCATAATCTCGCGGTTTGTGAGTTTGAGCCCCACGTAGGGCTCTGTGCTGACAGCTCGTAGCCTGGAGCCTGCTTCAGATTCTATGTCTCCCTCTATCTCTCTGCCCCGCCCCTGCTCACACTCTCTCTCTCTCTGTCTCTCAGTAATAAATAAACATTAAAAAAATAAAAAATAAAAAAATAAAAGTAAAGAATGGATTTGTGATTGGCAGCAGAAAAATGTCTAACAATGGGCAGAGTGAGAATTTTAAATCATCGATTTACAATTAATTATGTCACATGCATTATGGATTTTCAAAGCCAAGTTGTGGTTTTGGTTCATCTTCAAGACTAAGGACTAAACCAAGAGGAATTCAAAGGCTGGTCTCAAAGAAGGCAACAACGCTCATCAGGGCCTAAGTACCAAGAATGTGCTGACACACTTTATGGCTTTCCGTATTCCCTATATTCATTGCCTTACGAGTTTTTCCTTTACCTTATCCAAATGGTAAACTGTCTACTTCACAAAGATAAGATTATGTGATTATAGCAAAGTAGAAAAGGAATAAATTTAGATCTGGATAAGTAAAATTAAACAAATCAAAGAAGAAAGCAAAGATGGGAATTAATAGTTTGATTTTTAGGTTTCTTTTTTTCTAAGCAATTTATGCTTTAAAGCATTAAGTTAGGAACCTTACATATCTTTGTGAATCCACTTTAATTAAAGCAACAAGGCCTGCTGACTCACCTCCACCACCATGGGCAGTCCCTACAAGCATAAATCTGCACATTAATTACGATTAATGCTCCTCTCTTCTTTCAAGCACCAAGGAGCAGAGTTTTATAAACAGCAAAGTGTGTTAATTTAAACAAAATATAACAAACCAGTTCTTTCTAGGTGGTAAAGCTTGGTCTGCATATTTTCATTATTACATAATGGTTACCTTTAGGCCATAAACTATAAGGTCATAGTAAGGTTACCATGAAGTGGCAAATGTAATAAGTGGGAAGAAAAGTAACTAGAGACCATATTTAAGATGACTTTTTCCCTAGCTGGGTAAATGAATGTTCTTTTAGTATAGCTCATTCAGTAGTGCTGTTTTAATACAGGTTTTCTATTTAAGCCACTCATCTATACTCTGTATTGTAAAATTTCTCAAAGATTTCTTTTTAATGCTTTTCCTCTCGCCCTTACAACACACAACCCAGAATTTGCTATGGCTCAAATGGTGAGACTAACCTAAAGGTTAAAGCCATCCTTGGCTTAGAATGTGCATGCACTAATATTCAAATCAAAATATGAAATAAGTTACTATTCTGATTGTGAAGAATACATTAAAATACACAAAGAGTAACAAAATAAAATGAATAAGTACAGGCTCTTTGTGTTTCTAAAAGACATATCCTTTTCACCAGGTGATGGTAAATTGATACACAGCATTAATAATTTTAAAAGTTGGGGGTGCCTGGGTGGCTTAGTTGGTTAAGTGTCCGACTTCGACTCAGAACATGATCTCATGGTTCGTGGGTTCGAGCCCCACATTGGGCTCTGAGCTGACAGCTCAGAGACTGTAGCCTGCTTCACATTCTGTGTCTCCCTCTCTCTCTGGCCCTCCCCCACTCATGCTCTGTCTCCATGTCTCTCTCAAAAAGTGAAAAAAACAGGGGCGCCTGGGTGGCGCAGTCGGTTGGGCGTCCGACTTCAGCCAGGTCATGATCTCGCGGTCCGTGAGTTCGAGCCCCGCATCAGGCTCTGGGCTGATGGCTCAGAGCCTGGAGCCTGTTTCCGATTCTGTGTCTCCCTCTCTCTCTGCCCCTCCCCCGTTCATGCTCTGTCTCTCTCTGTCCCAAGAATGAATAAACGTTGGAAAAAAAAATTAAAAAAAAAAAAGTGAAAAAAACATTAAAAAATAATAATAATTTTAAAGGTTGTTTGCCTACTACTTCACTACACAAAAGTGCAAAGTCTGCATTGGCAGAAAACAGCTTGAGATCTTTCTATCCAAATGTGTTGGTCAATGTGATAACTGTTTTTCATTTATATACTGTTGATACCCAAGATACAGCAAATAATGTCATCAATTTCCTTCAATTACCTCATAAAGGATTCATTTGCACTCAGGGAATAAAAAGGTTGCGACAGTAGCTTCAGGATCACTCAGCAGCAAGAATCAACATTAATAACTATCCTCAGAGGCACAGAGGGAGGGAAAAAAGTCATTTACTTAACATTCTTTAATTCTTTGTGGTATAACAAGGCTATGTCATGATTTAGGGTTGAAAAGCACAGTTCTTTTGCTCATGAGAAAAGTCTTTCATAATCTACACATTTTTTCTGACACTTGGAGTTATGAGATCTCAGGCAACCTTTAAATGTGGTATCCCCTTGCTGAAAGCTCTCAAACAGCCTTCAGAGGAAAAAGAAAATCCCAATATTACTTTACTCCTGAGACTTCAAATAGCTCAGGCCTTACTGTATAAAGATGTTTCTTTATACAATAGTTAGATAGTGCTGATGAAAATAACTCTTGTATGCCTATATTGTAACATAGGGTCATGTATGGCTAATTAAGCATTCTTCCTTTGGTTTGATTACATAAAGAGTTGGTTTTGTAATATAATAGCACGTGAAGGTCAGTATGGTTATGAGAGAAACCTTAGATGCTGTGACAAATCCAATAACTATCAGGGTATTTTGTTCATAAAAGTAAAGCATTTCTCAAAATATTTTGCTGATTTGTTAAGGTACTCGGAGATATTATGTTGGCTGCTGGACTGACCTTCTCCATGACACTATATAGGGTCAGCAGATTTGACAACTATACACTGTCAACTCTCTAGGCCGTCAACAGATTTTCTTAGAAGACAGGAATGTGTATTTTGGAGTGAGGCAGAGACCAAAACCAGTATATTTAAGTTGAGGCACACAGGTATCTGAACCAAGCCGGGGGAAAAAGACAAATTATCAGTCGGCTACTTCCATAACCAGCTTCACCGGTGTGCTGTGAGCAAAGCTCACACACTTTTCAGGTAAAGCCTCCTGCCTCCAGAAAAGACTTAAACTTTCATGGCTATGTCTCCTCTGAGTATGTAAAACAGACAGTGATTCACATCTTACAAGTCCAGGAATCTTTGAAATGAACTTCAGGAAACGTTGAAAGCTACCTGAAGTTCCTGCAACAAATATAGGACTGCACTGCCCTCCAGAGGTGACTCCTTGGCAAATACTGCACTTTTCATCAATGAATGTTGTAAGGACCGAGGAATTCTGCTGCAGTAATCCTCACTGCAATTTTACTACTGCCGTCTCAAATGTTTTTTTTTTTTTTTTTTTTACACATATGCCTAAAAATCAGCAGCAACCTACTGTTTTCCCTTAAGCAGAATATTACATTTTCTTGGCTCTTCCATCTCATCTCATTTCCTTTTGTCCTGTTTGAAACTAATATTTGCTACAACTTCTGTTAAATATTCAATATTAATTTTTTATGCTTAGGAGGGCCTATTTATTCATGCATATTTTTTCAGAGAAATCAGACTAGATAGCCTAGGGAAGCCTTACCAGAACTTAAGAAGCCTCAGAAATGACTTGAGGCCATCAAAGGAGTACTGAAGAAACTGAATATTTTGCGGTCTAATTACATTGTCATTACTTCACTGAAACTTGAAGGGTGCCCACAGCTACTGTGAGAAAAATATAAACTTATCTTGAAGTCTTTTCTTCTTGGGCTTTGGTTCCCCGTAGTTATGTAAACTACTTCTGTGCTGTCTCACATTCCACCTAAAATAAGGGGAAACTTTGTGGATTATCACTATCACTTTCCCTTTATTCACTATCAGCTCAAAATTTTTGAGGTTTAAGACAAAGCTAATAATTCCATGATAAAACTGCAATAATGAGTATGAATGACTCAAAACAAATAAATGGAAAGTATGAAATCTCAAACATTTAGTGGAGAAAGTTAAACTTTATCTCTTTGTATAACAAATATTTAGGTAGGGCTTTGCAGATATTAAGTTAATTAAATCATAACATATGTAAGTATTATGATTAACACTTACCTTTTACAGGTAAGACACGGGAGGTTAACGTTGTTCAAGATCACAGAACTGGGACGTGATACAGCTGAGATTCAAACTTAAGCACTTTGGCTCCTGAGTCCTGGTTCTTAACTTCTTAAATTTAACTCACCTTAAATACACAGATTTGTTTTCTCCCACATCAAAAAAAGCATTAATGAAATTTAACAAAATAAAGTTAATACTTTAAAATAAAGTTTAATATTTTAAAATAAAGTTAATACTTTTCAGGTACTTTTTTAAAAAACCCATGGCACATAGAAATCTTTAAAAATATTAAAACCCTGATAGATAGAAATTGTGCAAGAAAGAATAAAATTGTAAATCAATTTTTCGGGATGACTAACAAATATTTACTAAGTCACTAATCTCTGGGGGCTGGAATGAAGAAAATATGAAATGACATGGGAGAGTATTAAATCTTTTAAAAATAAAAGTGAAGTATATAAGTAAATCAGCTATTGACATATTAAACTCAGTATCAAAAACATTTTAGCTTGTATCGAGCAACTATTTATCATTTTTCAAATAAATAATTGTGATTATTTTCTGCAATAAAAAAGAGAAATGAAAAGAAAACACTTTATCATGAATACTAAATTCATTTAAAAAAACAGTTGATAAAAGACTTGAGATTCATAAGGGGAACCACCACAAATGGACAGTTATTGAACTCAGAGAGGGATTATAAAATGCACTTCAGGTTGGATTTAAAAACAATGTTCTTGCACCAAGCAGGCCTGCCAGCTACCCAGCGGCTGGGTTCAGAAACTTAAAAGCCCCGGAGAATGCAGCTCGGTAACAACAAAGCAAATGCAGTCAATGCCCAGTGTCGTTATGGGGATTAGATGGGGGTCACCACTTCATGGCAGCACCTGCACAGCTATGACATAAGCTTATATCCTACATAAATCATACCCCCTCTGTTTGGAAAGCAATAATAAAAAAGTTGTTGCTTGTCTTTTGACTTTTATTTCTGGGAAACTTGGAGTTTTTCCCTTATAGCAGTGGAATGTACTAACCATCCCCAGTGGGACACACTTAGAAACCCCTATCACGGAGCGTATGTATAAATATCCACCTTCTCACCTCCAAAGTCATTTGCATCTTAAACGTCACTAAGTTATTATTATTTTAAGCAGATTAGAGTGAGGAAGAAAGGGAGAATGAGAAGGAAGGAAAAATAGGAAGGGAGACACCTGAAAGAGGAAATCAAAACACTAGTACTGACTGAAGATACATAACTGACCAACTAGTGGTAAAGGGAAATCAAAATAAGATGGACTTGCCATTGACAGTTGCTAAACACCGCTTTGGACAAATGCCAATGAATCTGGTGAGTTCTGAGTTCTCCCCTCCTCCACCCCACCCCGCCATCGAATCCAAATACTAAAAACGACTGCCTCCCCAAAATATACTGCTTTTCAAAGCTAGTACTAACATTACTTGAGAGATCAATGATGTCGCTAGAACTTACTTGAGAAAAGACATGGTGACTGCCCTTAAATCACTAGGTTACACACATGGACAATAATTTGAAAAACCAACCTATAAGTCCAGTTTGCCACAGGGCAAAACTTCACAGTAAAGGATAAAATAATAGCAGGTTAAAAAAAATAGAAACCTATTGAATTCGCATTGCCACACTTACATGACAACAATAACACTAATACTAATACTGAATGATGACCAGAGCTGGGAAAGTACTGCATCATGGGGCATCTGGGTGGCTCAGTCGGTTAAGCATCCGACTCTTGATTAGGGCTTAGCTCATGATCTGTGGTTTGTGAGTTCAAGGCCCGCATTGGGCTCCATGCTGACAGTGTGGAGGCTGCATGGGATTCTCTCTCTGCGCCTCCCGTGTGCTCTTGGGCTCTCCCTCTTTCTTTCTCTCTCAAAATAAATAAATAAATAAACTTAAAAAAAAAAAGTATTGCATCAGCAGGTGGAGCACTTCCTAATACAGAGGTAATGTTTAATTTTCACCTACATTCTAATACTCTAGCTTCTAAAGGGAAGAGCAAGAGAAATGTACTGAGTATTATTAATACTGAAGACCTACTAAGTTACTTGAGTAAGGGATCTTTAAAAAAATGCGTTTGTTCTAGGTATCCTATCTAGAAAGATATATTTTATTTTCTTCATAGTGATAACCCTGTTTGCACAAAAAGTGAAATCCAACAACACATTTTTAGTCAGAAATTTTTTAATGAAAAATACAGTTAATACAGATGATATTAGGATGATAGCCAAGACATCACCTATGAAGCTTTAATGCTGTGAAAATTATAAAGTTACTAATGCAAAGAATATCAAATATGTCCCCCAATTCAATGTTTAATATTTAAATATTTATTGAGTCTCTGTTCTTGAGGACTTCCACTATACTGGGGAGAAATGAAAAATAAATTTAAAACCCATAGCAGATGTTAGCTATTGATCTCTGCTACAGAGAAAAAATCAGCCAGCAAGGTGAAGGGAAACTGTGTGTGTGTGTGTGTGTGTGTGTGTGTGCGTGTGTGTGTGTGTGTGTGCGTGTGTGTAAGCTCCCTAATATAAAGTAACCTGGTGAGGCATCTCTGGTGAGATGGAGAGAGCTGTGTGGAAATCTGGGAGAAACAGCAAATGAAAACATCCTTGAATACGTAAAGCATATCATGCAGTGTTTTATGGGCCTCAGTAAGGACTGGATTTCACTCTGCATAAAAATAAAGCCATTGTGCAACCAGTGTGAGAACTGCATTTTCTAACGTGGGGGAAAAGTAATTGTACTCAAGCTATCAATAGTATATAAGGCACAGTGGCCAGAATTGGGGCATGGAGAATGACATATTGGGATTAAAATAATTTCTATTTTTCAATATCAAAGCTGAAAGACCCTATGTTAATTACCGCATTTCTCAACCCCCACACGAATGGTCATAATATGTACACTACAGCAAGATTAAGCAACGCATAATACAAACAGCACCTAAGATTGTTCCAGGATTATAGTAACTGCTTAATAATTAATAGCTGACATTTAAATAGTGTTGTAAGCAACTGGAAAATGTGTTTGACATGAACTTAGGCAGGAAATACACAAATTTTGAAAGGTCTAAAGAGAAGATGGATGTTATTAGGACAGTCTTTGAATCTTCAAAGATTCTAAGGGGCTCTCGACATCTAAATAAATCTCCAAAAGATGCAAGTTCATAAGGAGAGTTTGGTACACAATACAAATATCTAATTGGATAATTACATTATTATCCCTTCAGAGTAACTGATGAATAAAAATAGTGGTATTTACAGTGAAAATTATACATTTCTTAGGACATGTCTAATTGAAGCATCCCAATCACCTATGAGTAAGAATTAAACTTACTTTTAAAATGAGAAATTGAGGTTTGGGGAAAGTAAATAAAATGTCCATATCACACATCTAACAAATAAGCTCACAGCCTGTCCATAGTAAGTGCTCAGTTAATGTTTCTTAGATGAATATATGAAGCTTTACTCCAAATTTCATGTCTAAATTATTGATAATGGCTCTATAATTTATTAAACCAGGTAAATGCTTCCCAAATTCTTCTGATGATTAAGAATCATCTAATGCTTGTGTTTTCTCCTTTTTCCATTGCCAGACCCAGAAACTTTTATGAAAAAGCCTAGAAATCAATATTTTTAACAAGACTCTTATGAGTAGAGAATTCCGAAAAATACCTCACTGGATATTAACTGCATAATGACTCTTTTCTAATCTAGAACTGCCACCTACCTCTCTTTTGAAAAGAATATGGGATGCCTAGGTAGCTCAGTTGGTTAAGCGTCTGACTCTTGGTTTTGGCTCAGGTCATTATCTCATGGTTTCATGAGTTTGAGCCTCAGGTCAAGCCCCACATAAGGCTCTATGCTGACAATGTGGAGCCTGCTTGGGATTTTCTGTTTCACTCTCTCTTTGCCCCTCCCCTACTAGCGCTGTCTCTGTCTCTCTCAAAATAAACTTAGAAACAAACAAACAAACAAATAAATAAAAAGAAGAATATATAACCCTTTCAATCCTCCACCATTTCAAAGCCCAATAAATAATCTTTCTTCTTTGCAAAGACAGAGGACCCTGAATTACAGATTTTAAAAATGTTGCAAGATATCAACTTTGTCTAAGATCACTTTGTTGATTTTAGTTAAATGGGAATAAACACAATATGCATGGGAGTTTTAGTTTGGTTTTCCCATGACAGGCTACATATCCAAGCAAATGTCTAAGGAAGGGTTTTCTAGTATTGAAAGTTTTTACATAGACTTAATTATAAAAAGCATTCCTCGCCTAGCCTTCTGCAGGGGGTGGTGATCAAGGTCTCATAGTATCTGGAAACTTCTTTGGTAACATAGTTAAAAGTATTGTTGAAATGAAATGCCCATTTCCTTCACTTTCCGGTAAGAGTGGGAAAATAGTCTTCATTTAGAAAGTCTTCACTATGCCCTAAAAAATACAGATTGCTGTATATTCTGCCACCTGCTGAGTGGTATCCAGTGCTGGTAACCAGGATGAGGTCAGACACATTAAAATGGTGAATAACTGTAGTTTTTCACAAAGCTTTGGGGTCTAAAAAGAAATTCTATAAAATATTTATCTGATGTGGTACACAGAACAAACAAGAGCAATTTCTTAAGCTCCCAATACCATGCTGTAAGGAAAATGACTAACAGCTATTCTATTTTCCTTGGACCAAGAGAAACGATCTGAACTGTCATCCTCTGGCTCCCGTGCAAATAATGGGAAGCTTCCACCTTCTCTGGCTTTGAGAATTCAGTGACTACTAATGATGAGAGTCACTAATCAAGCATGCATACCAGGGTCTATCGTAAATATACAAGATAAGAGTCTTCCAGTCCCACTGACCATTAGCTATTGCAAAGCAGCAACATCCTACGGTTTCAAGATGAAGAAGATTCCAAAAAATATGTTGACTCAACAACACTATTTCCTGGTCAAATGATTTTTTCTTTTAATGACGATAAAATAACAGTGTGAAAATTGCAACTCTTGGACCTAAAATAAACACGTTCTCAGGAAATATTCATATTCCTCTTTCAGTCCAACCTAAATAAAAGGAAAAATATAAAGTAATGCAATGGAGGTTGTGCCTCCAACAAAAGCAAAACTACAGAGGCTAAAAAAGCATGTGACAAAATTTGAGGTTTAAATTATCCAAAATCCCTCATAAAGAAATAGTCTTAAAGATTTAATGACAATGAGAGCACTTCTTTCAAAGCACTGTCAAAGTAAATTACTTTGAAAACATCTGCTTCCATCTATTTGTAATAACACTAAGCTATCAATTTCAAAGGATTTATAAATTTTTATTTTTTTAAAATTTTGCAATGTGTTTGTTTTTGAGAGAGAGAGAGAGAGACAGAGCATGAGTTGGGGGAGGGACAGAGAGACAGGGAGAGACATAATCCAAAGCAGGCTCCAGGCTCGGTGCTGACTGCACACAGCCCGATGCAGAGCTCGAACTCACGAACTGTGAGATCATGACCTGAGCTGAAGTCGGACGCTTAACTCACTGAGCCACCCAGGCACCCCTATAAATTCTTTTAAAACGAAAATAATTGTTTTCTTCTTTTGTGGCACAATTACTGCAATCTTACAAGGAAGAAAGAAACTTTCTTCATTCTGAACAAGAATATAACTTTTCGTTAGCAAATGATTTTTAATTAAACTAATTTAATTAGATTCAGCATTTAGACACTCAGAATGTCTTTTCTATGTTTTCTCAATTAGCATTGGTGCACTCTAGTCTCTCTAGAAAAATTTTAAGAAAAATAAATGTGTAAAAGCTTAAAACATCTACCTTTAAAATTATATGGCTGCTGCTGTATTTGGAACATAAATATCACTCTGCATGGGGCTTAAAAGAAACAAGACAGAACAATTAACTAGAGTCCTTGGAAAAGATTCAACTCTAATGCATGCCAGGGGCCAGCAGGGGGAGTAAAAGCCCCAAAATCTGGATAAAATGAAAGAAAAATGCTAAATGGAGGTACAGGTGGGATAACCTGCAAAGAATCAGTCACCGGATCAAATGGGAAAGTAAAAAGATTCTTTAGGGCCTTAACCTAGAGATAAAATGATTTTGAATTATATCTCATCCATCTGGTGAAAAACAAGTTCATGTCTTTCTAAATATACTGTGGGAGAAAAATAAGCTAACAGAATTTCTTCATCGGTCCACTCAGATTCAAAACCCTATCATCTTTTTTTTTCATCATCGGTTGATAAAGAGAATGAGCTGCTCTACTAGAAGACAATCATATACTTTTATTAAACAATAATTCGTTTAACTAACAATTTCTTGAATTTCACTGTGTGGTCAGGTAGGAGAATAATGAGTCCTATGTTAGTGACCTCTTAATCAGGAATTTGTTCTAGCACATTGAGAGAAAATGATGCTTAACATGATCTGCATGAATTAACAGCTCATAGTAGAGATGAGGGGGAAATTTCTAAAGGCAATGAGGGAGTAAACAAAGAAAATTTTTTCAGCAATAAGTCAAAACATATTCCATGTTCATACTGTTTAATTTGAAGACATTTTATGCATAGAAACACAGCATTATCTAGAAGAAAGAAAATTCTGGCCTTCAGAACACAATAACCCTTTCAGGTCACAGAATTACCAATGCATCTGATTAAAATATTACCTGTCAGACCTTTCAGGAACACCTACTACTGCCTGACAGATGTTTGCTGGCTGGTTATTTCACTCAATAAGGCAGTGAAGGGCTACTAACTTCATCCTCTCTTATTTGCATTAAGATATTTGGCCATCCAAAAAAAAAAAAAAAAGACATAAGGCCATCAGGTTTTAGCAGAGATGCCAGATTAACCAAATTCTGATTACGCAAACTCTCTGTTGAATGACCTCACAGATTATCCTTTAATAGAAGACATTCTTCATCAAAAACCATATCTTTTTATGGGTTTTATTTATCAACCCTCAGAAGTTGGTGAAAGATTTTTTTCAAGTTAAAAAGAGAGTTTGCTAGAAAATCTTCAACTGTGCAGTTAACACTGAATTTGATAAACAGTACATTCCCAGTAACAGCCACCAAAATTCCAAGTTAAATCTGTGCCCTTGGAACAACGCCAAAATGCCACAGCATATTTGCACTTTGAACAAATTGCACATTTTTAACTCCTATTTTTTTCTGCCAAAACAAAGGCTCAAATATGCAGATTCTATCCTCTCTAAAAACTTTACAATGGTAATTTCGGATGCAATGAAAAATGCTTTCAAGAACAACAGAGTGATAGATTGATTTGCTATTTTATTTTTAATACTACCTGAACTATTTCTGGAAATCACAAACGAAAACAGATACCCTGAAATTGTCACTATCATCAACTGGCTTTGAAATCAGGCAACTTTATTAGATTTTTCTTTGCTACTTGGCCAATATCCTTAACCTCTCAGCCCCAATTTATTTATCAGATAGTGAAAATAATACCTCATAGGCTTATTGGAAGGAGTCAACGAGATAATAAATGTGTCTATTCTAGTTCCTACCACATAGTAGCTAATCAATAAATGATACCTCTACCATTATATCCTACTAGACATTTGCACCTACTGGGTTCAAGACACTAATCATGATTTGCAAAAGGAAAATAATAATTTCAAATAGGATTTCTAAGCCTTCACTTATAATTTGAAAAATGCCCTGATTTAGAACATGGTATTAATGAGAAAACTCTGTTAAGAAACTGAACGTTTTCTGTCAAATATACCATTCTTCCCCCCAAATAATTACTCATTAAAATCCTACTAAAGATCTTCCAATCAAATTGTCCACTACAGAAGAAATTCTAACAAAAACAGATAAAATTTGATCGGGACCCAACAGAGTTGACTTACTGAAAAAAAATAAAGGTTCCCCATGTTATTTCCAGATTATATTTGACTACTTTATTACTTTAGTGGGCACCCTATAATAAATATTATCCATTTTCCTACTTTTTGATAAAAGAATACTATAATTCTTTCTGGAGGAAATAAATACATATATAAAGGTAGATTTATTAAAATAAAAATAATCCTTATTAGGGCAATAAAGATTAGTACAAATAAAATCTATGCTAATATGGTTGTTCTTTTACTCAATCCAAATACAGTAGAGAAGATAAAAGAGTCTTCCAGCTAGGACCAAGGTAGAAATTTATTTCTTATGTTTTACCTTTCGCTACCCTTTTTTAAAGAATATATTTTAGTCTTATTCTATTTAAAAACAAAAATATGCAAATAGGAATTTAGAGTTTGGTTTTAATTTTGATGTAAGGTATAGCTCCTTCTCCTCACTGTCAATACTTCTGCAAATAGACACAGCTGAGCTGCACACATCATATACATAGGCAATTTTTCTGTAGGTGATCTGAATGTTATGATGATTTGAAGTGTGCCTAATATTGTTTCCATTAAATTGTGTCTAATGCATTATAACTGTGAATTAAAAATTTATATACCATAAATCCCTTGGAGGTTTTAAATAGCAACTTACTAATTACCTTCCTTGCAAAAAGTTCATACGACATGAAGTATTTACTATTAAATAGCTTCTAATATTTCACCTTAGGGAATGCCAAAATGTTTCCCAAAGGGTAACTTTAGTGACCCAAGCATTTACAAAATGATGAGTAAGATACCAGGGAGATATGTAAATCCCAAGCTGCTGAGTTTGTTTTGGTTAAACAGCCCAGCTTCTTTTTGAGAAAGATGGATGAAATATGCATCTCTCTATGCAGGAGAAGATCGTATGCAATTAGAGTAGAGATGATCCAAATCACATGTAAGTGACTTGGTGAGTTGTTACTGGGACTCTTTTGTCTGGACTTTCATTCAGAGATGAATATTTTGAGCACCATATTAAGTGTCCTTGACAAAATTTTTCTCAAGAAACTTAACCCAAATGACTATATTAACAGCTACCACCTGCCTTTCAAAATGTATAATTTTTCTCACTCATCAGTAGATCCATTTAACGCTTTGTTTACATATAACATAAACATTAAGCTTGTTTAACAGAAGTAGGAAATGAGTCAAAGTGGACATGCATTTAAAACTGAGAGACTGTTTTGTGTGATCTGTAACATAACAGAAATGATAATAAGGTAAGTAATTTATTAGAAGTTATCTGTGTTTATTAAATATTTTACACTGTTGTCTCATTTAAATCTCTCAACAATCCAGAAGGTGGGCACAACTGCAATTTTAATTTTATAAATGAGGAAACTGAGGCACATAGAGGTTGAGAAACCAGACTTCTGAGTAAAAAAGAGGGGGGGAAATAAGGACATTATTCTTATGATACAAATATTACTATGAGTCAGAAATTCCCATTCCATTTCCTGTCAAGATGGAATAATGGACTCTTCCACCTAAATCAACCAAAAAAATGGACAAAATATATGAAACAATAGTTTTAAAACACTAGAACATCAGGCAACCAAGCATAGTGATCCTTGACAGATGCAAAATATACAAAGTAGGCCTAAAGACTGCACAGCTTAATGCCTTGAAAGAGTTTCTGGTAGTGGTACAGTGGGTGGAAACCCAAAAAGAACACAGTGGACTCCCAGAGGTGAAGAAACAAAGTCAAAAACCTGAGGACAGCACAGTGTTCGCAGGCAGCACTAGTGAGAAGAATGCAGCACCAAGCAAAATGAAGAATTTCCAGAGCTACACAGAAGGACTTCCCTCAAATAATCAGTAATCATCAGTACGTGTATGTAAGAAAACCTCCATAAAAGATTAGAAGAAAGAGTGCCCAAGTGTCAAAAAGGGCTAGAAATAGTGCTTATTTCTACCAACCAGAGAGGAAAGTCTCATGAGTAATGGGGCATTAGATACAGTAAACCAAAGGGGCCTCCCTCAGTAGTAAGAAATAATAAATCCTAGACAGCACTACTCCAGTCATGCCTAATTGGAGCCAAAGGATAAAAATGTTTTAATAATTTAGCTGTTTCCTTGAATGAAGCTCAAGAATAGTTTGAGGAATATAAAAAATATGCAGCATTCAAGAAGGTAAAATATACAATGTTTGGCATATATTAAAAATTACCAGGTATGCCAGGAAGCAAGAAAATATGACCCAACTAAGGAGAAAAATCAATCAAACCAGACTCAAAACTGATACAGACTTTAGAGTTAATTGGAAAAAAAAAAGCATATTAAACAGCTATAAACTGGTATCCCACATTTTCAAAAATTAAGTAATGGCATGAAAGATATTAAAAAGAACCAAATGAAAGTTCTAGAAATGGAAGCTACAATATGCCAGATGAACTATATATTGGATGGGCTAATAGGTGACTAGACATTTCAGAAAAAAAAGATTAGTGGACTCGCAGACATAGCAATGCAAGCTACCAAAATAAAACACAGAAAGAAAAGATAACTTTTTAAAAATTTATTTACTTTGAGAGAGAGAGAGAGAGGCAAAGAGAGAGGAAAAAAGAAAGAATCTCAAGCAGGCTCAATGCTGTCAGCACAAAGTCTGACACAGAAATTGAACTCACAAACAGAGAGATCATGACCTGAGTCAAAATAAAGAATTGAACTCTTAACCCACTGACCCACCCAGGCACCCAAGAAAACAGAATTTTTTAAAAAGATCAGAGCATCATCAAAACATGGAATCATTTCACATGGGTAAAATACATGTATTTGAAGCCCCCAAATGATGGGTGATATTTGAAAAAGAAATGGCCACCAAAATGCCTGGATTTGATGGAAAACATACACTCAAAATAAACCCAAAGCAGAAGAAACATGAATAAAACTATTCCAAAGAATATTATAATCAAATTGTTGCAAAATATTAATAAGAGAATAAAAATCTTAAAAATAGCCAAGGGGTGCAAGGAGGACAAGAATGGGGAGAAGACACATTCTAAGTACAGAAAAACGAAGGTAAGTATTATGACAGCATACTTCATGCCAGGACACTGTAATCAAGAAGATAATGGGGCAACATCTTTAAAGTACTGATAGAAAAAAATATCAACATGGAATTCTATATCCAGCCAAAACATATTTCAATATTGAAAGTGAAATAAAGACTTCTTCCGACATATAAAAGCTGGAAGCAGTTATCATCAGCACATCTGTACTTCAAGAAATGCTAGTCCTTTATGTAAAGAAAATCATATCAGATGGAAAAATCTGATGATCTACACAAAGAAATGCAAAGCACCACAAACGGCAACCTCATGGAAAAACAGGAATTTTTCTTATTATTTAAATTTCTTTAAAAAATAATCTAATGTTTAAATAAAACTAATAACAATGCAGTGTAGGGTTTATAACTAAGGTACAAGTAAAATCTACGACAATAATATCACCATGGTCAGGAAGAAGTAAATACTAGTATACTTTTGGTAAAGTTCTCATACTATAAAAGTAGCAGTATAATATCATTTGGACATAGACTATGATAAATTAATGATGCATATTATAAACCATAGAGTTAAACTTATAAAACAGAACTGTAGATGACAAGCTACAAAATGAGAACAAAATGAGTCATTTTAAAAACTCAATTATTTAAAAATAAGGTACTAAAGAAATAAAGAAGAGAAAGAAAAAATAGTAAATAAATAGCAAGATGATAGATTTACACCTAACCATATCAATAACCACACTAAATGTAAATGGTCCAATTAAAAGGTAAAGATTGCCAGATTGAATGCCAAAGTAAAATTCAACTATATGCTTTGTTCAAGACACTTTTTGTGATTATGACACAAACACAAACAGACTAAAAGTGAAAATATTGGTAAAGGTATACTAACATTAATCAAAAGACAGCTGAGACAAGAAGATTTCAGAGCCAAAGAATACTACTAAAGATAAAAATTTTCATTTCATGATAGTGGAATTAATTCATCAGTAGGATATATCAGTATTAAATATTTATACACCTAATATTAGAGTCTTTAAATAGAGAAAAAAACTAATAGAATTTCAAGGAGAAATAAACAAACCCACAATTATAATAGATTTCAATACTCATCTCTCAATAATTGTTAGAGTAGATAGAAAAATCAGCAAAAATATACAAGATTTGAACATCACTCTTATTAATATTGATAGAAAACCCAACAGTAGAATACACATTTTCTTCAAGTACATATGAAATATTTGCCTATGAATGTGGTACCATATTTTGTGCTTTAAGACAATCTCAGTATTTAAAAAGATTCAATTCATTCAAGTTATATTCTGACCCAAACGCAATAAATTAGAAATCACTAACAAAAAGATAACTTGGAAAATACTAAAATATTTGGAAAATAAATAAAACCCTTAGGAATGATCATGGAGCAACGAATAAATCAAAAGGGAAATTACAAAGAATTCTGTGACATGAAAAGTAAAGAGATCACAAGCTAAAAAAAAAAAAAAAGTGTGACCTCATCAAATTAGATTCTACTTACCAAAGGAAACCATTAACAAAATAAAAAGGTGACCTATGGAATCTGAGAAAATAATTGCAAACAACATATCTGATAAACAGTAATATCCAAAATGTACAAGGAACCCATACAACTCAACAGCAAAAAAATACAAACAACCTAATCTTAAAATGGGCAAATAACCTGAATAGACATTATTCCAAAGACATACAAATGGTCAAAAGGTACATGAAAAGGGCCCCACACCACTAATTATTAGGGAAATGCAAATCAAAGCTACAATGAGATATCACCTAACACCTGTTAGAATAGTTATGATCAACAAGACAAGAGCTTACAAATGCTGCTGAGTAGATGGAGAAGGGGCAACAATTATACTCTTTTGGAGAGAATGTAAACTGGTAGAGTCACTATGGAAGACAATATGTAGGTTCCTCAAGAAATTAAAAATAGAGCTACCATATGATCCAGCAAATGAACCTGAAGGGCATTATGCTATGTGAAATAAACCAGAGAAAGACAAACACTATATGGTATTACTTCTATGTGGACGTTAAAGTGGGGGGGAGGGGGGGAAGGCAAACTCATAGTAGTTCCCAAGGATCCCAGGGATCCCAGAGGTCCAGAAGGAGGAGAAGGAGAGGTTGATAAAAGAGTACAAACTTTTACTTTGAAGATATTGTTGTAAGATTAATAAGGTCTGAGGATCAAATGTATAACATGGTACAATAGTTGATAACACTATGTCATACGACTGAAATTTGCTAAGAGATAGAACTTAAATGTTTTCAGGAAAAAAAAGGTAAATATATGAGATTGAAGGATGTGTTAATTACCTCAATAGGGGAAATTCTTTCACAATGTATACATATATAAAATCATCATTTATACACCTAAAAAAGGAAACTTTTCTAAACCAAATGAAAATGAAAACACAACATATCAGTATCTGTGAATCTACAGCACTGTTAGCAGTATTTAAGAAAAATTTTGTAACACTAAATATATGTAGTTGAAAAGAAAAAAAAAAGGTCTCATAACAATTACCTCAGCTTCCACATTAAGAAACTAGAAAAAAGAGGAGCCAATCAAACCCAAAGCAAGTAGAAGAAATGTAATAATGAAGATTAGAGTGGGAATCAATGAAACAGAAAAAAGAAGGACAATAGAGAATACCAATGAAACCAAAAGTTGATAATATTTAAGATTTAAAATACTGGGAAATGTCTAGTTAGACTAATGAATAAAGGAGAAAAGACATTAATTACTAATATTAGGAATGGAATTTGTGATAGCACCACAGAATCTACAGATATGTAAAAGGTAATAAGAGAATATTACCAGAAACTTGATTCCTGAACAGTTGAAAAAACTAGATGAAGTGGGAAAATTTCTTGAAAAATACAAACTACCCAATTCAAGAAGAAATGGGTAATGCGAATAGCATTGCATCTATGAAAGATTTTGCATTTGTAATTTAAAATCTTACTGCAAAAAAGTCTCCAGGCCCAGGTGGAATTAACTGTTAAATTCTACCAAATATTTAAGGAAAAAAGAATGCATCTCTGCAAACTTTTCCAGAAAACTGAAGTGACTCTTTCCAATGTATTATATGAGACTAGCATTACCCTTATACCAAAATCTGACAAACACAATACAGGAAAAGAAAATTCCAGACCAATATTCCTCAAGCAGAATCTGTCAACATATAAAAAATTATAGACCTTGACCAAGTGGGATTTGCCCCAGTAATGCAAGATTGGTTTACCATTTGGAAAGCAATTAATGAAAGACACCATATTAATAGAATAACTGACAAAAAAATCACGTAAACATCTCAAGAGAAGCAGAAAAATACCAAATCAATTCTTAACAAGCTACATGGAAATGTGCAAATTTTGAAAGTATCTAACAGTAAGTGCTATTCATATCATCAAATATTTATTAAATATATATGCACTTGAGCTAATTCTTGGCTAAGAAAACATTAGGAAAAAAGAGACAAACCCTAGCTTCAGTAGAGCTTATATCTTTGTAATTGTTGTCATTATCTTTGTAACATCATCATCTGTTCAGATCCTTCTCTGCATAGTAATGGCACGCTACCACACACTTCAATTTGCCAGCATAGTAAATTGCTATATCCAATTGATTTTACATACATACTTTGTCTCATTAGAGGCCTATGCACATTCTGTTTCTTATTTCTTAGACCTGAACTACTACCTTAAATACAACAATTTTCTACTTCTTGTTTAAATAAGATAAACGCACTGAACTCTACTGTAATTCTAGATAACAAAACAATAATGAAAAATAATAATCCCTTACACTTGCATAGTGGTTTACGCATTTCTAAGCATTTTCACATTGACTATATCATGATCTCACTTGAAAAATTCTGTGCAGTCACTAAAGAGAGTAAGGAATATCTTTATTTTATAAATGAGAATACTGAGGTCCAGAGATGTTAAGTGATTTATCCATAATGCACAGTTATATAATTTCTTCACATAGAAACTATTCTTTCATCTCCTTCAAGTTTCAGAAAGAGCAGTGGTTTCATAAATAAGCACTACCTTTCTTGAATATAGTGGCACATGTCCAATTTCATAAATAGGCTCCTTCAAATAGACTTAATATGGCTTTTCCAACATGGCTACTAAGCTTTTTGCCCAGCAGTAATCAAGCCCACTATAAAACATACACACTCCTCAAGTCTTATTACATTGTTACAAGACAACCAGACTGTCCAAAGAGTGAGCAAGTAAGTGGCCCATGTGAGGAAAATACTAGATCAAGGAACTAAGAATTCACATGACTGTAACATTAGAATCCAAAATATAAATAATATTCATTACACTTCCACAAAATTCATCTATGATAATAAATTCCCCTTACTGAAAGAATGTTTTAAAGTTTTATATAGCACTGTTTAAAAAAATAACCTGCTTTTTAAGCTCCATTTCAACTTAACTAGAAAAATAACCTTCTTAATCAATTTATTTAACAGAGACTAACTCAAAGTGCTAAAAAGTATTTTGGATATTCTTTTGCCCAATTTCAGTACAAGTGCCTCTGCACAGCTGACAGGAAGAAATGAAGAAAGGTTTCCTCTTCTATAAATAAAATACAGAAGTATGAGAAGGACGGGGGGCGGGGGGCATCTGAAATTGGTTGATTTGCTGTTCCTCTTTTAAAAATCACTAAATTGAATGTGAAAATAATTCAACATACTAAGTTGTTCGTGGATTTCTCCAAATGATTGCAAATTTCTGGGAAACAACCTTACTCTGTCACTATTTCTGCCATAAATTATATACATTACAAAATAATGCCATTGGAGAAAAACCAACAAAAGCACCAAGAGATTATGTTTCTAGGCACATGCAGAGCTCATTTTACTTTAATTATACAGTTCTTTAATTTGGTAATCATAAAATATTCCCCGACAAAATTAGTTTTAGCTACAAACTTAGGCATGTAAATTTCATACAGTCACCACTTTTCCTGACACACTGTCAGAATGTCACAGTTTTTAAATAATGACAGTACGTGGTATGGCACTACTTTTTCAAGAAATACATCCACAAGAACGTAATGTTCAGTTGGCTTCCTCAAAAGAAAACAGATGAGGAATAAATAGTGGCAATAATTTTCCTGCTTATGGAAACATGAAAGTAACATGATAAAATTTCAAATTTCACTCATCAGCCCTACCATTTATACTGAGACCCACCTCAAAATGAAGAGTGACTTTTTAGAACTATTTAACAGAAAATGAAACTAGGAATAATAATCCACTCTCTCTCAAATGGCTAGAATAGCAACCAAATTTCTACCAGTTTTATTCCTTAAGGTATAGAGAGAAGGATGTCAACTATATTCATAATGAAAAGTGCCTATGTTAAAATGAAGGTGTTGTTATTTACATTACAGAGGGCAATGTAATTGCTTGTTACAATGACAATTGCTTGTTAGCAAGCTTCTGTTTACAGAGCTCACTGCACAGCCCCTTGTTTGATGAGCTGTTGCCTATATATGTGACTACATTTGCATCAGTGTTTAAATGTGAAAACTTGTGAAGTAAAAAGAAAAGTTAAGATACAACAAACGGATAATCATAATTAGATACCATCCCATGGGGAATTTAAAATGAGGCTATACCAAAATGTTAATAATAACCTCTGATCCTGATACAACATGTGCTATTATTGTTCCCATTTTTCAGATGGGGAATCTGAAGCACCAAGTGAGTAAAATATTTGTCCAAGGTCCTATAGCTGGCAATCAAGTGAAAATCTGATCCCAAGCATTCTGAGTAGAGAAGGTGAATTCCTGACCTTCCTAAGAAAAATGGTTGCTTTGAACTACATATTTTTGTAATTATATAATTTATTTACCTCATATGAACAATAAACAAGTGAAAAACTTACAAACCACAAAATGTTCGTGTGGCTGAAAAATTTTTTGAATTATACTACTTAGTGACTGGCTGACACTAACCCCTCATGTTTGGATTACCCTCCCAAAAATAAAGTTCCCTACCCCACCATTCCTTCTGGCATGATCCCTTCCCCAATCTTCTCTTCTGCTGATAGAGAGGGAAAGTAATGACTTAGAATCATCCTACATACAGGCTCATAACCCTGCCTTTTTCTTTTTTACTTTCTTTTTTGAGGACATTCTAAGCACTAGTAGAGAGACCAGCAGCTCAGCATTTACCTCCACCTCTTACTTGATAAGTCTACTCTCCTCACTGATCTCTTCCATAATAATCTTTCTACATTCTTTAAATTAACATGTCTCATTCTCACTCTTTTCCTCCTCCAGCCTCCAGGAGAATCTTGGAGGCTAAGGAATTAAAAACAGGTTCATAGCCCTTTGCACCAGACCAGGCTTAGCAGCAAATCCACCTCTATCAAGAATGTCATGGGCCCGGTCTAACCTTGGAACATGTCCCTAAGCAATACAGGATGAAATCAGGAGATGGAATCTCTCACTCTCAGTCCACCTAGCTAAAGAAGACTGAAATCTTGGTGGCATAAAAGCTGTGTAGGACTAAGAAATGGAAAGAGTCAAAATGAACACAGTCACCCCCCAAGAAAAAAAGGAGGAGACAAGGGGCGCCTGGGTGGCCCAGTCGGTTAAACGTCCAACTTCGGCTCAGATCATGACCTCATGGCTTGGGAGTTTGAGCCCCTTGTCGGGCTCTGTGCTGACAGTTCAGAGCCTGAAGCCTCTTCAGATTCTGTGTCTTTCTCTCTCTCTCTCTGCCCTTACCCCGCTCACACTGTCTCTCTCTGTCTCTCAAAAATAAATAAACATTAAAAAAAAAAAAAAAAGGAGGAGAGAAGACTAAGTTGCAAAGAAAAAGATCTATGGTAGAACAAAGATAGCACCTCTTGCTTGTTTAATTAATGTAATATATTGCTTCTCTCAGAGACTACCATTAAATTGTTCTAAATTTTCTTCTGTTCCCTGCATTAAATGTATTTCTTCTGAGTCTTTCTTTTCTTTTTTTTCTTTTCTTTTCTTTTCTTTTCTTTTCTTTTCTTTTCTTTTCTTTTCTTTTCTTTTTCTTTTCTTCTCTCTCGCTCTCTCTCTCTCTCTTTTCTCTTTCTCTGGTGTGAGAAGTTTAATTTCTTTAAAGTTCAAAGTTCCCCTGGAAGATCAGGACTTCAGGTTAGCAGGTAGAAAGTAGGTTGACAATTCTCAAGGTCAGTATGTAGACTTTCACTTGATCCCCTATTTATCAATCCTATCCCTTACCACCAGCTTCCCATGTCCTGGGTGTCCCAAAGTCACAAAATTTTATGGATTAATTTCTTCAAATAAAGTTTCCCTAACTTCAAATCAACTTCCCTAACCCTACTGGACAAGAAGTAGGATAGTATCCTAACTGTGTAGGGTGGTGGGGCAAAGAAGGGAGAGAAATGATCTGGTGACTGACTGCTACTTAAATAAACTGTCAACCAACCTTTATATTCAGTCATTAGGCTCCTCCCAACCTATAATCTCTGGATCCATCTGAGTTTCGGGGAACAAAATATCTTACTTCTCAATGTCATTCTCCCTGTAGACATTGAGTTTGAGTTTCTTCCGTGGTTCTAAGTTAGTCATCTTCCCATCTTCCAGAAATATGTTGGTAACCTTTCTATGCAATTATCTCCTCTCCTACTGTCTCTCTCCTATGAGTTTATACTTTCAAATGTTTATTGTTATTTTAATGGAGTTTTTGGAAATAATGGAGGTAAATACGTGTTTTTATTAATATACTTGAAAAGCTATTTGATATTTTGAAAAAGTAACCACCACCAATAACCTTTAATATGCCATCAAATATAAGAATACCCTGGGTGGCTCTGTGGGTTAGGTGTCCCACTCCTGATTTCAGTTTGAGTCATGATCTCGTGGTTGTGAGATCGAGCCCTGAGTCAAGCTAAGTGCAGAGAGTGGAGCCTGCTTGGAGTCTTCTCCTTCTCTCTACCCATCCCCGGCTCATGCATGCTTGTGCTCTCTCTCTCTCTCCCTCTCTTTCAAAATACATTAATAAATAACCTTAAAAAAAGAATACCCTAATTTTGGCAAGAATGACTGGCATTTCACTCTCTGGTATCATCTGATTTAAGTATATTTTCTTATATAATGGGGGTTATTTTATATCTAGTTTATTAATATTTTCCCCTAGGAATTGGTATTGACTTTTTTCATGCTTTTTATCCATATCTAGGGAGATTTTTTCTTTTGATATATTTCTGTAATTAATTATTAATGAATTCTTGACACTAAGTCATTCTTCCTGGCTGAGGTGAATTATTCTTTTAAGATATTCCTAAATTTAATTTGCTATATTTTACTGAGATTTTTGCCTATATATTCATAGTAGGGATTGGTGTATAGATATATTTTTGTGATATTTTCTGCTAGATTTTAAATTCAGAATTATGTGACCATCAAAAAATATTAGTTGGAATACTTTCTATCAATTTCTATCTATTCAAACAAGAATTTACTTTTTAAAAATTTGAACAGCTTACTGGTACAAATACTTTGAGGAGTAATTCTTAAAAAAGTTTTTTCCAAATTTCTTCCATTTCAGATATTTCAGTCTTTTACTCCAAAATTATAAGTAGTCAACCACCAAAATTTTGTCTGCTACCAAGTTTCACAGAGAATCAGCTTATGAATTCTATTTTTATTAATATTTGTATACCATTATAACGTCTTTATTAATTTTTAAAATAACAGTGCTTTACACTTATTCCTCGTTATATATCCAAAGGTTTTTAAATTACTTTTTTTGAAAAACCAACTCTTGGATACATGAACACCACCTTTCATGGTGTCTTTAAATTTTGTTTTTTTATCTCATCCAATTCTCCTTAATATTGTTATGTTTAAACTTTATATTTTTTAAAACATCCTGTGCTGGGTTTTATTTTTTGTAGTTTAAAAATGAAATAATTTGCCACCATATATTTGCCTGTGAATTCAGCTTTGTTGTATTTCAGTAGGATTTTTTCCCCCTTGAATAGTGTTCTTATTTTCTAAATGACTCACAATTACAGTTTTAATTGACTCTGACCCAACTGTTCTGAAGGGTATATTTCTTCCAAGTAATTGTTTATTTTGTGTTACAGCTTTGTGTTAATAATTTCTGTTTTTATTACATTATAATCAGAGAATATGGTCTATCTAATATCTCTTGGCACACATCTTAATCCCTAACAATACAAGAAACTAAATTTGGCATGATAAATAGACTTGTCACTCTCAGGTAAATACTTTGAGTCAGGATCTTTGTACAAGTTTATCTTTTCACAATGAATGTTTTATCAAAAGGTCTTCCAACTTCTGAAATAAAGCCTTTCTCAGTGTTTTATAAGGTACTTGTTGATTTCTTTGCCCCTCACAAAATTATTAGCTCATAGTCTATTGTACATGAAAAAGAATAACTTCCTCTAGCTTCAACACAAAAGACAGGCCAAAATGAGAAGTGGGGTTTTTCAATCACTTAAATAACCACCATTTTGAAGTTTTGAAAAATTTACAGATAATGGGGTACCTGGGTGGCTCAGTCGGTTAAGCACCTGACTTTGGCTCAGGTCATGATCTTGCAGTTCATGGATTGGAGCGCCATATGGGGCTCCAAGATGACAGCTCAGAACCTGAAGCCTGCTTCAAATTCTGTCTCTCTCTCTGCCCCTCCCCCACTCTCTCTCTCTCTCTCTTTCTCTCTCTCAAAAATAAATAAACATTTAAAAAATATATTTTACAGGGGCGCCTGGGTGGCACAGTCGGTTAAGCGTCCGACTTCAGCCAGGTCACGATCTCGCGGTCCGTGAGTTCGAGCCCCGTCAGGCTCTGGGCTGATGGCTCAGAGCCTGGAGCCTGTTTCTGATTCTGTGTCTCCCTCTCTCTCTGCCCCTCCCCCGTTCATGCTCTGTCTCTCTCTGTCCCAAAAAAAATAAATAAACGTTGAAAAAAAATATATATATATATTTTACAGATGCATTAATTGAAATCTATAGGGGCTTAATGACTTGCCTACCATCTTACATCTAGTGCAGAGCAGACAGAGCAGAACAATTTTTTTTTGGGGGGGTGGAGATTTTGGATTCTCATGCCATAGTCCCCTTCCAATGTGCTCTCTCTTTTTATTGGCCCAACTATAGAATGTAGTCACTAATTTTATATGTTTCTCATTGATTTGATTAGAACAATTATATGCTGGAAGAGAAGCAAAAATGAAATTGAAGTGACTAGGGGAAGAATTTTTAGAAAATATCACACACACACACACACACACTTAAACACAGCTACAAATTGCAGACTTGTGAAAAAATGAAAAATCATCTTTGAGATGGGATAGGAAGCCTCTCAGGGGAGCTCTGGTTATACATGCTATGTTATAATATTTACTAGTCTACAAGAATATTTTAGTTGTCAGTTTGAAACATTTAAGTGAGGAAATAATCAGGAAAATTATTTCATATCTACATATAGTTCCTATTCCTCTCCTAGAAAGAATTTTAATTACAACTAAAAAAAAAAAAAAAAAAAAAAAAAACTATTTTTTTAAACCGGCTTAAACTTTTGAATGCCTGGCAAATGTGGCCATGGGAGGTGTACTGAGCCTGACAGAAGTGTAGTGTGTGGTCCCAGGCCTGGCTCTATGACTGTAGCATCTGTGACTTAGCTTTGTGATTCTGGATGTTTCTCTAGACCTCCCTTTCCTGAGAGGCTTTGCACAGATAGTCTCTACCATGCCTTTGGACTCAATTTTTGTGAAACCGAAGTTTGCAAATGATACTGTTATTTCAGGTGATATTTATTCAGAACATATCCAGTGCCAGGCAACAGGGCTAGATAATGGATGATATGAAAAAGGGTAGTTACAGTCCCGACCTACAACAAATGCACAGCTGCCCACACTCTTTCTTCACCTCAAACAGGATGACTACGTTATCATATTTAAAACAGTCATGATTCTAATATGTTTTTCTTATGCACACAACAGCCATTTTGGAACTTCTTTGAGAATTACTTAAAGGTGATTAAAAGAAAGAAAAAGCTAAACATCTCTGTTCCAGCCTGCAAGCCACAGCATAGGTTAAAAAGTTACATTTAACCACACAAACAAACAAAAGGTGGTGCTATATTCCTCAGCTCTGTTTTTGTCTGTGGTTGTTAGAGCTATTTTAAGTTTTAATTGAAATTATGTATTTCCTAAAAATAAGTTAACTGAACATATTGCCTTTTCTTATTTAAAAAAACCTTTCTATTATGCCGATAATATCAGAGATTAATAACAAAAGTAAAAGATAATTAACCAGAGACATTTAAAATAAATGGAAATCAAAATGCATTGCATGCTTGATTGTTTGACTAAAATTAAACAACTAATCTGAATATGACTGATGGGGATGTTGCTGGAGGAACAATTAAAACTGTATAACTCTGATAACTTCAATCAGGGTATGTCTCTTCTTGTTTTCCATTTGCCTTTTGTTATTTATACCTGAGATGCAAAAAACATATAATCGGTTTCTCATCTCTGCCTGTGGTTGTGATGATAGGGAAATCAATCGTTAATTGGTCAGCTCAAATTGTACTCCTTTATTTATTATGTCTGTGTCTCTCCCTCCTTGATCTTAAAATTCCTTATGATTCTCCTCAGGATTATTTGTTTTATGTGAGTAAAACCAGGATGCTACAGTGCTAAGCTTACTGCTTTGCCATTTGTTTCAGATTATTCTTCCTACATGCTCCAATTTGCATAACTTTATTGTTTTGTGGATTCTAAGCTTGTGAATTTATTACCAAGGCACCTGCCAGTGTTACTGTATTTAAGGAACTGTCAGCAGTTTCTATTCTGGGGTTCTAAGTTGGCTACAAAAATTTACTCTGGGCTGAATTTTGGCATGTGTTATAGGGTAGCAAACCAAGAGAAAATTATTTTTAGAAAACAGGGAGAGAATGGTGGGGAAATAGTTTTTTTTTTTTTTTTGAGGTATAGAAATATAAAATAGAAAACAGAAGTTGGTGGTTTCAGAAGTATTCTGGAAGATTAATTCTCTTTGGTTTTTCTGAAGTTAATACCTTTTCAACCCATTACTTTACATTGCAGACTCATGCCTTGAGGGATTATGGTAAAACATTAACATTACTGTTCTATTTACAGGCAAAATATCTTGTATATGCATTAGTTTCAATAATGGGACAAGAGTTTTAGGAGAAAAAAATCGTTGATTTAGTAAAAACTAGACTAGAACCAACAACAAGTTGAAGATTCCTGGCAAATGACTAAGCATCTGAAGTATGACCTTCAAGTGTGTCAAAAGGAGGTTCTTCTTACCCCACTCCCCTTCTGCAACACATAGTCACTATTATCACAAAGAGCTCCACTAAATTTGGAAGAACGAGGGATACTCTGAGTTTCATTTGTCTCTGGGAAGGAGTCTTCATAGTCTATAAACATTTATTTGGCAAGCAAAAAAAAAAGATTCATTAGCATATCTAGAACTTTTGCAACATAGTATAATTGGAAACTTTTATTTTTCCAAAGCATCAAGGCAAGGAAGGCGTGTCATACCCTTCCTATTACCGACACAGATGTGAGAGACCATACACATACACATCTTAGAATGAAGCAATAACCTATGGTTTATTCTTTATACCTCATGTATCTTAGAATTTAAAAAATATACTATTTCTAAAGTAGAACTCATAAGAGACTTATTATAAACTGATGAACATTTCTTGAGCACCTTTTTGGGACAAGGCACTCAGATAAAGAGTTGCGTTAGTAAGGTATACAAAATTCTGGGGCAGGGATGAAAGCGTAACATGAAATGAAGAAAAGAAAGGGAAGTCTATCATAGACATAATCTGCATCCAAACACTGTCTGTGGGAAGTAAACTCTGGTCCATAGTTTCAAACAAGCTAGTCCTTCTGGCAGCTATATCACTGTTGTGAAAATCGAGATGTCAAAATAATCAGAGGCTAACTTCAAACACTGAATCATACAATCCACTCCATTCTCTCTTCATACCTTTCTCATCACGTGGCCTTTCAGGTATAATTTGATTTTCCCTGCAGAAAATTTTGATTTCAGGTATAATTTGATTTTCCCTGCAGACTCACTTTCAGTGAGTCACCACTGAGTAGGCACAGATGTGCATTCTAAACCATTTGGAGCAAAGAATTCTTATTAGACACCAATATATTTGCATTTGGGTTTATACATTAATATCTTGTGAGTTGGTTAATGCAAGCCTGTCTCTGTATGAGAGCTCTAGTCTCAATATGCTAACCAAATAAGTACCTAGACCCTCATTGCTAAGGTCCACACCCTACAGCCTACAAGTCCAGTCCTGACACATGACAGGAGCTTAATGAATGACTTAAGGCAGTGCCACACTGTAAAAGCCCCTGGAGGGTAGCATGGCCTCTCCTGGTAGCCCACTTAAGTTACTATGCAGTTTTCTCTCCAATTTCAACAGGAACTAAAAAGTTCAAAGAGAAAAATAGTCATGGTTTGAATTTTTACAATTTCATTTGATTTTAATGAACTCCAAAAATAAATGAGCTAAAGCAAAGAGGCTTCCAAACCATACCTCATTTCCACTCTGATGTTTTTCAGTCTCATAATTACTGCTTAAATAAATATCCTTTAAACCATGCTAGATTTTGTTTCCTCTGTCTACGGCAGCCTATTGCTGAAAGATGCCTTAGAGTACCTTCTCGCACAACCTCCTTTTTCACAAAGGACCAAACTGATGTTATTATTTCATCCAATCCTATAACAATAAAAAAAGGAAATAAGTACCAAAAGTAGATTAAAATAACCAAGAAGTTGTTCCTCACTAATTAAAATCAGGAAGTTTGGTTAGTTTGATGCTATTAAGAAACAAAAAATTATTTCGGAGTAGCTCATATGTGTTTTTTGCTGTTCATCCAACTTTATTTGGTATAGGCTCTTCAAGTTTATCCTCAATTTTCTGGTTATTAATAGTTTTAATTAGCTTTTTCACATTTATGGGATGATAATAAAAACAGCAAGTTCCTCAGAAATATGTGTTTTTCTTTTAGTTTTTGTTTCCTTAAGCATAAAAATTTGCACCCCAAGAGTGAGGTGTTGCCCATTTCATGTTTTTTTTTTTGTTATTGTTTTAATTAGTGTAATGTTCCATGTTTTGGCTTTTAGTATCAAGTTTAACCATATGCAACTGCAATATCTATAGGACAACAGTGGTCAAAATCAGTAATTTCATATGACTCAAACTAATATTTACTTAAAATGTAGTTTTTACTGCAAATTAGCTATATGACAACATTATATTTTCTGGCCAATTATATCTAGTTTCTGATATGTAAGCCAAAAATAAGACATTTTAGTAAGCAGGTTAAATTTAATTTATAGCAAATAACTCTCTTTATCCTAAGAAATAAGTTGATTTCCCTAAAAACAACTACTTGTAATCATATAAGCCTTCTACATACTAACCGAAAATGAAAAAGAGATGTTCCCTTATTAAATGAAGTCTGATAAATTGTAAGTCAAACATATAATGAGTTCAAATAAAAATCAATGTAAGAATTCATTTTTAGGTATCCTGTCACATATTTCCATGGCATTTAATGGGTTATCAGCACATGGGAAAAGTGTAGGAGTGGGGAGGGGCTAAGTCCCTCCACTCTTAATTGCTTTTATATTTTGAGGTATCCCAAATCATGAAATCATGAAAATGGTGAAATGATGGAAAATAGGGCATTGAGAAGGAAGATCTACGTTTACTTCAATGACCCGTATGACTTAATCATTCAGTGAACAACCTAGTATCAGCTGTCCCCTGGATTCCAACTGGGAAGACCTCAGATTTCTACAAACTTTTCTACTCTATAACAGGGAATATAACTAGAAATAAATGGCTTTCCCAGTGTGGTTTTGATTTGTATTTCCCTGATGAGGAGTGACGTTGAGAATCTTTTCATGTGCCTGTTGGCCATCTGGATGTCTTCTTTAGAAAAGTGTCTGTTCATGTCTCCTGCCCATTTCTTCACTGGATTGTTTGCTTTTCGGGTGTGGAGTTTGGTGTGTTCTTTATAGATTTTGGATACTAGCCCTTTATCCGATATGTTATTTGCAAATATCTTTTCCCATTCCATCAGCTGCCTTTTAGTTTTGTTGATTGTTTCCTTTGCAGTGCAGAAGCTTTTTATCTTGATGAGGTCTGAATAGTTCATTTTTGCTTTTAATTCTCTTGTCTTTGGAGATGTGTCAAGTAAGAAATTGCTGCACCTCAACAATTAAAAATAGATCGACCCTATGACCCAGCAATAGCATTGCTAGGAATTTACCCAAGGGATACAGGAGTGCTGATGCATAGGGGCACTTGTACCCCAATGTTTATAGCACACTTTCAGCAATAGCCAAATTATGGAAAGAGCCTAAATGTCCATCAACTGATGAATGGATAAAGAAGATGTGGTTTATATATACAATGGAATACTACTTGGCAGTGAGAAAGAATGAAATCTGGCCATTTGTAGCAATGTGGATGGAACTGGAGAGTGTTATGCTAAGTGAAATAAGTCAGGCAGAGAAAAACAGATACCATATGATTTACTCATATGTGGATCCTGAGAAACTCAACAGAAGACCAGGGGGAAGGGAAGGGGAAAAAAAGTTACAGAGAGGGAAGGAGGCAAACCATAAGAGACTCTTAAATACTGAGAACAAACTGAGGTTGATGGCAGGTGGGGGGGAGGGGAAAGTGGGTGATGGACATTGAGGAGGGCACCTGTTGGGATGAGCACTGGGTGTTGTATTGAAACTAATTTGACAATGGGTTTCATAAATAATTAAAAAATAGAAAAAGAAATAAATAACTTTAAAAGATGGAATTACATAAAAGAACATAGCCTATACACTATACAACTCTTAACTAGACTTTCTAATAGAGATTTTTAAAACCTAAACAATTTAAAAGCAATGAGAAATCCAAAATATATATTCATTTTGGTGAGAGACCACATGCATTGTGATGAAGCTTCTGTTTCTAATCAGACCCTTTACTCTAGGTACCAAAAATATGCCAGCATGTTCTATTATTTGGGACAAAATCAGAAACATATAAATGGTGAAGAGAATTAAGAACTGATAGTTAGCTCCTAAAGAGAAAGTGACATATCCACTGTGTTTGCATAAAGTAGCCAAGAAAATACTATAACTATTGCTTGACACCTGTTATCTAACTTACACTTCCTTCAAGCTTCACTTCTCCAAAACAATGTTTTTAAAAGTCCTAAGAACGTTGTTATTGTAAGACAAATATATTCTTTCAGGTAATTTTTTTTCAAATATACAATTTTTGAAGAATGTAAGTAGGATTTTTCAATTTGAAGTTCTAAAAAGTAAAAACTCAAACCATTCCCAGACAAAAAAGCAATTTGAACTAAGACAACAGGTCTTTGTGTTCACTAATAGCAAGAACAATATTAAATAAAATTAACCATGTCAGAATCTCATTTGTCCAATTTGTCACCTGAGAATTGTTTTCACTATTTACAACATCTATGTATTGCGAATAAAACCTAGTGGAATTTATTTACTTTTGTCAAATGCCATTAGTTTAAGTCAAGTAACAAAATGAGTTAAACATTTCTTTCAAATGATTATTTTTTTAAATTTTTTTTAACGTTTATTTATTTTTGAGACAGAGAGAGACAGAGCATTAACGGGGGAGGGGCAGAGAGAGAGGGAGACACAGAATCGGAAACAGGCTCCAGGCTCTGAGCCGTCAGCCCAGAGCCCGACGCGGGGCTTTAACTCACGGACCGCGGCATTGTGACCTGAGCTGAAGTCGTACGCTTAACCAACTGAGCCACCCAGGCGCCCCTCGAATGATTATTTTTGCCTATATTATACGCATTAGGCCATGTGATTTTACCACAAATTAAAGTGAAATATCCTCAAACTTGAAAATTTTTATATATTCATTTTATTTTTTCTTTTATTATTTTTTTTTTAAAAATGTTTATCTTTGAAAGACAAAGAGTGAGGAAGGGGCAGAGAGGGAGAGGGACAGAACATCTGAAGTGGGCTTGTGCTGGTAGCAGAGAGCCAGGCTTGAGGCCCAAACACAAAGTGTGAGATCATGACCTGAGCTGAAGTTGGACGCCTAACCAACTGAGCCACCCGGGCACCCCTTTTATTAAGCTTTTTAATTTCAGTATAGTTAACACAGTGTTATATTAGTTTCAGGTGTACAATACAGTGATTCAACAATTCTATACATCATTACTCAGGGCTCATAGTGACAAGTGTACTCTTAGTCCCCTTCACCTATTTTCACCCATCCCCACAGCCCCTCTGATATGCTTCATTTTAAATAAGTACCCTCAGTTAAAGTTGTTATTTTTTTTCAAATAGAACATTTTTTACTTGAAGCATACTTCAGAATATATATATATATATATATATATATGTATATATTCTATCCAAGAAAAATAGAATACACATTTTCCTCAAGTACACACAGAAGAATCCCCTGGTTAAGTCACATGAAAAGAGACGTAACAATATTACAATTTTAATAAGAATGAAATCATAACAAGCATATATTTTCCAACCACAATGGTAGAAAACTAAAGATCAACAATAAAACAAAGCTGGAAAATCTACAATGTAAATATTAAGTATTTAATATATAAATATTAAACACATTACTGCCCAGTGGGCCAAATAAGAAATCAAACAGCAATTCAAAATGTGTGTCAAAAAAATGAAAAAGAATACACAATATTCCAAAACCTATGAGACACAGCAAAAGCAGCTGTTAGAGTGAAATTTATGCTTTAAATGCTTGTATTAAGAAAAAAAAAAAAGTTCAAATAAACAACTTAACATCATACTACAAGGAACAAGAAAAAGAAGAAACTTAGCTGAAATTTAGTAGAGGAAGGAAATAACCAAGGGGAAAAAAAAAACAAAATACTTGTGCAGTAAACTCAAATAAAATGCAAGGATATGTACAATATTACTGAAACAGTCTTCAAATTCAAAGCTATCAGCTTCTGCATTAATCTGACAATTTTCATCATATCAGGGGAAGGGACTGAATCATTACGTGTCATGGAAATTGTCTTCACTTTTATCCTACATCTCCTTTATATTTTTTTAAACATTTTATTTATTTTTGGGAAAGCGCAAGTGGGGGATGGGCAGAGAGAGAGGGGAACACATGATCCCAAGCGATCTCTGTACTGACAAGCTAACAGCAGCGAGCCCGATTTAGGGCATGAACTCACGAACAAACCACAACACCACAACCTGAGCTGAAGTCAGATGCTCAACTGACTGAGCCCCTCAAGTGCCCTCTGCAACTCCTTTAGAATATTTTCTGGTTTGGGGTTTTTTGGAAGGTGGCAACAGAAGAAGAATAGGTGTAGTAATAATCCTACACACATACACATCTCTGTCTCAGATACACTAAATGATGCCAGTCTCCCGTATTTTGAGCATTCCTTTAATTCATTTTGCTGCTAATACTCCCAACAGTAATAAGTACATTGTAATGATTATACAGAGTTTAATGATGTTCTTTCACTAAACTGTTACTTCTGGCTGTTGTGGTAACTTGCAATGATAAACTTGACAGGATGAAATCAGTACTACCTAATGAAGAGTAATTGATACATCAATGTTTTGTTCATAATGTCAACAGGGGAAACTGTAGGCCATTCCTTTGTTTCATTCATTGTTTTTTAACTCAAAAAAGTAGGGTTTTATTTTCAAAAGCGCTGAGCATCCAAAATTAAGGTAATTGTACTATTTCCATTCACATGCTTTGTCTTCATCTTGATCTTTCTCTGAGTCTATTTCATCTCATAGATTGAAAATTACTGGGTAATTCTTATTACCTTTTGGTATTTCTTGTACCCTTTTCTGTTAGGCAATGATTCAACTTGTACTTGTAGGTCAATTGTCCCTAATTTAGCTCTGCACTTACATACATGTTAAGCTCTGCAGTTTATTGCATACAAAGGATAGCAGAAAAGGAAATATGTTCATGGTAGCTTTAAGAACTTTCAGATTTTATCAGTCAGAAAAGAAACTTTATACTATTTTCAGTTTGAGCTTAAAACACTCTGTGGTATTTTAGCATTTGGTATAGATGTCTCATGTCACTTATCACATTATACCCTACATGATAATTATTTCTGTAAATACTAAAGTTGCTTTAGGGACCTCTAAGTTCCATAAGGGCAAGAATTATTTCTTATTCATCTTTTTATGTTTTACAAAAATGCTCCTCAAATTTAATGTGCACACAAATCACCTGGATATCTTGTTAGAATGAAGATTCTGTTCAGCAGTTCTGGGATGGGGCCTGAAGGATTGCATTTCTTTCTTTTTTTAAAAAAATTTTGTAAGACTGGCTCTGCCTTTATTATTTTTTTTTAATTTAATTTAATTTAATTTTTTATTTAACTTTATTTTTTATTTTTTAAATTTTACATCCAAATTAGTATATAGTGAAGCAATGATTTCAGTAGATTCCTTAATGTCCCTTACCCATTTAGCCCAGCCCCCCTACCACAACCCCTCCAGCAACCCTCAGTTTGTTCTCCATATTTATGAGTCTCTTTTGTTTTGTCCCCCTCCCTGTTCTTATATTATTTTTGTTTCCCTTCCCTTATGTTCATCTGTTTTGTCTCTTAAAGTCCTCATATGAGTGAAGTCATATGATTTTTGTCTTTCTCTAATTTCACTTAGCATAATACCCTTCAGTTCCATCCACGTAGTTGCAAATGGCAAGATTTCATTCTTTTTGATTGCTGGGTAATACTCCATTGTATATATATATACAACATTTTCTTTATCCATTCATCCATAAAGGGACATTTGGGCTCTTTCCATACTTCGGCTATTGTTGATAGTGCTGCTATAAACATGACGGTGCATTTGTCCCATCGAAACAGCACACCTGTATCCCTTGGATAAATGCCTAGTAGTGCAATTGCTGGGTCATAGGGTAGTTCTCTGACCAACTACCAGGTTTGCCGATTCTGGTCATCTGAAAACCACACTGTGAGTAAGTAGGGTATACAGCACCCAATATAAGCCATGAACCACTTAAAGGCATTTCTTTCAATTTTGACAGAAAAAACCTAGTTACCTTTGGTAAAAAGTCAACAGTATTGAGTGCCTACAATGTACCAAATACAGTCAATAACTCTCACGTACCTAAGAGGTAAGTACTATTTTACCTCCATTTTACAGACAGGGAAAGAGGTGAAGTAATTTGCCTAAGTAATTGAACCCAGGTTTGCCAGATTCAACAGCTTCAGCTTTCAGTCACATCAACATAATTCCTCTTAGCATCTCTTAGCCATAATAAATGAGATTGGCTGGGATGTCCTTTCTCTCCTTCTCTCTCAGAGAAAATCTCCCATCCTTCAAGGCCCAGCAGGACCCCACTTCTTTGATTTTCCTCCACTGTATGTAATTTCCTTACTTCCCTGGAGATTTCCCAGAAATTAGTGCATCTTGCTAATGTAGCACTTGCGAAGGAGTGGGGTCTTCTGATCTTCTTTGCCAGGTGTCTAAAGTTTTGAGAATTGGAATTTTGTCTTACTCAAAATTTGGTGATACCCCAATACTTAGATCATGGGAGCTTTTAAAAGATACAGTGTCCACACATCACTCCCAGGGATTCAAATTTGTCTGGTCTGGGTTAGAGCCTGGGCATCAGCATGTTTGTAAAACTCCCCAGGGGATTCTAATGGGTTGTCAGGTGAGAATCCCTGATGGTGAGCCTCAAAGGACATAATGAGAGCTAGGATGTTCACTCTGGGGGAGGTGGGTATACTTTAGAGGGTTGTGACAAGCTCCCTCTGGCTGATATACTGACAATAGTTAGGGGAGTGGCAATAGAGGTGATGAGAAATAGTCATAGGTCTAGATATTTTTCCATGGTAGAGCCAATATGAATTGAAGACAAATTGTATGTGGGTCTAGAAGATAGAAATGGATGAAGGATAACTCCAAAGTTTTTGACCTGAACAACTACAAGACTTGTTTGCTATTTACTAAGAGACTTTCGAAGGGATAAGTAACAGGTAGGTGTACATTTGACACTATACATTCCAGAAGGGGGCCAACCATCTCTGAGGTCAGTGTTATTTAAAATGGAGCCTGCTCTTCAGTAATGAAGTTCTTTTCCCCATCATCATACACTCACTCTCTTCCCTGATGTCCTTCACTGAACCAGGCTCCTTCTCTTCTCCAAACTCCTGTTCTTCCTAGAGTCCTTCTTTCCTCTCATGGATCCTCTCCCAAGTTTTTTCCTATGCTTATTGGATGATTTTTCTCCTGATGGGGCACCATTCTTGTTTCTTCCTGCATCCTGAGACTAGCTGCTGTTTTTCTCTTCCACAGGGACCACACATTTTACCCTCAATCCCGTTCTTAAATCCTACTTACTGTCTGTTTTTGTCTCCTGTACCCTAACTAGAAAAACACATTGGATGTCCCTACTGAGTCAGCAATCAGCATGCTCTATGCCAGCATACTGTCAAGGTAGAAATGAACACTCTGTCTCTGTCTACAGAATTAACCTTTTCAGTATGAAAATACAATCTCTTGGTAAGTAGGAGATAAGAGCTGCCGTGTATCAAAAGTGATATGCTCACATTAAGTAAAACCTGAAAATTATTTTCCTTGATAACCAGCGATGCATCTAACTATATTCCTGGAGGGAAACTGTACTCTGCAGTATCTAATATGGTAATCCATAAAAATTAGCTACTCTGTAAGTCTATGATCATGAAAATTGCACTCACTACCCCTTCTTTGATATCTAAAAACACATTTTCCGGGGCGCCTGGGTGGCTCGGTCGGTTAAGCATCCAACTTCGGCTCAGGTCACAATCTCACGGTCCGTGAGTTCGAGCCCCGCGTCGGGCTCTGTGCTGACAGCTCAGAGCCTGGAGCCTGTTTCAGATTCTGTGTCTCCCTCTCTCTCTGCCCCTCCCCTGTTCATGCTCTGTCTCTCTCTGTCTCAAAAATAAACAAATGTTAAAAAAAAATTTAAAAACACATTTTCCTATGCCCAAAGTATGTGATTATGAAAAAGAAACAAACTGAATAATCCAAATTGTACTGCTCACATTCAAATGCTAAAGTACTAGACTAGAAAAAAAAAAATTCTGATTATGCCATTACTGTATAGATGAACAGTGTTTAATGCTGCTAAATCTACCAAAAAGAAAGGATCATTTCAATGTTATCTTTACCCATAGATGAGATGTTTCTACACGTAACTGTCAGAAGATGTTTTAAATAAAAGAGAAAGGACCTTGGGAAGCTTAAAGAGTTAGAAGCTATATACATTTCTTCCACTAGAAATCTTAAAGGAATTCTCACCTAAAAGAAGAGTAAAATAAATTTAGCTAGTTTGAAATGTTAAGTATCTCTTTGAAATTGAGGCTAATACATAATTGAAAGCAGAAATACTTCAATTTTGCCTTGCTTTTCATAAAAATTCCAACTGAAATATTCAAAGTTACAGCTCTCCGAGTTAAAAGAAATGGATAACATTTATGTGGTTCTATTGTGCATCAGCGTGCACAATTTGATTGAAACTTGGTGTAGTTGAGGAGAGAAAAGTTAATAAGGCAATTATTCATGTGCTACCTGAAATCAGACAAGAACGTGAGCCTTCCACAAGACACAATATACGGAGTTACTCTCACAAGGACTAATCTATCCAAAACTCACCAGTACATACCATTTATTTCTTTTTTAATGTTTTTTTTTCAATTTTATTAATCTTTTATTATTTTTTTAATATGAAATTTATTGTCATATAGTTTCCATACACAACACCCAGTGCTCATCCCAACAGGTGCCCTCCTCAATACCCATCACCCACCCTCCATCAACCCTCAGTTTGTTCTCAGTTTTTAAGAGTCTCTTATGTTTTGGCTCCCTCCCTCTCTAACCTTTTTTTTTTTGGGTGGGGGGAACCTCATGAAGATAAAAATCATCTGCACTGCAAAAGTACATACCATTTTGATAGTGCTCTCTACACCAAAACAAGCAACCACTTTCCAATTTAATTTTATTCTTATAATTCCACAATCACACACACACACACACACACACACACACACAAATTTTCTTAAAGCTTACAAAATAATTGTGTGGTTAAAATGAAATGATCTTTAGCAAAATAAAAGGCATCACCCCTATTAAATGGCACCTGTTCTTGAGTTTACCATCAATTCTGAGCTCTTCTTCACTTGCCCACTTTTATTCCACATACAGCATGGAATGTAAGTGTTGAAAACATGTGAGACTAGGGTAAGAAGATGAATGAAGCAGGAGGACGGATGATGAAAGGAAAGGATGAGAAGATAATGAAGGTTCTGAAGGCCTGGATTTAGCCAGAAGGAAAGAGAATACTATGAAAGGGAGGAGGCAGA
Organism: Leopardus geoffroyi; assembly: GCF_018350155.1. Lineage (NCBI taxonomy): Eukaryota > Metazoa > Chordata > Mammalia > Carnivora > Felidae > Leopardus > Leopardus geoffroyi. The sequence continues at coordinate 111,283,027 of NC_059331.1, read as the reverse complement.
AAAAAAAAAAGTAGTTATAGATACTAAGAACGCTGTTCATTTGCCCGACTATTTAGACTCAAGTCAGGTGTGACTGGAACAGTAAGAAAATCTCGTAGGAAATCTGTAGAATCTCCATAGGCCTTAGAATATGGATAGCAGGATCTATAAGTTCGAGCCATATGAAATTGCCTGATCTACAAAAATCCCTATTGCATATGGTTCAGCCTAAGATAAACATTTGCATAGTCAATGCTAATTATCTGTGCTCTCTCCTCCTCCCAAGCATGACTGGGATAAATATGCTGAAAAATGGGCAATTGGAAAGTTCCTCTAAGGAGGCTATAGGACTGCTTGAGCACACACTGCTAGCCACAGACAGAGCAGGGATCAAAAATCAGAGTTGACCCCCAGCCCAGGACTCCTTCCATAACCCTATGCAATAGAGGGATGGTCCAAAGAGAGAAACAATGTGAAAGGAAGACCAAATGTCAGACTTACCTGCACACTCAGAATTTCACTGAGGGACAAAATCATATCTACCAAAATAGAGCTCGCTTCTTCCTCATGTTACCAGCGAACAATGAATAAAAAATGAGTCATCTGAAAGAATGACATTTCCCCCAAGTACCATGATTTAGTGGCATTTTTTAAGAGTAAATCCCAAGTTTGTCAAATTCAAGAGTCCTTTGCTGGTGATTAGTTTACATGGTTGACAATAAGGGATACTTTAAAGAGCTACCCAATCCAACCATGACACATCTTTCAGGGCTGGACAAGAGAGCCAGTGCAAAGGATTTTATGCCCTCAGTCATTATTACTGTCACAAAAAAAAAAAGAACTCATCCTATTCACAGCACAATTTCTCTGTTAGCTGAAAGTTAAAGACAGATTTCCAAGTCCCATGATGGTGTCACTAGTGGATTCAATGAGAGATCAACCGTGGTGCACATCAAGGAGATAAAGACAAAGAATATAATCAAGTATCTGACCAACCCAAATTACTCACCTAAGCAGGTAATGTGGGCTAGGGAAGAAAAGTGCTCAACGCTGATTTGGAAGATCTTCAGAGATCTCTTACTAGCCTCAAACTTGTTGAAAAAATTTAATGGACTATTACTATAAGCCTCCTTGATGGTTACTGGGCACTACACCGGGGTTGAATGTCCTCAAGCATTTTTATCCCACAGGTTTGCTGATGAGCTTGTTAAAAGCTGGGCAGCTTACAGGGAGCAGCAAGTGCTGAAAGAACTTGGCCTTGAGAGAGAGAGAGAGAGAGAGAGAGAGAACCTTTTGTTCCCACCATCATGAGTTATTCAGGTTATAAAATTTGGAACTGATAGTCGGTCCACAACAACAACAACCTGCTGCACTAACTAAAATAGATTGTATATGTGAACAAAACAAACAAACAAACAAAAAACAAAAACAAAACAAAAAAAACCTCTTCTCCCTCAGTTTGGGCTCCAAGAAAAGAAAATCAAAATATTGGGTGAATGTTGTGACTGTCTGTTGTTAAAGGCAAGGCTGCTATTTTTTTAATTTTTTTTTTATGTTTTTTATTTTATATTTGAGAAAGACAGAGCATGAGCCAGGGGAGGGGCAGAGACAGAGGGAGACACAGAATCTGAAGCAGGCTCCAGGCTCTGAGCTGTCAGCACAGAGCCCGATGTGGCGCCCAAACTCATGGACAGTGAGATCATCACCTGAGCCAAAGCTGGATGCCTAACCGACTCAGCCACCCAGGTGCCCCAAGGCTGCTATTTTAAATAATTTCAAAGAAACTTTTCAAAAGCCCTAAATAATGGTTTCAATAATATTTAGGCCTTGCTCTAGATGGCAAACCCATCTTCACCTTTTTTTCAAAAATGGGTGGCTAAAACATTTTCTGAGGGGCACAGTAAGATGCCTTGTAAATTTAGTCTTCTGTATTTTTGCTGGAGCTAAATTACAAGCATTATATTGGTAAGTTGTAAAAGTCAAATAAAGAAATTAAATTTAGCACAGTGTTTACAACGGTGATTTCTCATTCCGATAATTATGGGAACTCATAAAATTTAGGTTTTGCGAGAACAGCAGATTTGTTAGACTTATTTTTAAATTTATGGGCATCAACAAATAGGATAGTTTCCAAATATGTTATTTGATCTGATTTTTAAAATCTGGCTGGCAATTTACTTAAAGCATTCACAAATTTCCATTTTATTGGTGACTAGATGAGCTTTTATTTGTAAATACACTGTGCCTACTTTTAAACTGCTTCTATGGCTTTAGAGTTTAGTTTAAATGCATAAACATAAGAAAGAAAGAGATACGTAAAATCTATTTTAAGATCTGAGAGGCAATTTTGAAAGTTTTACTAACCCCAAACTAATCTGCACCAGCCACAGAAACCATCTTGTTGGCAGCAAATAATAAAGAGAAAGTACCAAAACCAAATACCATAAAACAGGTTTTTGTTTCAACCATCAAGTGTGTTTATCAGCATACAACTGTAAAGCAAACAACAGTAATGACAACAGTACTGGACTATCAAACATTTTATGTTTATATCAGCGCTTGTCACACTTTTTTGGAAAGAGGCAACTCCTCCCTGCCACCCATGTGAATTCTGGTTGAGGAGGTCTAGGAGGGGCGTGAGAGTCTGCATTTAGAAATGCACACATCTTCCTGTGTGATGCTGATGCTGCACATATTTTTACGTGTTACCTTCTTAACCATCCTAAGATATCTCCACCTACCAAGTAATGAAATGGAGGAAAAGAGAAATTTCATACAACTCACAAGTGACAGAACATAAGTCCCCTTATCTACAACATTTCACTGCCTTCACCTCTCAAGAAGAATCTCCCATCATCAATAGTTAATGCTACATACAAATAACCTACTAATCCAAGATAAATGGATTCAACTCCGTTTTAGAGCAGTTACAAAAACCCAAATGCTCAGGCCTTACCACCTCTCCCCGTCCCCCATATATTTCCTTTTTGATAAATGTGGTAGGAACTGAGAAGTCTAAATATTTTCATCACCTCCACAGGTGACCCTGGAAATCACCAAAGTTACTCATTTCTTACACTGTCCGAAGAGAAAACCCACTGCAATATAGGCCATCTGCATTCCATTTGTTACTGAAAATGGCAAATATGAGGTGTGGATGCTGATCAAGTATGTGGGCTTGAGGAAGAACACTTCTCTAAAAAAAAAAAAAAAGGTAGATATTTATTTAGCATTTTCTCTTGATGACAACACACAAGCTGTAACCTTTCAGTTCGTCTCTAGGCCTGAGCTACAGTCTTTTTGTAATTCTCCCTTATTTCATGAAAGACTCTAATCCAACATAGGCTAGCACATCCAGCAGGTGTATGCAGAAAACCAATCCATTCTGAGATCTCCCTCAGAGGCCAGAACATCGGGATGAAACTGGCCCTGGTATGTTTCTTTTCCTCTGTACTTTCATGCTGTTGCAACAGCAAGCATGTGTCATCAGAAAATATAATTAGTCAGAGCTCCTCCTGACGACCATTATATTTTCTGGAGTTTAGGTAAGGCAGACTTCTCTCCCCATTTCCACTTTTACAGGCAAATTTCTCCGTAGCCCCAATGATTTCAAAATATTCTTTTTACTGGGCCATTTGTGCAAGATAGGACAATAAAATATAAGAAGAACTCTCACCAACTCAAACTAGTTTAATGAAAAGAAATGAAACACAGCTCGGGGTCTTACACCGTCGGTTCCCCGCAGAGTGGGAAGTTCTATTCAGCCTTAACAACAATTCCACAGATTTCCACAATCTTTTCACCTCTTACTTTAAGACAGCAGTTGACTCAATAGTTATCAGAGAAAACAGATTCAGGACCAGGGTAGTGTGTCATCGGTGACAAACTGGAATCAGTCACTCAGCCCATGTTTGGGAAAGATACATACAAGCAAGATACTACCATTTTTGCCAAGATTAAAAATAACTGGATATTCATACACAGTTTCTCTTCTCATGTCTTCAAAAACCTACTTTAAGATTCAAGTTTACCGGACAGAAGTTCAGCATGCTTTATTAGTAATTCCTTAATGAGAGTATATAAAGGGCAATGGTCTTAAGAGAAGATAACAAAGTTGCTTTATAGAATAATCAGAAACCCATGAACTATTACTGCTTCAGTTAAGAAAATCTGGCTGCCAGAAGTAAACATGTGACACAAAGCACATCCTTTCATTCACTATTACACACACAGGAATATTTTTAAATGGGTAATATTTTTAATGTAGTGTTATTCCAAAGAGGGCTCAATATTGACTTTGTGGGGGGGGGGTACAGCGGAAGTACATACAAAAATCTGTATGTAAAATATTACCTCCCAGTAAGAAAATTCTAAATGCCATACTCCTGTACTTATGTGCATATTTTGGCAGATAACCCCAAACTGTGTGCAAAGTTATCAATGAAAATATTCTGTTAATAACACACTTAAGAGTACTTGCTAAGTAACATGTCTTCTATATATATTGTATAGCAAGTACCCTGCAATTCAGTGTGGTCCCTGAACCAACAGCAGCAGAAGCAGCATCACCCAAGAACTTATTAGAAATGCAAATCTCAACCTCACCCCAGACCCACTGAATCAGTGTCTGCATTTTAACAAGATCCCTAGGTGACTCATAGGCACTTCACAGTTTGAGAAACACTGGTGTAGCAGTTATCAAGCTAGGCACTTTGTTTTTTAACTTAATCTTCACAACATTCCTACTAGCTAGATATTTTTCTTTTCATCATTACCACTTAATGGGTGAAGAAACAAGACATGGTAATAACTTTTCCAAAGGTCACATAAACAGGAAGGGACAAATCCAAACCCAGGGCCATCAGATACAAAAGCCCTGTTTGTTTCTCTCTGCTGTGTTATCTTTAAGACAGAATGTCTTCCTTCAGAACCCACAAATAGATGTTGGATAGTATGCAAAGTTCAGTGCACCTTTCTCATGAAAAGCTTCATGATCTTCAACTGATTCTTCAAAGAAGTCTATGATCCAAAGATGTTTAACAATTACTTTTTGAAACCCTTGCTGTAAAAAAGTATAGGGGCAAGTAAACAAGTGAAAAGCCGCAAAAATTTGTTTTCCTAACATTAACGCTTTACTCCTTGAAATTTGAAGAGGACCACCACTACAAATTAAAAAAGTTATATTCCAAGCAGCAATTTACATTTATACATTTCCTTTTAAAAATGTGTGGTCATGCAATTATTCTCCCCTGCTTTTTTTAGGATGCTTAAGAACTTATATAAAAGGAGAAACGAAAATGAGGGGCACTTTGTGCCGAAACTTTTGAGTCTAACTGAAATTTGGTTCATCACTACAGATTTTTAAAAAACATGGTGGTTGGGGCACTTGGGTGGCTCAATCAGTTGAGCTCCTGGCTCTTGATTTTGGCTCAGGTTATGAACCCATGGTCATGGGGTCGAGCCCTGAATCAGGCTCTGTGCTGAGCGTAGAGACTGCTTAAGATTCTCCCTTTCCCTCTGTCCCTCTCCCCCTTACTCCCCCCCCCTCAAATAAATTTTAAAAAATGACCTTAAAAAAACCCATGGTGGTCCAAAGCATAGCTATTGGAATTCATCTGTTATCCAGGTTTGAATTTTAGCTCTGCCACGTGTTGTATCTTGAGCAAGTCATGTGGAATCTTGAGCAAGTCATGTGGTTTTCTAAACCTTAGTTTCCTACTATAAAATGAAGATAACAACACCACTAAGACCTATCCCTATTGTTTTGTTATATAAGATAATATAGTCAGTGGGTCTAGTGAATTGCCTGGCAATGTAGTAAGCACTCAAATTTGCAGTCAATTATTACTAAAAGTGCTGTATCTTCTCAGTGATTATTATGTTATAAATACACTTCCTGGAGTTTTTCCAAGATCCAAGAAAGTTGTTCATCAGATTTTCTAATCCTTGTAAATGAAAGGATGGGAATTTAAGGAGTGAGCACTGGCCTAAAACCAAAGGGAGGGAAGGGGAGGGGAAATTTAAACTCCTTTCAGTTACATTTTTATCATGAATCAGTGGTTCTCAAAGTGTGGTCTCCACACTAGCAGTATCATCTTCACTGGGTCCTTCTTAGAAAAACCAATTCTCAGGCCTTTCCCCAAATCCACTAAACCAAAGCTTCTGGGGCTGAGACCAGCAAAAGTCTTCCAGCTGAGTCTAATGCATGATAAAGTTTGAGATCTGCCAGTATAAATGGAAAAACGCATTGGGCAAGGACCATCTGAAAACCAGTATACCTCCACACAGTCTCCACACTCCACCTTTGGTGTGTGGACACCCGAAGCTGTGATTAAATCTCTTGTGATCTGTGACATATATCATCATAAGGATCTTCTCAGGAAGAAGGAGGAGACTGGGAAGGCAGAGGAAAGGCACATCTGCATAAATATGCAGCTCTCAACTTCCTAAAGTAGGGTGTTATCCTCCTAGAAACTTTCCCCACGTCACCAAAGGGGATTAATGTCATCATTAAGTTATGTAGGGCTGTGAACAGTTGCATCAAAAGAACATATCCTCTTTTTCTACAGAAGTAAGTGTCAAGTCTCTGATCCTAGCTTAAGACCTGTATTTTACTAGGGGAAAATGGACATCTACTTAGGTTTTAAGCAGAGAGGTGTTAACCAGTGGGAAGGAAAATGGGGGCATATAAAGCACAGAGGTTAAGAGTGTTGACTGCAAAGTCCTGTTTGCCTGTTGTCCTAACCCAGCTCCTCAGTTAGGAGCTTTGTGACATTGAACAACTAATGAATCATGCTTTGCCCCAGTTTCTTTGGTCTAAGGGGATAAGAACAATAGTACCCATCTTACATTGATGCCAAGGATTAAAGGAATTCACATACATAGAACACATAGAATAGTGCCTGGCATCCAGCAAGTGCTCAATAAATGTTCTTTTTTTTAAAAAAAAAAAAAGGTAGATGAAACAGAATCAAAAAATGTTGGTCTCCTCTGTTAGCAGTCTTATAAAAAGGAATCCATTCCCTTTATAACATGGGGGTTTAAATTTAATTTTTTTTTTCGACGTTTATTTATTTTTGGGACAGAGAGAGACAGAGCATGAACGGGGGAGGGGCAGAGAGAGGGAGACACAGAATCGGAAACAGGCTCCAGGCTCTGAGCCATCAGCCCAGAGCCCAACGCGGGGCTCGAACTCACGGACCGCGAGATCGTGACCTGGCTGAAGTCGGACGCTAACCGACTGCGCCACCCAGGCGCCCCAACATGGGGGTTTAGACAAAGGCCTTATGTTTTCATATTCTGCATGACATTCACAATAAGGTCACACCTTTATGTGGTTACTGTTAATTAATTATTTTATGTATCTTTGCCATGTTTTTTCAACCAGATTGCCAAGACACATTGAAAACAAAGACACTTACGTCTCCTCATACTCCCCACTATGCCTTCCCTGTAGAAACTGCTAAACATATATTTATCTGTGATGATACAACACGAAAAATAAAAATCTGAATTACAAAATACAAATTTCAGCATTATTTTTAAAAAGACAGCCACAACATTAGAAATATATTTATGTAACGTATTACTAAACTTCTTTTAAGTTTTTTTCTAAAAATGCATTGACACAGCAAAAAATTTCTATAATATCAGTCAGAGCAACTCAACCCCAACTGTTTCATGGAGCTAGAGTTAAATCACCTTCTTAAAACATTGTAAAAAACCTACTCTTCAATAACATAAAAATGTGTTTATGACATTGAACATAAAGACTGATGAAGGTTATACTATACAGCCCTTCTATAACTCCTTTAGGTTGTTTTCACTGATGCTCCAACAGAGATAAAAAAGAAAGTTATTACCTGAAATAAAACCTCAGCTTCAATTTATTGCCACATTTCCAGGCATCCCATATCAAACATAACTATAAATAGTAGGATCCTCAAACTGTAAGTCCAGTCTAATTTATAATTTATTTCCCCACTATTCCTGTCTTTCTGTACTGGAATGCTTCAGCCTGAAAGAAATACCATCATGTTTTACAAGTTGGGTTTAGAAACAGTCACTGCAGATCCACTACAAATGGGACATTGTTTCCATGGCTGGACTGTGATATGAAGATAGGCCAGGTACATAACTATCTCCAGAATACAATGGCTTACTTGCCTACATTTTCCTCCCCTCTGTCTCACATTGGAAACAGTACAGCTATGAGCTTCTATAGGACCTGTCACCAGGGAACTGTCCAACATACTTTGGCAAAGGAATTATTTCACCCTGTAAGAAAAGAGGATAGGAAAATACTAAGAAGAATAATCTCTTGCTTGGATGCTGGCCATCTAATTAAATTCAGAAGGGTATTGATTCTGTCCACTTAAATTAACTTTAATTTTATATATAACCAAATTATAGATTTAAATTAACCAATATAGATCCCTGAAAGTCCTCCAAGAAAGTATCACATGTCTCTAAATATAACTTTTAAAGTGAGTATGATTGATGTCTGACTTGGATTGTTGATTATTTTCTATTTTAACATAAAATTCCTAGCACAAAGGATAAATTGAGGCACTGTTTTACGTAAGGTGAAGGCACAACTTAGCCACAAAGAAAGCAAAAACTTTCTAAAGCTCACTAAGGGTATGTTATTATTCCAGAGATTTAGAAAATATTTAAGAGTAGCATTTTAAATTAAATTGATAACATTTGTAATTGTTTCTTATCTAAATCATCATACATTATAAAAGCATTTACATATATTAAAATCCAAATATTTCAAAGTTCACACGTGGTGACAAGAATACCAAATCTGGAATCCTAAGTGTGGCTAACCAATATCTAGTTAGAATGTTCCACATCTTTACTAAATGCTGAGCAAGAGAAAATGAATTATTTGGATCTGAGCCTTAATAATTTTTAGTGTCAGGTCATCAATCTCCTGACAGAAAAATATTAAATTCTAAAATCCTTCTCAAAGAATTCACAGCATTGTTTTCTTCAGACTATTTGCTACATAGCACCAATTTTATTATCTCTGAGTTAGTGTGGATATAATGGAGTCAGAAATAATACAGAAGAGATCAAATTACTTCTCCATACATTACTACCAACTTTCCACTTGATTGCCTTGCTGATCTATTTCTCTATAATTATCACTCACTAGTATTAAATATTTGTTCCTGAAATTGGCTAAAACATTCTCAACATGCAGAGATGACAGAAAATGCAGATGATGAAGAAATGTTTTCTTTGTAAAACTGAAAGAGTTCCCAGAATTGTTTTCAAAAATAGAGGACAGGGAAATAGGTAACTCAGCACTTCAGAAAATACATACCTCCATATAATTTTCCAAATCTCCATGAATTACAGGAATATAAATCTGAAAAAGTTCTAATGGCTGTGGGGAATAAAGCAGATAGAACTTTCAGAGCACACATATTTTGTCCTTCTAGAAGTAAACATCCACCATCCCTAATCAACCCACTAAACTGTTAGTAAATTGTGTTTCTTGAACTCTTTTAAGGGGACCACTTTAATCTTCCCAGAGAAGATTGTCTAGGGCAAAACAAAGATTTCTTACCATGATTACCATTCAGAATCTAAAAATAGACATCCAAGAAAATTGAGATCAAGCAACTTCCTGACATAAACCTGACCTAATTCAACAGTCTGGTTTTTATCAGTCCTTGCTTAAGACCCAGAGGGTCATGAAGCTTCAAAGAATAAGAGACCCCACAGAGGACACACAGCCCATGGACAATTTACGTGTAAAATAATCAGCCTTGCAAAAGATTAGAAATTACCTAACATCTCTTAATAGAAGACTTATTAAGTAAATTGTTTACAAATCCATACAATGAAATACTATATAGTTGTGAAAAACAAAAAAGCAAGAAGACTTCCATATATGAAACACTGAGAAGTATGGTAAGGGGAATAAAACACAAGGCACAGAAAATGTGTTATAACATGCTAATATTTAATACATATACACACAAATACACAGAGCACAATATTCTGGAGGACTACACAAGAAACAGGGAGCAGTGACTGATTCTGGGGAGAGGAAAGGAGCAATCAAGGCAAAGGGGGAGAAATACAAACTTTTCACACTGTGAATTTCCTATCTTTGAATTTTGTACCTGTATATCTCATACATAAAATCATACTTAATACCACTGGTGAGAAAATAATGAAGCCACCCTTACATCTGTAGGACATTTGTACGACATACAAGGAGTCAGGACAAAAAGCCCTACAGTAGTCAAATGGTTTCCATTTCATCGTTTCCTCATTCACCAGGAAGCTCCACATAACAAAGGCTGTTTCAACTTAGGGTAAACATCTTTTCCACCTACTGTTCCTTGGATTGTTTCAAATAAACTTCCCGTGGTAGCATAAGGAAGATAGTTTAGTGGCAAAAGCCATTTCCCTTCCATATTAATCTTCATCAATCTCTCGTCCAAAAGCTTCCCAGAAAAAGCATGCTTTCTAATTAGAAAAGGTGCCTGCATTGAAAAGGCAGCTCCAAAGCCAGTCCCTAGCCCTTTGTTTCTGAACCTTTCTATAAAGGAATTCTGAGGCCATCACTACAGTGACCCCATACTGGAGAGAAAAAGTCCCCATTTGGTACATCCCTCCTTGATAGTACTACAATCTGACAGCACTTAGTGGATGAGACAGAACATAGTGTTACAAGTGGGGGCTGTGAAGAGAGACTGTCCAAGTTTGAACCCTGATTTTGCCACTTACTAGTAAATATGGACAACTTTCATAACTTCTGTGTGCCTATTTCCACATATGCAAACTGTAAGTAATAATACTACCTAATCTGACAGCACAACTTTTCGTTCTTTAGGTTACAACCCATTAGAGTGAATAATAAAATTAATTTGCTGAGTCACAACTGGCACTTCTTTAATTAAATGAGACAGAAAAAAAATGGAAAAAGAATAAAAAAGAAAACATGAATTTTAAACATAGTGAAAGCTGATCATGAATTTTTTTCCATTTATATACAACATAGGGACTGGGGGGGGTCTATGTGTAAGGTGTCTCAATTTTTCACTGGGGGTCATTTAAACAACTTAAAAGTCTACTATAATTAACTATGAGGAAAAACTGTATTAATAAATACCAAGTACTTAATACTTTGCCTAGCACTTAGTAAGCACTCTCAGGATGAGCTTCTGTGATCCTTATTACAGTAAGAGTAACCAATTTTTGTCATCATCATCATCTATAGCATTCAGAGGTAAAAAAGTAAACTGAATATATAATTGATGGCAGCAAAAAATTACATAAAATACAAATCTTAATGAAATATAATGATATTAAAATACCTATAGAGATAATTATGATCACTTGGGAAAATTTAAAAACAGAAAATGGAATGAAATAATATAGCAGGTTTGTGTAACACAGTTCAGAGGAGAAAAACACCGAATTTAGGGAACTTCACCATTGGGTGAAAATAAACTCCGTGTGTGTGTGTGTGTGTGTGTGTGTGTGTGTGTGTGTGTGTGTCCATGTGAACGGGAATCATAAGGTTCATGATGACCTAGAGAAAATATCAACTTCTTATTCTTCTGATTCTATCTTTGCAAAGGGACAATCTATTATTACTTCTGCATCTGACCTGTAGCAATGTGCAGAAGCTAAGGCACTAAATCCAAATGCTGGACAGGGATCCCCCCAACTCTAAATGTTAACTTGTGTGTAGTGAGAATAAATGGGAGGGATTAAACATGAGTATCATATGTGTTTTGTTTTTATGCTTCACATTGTGATTTGAAAAATAAAAGTGGCATTCTGATTTTTTGTTTTTATGCTTCACATTGTGATTTGAAAAATAAAAGTGGCATTCTGATTTATACATATGTTCCTTGGGAGTCTGGTGAGCATGAAGCTGTTACTGAGACACTGACCAGTTCTTTCTTTACTGACTAAACCCAGTTTCAAGACCACATGGCTAGAATGATATGGACACAATATGAAATGCTGTCACTCTGAGAAGACTTTCTGGCCCACCAAACATTCTCCTCCAAATCAAGTTGTATCCCAATGGTTTTTAAAACTGTGTTGAGTGGCAGAAGCCAATCTAAAACCTTGTGATATGTATAACAGAAAACCAAGCTTCCCCTAGTGTATACAGGCATAAGGGGAGCCTGGAATATTCTTCCTGATTATTCCCCCAATAATTCCTTCTCCTTCCAAACGGCAGACCTTAACAGAGCTCCGTTGGACAGTTTGAAAGCCTCTATTCCATCTCAGTAGCTATCAAACTATAGCAGGCATCAGAATGATCAGGAAGGCTTGTTAGAATCCAGATGGCTGAAGCCCACCAGTGTCTGGAAGGCCAGGGTTGTGAAGCCTGAGAATGTGCATTTCTTATAAGTTTCCCAGGTGATGCTGATGCTCCTGGGTCCAGTGACTACACTTTGAGAACCACAGCCCTACCACCCCTTCAAAATATTTGCTTGATATAGCTTGAACAAGGATCACCTATACTTTATACCTTCGCAACTAATTTGAAAGTTCTAAACATTTTTATTACAAAAGCATCCTAACAATTCAACATACAAAGTATTTAGATTTGGGGATTTTTTTCAATAAAGCAGTGTTTAAATCCTAGTGATTTAGCTTCATTAATTGAGAACACACTCACTAGGGCATGAGAAGGTTCTGATACAGTGCTATAGAAACACATTTTCCTAAAAGTTCTTTAGGTTCTATTTCCCTACAGAACAATAATGTTCCCTGTTTGGAAATAATCCCCAAATGTTCCCTCTTGTTTAAATTGCATGAATTCTTAACATACGTGGCACACATACTGTAATCTATGACTGAATGGAGTCCTTTCTGTTCTCAGGGAGAATGGAAGGATGTTATTTTCAGAAACAGTGAGGCTACCTTTCCCATTTTTTTTTTCTGACTGGCAAAATACTGCAATAAAGTATTGCTCAACTCAGACTGAAACAATTTTCCCATCTGTCAAAATATTTTAAATAGTATCAAGCTGGTATTACTTTGTCAAAACATTTCATCAGAAACAGTATCTAAATTTAAACAAGCAGTTCCTCGAACTATGTAAGTAAGGTGAATAAACTGTCACTGACACAATATATTTTCTGGAAAACCTGCAGTCTTGTTAGAAAGACCTTGAAGGAAATGGGTGTTTAAACCAAGGATAAATGTACACTGGGTAGAGACAAATGAACACTGCGTAAAAGGCTGAACATTTCATTGTCCTAGAAATGACACCCTTCAATTCTTCCCAAACAGCATAAAACAACCCCAGCTTTACAAATAATTCTGGTCAGTCTCAGTAAACCTACAATTTTGCCATAAAATATGAATGTTATAGGTTAATGCAGAGACCTCCACAAGCATAAGGACCTTGGGATTTGGAGTTGATGCTAATTCTCCCTTCAGCATCCATATGAGGTGGTATGGATCACCTGATGTTTCTGGGCCTCAGTTTCTACATCTGCACACACAGGAGAAACCTGCCTCACAAGGCAGACTTGAGATATGGCACTAAGAAGGCATCTGATGGACTCAGTTTTCCTGCTTTCACATTCATCCATAAAACTCAGATTAATCCCCATGATTTGAGTTTAATTTGGGAGACAGTATGAATAACAGGAAAAATAATGTCTAGTGACATTTCATGTCAATAATTTACAGAATGTATATATTCTGGCTTTATACATTCTCTACTTCTTCTTGTTATAAATCTAGCACAAGAAAAGCACTAACAGAACATTCTCTCTAGGTCAGACCTACCTAACATTTTTTCCCCATAAAGGAGTATATCTCCAATTATCTACAGATGCTACCAAAACTTTTACATCCTTAAGGGAATTTGAAATTCACTGTATGTCCTAAATTCATGTCGTTTACCACCTTAGAAGGAAGTACAGTATATTTGTAGCAAATGTTATTGTTTGCTGCAAACTATTCAAAGGTTAAGTAACTACAGACTCGCACTGAACTTTTTTCTCATAGGAAAAATGTTCATTTCTTATACCTGGTCAAACAAGCCTACAGGAATGACAATGAATGAAACAGGGTTAAAATAGTGAGATTTTGGGGTGCTGGGTGGCTCAGTTGGTTAAGCATCTGACTTCAGCTCAGGCCATGATATCACGGTTCGTGGGTTTAAGCCCCACATCGGGCTCTGTGTTGATAGTTCAGAGCCTGGAGCCTACTTGGGAATCTGTGTCTCCCTCTCTCTCTCTGCCCTCCCTTCCTCATGCTCTGTCTCTCTCTCTCTCTCTCTCTCTCTCTCAAAAAGAAATAAAAACATTAAAAAATAGTGAGGTTTTTTCCTCTTTGATGTTTAAAATATTCTAAGCAGCCTTGGTTTTGCAAATTTCACATTCTAAGTAATCTCGATTGCCAGAACCAAGTTCATTACAGGAATTAAGAAGTCTCTAACAATCAAAATTGGTTCACAACACTGTTAAAATGTTTAAATATAAACATTGGGTATCTAAACATAAACTAAAACAAAGTGCTAAAATTTTTATTTAAATTGAGGAAACTGTTCATGCATACATTGAGGTTTTTATCATTCTTCACAGTCATAGGAAAACCTTTAACAAAGATACTAACTTACTCGTAACATTTTCATATGTATCTATATTTGCCAGCTTCAGAAATATTTCTTTGCTTGTATTTGTGCATGACTTCAAGTATTTTAATTATCTAGAGAGTACATCTAGCCAGGTGGAGAATCACAGACACATAGCATTCTTTTCGCACAATGATCTTTGGTGTTAGTGAGGCACACCTGTCTGGCTCAGTCGGTGGAGCGTGAAACTCTTGATCCTGGGGTGTGAGTTCAAGCCCCACATTGGGTGTAGAGATTACTTAAAACTAAAATCCTTGAAAAATTGCTTTAGTGATATATGTTGTTTTTATGTGTGGGATTATGGTTTTGAAAATATCACTATGATTTTGATTAATATGATTTTATAATGTCAGAAACTGTTTTTGGAATCTAAGGACAGCTAAGCACTTACTTTGAGAAAATGATATGGTATCTATAAGAAGAAGAGTTTTGACTTTTTAAAAAAATGACCCTAAACAATTATCATTATTCTCATAAAAGTCAATGTTCAACATGACTGTTACAGCAAGAGCCTTTTTTAATATGAATCAGGTAGAAATTTCCTTTACTGCATTCCTTTTGTACCCTCGGACTGATCATTGCAAATGTCCATGCATTTGCATCTGCAAGTGTCAATTACTTGCCTATGGACACAAAACTCACAAATGGGTGAAGCCAGGAAGTATGGCCCCCAGGTGGGTAGTCTTACCTTTCCCTGCCAAAAGAAAAGGGGTAGAACCATCCCACTCAAAGAGTATACAATCGAGCCGGGGATCCAAGACGTAAGCATACAACAAGTTAAATAATAAAAGTGAGAAATAACAACTCAGCGAATTAAGGCAACACATGTCGCAACGTGAACTAAGCAGTGAAGACAAGGGGTGAGGTCAGTGTGGCTCAAATGAGCATGGACAGCTGCATAAAGAGGAGTCCTGAAGTAGACATGTAGAACAAGAAAAGTTTACGCGGAGACATGTTTCATGTGTCCAGAATAACAGAAGCAAAACAGAGCCATGTGAGTAAACAATCTGGTTGGAGTGAAGGATTTATATTAAAAAAAAAAAAAAAAGTATTGATGAAACTGGACAAACAGTCGAAAAGATCGTGAACGTCTTGAATTAAAGTCTGGCAGGAATTAATCCTACCACCACTGGTATCCATCCAAAAATTGTGAGTAGAGAAGAACTTTGATTAAAAGGTGTTTGAGAAAAATATTCAGCAAGAGCATGAAAAAGAAGCTGGTGAGGAAATCCCCAGAGCTCTGTATGAAAGGCTTTAAAATCTACTGGTCAATCTCAAAGACCCATGAATTACTCAATAGTTGTTAAATGTATCTTACTATTATCTTTTATTTTCTTACAAATGCTATAACTTCAGAACTACATAAATGCAGTTTTGGAGCTGCTTCACTAAGATTTACTTCTGAAAACATATGCGATAGTAGATGCTACTGATGGATCCTCCATATCTACTTGCCTTTACCACTGTAGAACATGCTGGCCAGACTTTATTTCCAACCTCCAGCACCTGTATTTCTTTCCCAGAGGCCAGAAGGGGCTGGGGACATAAACCCCACACAACCAACCCTGAGTTCTGCCCAGCAGTCCTCAACCAATGGCTAGAATCAAGGGTTGCCACATAAATATCTCAGCTCCCTCCCCTGGATGGAATATTTCTCTTTTTTTAATGTTTTGTGTATTTTTGAGAGAGAGACAGAGTACGAGCAGGGAAGGGGTAGAGAGAGAGGGAAACACAGAATCTGAAGCAGGCTCCAGGCTCTGAGCTGTCAGCATGGAGCCCGAAATGGGGCTCGAATCCACAAAGATGAGATCATGACCTGAGCCCAAGTCAGATGCTTAACCAACTGAGCCACCCAGGCTCAGAATATTTCTAGTGTGCATGTTGTACATTCTTTCCCTCAGTTACCAGTAGAATAAGTCTTTAGTTATCCAGCATAGTAACTTCCTTGATATCTTCCCCCCACACATTCCCACCCCTGCTGTCTTCTACTCTCTTTCACATTTTCCCTATTAGAGTGTCCTAGACTCTGTTTCCAAATGACTTAAACTGGAATCCTTGCCTTGGGGTGAGGGTGAACGCAAGCTAAAATACACCATGGTGTTTCAGCCTACTAACCTTGGTTCAAGTTACCTCCCTTGTTCTAATAACCGCTCAAGACCCAGAAAGTACCTCCTTTCACCCCTAGTCTGAGTTTCCCTGATCAGCCCAGCTCATTGCACAGGCTCCCTTTCCTAAAACTTTCAACAATCATAGCCTTTACTTTTAGGTGTTGTATACCATATGGTGTGTTATGTGTATGTCTTATCTTCTCATCCACTAGGCACTCACCTTATAGATTGAAACTTTGCTTCTTTGTATCTTCCACAAGCATAAAGCTGAGATTTGTGTCATTCAAATGGCTACTGATTACTACTTCTCCCTGTTGACTTACAGACCAGAAAACACGCTGATAAAAGGGGAGTCATACTTTATTTAGCTTAGGATTTAGATATGGTTCTTTGGACACATATGGTTTGGCAGAATGAGAGAAGGTAAAAGGACCAGCAAATTTGAATCTAGCTTTCTGGCTTCTAAGTAGAAGCCCACTGTTCCAAACATATTTCCAGTTTCCTAATTTTTCAGTATAGAATGCAGAGGAAACTAAGAAGAAACATTTCTCTTTAATTCAAACCTAGTATCGCTCATCCATTTTCTTATTCAACAATTGTTTATTGAGAACCTGTTATTGTCAGCACTAGCATAGCAAACCTGTACATATTAGAGGGAAATTATGGTTTTTGCTGTCTGGCACTTATGGCTGAGGGTACAAATGAAAGAAGACAGATAATATGCAAGCAAAAACAAATACACACAAAAAAAGGAGAATTATAAAACTGAGGCTATGAAATAAAAATACAGAGTCTAGTTGAAAAGAATGGTCAGGATAAAAAGGGGCTACTCAAATGGGGTTGATCAGGGAAGATCCTCCTGCCCTAAAGGGTGAGCAGACAAGTCAAGGGTGCCTGGGTGGCTCAGTCAGTTAAGTATCTGACTTCAGCTCAGGTCATGATATCATGGTTTGTGGGTTAGAGTCCCACGCCAGGCTCTGTGCTGACAGCTCAGAACCTGGTTCCTGCTTTGAATTCTATGCCTCCCTCTCTCTCTGTTCCTCCCCCACTTGTGCTCTCTCTCTCTTTCAAAAATAAATGAAGACTGAAAAAATTTTGTAAAACAAGAAATTCAACCTCATAAACATTTACCCTATTCTAATAAAGTTGAGGACTATGGCATCCTGTTTTATGAAGACAGATTACCTAATTGGGGAATATAGAGGAGAGAGTGGGGAGCATATACAAATATCCAGGACAGCATGCTTGATTCTGACACATCTTCCTTTCAGGATACCACCCTTCCATTCTGTTTGAGAATTCCTCCTGGGGAAGTCACAAGACTTAGATAAGTAAAAATAGATTACCACTCTGTGTCCATTGATATTGGCATGTGTACTTGAGTTATTAAGTATTAACCATATAAACAGTATAGAAGGTGATATCTTCCATGGTTTCATGTAAATAATCTAAGATTCAATGATTCATATTTCCTTTTTTTGTCACAGAAAAGCTACTTCTCTTCCACCTCATGGAGCATTTACACTGTAATGACTTATCCATGTGTCTGCTAGACATTACCTGTTAAATGTGAAGAAAAAGCCAGCGTTGAGTTCCTCACAGTATAATTCATAATATCTTACCTATACAAGGTACTCAGTCAATGTTTGCCAAATGAATTAATAACACTATTAGTATTTATTGAATGCTTAATATTTTCCTGGTACTGTGCTAATTGTGGCTGGTACTGCTTAAGATTGTGAGCTCTGGAGTCAATAGTCTGTGCTTAACACCTGAATATGTCATTACTAGCTCTAGACCTCTGGGAAACTAATTTACAATCATCACTCCTCAGAGTTCCCATGCATAAAATCCAGACAGTAATCCCTAGCTCGTAAATTGGTCATGAACATTAAATGACAGAACACGGCACAGTGCCTGGCATATTATAAATGCTGAACTTCTTCTTCTTTTTTAAGTTTTATTTATTTAAGTAATCTCTATACCCAACATAGGGCTTGAACCCACAACCCTGAGGTCAAGAGCCGCACACTCTCCTGACTGAGCCAGCCAGGCACCCCTAAATACCAAACTTCTAAACTCTTACATAATCCTGCAATAGTACCATGTAACACATGAAGGCACTCAATCTTTGAGACTCAGATCACATTACTCATGATGGGCAGAGCTCAGATCAACCAAAATCCATGGGACTTTCTATCAGTTGGGGTGTAAGTTAACCTGCTGTAACAAAGAAACCAAATAATACAATGGTTTAAACAACAGAGAAGTTTATTTCTCTCTTGTGTAGCATGCCAGATTGGCAATGCCTTCGGTGACCAATACTCTTTACTCCTTTTGCCCTGACATCTCCTAGAACACGTGTCAATGTATGGTTAAAGCGGGATCAAAACCATCTGAAGTTTCAGACAGCAGGAAAAGAAAGGGGCAGAATGTAACAAACAAATGTCTTAAAGCATAGATGGAGAAGTGACACACATCACTCACATTCTGTTCCTAAGAACTTAGTCACATGGCCACATCTACCTCAAATGGGGACTGAGAATTATAGGGCCTTGCTGGTCAGCCATGTGCTCAGCTGCAATTTTATTTCCTTGGAACAAGGGGGAATGGATTTTGGTAGACAGCTAACAATCTCTATCATGGACTCTAACCCTATGCTTTTCAACATAAAGAATCTAACGTCTCATTCCGTAACTACTCTGTTGCCATCCCTGAAAACCTAACAGCTTATCATGCAAGTTACTTGACTATGTTACAGTGGGGATGAATTTACTACACACTTAAAAATTACATGAGCTCGTGTTCTGCCCTTTCTGTGAAAAGCCATCAATCTCTCAGTGTTATTGCATCCAATAAAATTATATGCTTTTAGGAAAAGGCATTAAAGACTGACTGACAAAAATCACAGTTCATATATTATATGTGGGAAATTAAGAACCAAAAAGTTACTTAACTGAAGTCCTAACTAGTCTTAGATAGTAAGTCAACCAGATATAGAATCCCTAAAACAGAAGAGAATGAACTAACACTTTCAAACACCTACGAGTATTCTAGGTGCCCGAATTAATTCAAACAAATAATTCCTGAACACTCATTATGCCACAAACAGTGTGCATTACTAGAGACTAGACACTGTCTATGCCTTCTAGAAGTGAGGTCCAAACTTTACACATATTCTGTTTAATTTTACCTCTACTAACACCTTACACAGTAGACATCATAAATGAGGAAACTAAGACTCAGAAATGTGGTCAATTCGCAAATGTTATTCACTAGTTAATGGTATCATGTTAAAATCCAAATCCTCTTGGCTCCACGACCAGTGCCCTTTCCATGATGTCCTGACTCCCGACTCAAACCACACCAGACATACTAGCAATGACTTCACCAAAAAAGAACAGATCACGCACTTACTATCATTATCTGAATTTTTTCTCATTTTCTGACTGAAATGATGCATAAAAACTACATATGCCAAGTGAGTCCCCACTGGAAACATGATCAGAGAACTGTGCACATGGGCATACGTCACAAGTGGCAATTAAGTGCATAAAATCAGCATGACTGACCCAAGGGTGTAAACAAACAAGCAGACTGGGGAGTATTATTAATCACGTGCACACTGTCTACTTAATTGCAACTCGGGCTCTTAAAAGTTAGAAGAGAAATTTCCACTGAAGGAAATTTCCAACTTGGGGGTAAGATCTCTGTTTATAATACGTAAGTATTTTAGATACACATATGCTAATACGTATGACTTCAAAAGCAGTAAAGTTGCCAAATATTTAAATGAATTACTTTGTCAAATACATAAGCAAAAAACGCTGTTATAAGATTTATACAAAATCCATTTCCTTATATTCTGAATTTTGTGATGGTTGAGAAGGAATAGGAAAACGCAGGTGTGTTAAGACCTTATCATCTGAGAACATCTGAATAACAAGAGAGACTTTTTCCCATTCTATCATTCAATCACTCTCATTAAAAATAAGTACCTACTTGAGATATAGAAGGGTCTGACACTACCCACTTGAGGGCAGATCTACTTTGATCTCTTTGTCTCTGTCTCTGTAGCATTAGGTTTCAAATAAAAATATATGGTGATTCATTCCGTACACATGTTTATTGTTGTACATTTTATATGTAAATGTATATGTAAATTCATACATTGAAATACAGAGGCAGTCAAAGTTTTTGTCTCTTTCTACATTTAAATGCTTAGATGGGAATATGAAAGAAAGTATTAAGCTATTTACTATTCCCAGTGGGATACTAAATGAAAGCTAAATAAGTCTCCAGAATAAAATAGAGGATTAAATCAATTTATGCAAAAAAAAATCTATGTGTCTAGATTGTTTTTTGCTGTAACTACATTCAGTGTAAGGTTAAAAAAAAGACAACCTCACATTCTATTATAAAATTCAACTTCAACTACCATACTTAAATTAACTTGCTCTGAGAATAGAGACATTAAATTATATCTTCAAATCACTTACACAATAGCTCACAATATTATTACCTTAAAATGTAATTCTGATACTTATACTGAGAAGCTGGAAAGTTCCAATTGAATGAGTTAACTTGAAGGAATATTCTTTTAAGCAATTTTACACAAAATGAGCATTATATGGTCATCCAAATGCATATGCAATAAACATTGTATTTTTAAAAATTGCACTGCAGGAGAAAGTGGTTTTATCTAAAGAACAAAAATGTTTGCATTTCTTAACCTCAGTTTAAACAAACAAATTAAGTTCCTTAACTATACTTAATGCTCTCTTTTTTTCAGTTTATTTATTTTGAGAGAGAATGTGCATGTCAGTAGGGGAGGGGGGGGGGGAGAGAGAGAGGGAGAGAGAGGATCCCAAGCAGGATCTGCACTATCAGCTGAGAGCCTGATATGGGGCTCCATCCCATGAAACACAAGATAATGACCTGAGCCTAAATCAAGAGTCGGACACTCAACCAGCTGAACCACCCAGGTTTTCCCACTTAATTCTGTTTTTGACAGTATTTTTCTCAGCACGGTTCATGAAGAGTTATGTGAGTGCTGCTTTATTAACTAGAATCCATGATGTCAGAGTTTTCAACTGCAGTTTCACAACCATTAATTAAATGATTGTTTCTTCTAAAGGTAATTTTTTTGTCAACTACATACCTAAAATCATAGTTGTCTTCCAAAATATGAAAGAATTTTTTTTTTTTCTAGCTAAGGCTCTGCCTAGCCTTAATATAACCTGCCTGTTCATTGGAATAGTTTGTTTTGAATATAGTTCAAGAACTTTAAAACTTATATTTATTGGAGCACCTGGGTGGCTCAGTCAGTTGAGTGTTTGATTCTTGATTTCAGCTCATCATGATCTCATGGGTTCATGAGTTCGAGCCTTGCATCAGGCTCTGTGCTGACAGCAGGGATTCATTCATGGATTCATGGATTCTCTCTCTCCTCTCCCTACCCCTCCACCACTCACACTCTTTCTTGCTCTAATAAATAACTAAATATTTCTAAAAACGTAACTTAAAAAAATAAAATGAATGTTTAAACATTTATATTTATTAAGATACTGAAGATATTTGCACTGAAAAACAATTTGCTCTTGTGGTATGTCTTACTCTTATTTTGATAAAAAAACTATATATAATGAACATATTGCTTTATAATCTTTTTTCTACTTAGCATACAGAAAATATTTTATACGTCATTACATATAATTTTGTAGTGGCTTACACAGCCTTCTTTTAAAACATCCTTTTGTGTTTTTTCATTAAAGTATTGGTAAGTCAAAGGAAACCTGATATTTATAGAAGTATGCCTTCAACCAGTTAAAATCAGATCTTACCTTTGACATTCCATCTAGAGAGACACAGCTCTAGAGGGAGGAAGACAAATTTTAGGGTGGTGATATGTGCGTTCCTGGGAAGTTACTTAATATCTCTTGGGACCTAAAGTATTTCATTGGTAAAAGTCTAGATAATGAATATCTTACTTGTCAAGAGAGTCTCTTGAGAAGCCTTCAAAATTTAATGTCTATGACTAAAATACGCAGTTCACTGCAACCAAGCAGGGGAAAGTGTGTGCCAAGGCATAAGTGAATTGGGAAGGTGTCCTCCTCCGTGCAGCTTCACTCTCCATTGTCGGGCCCCAAATGACTCATCTCAGAGATTTTCCTTTACTTCAGGCCAATCACATTTTTCAACCAAGTAAGAGTTTATTCCTGCCTTCTTGAGCTGGCACCAACCCATTTTTCAAATTGTGTCAAGCCATACATTTTATTCAGTGACAACCTTTCTTTTTCTAAACCTCGGAAGATGAACACTTTTTTTTCCTAACTGTAAAAAATCAAATTATGTCACCTAATTTCAAGGAAAAGATCTGCAATGGCAGTCAGACCAAAAACACCATTTGTATGCAAAGAGAGTTAAAGTACTGGAAAAGTACCCTTGCCAGTAGAGTGTGGTATCATTAAACACAGAACTAAATTTGAAGCAGAAGTAGTAGAAAAAAAATATATCTCGAAATGTGATAGGGTCCATTACGCTTCTTGATGAGATTACTTGCCTCTCCAATACATTACCCAAAGGCGCTTACAAAACTGAGGGAATATATTACATTGGAATTATCAGGACTTTCTAAGTAGGTCAAATTTTGAAGCAAAAAAAAAAAAAAAAAAAAAAAGCTTCAAATTTTATGCAGTGTTACAAAAAAAATTGTAGGAACTCTACAGCAAAGGTGCTAATCACTTTTTAAAGTATATTTACAAAAAAGTCTTACTCTTGCATAAACATTAGATGTATCGCTTTAAAATGCAGACCAACACACCTGAGGGCTGTTCTTTCACCGTCATCTTAATTCAGTTTTTAATAATAAACTGAATTTTAATTATATAAATATCTTTATTCATTTGAAACTCTTAGAGAAGTTGGGCTCCAAAAAACTCTAACTCTAACTCTGATCATTTTGAACCAAACAGATTCAGTCCTTACGATAAATATAAAATACTTTTTCTTCTTCCTACTGGGTTTCCATTCATGGTGTTATTACAAAACAACAAAGTTCTGGTACAATGTTTTTAATAACATTTTAGTTTTCTTAGAGGTAATTCTAAAATAGCAGGTTTACTATTTGTGTAACTTTTCATATGGGAATATTGAAACATCTAGCAGCTGTAGCATATGCTTCAGAGTGCCCTAGGCAGCAACATGATTACATAAAAATTGACTTAAGAACCTATTTAATTAATCCAAGTACAAGTTGAATAAAAGAATGTTAACTGCTTTAAAAGTAAAAATTTCTTTTGAAAAATCATCTCAAGCAAGAAAAATGTAAAAATATAGGTCTTTTAATGTCTGAAGTCATGTTGACAAAGGTTAGAAAAATATGGACCAAAGAAGTACCTGTGGAAATAAATAATGCGAACATAGACCTTTGTGACTTGCACCTGCCATGATACCTGAACAGTCCACCAAGCAGCACCTCTTCAGATGCAGGCAATGAAGCCCCCAGTGAAGATACCATCTGGGAGCGAATACATTACGCCAATAATAGCGTATTGTGAATTACTGTGAATAATACAGACCTGACACGTTAGCGTTAGTAACTAGTGGGCCTCTGAGAAAAGGGAATGCAGAACTGTAACATTTAAATTGTGTGGGAGGGAGGAAGGAAGAGTGAAATCCCCCATGTTTAGGCCCTAAAACGTAAGAAGAAGGTTCATGAAGATTAAAAGAGAGAAAAGCTCAAAAAGCAGAGAAAATGTCTTTAAACGATTTTACCATCATCTAGACCAACTTTTTATTTTGAAGAGGAGGAAATTCAGGATCAAACGGACCAACGAAAAGGAGAATGGTGAATGGTGGCCATAGAAACCAGATTTGCCGATGTCGCGATCTACTTAGCAACGACACCACTTCTGATTCTTTGGGGAATTACATTCTTTCAACCAGGACTAAAAAGTTGTCCCAAGTGATATAAAAATTCCAAACCATATCACATTTATTGTCACAAGAATGCAACCTAGTTTTGAATGTTAAGCCACTACAATAATGCATATGGTAAAGAGAGAGGAATTATATGGAATAGAAATAAATTGATAGAGGATTTTAAAATAAAAATAAAAAACAATAGAAAAAGCTCATGATGGTTTTTTTTTCAGGCCACCATTCCTTGTGGCATTCCCCAAACTTCATATCCCTTTTATTCCTACTTTCTTCCTTTCGTGCAGTTTCAACTTGCATGCCACACTGAAGACTCTCAAATAGCCACCTCTAGTTCTGCCATCTTGACAATGATTAATCCCTCTCTGGAACTTCCCTGAGAAACTCTACAGTGTCCTGCTGCCAGAGCAAGGACAAGTCCAGGTAATAAACATGGTACTTCACTCTTCCTGAAGGAAGGCGCAGCATACAAAATCAATCTTACTGTGTATATTTCTTGTCCTGTCTCCTTCTGTGTGTCTGCTAATAAAACATTCACTGTATCATTGTGTTTAAAACACTGTCACGTAGGGGGTGCCTGGGTGCCTCAGTTTGTTAAGTATCCAAATTCAGCTCAGGTCATGATCTTGCAGTTTGTGGGTTTGGGCCCCACGTCGGGCTCTGTGCTGACAGCTCAGAGACTGGAGCCTGCTTGGGATTCTGTGTCTCCCTCTCTCTCTGCCCCTCTCCTACTCACCCTCTGTCTTTCTCTTGCTCTCTCTCAAAAATAAACAAACATAAACAATTTTTAAAAATTAAAAAAATTTTAAAAATTCAAATAAAACACTGTCATTTTGATCTCAGGCTCATACTTTATCCAGGGATGCAGTCACAAAAGATGTCTACTCCTTTCTAATGATGCCACTGCCATCACCCAAAAGCCACAAGCCTACATTTCTCAGTCACTGAGCTTGTTTTATTCCTTCCACCCTTCCCTTTGACAATCCATCCTAAAGGCAAAGATACATTTTTTTAATTGTGGTTAACAAAAACCACACAGCATAAGATCTATTCACATAACAATTTTTAAGTGTAGTGTACAGTATTATTAACTATAACTACATTGTTGTATATCAATCTCTAGAACTTTTTCATCTTGCTTGACTGAAATTTTATACCCATTGAAGAGCAACTTCCCATTTTTCCCCCTCTCTGGCCCTTGGCAACCACCATTACTGCTTTCTTTCCCTATGAGTTTAACTACCTTACACATATATGGAACCATGCAGAATTTTTTTCTTTCTGTAACTGGTTTCTTTCACTTAGCATTAGTTACTCAGGGTTAATCTGTGTTGTAGCATATGACAAGATATCTTTTCTTATGGCTAAATAATACTCCATTGCATATATGCCACATTCTCTTTATCCCTTTGTCTGTTGATGAACATTTAGGTTGCCTCCACATCTTGGCTAGAGTGAACTAAATATTGGAATGAACACAGAAGTGCTAATATTTCTTCAAGATCCCAATTTCAATTCTTCTGGATAAATATCCAGAAGTATGATTGGTGGATCATATGGTAATTCTATTTTTAATCTTTGAGGAACCTCTATACTGTTTCATAGCAGCTGTACTATTTTACATGCCCACCAACAGTGCATAGGGTTCCAATTTCTCCACATTCTCACCAATACTTGTTATTTTCTGTTTGTTTTTTCTTAAGGTCCGCCTAACAGTTGTGAGGTGATACATTACTGGGCTTACAATTCCCTGATAACTAGCAACAGTGAACATTTTTTTTTCATATACCTGTTAGCCATCTGTATTGTCTTTGGAGAGTGCCCATTTTAATCAGGCTATTTATTTGTTTGTTTACTTATTTATTTTTGCCTTGAGTTGTAGGATGTCTTTATATTTTTTGGATATTAACTCCTCATAAGATACATGGTTTGTAAATAGTTTCTTCCATTCTGTAAATTGCCTTTTGGTCTGTTAATGGTGTCCATTGCTGTGCAAAATTTATTTATTTTTGCTTTTGTTGCCTGTGATTTTTGTATCATATATAAGAAATCATTGCAAAGACTAATGTTATAAAGCTTTTCCTCTATTTTTTCCTGGGAGTTTCATAGTTTAAGGCATTAAAGTCTTTAATCCATTTTGAGTTGATTTTTGTGTATGGTGTAAGACAATGGTCTAATTTCATACACACAGGCATTTGAAAAAGTAATTTTACACCTTTTAAAGGTATACATATACGTATACATATATGTAGTAAAACTTTTAACATGAATTAAAGAACAATAAACCAAAATGCAGAATGGTGTTTATCCTTTGGGGGCAGGTAGTCTCAGAGGAGACAGCGCTGATAATGGTCATATTCAATTTCCTAATTTGGTTTTATGTATGTACCTAGTATTTCACTATATTTGTACATATACATATACACAATTTTAGATATATGGACTATTTTATGAAAAAATTTAAAATAAAACTGTTTATTTTTAAAGGGGCGAAGTTTATAGTTTTTTAAAAAAATGAATCTAATAACTTTTAAAATGATTTTTTAATTCTAAAACTTCCCTATATACCCATTAGCATAAGAACTTAGCTCTAGAGGTCCCTGGGTGGCTCAGTCAGTAAAGCATCGGACTCTTGATCTTGGCTCAGATCATGATCTCAGGATTCTTGAGATCATCTGCCACATCAGGTTCTCAGGATTCTCGAGATCACATCCCACGTCAGGCTCTGTGCTGACAGTGCAGAGCCTGCTTGGGATTTCCTCTCCCTCTCTCTCTATCCCTCCTTCGTGTGCACATGTGTGTGGACTCTCTCTCTCTCTCTCAAAAAAAAAAAAAAAGAAGTCTACTTAAAAGTTTCCAACTCTGAGGTAAAACAGTCTAACATCCATTGGGTGGAGCACTGCTCTCTATTTCTAATCATACAGATAAATTCTACTGAAAATTAATTTACCGAGGCAGTTCATCCAAATGCATTTTATTTTTATTTATTTAATTCCATCCACCAAACTCCAAGATGAAAACAAAGTTCAAAGATTACTTGCTATACAAACTTATCAAAAACACTGATCATGAACAGAGATCCCTACTCGCTTGCAGAAAAACTCTAGTCAAGAACTACTATTGTCAATGCTTGATGGTAAGCACTGAATAGGTCTGCATGATAACTTATGTCAAGGTTTCTCAGCTTCAGCACTATTAACATTTTGGGTCAAATAATTCTTTGTTGTGTAAGGTTGTCTGATACATTGTTGGATATTTAACAGCATCCTTGGCCTCTTCCCACTAGAAGCCAGTAGCATAGTCCGTCCCCAGTTGTGACATTCAAAATATTGCCAAGTATTTCCGTAGCACAAAACTGTCCCCCAGTTGAAAACCACTGCTCTATATGAATAACACACCCTAGAGGTGCCCTCAGCAATAGGACCCAGCAGCCTTGACAACAGAAATACAAATAGGAAAAAAGTGCTAAGTTCAAGCAAATTACGCATTATGGGAAATCAATTTAGACCAGCCTAAGTAACTTATGATTTCCTTGAATACTATACAGCTACATGAAAATAAGGAAATTGATAAATATAGTGTCACTTAAAATGACTCTTAAATAAGAATTAATCTTCATTGATGTATTCAATTAGCAGTAAATTGATTAGTCAATATGTCAAAATGCAGGAACGTTTTAAAGAAATTAAATTTTCTGTGTATTTATTGTGTGCCAATAAGCTCCACATTACTAAATTCCATGACATTTGTTAATAATTGATTACCTCTTTAATTGGCACTGGATATGAGTAACCACTCATTTCTCCTGAATATTCTATGCTTTGTGTTTTCCATTTTCTCTGGCAGCTACTCATCCATCTCCTTTACTGACCAATTCCCCTCTGTCTTCCAAATTTTGGAGTTTCCCATGGTTGAGTACTGAGCCCTTAGCTTTTCTCACTTCATACCATATCCCCGAGTGGTCAGATCTATTTCCACAGCTTCATATACCATCTATGTGCCATCATCTGCCTCCTTGACATCACCCCTTCAAAGTTCCAAGAGCATTTCAGTTGAAATGTTCAAGCCCCATCTTCACATATGACATCTCCCTTGATCCAGCTGCTCATGCCATCGGATCAGAATTGATATTTTCCTCATTCTTATTTTCCCATCTAATTAGTTATCAAATTCTATTTAGTATACTGGATCTGTCAGTTCTGTCCACTGTCCTCATCCCCACTGGTACTACTTACTGAAGGCTACAATGATTTCTGGACTAGGCTACTCAAAGAGTTTTCTAACCTGTTTCCATATGTCTACTCTTGCTTCTTAAGAACCTATTCTCCACTCAATAATTTAAAAATGCTATTCAGATCATGCAACTTCCAGTGTAAACTTGCAATCACTTCTGATTGCACTTACAGCAATATGCAATTCCCTGCCATGACCTAGTAGGCTCTGCACCATCTGAACTCCTTTGCTTACATCTCCAAGCAACTTTCCCCTTTGTACATGTTTTATCCATGGTGGTCTTTACTCTCTCAGAGAAGCCAAACTCCTTACCACTTGGCACAAACAGGTCCCTGTGACTTAGAAAGATCCTTCTGTGCCATTCAGGCTCATCTTAAAATGAGCATCTTTAGAGAGAGAGCTCTCTGATCCATCAAACCATATATGGCCTGGTATGTAAACATTTAACATGTATCGTAGCATATAATTCATACAAAGCTGCTATGAGCTCCGTATCATTTTACAGGTAAATACATCAAGGCTTAGGAAGGTTACTAAGATACTTTCACATCACAGAGTAACAGAACTGGATCCATAGCTCTCTCATCTCCAAGCCGGGTCTCTGACTAACACACACAAGACCTTTCCCAATGTAGATAGTCTAACGAAGACAGGATATGCTTTACGAATTACAGCTTCCTTCACTTCATACAATAATGTTTACCCACTAGTCTGTAAGAAGCTGCAATTACTGATCTCTAAATCTCAAGGGCAGGTGATACTTAAAATTTGTGATGAAAGGGTCAAAACAGGAAGAAAACAGGAAGAAAAAAAATAAAAATAATAATAAAAAATAATAAATAATAATAAATAAAATAAACAAGAGAATTCATCTCTGGGAAAAACAAGGCTTTATTTATCCAAGACTTTTAATAAAATATTTAATCCCCAAAACAGTAGGGACAAATACTGAAGATTAGGACAGGAACAAGTGGATTTGGAAGCATGAAGTCATTACTATTTAGTCTTCCAATGGCTGTGACCAAAGCCATCAGAAATTACATTAAGTGCATAAAGCAGGTGACTAGGACCAGCAAAATGGCACGTTTGAATCTGTTTCTAGCCATAGACAGACATGGAAATGTCCAACTCTGAATCCCTTACAAGTAATGAATGATGTGCTCTTCCGAGATGAAGACATTAGAGAAAAGAAAACACTCGTGATGGAACAGTCCTGTGAACAATGGTTTGCAGTCACCAGCACTAAATAGCATCTTCGCTTTTGCAAAAATGAAAGAATCCAAGGATACTTTATAACCACGATCTTTCTGACTTTACTCCCTCCCCCACCAGCAGTCTCAACTCCATTTATCCCCTTTCTCTGCAAAAAAAAAAAAAAAAAAAAAAAAAAAAAAAGTCCGATTTCAAATCTCTTCCAATGTTTTTATAAGTAAAGCTTGGCTGATCCTATCAAGATGACAAAAGTTCTGTAGCCAATAAAGGAAAAATAAAGATGAAAGATTGCTGAATGCACCTGATTGCCTGATAAGAGAAGTCAATTATTTTCTATCTGATGTTTTCATTTTCAGCTGGAAATTTCAGATAGTGCCTCTCTCAGTGAAGGAAAATTTTTTTAAAACACCATTACTCCACTGGAGGGGAAAAAATTTCTCCAAAGTTGTGAAATGAAACTCTTCCTTCATTCACACACTGGTTTTTATTTTTACAGTCGTACCAGTAATCTGAAAGAAAAGGCACTGAAAGTCAATTCCAGGTCTCTAAAATATCTGACTGTGCATGACCCAGTTCTCTTCAGCACCTCCCAGAAGATTCAGCCAATTTTTATTTCTGCAGTGCACCATTGTTTATCATTTGTTTTACAACGGTGCTGCATGTTCTTGAAAGTTGACACAGATGAATTTCACCCCTCGTTTACAAAAACTCAAGAGAGACGAATAGCCTTAAAAACTAAATCCGCCACTGAGGCATGGTTAATTTACTAAAAGAGCATTTCTTTTTTGTTCCCCTGTCAGTTCAATATTTACTTCCTTACAGTGGTAACTCCACCTCCACCAGAGCCTCTTTATTTGTAAAGATTTCTGACAAATTTCCAGCTTATAATTAGGCATTATGAAAATTCACTGTGGGAAATCTATTGCTAGACAAAAGCTTTTCCATTCGCTTTGCTTTAAAGGAACACTGATGACTTTCACCTTGGAAAGGCTAAGAGCAAAATCACAGATGCATTTTGACTGCATATGTATGAATAAACTGATTTCTTAGGGACAAATGCTCTAAGACAGACCTGGAAGAGAATCCTAGCTGTCTCTTATTAGCTGGGTAATCAAAGGTAAGTTGCTTCATCTGTCTGTGCCTCGGTTTCCTTAGCTATAAAATGAAGATAGTAACACTAAGTGCCGCATGGGTATATTAGGAGTATTAAATGAGAAAACCACCCAGTGCAGTACCAGGCACATGGTAAATACTCAGTAAATAGCAGTCATTAGTGTTTTTATTAATAACAGAGGGAAATAAGAGAGTAGGGACAGTCCTCACTTCCCCACTTACTGCCATCTTCAGAATCCCACCATCCTCCTTTACTAATGAAGAAAGCATCTAGGCAGCTTGCAGCCCTGGGAAAACACAGCAAGCCTAGGGGGTCCTGTCTCTGAGAGAAAGGACAATTGTTCAGATCTGAGGCAGCTTCTCAGGCCCTGCAGCATTGCCTAAACCCACTGACAACACACCCCCTCTCCGGGATGAGAGGGGCTCGTGCCTCTCTCCCCAGACTGACGTCTCCTTGTTCTGTCAGCTGAAGCAAATGTCTAGTCCCTCATCCTCAAAGCTAGAGTACGGACAAGACATGCTCTGACACTCTTCAGAGAGAATTAATTCGAAGCTGGTGGGGAAGATCAAGAGCAGGGAGTTTTCAGGAGCCCAGGAACACGTAAGACATCTCCATGGACACTTTCCCTGGCCTCACATCATCAAGTAATCAAAAGAAAGCAACGGTCAGAAATCAACCAAGTATGCCCAGACACATGTTTGGCTTTCTGTGTGAACAGAGCTCATCCCTCCTAGGACTCTAATCATTTCAGCAAACAGTTGGGGAGCTAATACAGAGTGAGCTCTCTGTATTCTCAGCACTTGGCCAAGTCTTTACATGAACGGACAGTCTCATTGTCTCCTATCTTCAAAAACATCAATACTGGGGCGCCTGGGTGGCTCAGTAGGTTGAGCGTCCGACTTCAGCTCGGGTCGCGATCTCACAGTTCGTGAGTTCGAGCCCCGCGTCAGGCTCTGGGCTGATGGCTCAGAGGCTGGAGCCTGCTTCCGATTCTGTGTCTCCCTCTCTCTGCCCCTCCCCCATTCATGCTCTGTCTCTCTCTGTCTCAAAAATAAATAAACATTAAAAAAAAATTAAAAAAAAACATCAATACTGTCGTTTTTCTTCATTTTTCAGGTGAGAAACCAAGGCATAGAAAGATCAGGAAACTTCCTTGGTGCACTTGGGTGGCTCGGCTGGTTGAGTGTCTGATTTGGGCTTAAGGTGTAATCTTGTGGTTCGTGAGTTCATACCCCACATCGGGCTCTCTGCTGTCCGTGTGGGGCCCACTTCGGATTCTCTGTCCCCCTCTTTCTCTACTCCTCTCCCACTCACACACTCTCTCTCTCAGAAATAAATAAACATTTTTTAAAAGACAAAGATGGGGAAACTTCCTAAACAAAACACTGGATTGCATGGAACCACAATTTGACCCAGTCTAGCTCCAAGTCCTTAATCTTCACTCCTCTCCTCTATGCCCCACTCCCCTTGGCCAAACAACTGGAAAGTTGGTCTTGCTTTCTCTGATTCATAATTCAATATTCTGTAAGAATATTTCTCTAAAACTTATGTTACTGAACTGGCAGGAGCTTTGAACAGATTCTAGGCCTCTTTCATTTAATATTCAGAATACGCACATTTAAAATATTGTAATTCTACTAGCACTGAAGTGGGAACCCCATCACAGAGGTGTGGATGAAACAAAGCGGACCCTGAGTCCTGAACTCTTGAAGCTTTGTGATAAGGCACAGGGAATCTGTGCACAGTGCACTCTACTTCTGTTTGTATTTGAGATTCTCCATAACAAAAAGTTAAAAGCAATAAAAATTTAAACCACAAACAAGATAACTGAAGATCTTAACCCATGTTAGGATCCAGACACCTGGGTTCAGTAACTCAATATTTCTTTGGACAATGTCTCTACTGGATTGATTGCAAGAACTAAGAGTGCAGGAACTTATTTATGAAAAATTTTACTAATACGAGAATCCTTCCCCAAGAGTATTTTACTCTCATCTATCTGGGACAACGAAGATATTCTCGGAGTTGAACCTTTGGCTCACTCTAACATCTGCTGTTCCTGGAGCTACTGCTGCTGATAGGAAAACCTTTTCCTTCCTTCCCCGTAGCGGGTTTGTCTTTCCACAGCCTACAGACTACTAAAGACTATTTGCATAATCAAACTAAAAACTTCCACCCCTATGCCTTTTCACAGTTCTCTTAAAAGGTGAAAAGAGAGAAACTTACCCGTTCTGTTGTACATTCCCTCTTTGCCAAAATGTGCTGTGGTTTCGAAAACTAGCCCAGTGCTTCTGAACTTTTCTGTATCCGTTATAATATTAAAGAGCCACAAGGAAGGGAAGTGGTTAGTCAACTTGCTAATTTTATCAGTCCCTCCCACTGGTTAAATAGTACCTGATGCTACAGACCCGAGATCAGTTTTCCAGCTCACTTCTCTGGTACAGCACGCCTTTACAAAAACAACCTAACTTGAGGGGAAAGAGAGTGACAGTCAGTATCTAGTTCATAGGCATGAGACACTTAATGAATGAACGTTTTATTACTATTAATAAGAAGCCCGACAGACTACAGAAACCAGCGATTTTGCAAAACGAGGAGGAGGAGGAGAGAGAATGTCTGTCAGCTCCATACTCTAAGCATACTCTCAGTCGGGTGTGCAGGGGAGTGATTTTAATGCAATCAGAGGATGTGTGGGAAGTAGCTGGTGTTTCACTGCTGATAAATTCTCTGCCCTGGAATGGAGCCAGTTTACCGGATATATACACTTCCACAACTTGGGGCCCTGGCTAGGACAAGTCTCTTCCTCCAGAGTTTATCAATTAAAACATAGGGCCAAGTAAGGCATATGCCTCTGAATGAGGGAAAACTAAGCGTCCTTTAAAGAAATCATGAACTGGCTTATGGTTGCAAGTATCTGCAGTAAATGAAAAGAAAATACACAACCTAAAGACAGATTTTAATGAGATAAAGTAATTCTGATGTGACAATCCAACTCCAAAAATAGCAATATATAAAACACTGGCTCCCCAGAAACCTCTATCACAGGATTTTCTAAGTTATTTAAATGTATGGCATTTGAATTAAATATGGAATACTCACTTTGAAGTGTATTTCCCACCATATCATTAGGGCAGTGCGAAAAAAAAATATCTGAAAATCAAATCATTACAGTAACTCCTGCCTCTGATTGGCTGAGAAATTGAAAACTTCAGTCCCTTCAGAGAAATTCTGGCAGTTTTTATATAATTGCATATGGTGATGGCGTTTGCAAAAAGAATTAGCTTTGGTAAACTAAGGCACGCTAAGGAAGCTAGCAATTCATTACTGTCACTTTTCCTTTCTTAGTGTTCTCGCTACTCACCCAATCAAATGAGGAAAGGAAAAACTTGGTGAAACTAGTGAATTTATTTTCCACCTCCATAAGTTTGTTTTCTAGTTAGAACTAAGAAAGTATACTGTACTGAGGTGAAATGCCAGCCATACCTTGTTCTGAGATCCCAGCTCCAATCTGCCTTGAAGAGCAACAGTTGCACATTTCTAAGCCCTCAAGGTCATATCTGCCTAACTGTGTGAGTTTAAGAGGAGGAGCAAATACCTAAAATCAACATTTCACACCCATGGCCCTCCCACCAACATCGGTGGCTTCTGTATCTTCACGGAAGGAAGAGAAAAACACACAGAGTTCTAGAGCAAAAAGAAGGGAAGGAAAATGAAAAAGACTCACACTCTTTCTCTAAAATTTTTTGCAGCCTCCCCAGGCTTCTACATTCAGGGCCACCTCCTTGGCCTCTTCCAGAAGACTTCCTCCTCCATTCAAACATACCAACTTACACCCTCTCTGAAGTCCTACAGCATATTTCATCATTCTCTCAGTCTAGCCATAAATTATTTCTATGGAATGTCTTTCTAGAAGACTGTCAGCCTCTTCAGGACTTAGATACATCCTTGATGCCCACCTAGAACATTAAGCTTATGGATCACAAAGCCCCTCTTTTAAAACAAGTATTTTGCAAGGCTCTTTTACTGACCTAAAATGAAACTCAGAGATTCTGAATCCAACCTGAATACAGTATATTTTTGCAAACTCAATGAAGTGCTGGGGCACCTGGGTGGCTCAGATGGTTGAGGTTCCGACTCTTGATCTCAGTTCAGATCATGATCACGTAGTTTGTGAGACTGAGCCCATGTCGGGCTCTGTACTGACAGCACACAGCCTGCTTGGGATTGTCTCTCCCTCTTCTCTCTCCTCCTCCCTCACTCACACTCTCTGTCCCTCCCCCCCCCCCAAAATAAATAAACTTAAAAAAATCAATCAAGTGCTCCCATGCATGAGTATGTACACACTTCAGAAGTCCTCCAAAACTTGCCCTACCTCCCAATGAGCAAATCCAGATTGAAGAGATGTAAGAAGAATCCAATATTTACAAGAAAAGTAGGAAAGTGAAACACCAGACAGTTGAGT
This sequence comes from Leopardus geoffroyi, assembly GCF_018350155.1. Lineage (NCBI taxonomy): Eukaryota > Metazoa > Chordata > Mammalia > Carnivora > Felidae > Leopardus > Leopardus geoffroyi. The sequence continues at coordinate 111,247,343 of NC_059331.1, read as the reverse complement.
AGATGGGAAAATAAAATCTAGTATTAAAATAAGAAATAATAAACCAGACTTATCATCACATAATAAAGTAAAAGGAAAATAACACTAAGTGAAGTCCAGATTACATGCTAAGGAAAATTACAGACTGTAGACCTAAAGAAAATGTGAAAAAATGACTAATATTCTCTTCCAGAAGCTGAGAATTGTTCCTTATTTATAAAACATTTTACAGGAGCATGAACTTCTCCTTTTTTCAATACTGAACCAGAGAGCTACAGATGCATACTGATAGAGCTGTGCGTGTTGGTTAAAATCCCATGAGCCACATTGTTGCCAGTGACATGGTTCTCCAAATGGTGAACAATTTGTCACAGAGCTTCTAACAATAAAATTTGAAATTACACGATAGTTATAGCCCTAGAAA